>NC_139160.1:66248275-66845775 GCF_964270905.1 Leucopleurus acutus | reverse complement strand
TTTTCACCAACTAACCTTGTTTTCTGTTGAAAGACATCCTACTTTATGTACCCTGCTGATTCGTTAACGCTGGACCCACGGCCAACGGCACTGTAATGCACGTCTGAAAGAAGCTTATCTACACCTGTAAACACCTGTGTTTACTTTCTCCGTGAGGCACATGGAAACCTTCCTGCACTTAGGAACACTACACAGCACTTCAGCAACGATGCTTGGGGGCCATTTAAAACAGGGAAATCAACGAAAAGCACAGAAATGCAAAAAGCGTGGCTCCAAAGAGATCACAAAAAGGACGCTTGTTTCCAGTATGACAGCTGAAACCAGGAGGCGGAGCATCACCTCCTCCGACCTCCACTGGGGAGGTGAGGGAGGGGCGACTCCAATTTTTTACCCTCTTGCGCATGTCTGCGAGTAACCGTGAAAGCACTCACAGTGTTGATTCTGGGCTTACAAATAAATTTCAGAGAGCAGGTGAATTTGCAAACATGACATCTGCAAATAATGAAGACGGACTGCGTATGGTGGGAGGGAGAGGGGACTCACCTAAATCCTAAATTTCTTACGAGTTTTAAGTTTGGGTTTCTTAACATATATGGATTTTATAACAGAGCCTTTTCCATAATTCAATATGAACGAGCTAAGAATTCCAGTTTTTCCTCTGGCATCAGGGTCAATATGCCTAAACTGTCTTTTCCTCGGAGTCACTTGCTTTTCAACTCCCAAAATGCAAGGGCAACACGACTGTGAAATCCACTTTCTCCCACATGCTCTCTTCTTGGAAACATGGAAGTAGGCACCGCCTTATGTCTGGAGAGTCTGAGAACTGTAATGTGCAAGATATGACTATTTTTAATTAAAGGTGTCGTATTAGCTGATGTATATACTAAATTCCTTAGCAGTGTACTCTTGGCAAAAAGAATAAGAAGACCACCACGCCCCCCCCCCCAAATCCTGTGAGAAGTCTCATGAGGATGTGTTTGCACAAACTTGTTCTGCCAGGTACAATCCTCAGAAGGGACGCACACACAACCTGCAGGAATCTAGCCCCACCATGCCTCCTCTGTTACGTCAGGTCCAAATAGTGTTTGATTCTTCTCTTCACCAGCTTGTCCCACTTGGTCTATTCATAATCAACTAGAGAGTATTAAAAGTCTGAAATATATACAGGGGATACCTAAGGCCAGCAACAGAGGAACCAACGAAAACAATTAGACTATGTCAAAGATGACTCCACGAATTCAAATGAAAGGGAGGAAAATTTTTTTAAAAATCAGATCGCGTGTACAGATACAGAGGAGATGAAAATGTAGCTCACTAGAGATAATTTTCCACCAGCATTAATATCGCTTCTGCAGGAGGGAGATGAGCTGACCTCTCCTACCTTACTGAGGACGTCAATAACTACCAATAATTTAAATGAACACACTATTCACAGAGGACTCTGTGAAATTTCTCCTTCCATGACAGAAGGTACAGGATGCTTAAAAATACAGAAATGGGGCTTTTTAAGTATGAGATTATAGAAACAGTGTGTCACGCAACTGCGTATCACAGAGTATAGAAATAGCAGAAATACTTCTGAACCCACCTATTTCATTTCCTTTGGAGAACTCAAGATTCTCAGGGGATTTTGAGCCCCTTGTTGGTGTCTGGGGGTGAGGGGTCCGTCAGACCAAGCACATGGTTTTCTGGATTCCCGTGACCCTCCACTTCCCATGTGTGCATGTTTAAAAAGGAAGATTCACTCTTTCTTTAAAAAGGAAGGGCCTTAGGAGGAAGGGGCTACAAGACTGAATGGCATCAGGAACAGCCGACTAAATCTCTTCTCTCACCAAAGGCCCAGGGTCAGAGACCTTTGCTGAAGTTGCTATTCTAGCAAGGAAGCTTTATGTCGAAATTTCCCATTGTTTGGAAAGGGAGGGCCCTAGGTGAGTGAGGATAAAGAAAGGAGGGTATATTTATTGCACACCTAACATATGCTGAATATTGATGCTATCATTTCATTTTCATCTGTTATGAAACAGATTCTATTATCCCCCTGTTCCAAAGGAAAGAGAGGCTGGTGGCTTAGTAACTTGCCAGGGTGAACAATCAACTAACAGAAACGAGGTCTGCCTGATTCAAAGCCCTCCTCTGTCCACCGTCACTGTAAGAAGAGAGAAGACCAAACACGGGAAAGACAAAAGTTATGTAACTTTCTGTGTCAGAGCTTCCTCATTTTAAAATGGGGATAACAGTACTGAGCTCACAGGGTTGTTATAAGAATTAAATGAGATAATATACACAGAGCTGGAACACAGTAAAGTTTAAAAAGTTTACCTACTTTTTTCTTTTCGGCCTGTCTTTTCTTTCTCACATCATGTTTTCAAATTAATAAGAAAACATCCATCTACTAAGTCTGGCAGATATTCAACAACGGCATTGCACAAAAAAGAAGATAAGCATGGTCTCTAGAAACACCTCATCATTTTGGACTAAGGTAATTTGTTGGCTACTGGGAGTGACCCTTCCTACAAACCTGTGGAAAGCTTGTTATCTGGACAGGATGGGGCTGATTATATGGGGCTACTCTGTATACAATGGAAATTTTAGAATGATACGCTAGCACAATTTTTTTTTTTTCACAATTTTTTTTATACTAGTGCTTTTAGATGTTGACCTTCGTCTATATACATAATTTCCTTCCTGAAACATAATGTGTATATTCCATTTCAAGTAACTTCTGCCTTGACCAAGACAAAAGAAATGCCCAGGTGAGTCGTCAGGAAGCCTTCGAATGAGCACAATCTAACTTATCCTTTGTCTAGAGGAAGAAAGTTAAAATATGTAGCTTCAAGCATCACTTGGGTTCCGTCCAGTTTCATGTGTCTTGGTTTACTGAACTCTCGAGCAGAATACAAGAAGGGAAATCTTTGACAGTTTTATGTCTGAAGGCTAATGGGCCATATTCAATGATGACTATTAAATGCAAGAACAGGACAGAACGAGTTTAGTCTACTTTGCCACCGTGTATCCAAGCTTCTCCTTTGAGTCAACTGAGTTTTCAACAAACGCGTAGTCCTTAGAAAGAGGAGACAAACACCAGAACACAAAATTCCCGGGTCAGCGTTTGGTGGGGGAGTCCATATACACAAAGTTAGGAGTACTGTTTTCCACCCCTTGGGTTTCATGCTGATAGCAGTGTAAGACAAAGACATTATTGCTTTCAGTGGATGTCAGTTTTCTCCCCACCGGGCAGATCACTGTGTTATTTCCCACATGATTTCTGAAGGAAACCAACGGAACTTACATTGCACAATGTGTGAGACCAAGAGGGCAGCGCTGGTATCACTACACGTCAGCCTGCCTTGAGCCAGGTCCTGCTTCACCTGCAGAGCAAACAGGTACCTGCGAATACGAAGAGAGACGGGCGTCAGACACATAGAGATGGGTGTCAAGCAAAGAGGGCGGGGAGGTTTGGCAACAAAGTCAGGCGCACTTTGCTCACTGGCAACTTGCCCACACAGTGAGGACCTAAAGAAATATAAGCCAAAGAACAAGAAAGTCTGCACAGGAAGGATGAATTCCTGGTGCTACTGGCTGCAATGTAACTATTCACACCTCCCTTCAAGCACCGGGAGACATATGCTGCAATCTTTCCACACAATGCGTAATGCATTTCATTTTATATGGAGAGATACAGCCATAAGTAATTAAGACTATAACTTACCACCCTATTTTTGCAGAGTATAGCACACATTTAAAATTTTTTCACAGATCAGTCAAATATACTAAAAAAATGGCTTTATGGCTCAGACAATAACAGTAGGCTATCACGGTTAGGAAGAGCCTTGCCAATGGAACTGGAAACACAAGAGTGTCTTTTTTTCGGGAGCACAGGCTCCAGATGCGCAGGCTCAGCGGCCATGGCTCAAGGGCCTAGCCACTCCGCGGCATGTGGGATCTTCCCGGACCGGGGCACGAACCTGCGTCCCGTGCATCGGCAGGCGGACTCCCAACCACTGTGCCACCAGGGAAGCCCCACAAGAGTGTCTTTTTTTGTGGTGTAATAAGTCACTCAGCTTCTTCCATAAGCCTCAGTTGCCAGATCTTTAAAAATCAATTTATTTAAAAATTCTTTTCTTTATGAAGTAAAATAAAGCAAGTAACATGTTTGGTGGAAGAAAAAAGTATAAATCAAAGAAATTAAGTAAAAACAGTGTGATGTTAAAATCGATTTGAGAATATCAATATGAACGCATAGATTTTTTTTTCTTTCGGTATGCGGGCCTCTCACTGTTGTGGCCTCTCCCGTTGCGGAGCACAGGCTCCGGACGCGCGGGCTCAGCGGCCATGGCTCACGGGCCCAGCCGCTCCGCGGCACGTGGGATCCTCCCAGACCGGGGCACGAACCCGTGTCGCCTGCATCGGCAGGCGGACTCTCAACCACTGCGCCACCAGGGAAGCCCAGATTTTTAGAAAGATATTTGCTAGATTTGCCCACTGTCTAGAAGGAGCGTGACTTCGGCAGCAACCCTTAGCAACCAGATTCTGGCTCTCACACAACTACCCATGAGAAGGATACAGAGGTAGGACCTTGCAGAAATGGTAGGTTCCAGGTGTGGGGCAGAGGAAGGTACAAAGCAAGCCTGGAAGATCTAGTTATGCCAGAGAGCAAGGCAGCTTGCAAATATAAATGGGTTATATTAAAAGGGGGAAAAAAAAACCTTGAAGGGGCGGCCACTGGCCAAAGTTGTGACAACTTGAGTAGCAATAAAGAATGATTAAAGTGAACTGAAACACATGGAAATAATAAAACTTTATGAGTCCATCATAATAGTCATAAAAATAGAAAGCAGAAAAAGTAGAATGTATCACCATTTGAGGAGTCTATTCAAGAAATTCTTTTTTAGGAAACTGGTAACCCAAGGCAAAAACTTGGGCATGTAATCTGCCTCTCCAGTAGGAAGGGTATTTCAGGATATACAGACAATCTAAGTAGACGGGGCAAAGTTCTACTTTACAGAAGAACACCGACAAATAACACAGCAAAAATAACATAATTATAAAACCCTCTTCCCACACCTCTAAAGAAATGACTGACTTGGCAAGGATTGTTAATCAGTATAAAAACCACTTAGGAGTTTGGACATTTGCATACAAAGTCATATGACTTTCCTTCACAATGGAAAGGTCAGAATGTCACCACCCTTAACGCAGTGATCAATCTCAGCATCGCTAATGAAACAGGGAACACATGACATCACTTAGGATGGGATTCTAGCCAAGAATGTTTAACTTGTATCCCTTAGAACTAAGGTCTAGTTGGCAGGAAATACAGAAGACAGGAATAAGCTAAACAGGAGGCAACCAGACAAATTTAGCAGGTAGCTTTTTTTTTTTTTTTTTTTTTTGCGGTACGCGGGCCTCTCACTGTTGTGGCCTCTCCCACTGCGGAGCACAGGCTCCGGACACGCAGGCTCAGCGGCCATGGCTCACGGGCCCAGCCGCCCCGCGGCACGTGGGATCTTCCCGGACCGGGGCATGAACCCGTGTCCCCCGCGTCGGCAGGCGGACTCTCAACCACTGTGCCACCAGGGAAGCCCCGGGTAGGCTATTTTATAGTATGACCGGTTCAGTTTCTTCAACAAGATGGTATCACGAAGAGAAAAAAAAAAAGGGACTCTGCTAGATTAAGAGGTCCAAAGGGCATAACAACCAGATGGAACGTGGTCCTACAGTGAATTTCACGTTAGATGAGCAGATATAAATGACATCTGGGGAACAAAGGGGGACATTTGAGTACGGCCAGGGTACCAGATGAGATGAACAGTACATGTATATGCACAGGAAAAATCAGAAAGGCTCTCTCACTGATGTGTTAACAGTGCTCAGCTCTGGGCAGCAAGAGCACAGTCGTTTTATCTTCTTAGTCTTCTTCACCTGTACACTCTAACTTTCTACACTGTACATTCGCTACTTCTGTAATAACAAAGGGTTCTTTTTGTTTTTTAAAAAAAGGGCTTTTTTTTTTTAAGAAGATGTTGGGGGTAGGAGTTTATTAATTAATTAATTAATTTTTGCTGTGTTGGGTCTTCGTTTCTGTGCGTGGGCTTTCTCTAGTTGTGGCAAGCGGGGGCCACTCTTCATCGCGGTGCGCGGGCCTCTCACTATCGCGGCCTCTCTTGTTGCAGAGCACAGGCTCCAGACGCGCAGGCTCAGTAGTTGTGGCTCACGGGCCTAGTTTCTCTGCGGCACGTGGGATCCTCCCAGACCAGAGCTCGAACCCGTGTCCCCTGCATTAGCAGGCAGATTCTCAACCACTGCGCCACCAGGGAAGCCCAAAGAAAGGGCTTTTAACACGACTAACCATAGAGGTGGCCTTAAGAATTAAATGAGATAATACATGGAAAGCATAGTGACCAGAATGAAAACATTCAGTATATGTGAGCAATTTTTTTTTTAAATAAAAGAAAAATGAATCCCCTTTAAGTCGTTTAGGAAATTCCATGATTAAGAACTAAAGAACTACAGAGGCATTCTGTAACCAGAAAAAAAACAAAACAAAAAAACACCCACAGATCCACTAGTTGACAACAGTTGACCTTTATCCACCCCCCCAATGTAATGTTTATTCATTCATTCATTCACTTTCTTTTCTCTCTCTGTCTCTCTCTCCTTGGAAAGTCAAAGTAGAGAATGGCAGAGCATATAAAGTAATCACAACATCAGCACATAGGTTTATATGGGAAGATGTGGCACAAACCGTATCTCTGGATTAGGCAGTGGTTATTGTTTCTTGAAGCCGACACTTAGAACGACAGGCTTTAATTCTTATCTGTGTGGTTAGTTTTTACCTAAGTAGGAAGAATGTATGTTTTAAAAGCATGATGTTCCGAATATGGTAACAGCTACCAGTACAAACACAGGATGCTGTGTCCAGGGACAGACTCAGGGTCAGGGTCCGACAGGCTTCGGGGTCTCTGGGGAGGGTCTCCTGTGGGTGGCGACACGGCGCTGGGTTCCGAGAGCTCACCTATTTAGACAGAGGACGAGTGCCCCGTTGCCAACTGCAGGAGGACTTTGTCACTCCCTGATTACGCTGACTTGTGCTAAGGCCCTTGTAATCTGAGAAAGACCTTCCTGGGTACCGTCTCATCTTCTCGTAAAGACAGCTGTAAGTCCCGCACGCTGGCTGCAGGGCTAACTTTAGAAATTCCGCAGCAACTTTTGCATTCTAAACTGAAGCAGCTCCAATCAAATTCACATGAAGGGCTCAAAACGGAATCAGCTCTCCTTGGAGGAAGGATGGGATGTGAGGAGGGAGGCGATGACAGCGGCAGGGCTAATCAGAGGGCTGTCACTTCCAGGGACCACAGAGGAGGAAATCACACCCATCTTGATGCCATGGTTTAAACACGCCTGTTTCAATTTATTTCACCCGGGAGCTCTTCATCTTTCTTTCCTTATTCAGTGTACAGTACGACGTCTCTGGCAGCCAAAGGGCAACACTGCAGCAGGCCCCGCAGAGCAGCAAATTCTGACAGGTCCCCTGCACCTTTAAGAACACAGCCAAGTAGAAACTGGATCCCACGTCACATGCGATGCTCAGAGAGTAGCGGAGTACGTCTGACCTCACCAGCACAGCCAAGTGATTCTGAGCTCTGCCAGAAGAAAGCCTGCGAACTTTTCCAAAGACCCCTCCCCCAAGCGGTTTTAAACTTGCATCTGGGAGTCAGTACTTGTCTCCTTCTAGATGCCTGAGCCCTGGTGTCAGTAGGACAAGAGCTCCAGTGAGAGGGTAGTTCAATAAATAGAAAGGAATTCAGCTTCTTGTTTAACAGCAAAGTGCAATTTAATCTTCGATCTATATAAATGGGAAGCCGAAAGCTATTCCTGGAGGCCCGAAGAATCAGCTGCAGCTCCAGTCACTTAAAGTCGCTGAACCGCGGGCCCGTTTCTGTCTGTCTCACTCTCGTCTGCACCTCCTTCGCCTATGAAGTAGTGTCCATATAGGGCTTCTCCCAAAGCCTCCCTCCTTCACCATCTGCCATAGAAAACTGCCTGGCATCTCAATGGTCCCATCCTTAAATTTCTGCTTGAATAGGAATTTGAGAGTGTGGGAGAACACCACTTTGGATCTGGGAAGTCGCCTTCCCGGCATACCTTGTGACAAAGCGGAAAGCAACGGGGACCTTCTAAACTTCCTATCAATTTTATCACCCCAGAGCCAAAGGAATTCTCTCCTCGGAAAAGATTTCCAAAATGTCAGTTAACACTGGGAGCCAGAAAACAGCGACAACAAACCCCCGAACCTGCTACGTCCAGCTGAGCTTGTGTCACTTGAGGAATTTATCAGATCGGTCGGAACAGCTGGCAAAATACCAGGCACACACACACGGCGTGACGCTCACAAGCTGTCTGGAATTTTATAACGAGGACCAGAACGGTAGAAAATCACACATCTCTAGAGATGATGATTCACAAAAACTGAAAAGGTGCAAAACTCACTGCAAAGTAGAATGGGGAGAAAGGACTGGGGTTGGGGGGCAGTGGTACTTCACGCCGCCGACTTCCTACGCAGGATGACGGCCCAGCGAAACGCGGGAGGAAAAGGCACGCTACTGACCAACGGCTGGACTGGCCTTCAGATTCATTTCAATATTCTGAGCTTCGAGCAACATACTTTCGACAACAGGAAAACCAGCCCCGGAAGCTGAGACACGGCAGCCCCGATAAGGACACGGCACGAAGATGCTACTGGTGTCGGCAGCTTGGAACTCAGGCGGCAGCCCCAGCTGCCCCTTCTCCACGGGAAGCGCCCTAGCCGAGGCATGTGGTTCCCAGAAGGCTGACGGCCTCTGCAGCTCCTGGCCACTTGGCTGCTTCACTCATTTGAGGGGTGAAAGTGGAGGTAAACTACCAACGGTGACTCTTTGAGAACACGCGAAGCCACGGGAAGAGTCTCTGCCTTCCTCTCTTTCTGGAATCGCACGTTCGTGTCCCTGGTGCCCCTCCTGATGCAGCCCCGGGATGTCCAGCAGGGACCTCAAACACGAGCTGGCAGAACCAAACCCTTGACTCTCCACCCTCCCTCAGTCCTCTACTTCCCTCCACCCTTTCGCATTCTAGTCGTCACCCATCCATCTAGTTGCTGCTTAAGTCAAAATCTTAAGCATCCCTTCTCCTCCCCTCAGCCTCCACCCACAGCCTGTCACAAATTCAAATCGACCCCGCCTCCAGCACGTGCTCCAAATGCACGTGTTTTCTCCATTTCCACTCCTACCGCCTCCGTTGCCGCCATCATCTTGGCCTGGGTGACTGCCATCTCTTCCTGTCATCCTCCCCTCGGTATCTCTGGCAACCAGTGTCTCAACACTACGTGTATCGGGCCTCTGCCCCGCCTCAGTGCACTTCACCCTCAATGTTCCTGCCATGAGAGCCCTCTTTTACGTAACTGAACGCCTGGAGCTTGTTTCTGCCTTGGGCACTGCCTAACCGTGCCTTCTCCCTGGAGAGCTCTTCCTCTGAAAATGACTGACAGATTCTTGTCGCTTTCTCAGCCCAAGCATCCCGGACCAAGCACTGTAAAGCCATCACCCGTCACCTTCTATCACATCATCTACTCCCGTTACCATTATCTGATATTTTTCTTGTTTATTTAATCATTGTGTCTGTTCCCCTGAAAGTCAGGCCGGTCTCTTCACCACTATGCTCCCCGTTCCTGGAACAAGGCTTGCACACCACGTATACTCCCTCAATACTGTTGACCGAATGTTTTCATCTCTTTGATAAATGACGAACCATTTAACAAACTCAACCACCCAAAATACTGGGCTCTCAACCCAGAGGGACAAGAAAGATGTGACAGCCCTCATCTTGAACAGCTGAAGCTGGAAAGGCATGTGCAGCAGGAATCTGGCTGGTCAGACTAGTGCAGTGTAGTCCTGAAAGGGAGGCGTTTTATCTTCGCATGTTCCCACCAGGCTCTGCTCTCTTTTGGAATACCACGTGTCTTGCTGTCAATTATAAAATGAGTAGTAGCAGGGATGAAGATGCGGGTGATGGTGATGAGGATGATGGAGGCTGTCACTCATCGCATCCCTGCTGGGTTCTGGGCACTCTATGCATACGAGTACTCATCCTCAAAACCACGCTGGCCAAGCAAGCACTACGGTCGCGTTGACACGGGAATTAACAGAGGTGCAGGGGCATTTGGTAACCGGCTGGTCACACAGTTACCAGGGGCAGGGCTTGGCCACACTCCTCCCACTTGGCCACACCTTCAAAGAAACTGACGTACAGTTTATGTCGATTCACCCACTGCAGCAACAGAGAGAAACTGAGTTCACATCTTGGTTTCACAGAAGAGATTCATTTCCCAAAACTGTCTTGTGATGTGACAGGTATAAGAGGGGGAAATACGACAGTAACAGATTATAAGCCCAGATACTTCATAGCACAGCCTTCGAGAAACCAGCTTTCAGGGAAACTGTGGTACTTTCTTTCTTCCCATGTCTGTAAACACAGCTGGGAGGGAGGAAGGTTAAACTGTCAAGCACAGAGCAGATGCTGGTCAAGGAAACACTGGGAAAATGTCTCATCAGGTGACTTAGAACATTCACTCTCTCTGCTCCACAGCAAAAAATACCCAGTTTCCAAACCACTAACCTTGTGAGTTCTTCTTGGAGTTGTGTGTGGTCAGGTGGAAAGAATTTCACCACAAACTTAACAACGACATGCTTTGGCCCTAGAAAGGGGGGAAAAAGCAGTAAAGCATTTATTGATTTGTCTTTCAAATGCCATTAAAGATGTAAGAGGGTATATTAGAAACCAAATAATAAGTCTTACTCCGAGCTGCCCAGAGCACTTCTGCCAACATCCAAGTCACTTAATAGCTAGTTACGTTGGTTACTAATTCGCATTTTCGTATTGTGGGGAGACAGACACCTGTTTGGGTTTTTTTTAAATTATATTTTTTTGGCCACACCGCACGGCATGTAGGATCTTAGTTCCCCGACCTGGGATGGAACCCACGCCCACTGCGCTGGAAGCACGGAGTCTCAACTACTGGACCCCCAGGGAAGTTCCAGATACCCGGTTTTTAAAAATACTGTGACAGGCGCATTACATTGAGGCATCAAACTTTTCCCCTGGAGACGTAAATTGTACCCAGATTTTAAAAGCACGCATGTGTCTTCAAAAATTTATCTGTCTGCTTCAGTCCAAATACAGGCTTTAGACAGCTTAAGGAAGAGACAACGAAAAGGTAAATCAGTTACGTGATTTATTATTTCTAACTCTCCAAGGTACAGCGGCTACTGTGTTCATCACAGTCAGTCAAAGCCTTTACTAAGTGTCTCATACACCATCTTATCGATAAGTTCCAACGAAATTAGGAAGCAGATCTGGGAGGGGGTGGGCAGGGTAAGACTGGGAATGAGACAGGTACCTTTCCAGAATTCAAACAGAACATCAAATAGATTATAGAATAATAATTTGTAACCTGAGTCAGAGTTTATTTTGCTGTATAAGCCACGATACAAAAGCAATCTTACAGGTTCTGCCATTTGGAATAACAGCAAAAGTTTATGTTCTATGAAATACAAGGTATTATGATGAAATCCAAATTTTAACAGCAGTTGTATAAAAGTAAAAAATGGCTTTTTTGCTCTACCTTTCACCATCACAAAAGATGTTGTACTTTAATTTTTATAACACACTCAAATTTAGGGAAAAAAAAACCCAAATGATGTATCATAAGATGAAGATGTTGGCAATACGTACAAAATTAGGAGGAAAAAAAAAAACAAGGCACAGGAATACTGAAACCAAGAGAAGCCAGGCCTCTTCCCGCTGACCATTCTAAAAATTAACAGAAATCCTCGCGTGTCAATTCTGGATCACAAAATAGCAAGAACAAAATGGGGAAGATGGGAAGGTCTAGCTCATTCTTGCCAGCAATTTTCACAGATGGGGAATTAAATGAGGCTACTTGGATCCTTAGAAAACCCGAAGCTAGGAAGATGCTAGCACTAATGCAAAATGACAGCTTTGTCACACGGGGCGAGTCATAGCCCACAGAGATGAAAAGGAGAGCCTCTGCTCCGGTGCTAAACCAAAGCACAGCCGCTGTCCTGGGTCTGACACTTTTCCACCATCAGCAGCTCCCATCGCGGGTTACTGAGGGAACAAATGTCATCATTTTAGATGCTGTGCTTCCTCCAGCCTTCAGGCCTGGCGGCTTCTCACAGCAATGTGTCCTCCACACTTAGTCCTAGGCCAGCCACCCAATAAACGCTGAACAACGGCTGTTTCGTTTTCTGCATTAACGATTGCTTAATTTAAATGATAGAAGATCAATATCAATTTCAACTGCATAAGGGCCACTCAACACAGTGCCTGTTTATTACAGCCACATAAATTGCTGTAAGTAGCCTGGTGGGGTTTCTTTTCTTTAAATAAACTTAGTTTGTTTATTTATTCTTGGCTGTGTTGGGTCTTCGTGGTGGTGCGCGGGCTTCTCACTGCGGTGGCTTCTCGTGTTGCGGAGCACGGCTCTAGTTGCACGGGCTTCGGTAGTTGTGGCACTCAGGCTCAGTAGTTGTGGCTCGCAGGCTCTAGAGCACAGGTTCGGTAGTTGCGGCGCACGGGCCTAGCTGCTCCGCGGCATGTGGGATCTTCCCGGACCAGGGCTCGAACCCGTGTCCCTTACACTGGCAGGCGGATTCTTAACCATTGCACTGGTGGGGTTTCTTAATCAGACATAAAACCGACCCCGAGAGGTATTGTGTGATTGTTCAACTAAAGGAATGCAGTTTTGTTACCATCCTCAGTCTCTTGCCTGGTCTCTGGCTGCAGTGAGGGACAACTTGGGATGACCTGGAGAAGAGAGCTTGTCTCTTAACTTGACCTCACAGCGGAGAGAGGGGAGGATGGTCTGGTGCTGACGCACAATGAGAAGGGAGGGAAAAGCAAGTGTTCCCTTTCCTTACTTCTCTCCTAGACCCTCCTTTCTCTTTCCTTCGACAACATGGTCTAAATGCAAGGCAGACTCCCTTCTGTCCTGCTTGCCAATCACACACACACACACACACACACACACACACACACACACACACACGCTCACACACACTTTTGCGCACCTTATTTTTCCAAACACCACTTGCATTCTGATCTCACAGGCTTTGAAAAGGCAGCACAGAAAACCTCATAGCAATTTTATGAATAAATGGTTCCACCTCCCCTCCTCCAAAGGGACAGTAAGAAACATGAGCACGGACTGGACGAGCTCAACTGCTCTGGGCCTCAAGAGCCGGCTTTAGTCTTAATTAAAATGACATTTGTTTTCCAAGTTTTGATTACCGAATTGTTTTATATTAAAATTGCAGAAGATACATTTAATAGTACGTGGATTAGTGGATGCTGAAACGCAATCACGGGGTAAAAAAAGAAAGTATGGCCCCAGTGCTTGACACCACAGGGCAGACGACGCCTAGACGAGGAAGACGTCTGGCTTTATATTTGACATCACTGTTAAACAGGCAGGGGGTGGGGGGGTGGGGTGGGGGTGGGGTGGGGGGTGGGGGGGTTATACTTACTTCTAATCTGCTTGACAATAGGTTTTAAGAGATCCAGCCAAACCTACAAAGGAAAAGAGAACAGACTGAGACACCAATTCTCAATGAGAGAGTGCAAGTATTTTGAGACTCCACTAGGAGCTGTTTAAAATCAAAATATTTTTGAGGATTTGAAGCGGTCTGTGCCTTTTTTTTCCCTCCAGAATGCCATAACTTACATTGTCTCCCATGTTTATAGAACGGATCCGAACTTGCTAATATTATCCCTGAGCTTGAAAATTAAAAATCTCTCCTAGATGCAAATAGTGCACGGTTCACTAAGAATTTTTCTATTCTCGCTGGTACTTTGATCACAGTTAGCTATTCAGCAAATATTAACGCATGATTGCACATCTGGCTATAAATGTAGTAAAATACGCGTGCTCCTTAGTGAAACAAAATCCATGTACACAGATGTACGTACAGAACAGCACATCTTTGAGGGGTACGGAAAGGGAGTGAATATGTATAGAACATACTTTTGCACACGGCTCCATCCATAAGCTATTTACCTCTCGAAGCAAGACGAGAGGATTCCTGTTCGTCAGGAGAGAAATCTGAGACGTGGAGAGGCTCAATAATTTGTCCCAGGCCCTCAGCTAGAATGTGGCAGAGCTAGGACTGAAATCAGGTTTGTCCCACTTCAAAGTCCAGACTCTTTTCACACACATTCTCCTTAGCATGCAATTCAAGCGGCAAAATTTTAAAAGAGGAGAGAAACCAGTTGTCATTAATAAAGTATAAGTTAACCCTTGAACTTGTGATCATGTGAAAGGGTTCTACGGAAGCTCACATTTGCATATATGATTTTTAAAAAGTTAATGGGCTTAATGTAAAGAGGGTTTTGTAAGTAAATATGAAAAAGAGAAACACTCCTAAAGAAAATTATGCAAAGAATAACAGGTAATTGGTGAAGAAAAAAATGCCAATGGCTAACAAGAGAATGTCCAAGTTCAGGAGTAACTTGCACTACAAATGCAAATTTAATCAAATACCATTTCTACCCATTAAATACACATCTAGATATGCCTGTATGCAGTGCATGTCTGTATTTCATAAACCCAGACGTGGCAAGGGTGCCAGGAAGTGGACACTGCCCTACGCTACTGGTGCATGTATGAATTGGCACAACGTTTCTGGAGACCAGTTAGGGAATAATTATCTAAACCCTTTCATCCCGTAACTTGACTTCTGATGAACTATTTTGAGAGTGTGGGAAAATGTGTTTGGGAGGTGGGAAGATGGGTGATTTCTTCTTTTCTTCTGCCTTTCTATATCATCCAAATTACCTTCAATGATCACTCAGAATTCTCATGAGGAAAAAAGTAAAAGTAAAAAAATTTAAGTGTCTATTTATTCAGGTTCATCTTCCCCACCACCGTTTCAAATAAATATGATTTTCTAATGAGATTCTCATTTCTATATTCCCCGTCCCCTGCCACTGTGTTATATGCGAAAAACAATAAAGGCATTAGTTGACTTAGGATCATCTCCACTGTCGCATTCATAAGACTCAACCTTAAAATGAGAGAATAATCATTCAAAACAACAATCAGCGTTTGTGAGATGATCTATTTTCCTCCCAAGAATCCTAAACGATGGCAAAAATGTCTCCATTTGACAGATGAGAAAAGTGGGATTCAGACCACAGCTGCCCTGCCCAGGGCTGGCACTCAAACCCTGTTCTTCAAACCCATTTATTCATTCAACAACACATCACTGTGTCGCTCTGCTGGGTTCTGGGAATACAAGGATGGGAGACCAATCATGGTGCCTGCTTCATGGAGCATATGGTCTAGTGAGAAAGACAGGAAACAAAACCTTCCCAAGACAAGTAAAGAAGTACCTGAGACAAAGGAAACAAGGGGGAGACCCAGAAGACTCTGAATGTCAGGATAGAGAGGTTTGATCCAGTCACAGGTGCGGGAGAGGCAGGAGGAAGCCTTCCCTGAAGGTGACATTGTGCTGAAATCTCAAGAGAGGTGAGAAGAAGCTAGGAAGACATGCAGTAAAAACACCTGTCCAGGTGACTTAACATTAGGGGAGACCAACATGACAGCAGAACAAGGTTGGTGGGTCAGGAAGGGGCCAGACCCTACAGAGGCCACGTTAAGACACTTCATCGTTATCCTGAGAACACTGGGAAGAATTTTAAATATGGGGCTGATACGATCAGATTTGCACTTTGAAAGGATTACGCTGGCAGTGTGAGAACAGAAAGAGGGGGTCAGAACAGACGCAGGTTACCTGCTGCAGTCGTCCAGGCAAGAGAGGATGGTGTTTTGGACCAGGAGGGCAGAAGCAGAGTTGGGGAAAATTAGGTGGAATCAAGAAAAATGTAACATGGACTTCCCTGGTGGCACAGCGGTTAAGAATCCGCCTGCCAATGCAGGGGACACGGGTTCGAGCCCTGGTCCGGGAAGATCCCACACGCTGCGGAGCAACAAAGCCCGCGTGCCACAACTACTGAGCCTCTGCTCTAGAGCCCGCACGCCTAGAGCCCGTGCTCTGCAACAAGAGAAGCCACCGCAGTGAGAAGCCCGCGCACCGCAGTGAAGAGTAGCCCCCGCTTGACACAACTAGAGAGAGCCCGCGTGCAACAACGAAGACCAAACGCAGCCAAAAATAAATAAATAAAATAAATAAATTTTTTTAAAAAAAGAAAGAAAGAAAAGAAAAATGTAACAGGTAAAATCCAGTGGGATTTACCGATGGGCTAGATGTGGTGGCCAAGAAGGAGACAATAACCAGAATGATGACACTGAGATTTCTGCCGTAGGCATCTGGATGGATGCCGCTGCCAATCAGAGACAGGGAGTACTGGAAGAGGGCCAGGACGGAGGGGTTCTAGACACTTTCATTTTAGGAGGTGCCCTTGGATTTCATGAGGAAGAAACAGTATGAAAATGGTGGGACACACTCATCCAAAGCTCAGAGAAGCCTGGGAGGGAGATCTCACATTTAGAGGCTGCCAGCACTGTGACTCCATGAGGACACGACGGCCTCGTGGAGACCAGAGGATGAAATGCATCAGCACTGATGACGCGTCTACCTTAGAACGGCCGACGGGAGCAGACAAGGACAGAAGGAACGTTAAGGAGAGAGTCACGTCACGGTAGCCACAGGAAGACAGTGTTTCCAGAAGGAAGAACATCAAGAGCTGTTGAAAGATCAAACAAGATGAGAGCTAGAGTATCTGCTGGTCAGTGGACCTGGAGAGGGGCCTGAGAGTCTAGTGGACGGCGAGGAGACAGGAAGGATGAACAGCTTTTCCAAGAAGCTTGGCTGTGAAGGAAGAGGCCAGAGAATGGGTGTGTGGAGGAGGGGGAAGAATCAAATAAAGGTACTGTTGGGGCTTCCCTGGTGGCGCAGTGGTTGAGAGTCCGCCTGCCGGTGCAGGGGACGCGTGTTCGTGCCCCGGTCCGGGAGGATCCCGCGTGCCGCGGAGTGGCTGGGCCCGTGAGCCATGGCCGCTGAGCCTGCGTGTCCGGAGCCTGTGCTCCGCAACGGGAGAGGCCACAACAGTGAGAGGCCCGCGTACCGCAAAAAATAAATAAATAAAATAATAAAAGTACTATTGATTTGCTTGTCTTCCACAGGAAGGACCTGGGGGTGCTTAAAAAGGGGAGGGGTTGGGACTTCCCTGGCGGTCCTGTGGTTAAGAATTTGTACTTCACTGCAGAGAACAGGGGTTCAATCCCTGGTCAGGGAACTAGGATCCCGCATGCCACGTGCTGTGGCCAAAAAAAAAAAGGCGGAGGGAGGGCTTGAGAGTATGAGTAAGAAGATAACAATATCCTAAGACACCTGGGATGGTGTGGAAAGATAGCTCTAAAACATAGGGCACTAGGGACAGAAAGAAGAGCTTTTCCAGTGGCGGCAGGGAGGGAGCAGAAAGGTTAATGGCAGATGTACGTCAGTTTACACTTCTGCGCCGGGAAGATAAGACAGTTCCTCTTTGACACCATCCGTTTACCCCTGTAAAACCTGAGGCTTGAAGGATGTGGGCGAGTGGAGAAGAGTTGACACAGTTGTGTTTGCGTGCGAGAGAATTAACCGAAGAACTCTAGAGGGATTTCCTGTAGCTACTGAGCGTCCACTCGTGAGCCTGCCAGCCTGTGCTCTGTCGGCCTCCAAGCCTGCCTCAGGGGAACCACCTCTGAGGTCTTCCACCGTTGCCAATTCTGCCACAGAATCTGCCTAAACTTCTGCAAACCACTCAGGACCAAACAGATATGCTCTGGCAACACAGCAGCCAGTTTTATGAATTGTTTTAAAACATCTCTCTTCTGTTTTTGGCATTTCTGTGGAATTCATCAAATACAAGCACCAATTTGAGCCAACCGAGCATGTGGTTTTAAACCATGAAGGCCTGGGAACATCACACTGGCCTGAATTCGCCTGTCCAGTAGAGTTTCACGGCAAGAACGCCCCATGGCATCGGTTACATCACAGCTAAACTGGCCTGGGTGGGAAAGCGGGGCCCACAAGACCCTCTCCATTTACCAGTCAGATTGATATCTGCAGAGCTGAGAGGAAAGGCCTTGCACGCTAAGGACTTAAACCACTAAAAAAGGATGAGCGGGAGGGAGCAGGAAGAAAAATAGGGTTGCTGCTCGACTAAAGGGCTGAAGTTCGTCTAGGCCATCCTAGACAAATCACTTCTTCATTCAACCTAAGCAGAACAGAAACCAGTTCCAGATGAATGAAAAAGGCAACAAAAGCACCATAAACTTTCTTTTCCTGCCAACGGATCTCTGGAGGGTCACAACTGTAATCGTCCATCTCTAGCCTCACCCCCGCAACTCCTTCAACCAAGCCACACATTCCTGTTCTTACTAAAATCATGCTGCCGGTCTCCAGAGCACGGCTACAGATCCACATTACCTGACCGTAGAGGGATTTGGTTAAAAGAATGGGCTTCTAGAAATGCCACACCTAGTCAGGAGGACTCACGGAATCAAGGAACTCCCCCTGCTGGGATCTGAAGGCCTATAAGTAAGAGTCTGCTCAAGCTGTCATAACAAAGTACCACGGACTGGGTGGCTTAAACAACAGAAATCGACTTCCTCCCAGTTCTGGAGGCTGAAGGTGTCCCAGGTTTGGTTTCTCCTGAGGCCTCTCTCATTGACTTGCAGACGACCGCCTTCTGGCTGTGTCCTCACAAGGTCTCCTCTCTGTGCACACAGGCTCTCATGTCCCCTGGGTGTCTCCCAGTTTCCTCTTCTTAAAATGATACTGTTCAGACTGGACTAGGGCCCACTCCCCCAGCCCCATTTTAACTTAATCACCTCTCTCAAGGCCCTGTCTTCAAGGACCGTCACATTCTGAGGTGCCGGGCGTCACAGCTTCAACATACACATTTTCGGGGGCCACAATTCAGCTCATGACACCTATCTTCCACAATTTAGTTTCAACACAGCTTTTCAGCCCCATCTTCCCCTGCTTGCCTCCATTTCAGTCAGCCTCCCTATTTTCCTTTGATACCCTGTTAAATGTTACCTTCCCCTTTTGGAGTGTGTTTTCTGCACTGAAACACTCTTCGAGAAGAAAGGCTTTAACGCCTAGGCATCAAAGGCAAAGCAAGATGGATTGCTGTCCCCGGAGCCCTTATGTCCTTTTCCTAAACATCTTTTCCCCTATTATTTGGTGAGTGACAATTCAGTTGGATTTTGTAAGCAGCTAAAATATCTGAGGTATTTTGGAAAGGGTCTTATTGAAAGAGAGCCACTTACATGACATCGGGCAGGGGGACAGAGAAGAGTCCATTTCCTGAGCACCTACTGTGTGCCAGGCATTGGATAGGTGCTTTATACACTCTCATTTAATATTCACAACAATGTGCTTGTTTTACACACGCAGGAAGCCAAGCTCAGAGAGCTTACTGAAGCTGCTCAAGGTCAAACGGCTGGGATTCCACTTCAAGTCCATCTGACTCCACACCTGTGCTTTTTCTGCAACATAATACGCTGCTCCTCTAAAAAGACTCAACAAAAGTTCATCTTTCTTCTTATTTCGAAGTCAAAACTGCACACAGCGGAACTATTGCATCATCAACTGTAAGATACACAGGAACCAGGTACAAAAAACTATCCAGTGTCTAGAACTCACTGCAACAAACGAATTTTTCTGCAGGCTGGCTCCTACAAGAAATGACTTTACTTTGAATTTTTGTTTGTAATGGTTCGTTTGAATGTAATTTTTCATATTGATCTTAATTACTTTATTAATTTTACATATGGGTATATTTATAAGATATGTTAAGTGTGGCTTTTTTTTAAAACCTTTTAATTTTTAGAGATTTCTAGTTCTGGTCAAAATAGAGTAACAGGGACTAGATTTATCTTCCTACATGAAACAACAAAAGAAGGAAGAAAGGAAGAAAGAAAAGAAAAGGAAAGACACATGACAGATCTGAAGATCTGTGACACCAATGAGAAACAGGGATCCCTGAGAGACAGGAAACTAAAATCATGACCCTTATGACTACAGCAGCCTCTGCCCTGAGCAAGTTTGGTGCAGAGAGAAAGAACACAGGCAGAACCTGGCAAAATCCATGAGTTGAACAGATGGGGCTGAGAGTGCAGGGGAGCAAGGTAGAGAGAGTTCACAGGAAAGTAGAAGGCATTTAGGAGAGTACAGAGGGTTACCCTTGAGTAGGCAACAGAGTACTGATCAACGTGTGCTTGTGAGGAAAGTAGCCAAGATGGGACAAAAACATTAAAAAACAAACAAAACACAGAAGGGTTAGAGGTTACAGGCCTGGTGCTCACACAGGGCCAGGAATACTACCTATTCTCACCAGCCAGATGGGAAGACCTCATGACTCATGCGCACTGGGTAGAGTACTGAAGGGGTCATCCCTTAGGAGTAGGGAATAATTCACCCCGGACTGCACACTACACCAGTCCTACCCTAACAAGTCTTAAAAGCCAGATCTGAGAGGACTAAATTGTTTCCAAATAACTTACATGCATCCCCCCCCCCCCCGCAAACTCAATAACATTTACAGGAATACAAAACTACCCAGCACTCAACAAGGTAAAATTCACAATATCTTACATCCAATTAAAAGAAAAAATCACCAGGCATACAAAGCAGGAAAACATGACCCATAATTAGACCAAAAAAAACCCAAAAGAAAACAAAAAAGCAACGCCCCCCCCCCCAGAAAAAAAACAATCAAATGGGACCTAGAATTGACACAGATGTTAGAATTAGTAAAAAGGATATGGAGACAGTTATTATAACTGTATTCTCTATGTTCAAAAGGTTGAGATATGGAAGATTTTAAGGAGACCTAAACTAAATTTCTGGAGATGAAAACTACAGAGTGTGATACAAACATACACATGCACGCACATGCACACACACACACACACACACACACACTGGATGCAATTAACAGCAAATGAAACACTGCAGAAGAAATACTACTGAACTTGAAGAACTAGCAATAGAAACCATCCAAAATCAAACACAGAAAGAAAAATTACCAAAAAATTAACAGAGCATTAGAGAACTATAGAGTAACTTTAGGCAGCCTAATATGCATGTAATTGGAGTCCTGAAGGAGAGGAGGTGGCAGGGGAAGGGGAAAGAAATGGAAAAATATTAGAAGAAATAATGGCTATAAGTTTTCAAAATTTAACAAAAACTATAAGTCCACAGATCCAAGAATCTCAGCAAACTCCAAGCATAAGAAACATGAAGAAAACTGCATGGAAGCGCATCCCAATCAAATTATCAAAAACAATGATAGAGAAAAAAATCTTAAAACTCAGCCAGAGCAGAGAGAGACATTATATATAAAGTAACAAAGATAAAGATGACAGCAGATTTCTTGCCAGAAACAATGTGAGAATGCAATGGTGCAAGATTTTTAACATACTCAAAACATCTTAGAATTTTACACCAGGCAAAAAACATCTTTCAGAAAGGAAGGCAAAATAAAAACATTTCCAAACATGAAAGCTCAGAGAATTCACCACCAGCAGAACCACATAATAAGCTACGTTAAAGGAAGGCCTCTCTGACCAGGAAGAAAGTGATATCAGATGGAAATCTGTGTCTACACAAAGGAATGAGGAACACCAAAATGGCAACTGTATGGTTAATATATGTTTTAAGAATTTTTTATTATTTAAATCTCTGTAGGAGATAACTGACTGGTAATCAAATGTACTTCAATTAAAAAAAGATAACTGGCAAACAAAAATAACAACAATGTAATGTGGGGTTCATAACTTATGTTAAAAAAACAATAACAATAGCAAAAAGGTCAAAAAGTAGAAAAATGGAAATAAGGTTTATACTGTATGTGAAGAGGAATAATATCACTTGAAGGCAGGCTGTGTTAAGTTGAAGATGGACATTATAAACCTCAAAGCAACCACTCAAGTTACAAATCAAAGAGCTATAGCTAATAAACCAACAAGGAAAGTAACATGAAATCATCAAAATATTCAATTAATCAAAAGGCAGACAGGAAAAAGGAACAAAGACGGATAAGACAAATAGAAAACAAACAGCAAGATGACCAATTTAACTTTTTTGTTTGTTTTCTATAAAAAGATTTTTTATTTTACTTTTTAATTTTTAAACTAATTTTTATTGGAGTATAGTTGATTAACAATGTTGTGTTAGTTTCTGCTGTACAGCAAAGTGAATCGGTAATACATATACATATATACACTCTTTTTTTAGATTATTTTCCCATATAGGTCATTACAGAGTATTGACTCGAGTTCCCTGTGCTATACAGTAGGTTCTTATTAGTTATCTGTTTTATATATAGTAGTAAGATGACCAGTTTTTATGATACCAATAATCATATTAAATGTAAACGATCTAAACATTCCCAATTAAAAAGGATTGCCAGATTTGATCAAAAGGCAAGACCCAACTCTATGCTGACTACAAGAATCAGACTGCAAATATAAAGACATAAATTGGTTAAAAGGAAAGGGATGGAAAAAGGCATATCATGCTAACATTAATAATTTTTTCAAAAACTGGAATGATTAAATTAGTATCAAAGTAGACATGAGAAGACTATCACGTGTATTTATTTCACAAATACACTTTATACACCCGTGTTTAATCTTCCCTATTTTCATAACTTCTTATGACAAAGGAGTCAATTAATTAAGAGGATATAAAAATCTGAAGTATTTATATACTGAATAACAGAAATTCAAAGTACATGAAGCAAAAACTGATCAAACTGCAGGGAGAAATAGACAAATCCACAATGATGGTTGGAGATTTTAATACCCCTCACTCAATAACTAACAGAACATATAGACAGAATTCACTAAGGATGCAGATGATTTGAACAGCACTATCAACCAACATGATCTAACTGCCATAGATGGAATGCTCTGTCCCACCCACAGAATGAGCATTCAAGCACACATAAAACATATACCAAAATAAACCACATTCTGGGCCATTAAAGAGATATCAGTAAATTATTTAAAAGTCCTCATGTCACACAAACTATATTCTCCAGCAACCACAGAATTAAATTAAAACTCAAACACAGAAAGAACTGGAAAAATCCTTATATTTGGAAACAAAATAAACATGAGTCAAAGGAGAAACCAAGGGGAAATTAGAAAGTATTTTAAACTGAAAGTGAAAACACAATAAACTAAAATTTGTGGGATGCTACTAAAAACCTTTTAATTTAAAAATAATCTATTGGTATAGAATTCATCTATATGCAAGCTAGAAAATTAGAAAATTCACAAAAGCAAAATTTAAAAAATTGTCCACCACCAAGAGATCATGGTTAACACTTTAATGAAGTTGTTCTCAGAACTGAGCTTGTATCAATTCACCCTAAGAGCTTGTTAAAACATATACTATGGGGGGGCTCTGCTCCCGGACTTCCTCATCTGGGTGAGGACCTGAGACTCTGCACTGCTCAGGTGATGCTGACGCTGCTTGCTGGCCTGGGGAGTGTGCTTTAAGACCCAGTACCTTCATGTATACCCCTTCCACATTTTTTTTTGAAGAGCGATGTGCGTGGATATAAACATACATACACTTTTTAAAAACCCAAATGAGGTCATATTGTTTATAACCTACTTTTTGCTTTTTAGTCAATGATTTCTATCTTTCTATTCTGTAAACTTTTCTTCTCACCAAATAATCACACTCTATTCAAATTCCTTCATGTGAATAAAGAATGTCCTTACTGTGATCTGTCAAAACTAACCTCCAATCCAGGACCATGCTTCATATCTGATTATGTCCATTAAGTCTCTCTTAATCTAGCCTCATCCCCTACACCACCACCACCACCACCCCCCGTTAACAAAAACAAAACAACAACAAAAAATTGACTGCTGAAGGAATGCATGAATAAAATTTGAACTGAAAAACTGAGGGTACGTTTTTATTCATTTACAAGGAAAGCTCTAAATAAAAAGGAATTAAAGATAGATCTGTAAACCAAAGTATGAAATGAAATGTATAAAGAGGGCCATCTTTATGCATTAGCGCATTAAATTCACTAGGCAGTATCTGATATCCCAGATGTATGCAAAGGAAAGTTCTGGAATAAAACTAGAACTTAATATTATAATGCAATGCCTGGGGCTTCAGGGGGCCTTTGCCTCCAGGGAAATTTTAACCTTTGGGAAACTTTAGTTTTTAAGAAGGGCTCAGCAGCAGACCTCAGGAATGGTACTTATAACACATCAATTACTCGGTTTTAACTAATTTAAAATCATTTGTTTAATTTGCATTAGCTTTGAAAATTTCAGTTCAAAGGATTTCACGTGGGTATTCTGGTGACTTAATTGGATTTCCCCCCCTTTAATCTATAGTTTGCTTCTTCTGTTTTTTTTTTGTTTGTTTTTTATATCATCTTTTTAAATTTTTTTAAATTTATTTATTTTTAGCTGCATTGGGTCTTTGTTGCTGCACGTGGACTTTCTCTAGTTGCGGGGAGTGGAGGCTACTCTTCGCTGCGGTGCGTGGGCTTCTCATTGCCGTGGCTTCTCTTGTTGTGGAGCACGGGCTCTAGGGCACGCAGGCTTCAGTAGTTGTGGCACACGGGCTCAGCAGTTGTGGCTTGCGGGCTCTAGAGCGCAGGCTCAGTAGTCATGGCGCACGGGCTTAGTTGCTCCGCGGCATGTGGGATCCTCCCGGACCAGGGCTCAAACCTGTGTCCCCTGCATTGGCAGGCAGATTCTTAACCACTGCACCACCAGGGAAGTCCCGCTCCTTCTGTTTTAATTTTCTTTTTTTCTCCCGTCTAAAACTGTCTAATTTAAAAGAACACACAGATACTTAAAACTACTGAAAACAAACGTACAGCTTAGTGAATTATTAAATGGCAAATACCCTTGTATCCATTAACCAAGTCAAGAAACAGAACTCTGTCAGCCATCTTATCCTAAAACCAGCCCCCTCCCTCTAAAAGTAACCACTACCTAGGTTTTTACAGTAACCACGAACATTTCTTGATGTTTTATTTCACGAAGTGGTGCATCTTTTAGTCTTCCTTATTTTCAAAAATGTTACGTCCTTCAGGTATCTTTTCACCTATAGTTTCTTCCTCCATCCCTCTCTCTTCCTTATAGTTTATCTGAGTAATTTCTGAGTCTGGATTTTGCAGACTGCACACTCATGGTGCCATTCAACACGCTCTTCTATCCTCCTTACTGAGTACAATTTGCCAGCTGGATCCAACTGGTCCCTTTGGCAAGGCCATACATGGTATGTTGGGAGGAACACACTTAAGTTTTTGGTTTTCTGGTATTTGTTTTTTTTTTTGTGGTACGCGGGCCTCTCACTGTTGTGGCCTCTCCCGTTGCGGAGCACAGGCTCCGGACGCGCAGGCTCAGCGGCCATGGCTCACGGGCCCAGCTGCTCCGCGGCATGTGGGATCTTCCCGTACCGGGGCACGAACCCGTGTCCCCTGCATCGGCAGGCGGACTCTCAACCACTGCGCCACCAGGGAAGCCCCTGGTATTTGTTTTTTAATATCATGACTGTGATACCTTTCTGTTACTCATTTTTATGTGCAAACTGTTTCCTAACCTTCTGAGAAGAAAGTATGGTTCATGGTAGCTTTCCTACCTTCCCAGAGCTTCCTCTTCTATTAATTTTGGGCAGTGTTAAAAAACATGGTGGCTTGCTTTCCGAGATTTCCTGCCTCTGTTTCCCTCCCCTTCTCTATTATTCCTCTCTATTGTCCTTCCCTGGCTCAATTTCACTCCCATTCTCCATAGTTTCTCCTAAGTGGTGGCCTGTCCCGGAAGGTCAGTTACTGCTCACTGGAGCTGGAATGTTCCAGCACCGTCAGGCCTCTCAGCTTCCACTGTTCTTCTCAAACTGTCCCCCTGGGATTTCTAGTGGCTCTTTGGGGGTTCTCTTCTCCATTCCATCAGATGCCCTGCTGCTCCCCTCTGTTTCCTCCCGTACAGACTCTGAGAGCAGACCTTGTGTCTGGCTGACGTTTTATCTCCGACTGCTTGTACTTTGGGATCTAGGGCTTACACTCTGACACCTAGTTTTGCCGTAAATGTTGTCCACGGGTTTTTGATGTTGTTAAGTAGCTGTTTTTATGTGGGTCTTGGGTTTGGGAAGATCCAAAAACTATGATTCCACTTCTACCTTCTCAAGACTATCCATTTTAGAAACCTATTTCCAGGTATTTTTTTAAACCAAATTGTTTTAAGATGTAGCCTTCATTAGTGACATATGGTGGAGCCAACAGGTTAGGAGACAGCTGCCATTGAAAAGATGGTTTGTTACAACCACTGAAAAGATGGTTTGTTACGTGTGGTTCCCAGGAGGAGGGGGGCAGGCCACACCATGCGGGGCCATGCGGGGAAGCACCAGGGTCCGCCAGGAGGCAGAAAGGGTGAGGACAACGCATGGGAAGGAGGCTTTACCGTGGTTTCCATGGGAAAAGACAAGGTAAGTCAGGGTAAGCAGCTTAGGATTGGCTAGCTTGAGTCATCTTAGCGGGCTCTGGGGTGTAGGGCCGTCTCTAGGTGTCTGACACCGGCCCTGGGATGATTAAGGCAGAGGAATTCTGTCTCCTGCAGTGTAAGAGCGAGATAGAAGAGGTGGTTCAGAGTATGGCCTCTGGACTGGTTCATTTCCATATGGGAGGTATGCTGGCAGGGGAAGCATTTGCTATGTCTAAGAACTGGCTAGTCCTGGGAAGGGCAGTCTCTCCTCAGTCAACAAGGCCTCAAATGCTGAAACATCAAGAACACAGAAAATAAGAAAATGTTGAAGGAAAAGATCGGTGGTTCTCAGGGGCTCAGAGGGAAGAGAGGTGGAGTGGGGATTTTCAGGGCAGTGAAACTACTCTTGTTGGTATTGTAATGGTGGATATATGTCATTATACATTTGTCAAAACTTATAGAATGTACAACACAAAGAAGGAACCCTAATTTGAACTTGGAACTGTAATGATAACGTAGTAATACTCGCTCATCGATTGTAACACAGCATCCCAGTAATGTATGACGTTAATGATAGGGGCACTGTGCATGGGGAGACAGCATAGGGGACCTCTCTTCTCTCTTTACTTTCTGCTCATTTTTTCTGTAAACCTAAAGCTGCTCTAAAAACCGAAGTCTATTAATTAAAAAACAAATTGACGACAAACGAAACCCCACATAGCTTCCTTCCAGCTTAAGAAATAGAATATTACCCATAGCCGTATTTTTCCAGCGAGCTGCCTTTCCGCGGACTCTCTGGGACCTGCCCTGTCACCGCAGCCACTGTCAGGCCGAACCATGGCGCTGCTCTGTGTGGTGACCGGGCGGCTCCACCACCCCACCTCTGCTGGCTTCCCAAACTTTCCTCTGTCCTTGGGTCTGCAGTGCTCTTCACCCTTCACACCTGGCATGTTCCACAAAGAGCCCCCCCTGGTCTCAGATGTCCACAGGCCCCCAGGAAGAAGCAAAGTCAGAAGCCTGCAACTAAGCATAGACGAAGGAGGCCTGTCTGACCCCAGAGGGGCTGGGAAACCACCGGTTAGTGATGTCTGTCATCCCAGGTAGGTGTAGGTTCTATGACCTCAAGGCCCCTAGAAAGCATGCTTGCTGCTGTGGACTGAATTGTGTCCCTCAAATTCCTGTGTTGAAGCCTTGACCCCCAATGTGACTATATCTAGAGACAGGGTCTTTAGAAGGTAATTAAGGCTTAATGATGTCATATGGGTGGGGCCCTGAGCTAATAGGACCGCAGCCTTATAAGAAGAGAAAGAGATCTCTCTCTCTCTCTCTCTGCTCTGAGCCACAGTGAGAAGGTGGCCGTCTACAAGCCAGAAAAAGAATCCTCACCAGAATGTGATCACGCTGATACCCTGATCCTGGACTCCAATACTGAAAGAAATGAAACATCTGTTGTTCAAGCCACCTACTCTATGGTATTTTGTTATGGCAGCCTAAACTAAGACACCTGCCAAGGGTAAAACTTTTTTCCTGGTGTAAAGAAGATTATAAAATAAATGAAAAGATGCCAGTTTTCTTCCTGAGCTTTACCAGTATTTTTTTTAATTTATTTAATTAATTAATTTATTTATTTTTGGCTGTGTTGGGTCTTAGTTGCTGCCTGTGAGCTTTCTCTAGCTGCAGTGAGCAGGGGCTACTCTTCGTTGCTGTGTGTGCACTTCTCATTGCCGTGGCTTCTCTTGTTGCAGAGCACGGGCTCTAGGCACGTGGGCTTCAGTAGTTGTGGCACATAGGCTCAGCAGTTGTGGCTCACGGGCTCTAGGGCGCAGGCTCAGTAGTTGTGGCGCACCAGCTTAGTTGCTCCGTGGCATGTGGGATCTTCCCGGACCACAGCTCGAACCCGTGTCCCCTGCATTGGCAGGCGGATTCTTAACCGCTGCGCCACCAGGGAAGTCCCTTTACCAGTATTTATTTATACAAAACCAGAATTGTTTATCAGATCACTGAGCATTGTAGCTTTCATGAAATATTGGCAGGCCAGCCTCACTGGTTTCCGAGGCAGAATGCAAGAATAAAATACAGCAGATAGCTGACTGACTGCTATGCCGGGAAGCCTGCTGGGGTTAACACTGTAAAGTATCTGAATTAATCCTCATGCTAACCTTGTAAAATAGTCATTTATTAATCCCAATTTTTTCAGATAAAGTACAAAATCAAAGAAGTTCAGAATCTACCCAGTTGCCAAATGACAAAGCAAATGTTTAAACAGAGATTTACAGGCCGTAACACAGAGCTGTCCCCACTCTCCCCAACAGGTCCACGAGATAAATCTTACATATACAACCATCTCTGCTGGCCAGGTGCGCGCAGCTCTTTGAGATGGGGAGATGTGAGGAAAGGCAGCCCAGTGAAGCAGAGAGAACTTGCATCGCCTGAGACGGGTCTGTGTGTGACTCATGGTAATACACCTGGTTATGCAGTTCATACTGAATTTGCTCACTGTAAAACATGAATAATAAAGTGCCTACCTCGGAGAAATGTTATAAAGCAGAGACTGGTAAACAAAGGCCTATGGGCCAAATCCAGCCTATGACCTGTTTTGCTACAGCGCAAAGAGCAAAGATGGGATTTTAAGTGGTTGGGGGAAAAAAAAATCAAAAGTAGCCCTATATTTCATGACGTGTGAAAACTCTACGAAATTCAAACGTCCATGCCCGTAACTAAAGCTTTACCGGAACCCAACCACAATCATTCATTTACATTATCTACGGCTGCCTTGCACTGAAGTGGCAGAGCTGGGCAGTTGCAACAGAGACGGTATGGGTTGCAAAGCCTAACATGTTTACTCTCTGGCTCTTTCTGCCGACCCCTGATGTGAAGAACGAACGATGTGAAGTTAAGTTTATAGCAGAGTCCACGGAACACAGTAGAAGCCCAAGAACAGTGAGCTCTCTGCATCCACCCCAATGGCAACCCAACATCTCTCTGGCCTTTCACCAGCCTTCAGACTCTAGGTACCCATTAGCTGGCATATTAAGTAAAGGGTCTTGATTCCTAAGATCAATAATAGCGTCTCTGCCATGGGAAGGCAAATCAATGAAAGAAAAAAAAAAGCCAATTAAAAGACTTCTCTACTTCTGTGGGGCAATCCCACGGGGCAGCTGCCTGGACTCAAGGACAACACGTGCCCGACTTGCATGTAAACACAGCAATCAACTCTATTAATTGACAAGCCATGGGACAAGTCTAATTGAGGGTAGAGCACAATTGATTACTTACTAATTATCACTAGTTTATTTCCAATCTGGAGAAACACATCTTAGACCAGGGAAAGCACTCATTCTCCCCTTAAGCTTCTTCAAACCCTTACTATAAAGAATGCTCTGACATGGGCTATTTACGTGATACAAGTGATGAGAAAGGGGTGAAAGGCTGAGCTGCAGTGCGAGTTGCCTGAACTTACCATCCAGGGACAAAGGTCCACAACCTTGCACGCTGGGGACCTCGGGGGAACAACTAGCTTCCTGTGTATTACGTAGAGATAAATGGGCAAAACCAGTTGTGACAGCCCATGTCTGGGCATTTTGAGAGTAACCATGCTTCCTGCTGGTTTGTCAGATATGTGAGCAGCCTCCCAAAAGAAGCCTGGCAGAGGTGATAATCACAACAGTAGTATTAAAAATAATAACGACAACACGTCATTGCAGAGTTATTCACAACAAGCAAGGGGGAAGCAACCTAAATGTCCATCAACAGATGAGTGGGTAAGCAAAATGTGGTCTATCCACACAATGCAGTATTATTCAGCCTTTCTTGGACCTCCCTGGTGGCACAGTGGTTAAGAATCCACCTGCCAATGCAGGGGACACGGGTTCGAGCTCTGGTCCTGGAAGATCCCACATGCCACGGAGCAACCTAAGCCCGTGCGCCACAACTACTGAGCCTGCGCTCTAGAGTCCGCGAGCCACAACTACTGAAGCCCTCACACCTAGAGCCCGTGCTCTGCAACAAGAGAAGCCACCACAATGAGAAGCCCGCACACCACAACGAAGAGTAGCCCCCGCTCGCCACAACTAGAGAAAGCCGAAGCCTGGCAGCCAAGAGCCAGTGCAGCCAACAATAAATATTAAGAGAAAAAAAATACATTCTGACACATGCTCCAACACGGACGGACCTTGAGGACATTACATTAAGTGAAATAAGCCAGACCGAAAACAACAAATAATGTATGATGCCACTTTTACGAGGTATCCAACGTGGTCGAACTCAGAGAAACAGAAAGTAGAATGGTAGCTACCAGGGGCTGGGGAAGAGGAAAGGAAGCTGTTGTTTAATGGGTATGGAGTTTCAGTTTTACATGATGAAAATGTTCTAGAGACCTACTGCACAACAATGAATACAGTTAACACCACTGTACTACTATAGACTTACTTGAAAATGGTTAAGATGATAAATTTCATGTTATCTGTGTTTGACCATAAAAAACTGTAATGATGAAAATGATGATGATAGTTTCCATAACTAATACTTTCTGAACACTACATACATAGTTCCCAGACCCTGGGCTACATGCTGACAGATACCGTGTTTGATCGTTTCAAAAACCCCACGAGATGGGCACCATCGTCCCCATTTTACCTTCAGGCAAAGTGAGGCACTGGAAGGCCAGCAACCTGCCCCAGTCACCCCGCTGCTAACAGGCAAAGCAGGGGTTTGGGGGCTGGCAGTCCGACCCACCACTATGATGCAACAGCCAGCTAGGAAGTCCGCACTGAGAGAATCTGGGAAGGAGACAAAAACCCTATGATGTAAATCTTAAATCTTCCAGCAAGTTTATCTGAGAGCAGAGGTGAAATGCAGCTAGTGCTTGCTAGTCTCACACGTGAGTGGCTTTCCCTCAGTTCATCCAATCAAGACTCGTCCTAGGCTCTTCCAAAACAGATTCCATCAGCCAGCCTCTGGGTGCTTTTTGGTCATTACTTCTGTTCCTGTGTGCTTTTAGTTCACTGCATTTTGGGGGTAAACTTTTATTGAAGATATGTGTGTGTGTGTGTGTGTGTGTGTGTGTGTACACACATTACAAGTGTACGTGTTACAAGTGTATGGCTCACTGAATTTTTACAAACTGATTGCACCCATAGAGCAAGCACTGAGATCAAGAAAAAGACCACGGCCAGGGCCCCAGAAGCCCTCCTTGTACCCATTTGCACCATCCCATCTAATACCACAGATCAATTTTGTTAAAACAACCTATTTTGAAAATTACATGAAATTAGCTTTCAGGTTGAGATGTGAAATTGACATAGAGCAAAATACAGAGACACGGTCAGAGCAGGATGGTGACCAAGAGCATTTAGAAAGATCTGAACTTGAATCCTGGATCTATCACTGCTCAGCTGTCTGCCTTGTTGAAAAGGACTTACTCTTTAAGCCTTAGCTTCCTTATCGGAAAAAGGAGGTATAATGGGCTAGAATAAAGGAACCGGAATAAACAAAACAGTGTACATAAACCTATTACGATGCCTTGAACAGAGCTATTACTTCCTAGAGCACGTGTTGGCAAACTACAGCTTCCTATTTTATAAATAAAGTTTTACTGGAACAAATCCATGCTGATTCATTTACACTACAAGGGTAGAACTGAAAGCTGGAGTAGAGACTCTCTGGCATGAAACGTCTATTCTAATATTCACTATCTGGCCCTTGACTAAAGTTTGCTGATCCCTGCTTTAGAATATGGGCCATGTTTGCTGTTGTGTCCACAGGAACTAGAGCAGCCTGGTGCACGGTGAGCACTCAGGTAGTGGCCTTTATTTGCAACAATTATCTCTTTCTTTTAGTTATCATTAACGGGTTTAGGGAATTTTTCAGTTGAACACATTCCTAAACAATATGATAAGGAAACGGTGAAATCACAAAAATGAAGCCTGATAAAACTTGAAACAAGTCAGCCCTGGAGGTACCCTGAAAGATTAACAGGTCTGTAAACGCTCGCAAAAGAGAAGCACCCAAGGTCAACACAAAAGGCACTGAACTTGAGGTCAGAAGAATGGGGTTAGAATCCTAGCTCTGCCATTAGCTAACTGGTTGACCCAGATGCGGAACGATTCTCAGTCTTGGTACCCTCACCACTGCTAATTTACGGTTGAGAAAAGAAACTCCAGCAGGATCGGAACGGGACAAGACTGGAGTCAGGAAAGCCGTTGGGACCCTGACTTATGCAGGCAGCGTTGCTAGAAATAATGAGAGAACAAATCTTCAAGTGTCTTGAGAATCATTATTTTAACATAAAACAAGTTTATGAAACAATGGTCCACTGACCTGGCTACACTGTATGATAATTATTTGTTTCCTTGTCAACCTTCCTAAGCAGGCTCGTCTAATGACTGGAAACAGTAACTGTTACTTGCTAGCTGTCCCTTCATATCAGGTGTCTTCTGCCGTATGAAGTGTGATGCAGGACGCGGCACTGGCACAAAATAATCGCTCGATGCATAAATGAATGTGGAATTAGATGTGGCCCTTCTGCGGTCGTCTGCCACATCAGAAAGAGGACAGGGAGTCAGGGCAGCTTCGAGCTAACATAAGCACTAGAAAACGGCAAAGAGGGCTTAGAGGTTAGATGTGTGTCTCGAAAACACGATTTGTGCACGTCTTCAGGTGCAGGCTCAGTTCCCGCCAGCCATTCCCAGACTCTGCATCAGTCCCAGCCAGCACCATCTCCAGCCCGATACCATGAACCCCGAACAGCTCTCCTGACTCTCGTCCAATTCCAATCTGGCTACAGTTGTCTTTCTAAGCCATAAATCAGACCATATCACACTCCCTTTATTTTTTATTCATTTCATTATTTATTTATTTATGGCCATGCCTCGCACGCAGCTTGTGGGAGCTTAGCTCCCCAACCAGGGCTTGAACCGAGGTCCATGGCAGTGAAGGCCCATGTCCTAACCACTGGGCAACCAGGGAATTCCCCCCATGCTCCATTTAAAATGCATTACCAGCTTCCTAAACACATTAGCTCGGTGCAGAACTGTGCTGTCCCATACAAGGGCCGCTAGCTACACGTGACCACTGAGCACCTGAGATACAGCTGGTCTGGCTGTGAGTGTCACATACATATCAGATTCAAAGACTTAGCAGGAAAAAAGTGTAAAATCTGTTATTCGTAGGTTTTCAGACTGATTACATGTTGAAATGATAATGATTTTAGACGTGTTAAATCACTTTTTAAAAACTTTTTAAACATAACTGCTAGAAAACTTGAAATTAAGTGAGTGGTTCATCTTCCGTTTCTACTAGATAGCAATGGGGCAGAAAGCCCTTCCGTATAGACCTGGCTCCAGTTCTCTCTCTCACCTCCATCAGCAGAGCCCTGCTCCCTCGCCTCTAAACTTCAGCCTTCTCTGCAGGTTTCTGAATAGCCCACTTGCTGTCTGGTCTTTGGGCATCTGGTGCCCCCTCTCCCTGGAACATTTTATCAGCTCAACTCCTCCTGGCCTCATAGGACTCTGTCTCACAGTATCTGTGAAGGATTTCCTGAACACAAATGCTGTTTGTTGCTCCCACTGCCCAACGCCCCCGGGCTCCAGTGGACCACCTGCCACATGTCCTGAACCGGCCACTGACTCAGTCCGATGCCCCACCTGGATTATACATTCTCTCCATCTCACTCCTGTTGGATCCCCAGTGCAGGGGCCAGCAAAAGTTCCAGGCACTCAGTGTGCACGGAACAGAAATGCAGTCCATGAACTTACACCCTAACAGGGTGTCTCATAAGAGGTAGACTAGGATACAGCCTTAAGAAAGTACCATCGGCCAAAAGAGAAAAAAGAACGGTGCTCTATGTTCTAAATGTGGGGCTCAAATCAGTGAGACCTTTTCAAAGAACGACATGACACATCTAGCAAACTTTAAGATGCTCAAACCCACGGATGATGCAACTTCCGTGCCTGTGGATCCGAACTACTGAGAGAAACCCCTGACCATGAAGGCAAACATGAACGTAACAGTATGTTCACTGGAGCACCATTTGTAAAAGCACATGATTCAGTACAACCTAAGTATCCCACCCTTTACAGCCAGGCTTGTAAGTTACGGCACATCCATTCAGCAGAACAGCATGGAACTGTGAAAAGGAAGGAAGCGGATTCTATGTGCTGAAGAGGAAAGATGTCCAGGATATATGAACGGTGTGTGGGTGGAGTACAGGGCACTGTGTATTGTTTCCTCACATTATCGTATTTCAAAAATATGTGTCTGTTGAAACACAACATGGTTAACTATACCCTAATATAAAATAAAATAATAAAAATAAAATAAATGCAACTAACACAACATTGTTAATCAACTGTACCCCAGTATAAACAAAAATTACGTGTTTGTGTACACATATACACAGACTCTGATCAGAAGGATACAGAAGACACTGGTGATGGAGGTTCTCAGAGGGAGAGGTGGAGGAAGATGGTGAGGGGGGACAGCCTGCACTGTGTATTCTCTTTGAACTTGCTATTCATATGCACACATTACTTTCAAAGACAGATTAACAAGGGCTTTCTGGGTACCTTTTCTGTTGTACATTTCCGTATGGCCAAGGAAGGTCCCAATTATTTCCCTCCCCCAAGTCGAACAGACAGTAAAACAGCAACATCCCATGGACGTCACCTACCGTGATCTTCTTGTGGTCGGGAAACTCGAGGCCAAAATAATCTCCTTCCACGAGGTTCAGGTGGCTGCACACCGCATCCAGCAGCACTTTCCCCGGGGCTCTTTGCTGGGAACAGAAACAGCGGGAGTTACGCCCTCTGAGACAGGCAGCTAGGGACGCACACCGCGGCTCCCACTACAGGAAGCCTCTTCATGCCCGAGTCTGTAACCGCTCGCCACCAAGCACCGCCACTACACCCTAGTCACCGGCCCCGCGCCCACCACCGATTCCCTTCTCATGCTGCCCTCACACTTAGGTGCTGACCTCTGCCATCTTCTCCCTACCCCAAGGCCAGGCACTACCCCCCTTAAAAATAACAGGCAAATGCCATATGACATCACTTATATGTGGAATCTAAAATATGCGACAAATGAACTTATCTGTGAAACAGACTCACAGACAGAGAGAGCAAACCTGTGGCTGCTGGGGGGAGGGGGGTGGAGGAGTGATGGATTGGGAGTTTGGGATCAGCAGATGCAGACTCATATACACAATGGATAAACGACAAGGTCCTACTGCATCGCACAGGGAACCATATTCAGTACCCTGTGATCAATCACAGTGGAAAAGAATATGAAAAAGAATATCTATGTGTACAACTGAATCTCTTTGCTGCACAGCAGAACTTAACACACCACTGTAAATACTTAATAAATTACAGAAATAACAGACTTTATTTTTTTATAGCAGTTTTCGGTTTACAGAAAATTGAGCAGGAAGTCCGTGGGGAGAGTTCTCACGCACCTCTCCCCACCACACCCAGGGCCCCACTTACTAACATCTTGGGTTAGTTTGGTACATTTGTTACAATTGTTGAGCCAATACTGATACATCATCACCATCCAAAGTCCATAGTTTACACTGGGATTCACTCTTTGTGCTGTATCGTTCTACGGATTTCAACAAATGCATACTATCACAGAGCCCCCATAACCGGATCACACAAGAGAGTTTCACCAGCCTAAACATCCCCTGTGCTCCCTTCGTCCGCGCTCACCACCCCCCAAACTCCTGGCAACCACTGATCGTTTTATTGTCTCTCCAGTTTTGCCTCTTCTAGAATGTCATATAGTTGGAATCGTATAGAATGTTGCCTTTTCAGATTGGCTTCTTTCACTTAGCTGTATGCATTGAAGTTTCCTCCATTCTTTTTATTGATGAATAATATACCACTGTGTGGATGGACCACAGCTTGTTTACCCATTCACTCGTTGAAGGACATCTCGGTTGCCCAAGTTTGGGCAATTGTGAATAAAGCTGCTATTAATATTTGTGTGCCTTTCTGTAACTTTTCAGCTCATGATCCCATGCCCTTTTTGTGGCAGCTGAAAGCCTGTCCCTGTTCCTCTTGCTTCCCCCTCCACCCCCGGCCAAATGTGGCAGAATGTACGGCTTTCTTCTCTAGACTTTGCATAAACTCTCATCTAGACTTCATAGGAACTGAGGGTAAAGGCCATAGGTTACTTATTTTTTTAGGCCATAGGTTATTAATCGCCTTACCCACGATGCCTAAATGCCAACCAGTCTTGTTGAAATGAATGAACAAATGAATACAATTACTCATTCCACTGTATTCTCTGTAGTTAAACATCTACGAGTCTGTCTCCCCAATGAAACTCTGGGCTACCTGTTCACCTTTCTATTCCTATTGGCTAGCGCAGCCCCTGGCAGTCCCTCGATGTCTGCTAAAATATGTATTTTCTATACCCTGAATTTATAAAACCAGTAACTGGAGACGACACTGCCTTGAAACATTTTTCTTGCAGCGTTTGATCTGTGTGGTGAAATTGGATCCATTTTGCAAGTGGGTGTTAGGAATCTACCAGATAGTGAAGAGAAACCAAGGCATAGGATTCTAAGCTCTTTAGGGTAGAAAGTGTAGAAAGGGAAGATGATATATATGAACCCACTTTCTATGCCTTGGTTTCTCTTCACTATCTGGTAGATTCCTAACACCCACTTGCAAAATGGATCCAATTTCACCACACAGATCAAACGCTGCAAGAAAAATGTTTCAAGGCAGTGTCCTCTCCAGTTACTGGTTTTATACTTTCACTTCCCCTCTGCTAAGAGCAGAGCAATTTGGGAGCCAATTAGTAACCCAGGAGACTAATTGGCAGTAGCAGTCAGAGCCTGGCAAGTACAATGATGGGCACATCCATTAGGCCACCCAATAGCGTGACCTGAGGGGCCAGCAAAGATGCTTCTGTGTCCAGCCATAAAGCATCTTTTTTTTCTTTTTTTTAAACAGACACCACTTTGTGCTCCCATATTCCTCATGGTTGAAATCCAGAAGATACTCAGTTATCTAAGGGCATGCGGTAGTCTCCATGGATAATCCCAAACTCACCAGGCTCTAGACTTTGAATGCCCAGTCCAAGGGTCACCAGGAGAGTCGTTTCACTCGCCCTGATGGCAGAACTAACATGTAATGGTGTGTAAACCCCGTCCTTGTCTGTCAAACGTATCCCCCCCCACTACCCCAGCCCACACACCCCTATGTTTATCCAGTGTTAACAGCTGAACGGATTACTGGTCACCAATCTTATTTCCCACTTCTTTCTCAAAGCAACGCACCCTCGGTCATGCTGAGAGCACTTGGGAATTCACCAGCCAGGCTCACGGGGGGTCTTGAGTTCAATTCCTCACACCTGCCTCCATAGAACTGTATGAATAACTTAGGCATGGCTACTTGTTCGAGGTCCTCTTCTCTGGCCAGTAAAATCTACAGAGGCTAGCTAGTAAGAACATGATAGAAATGGGCCAGGTGCTAAGAAGCTGTGGAAGAATTCCTGTATCATAAGATCTTTTTTTTTTTTTTTGCGGTACGCAGGCCTCTCACCGCCGTGGCCTCTCCCGCTGCGTAGCACAGGCTCAGCGGCCATGGCCCACGGGCCCAGCCGCTCCGCGGCATGTGGGATCCGCCCGGACCGGGGCACGAACCCGCGTCCCCCGCATCGGCAGGCGGACTCTCAACCACTGCGCCACCAGGGAAGCCCCACCATAACATCTTTTTAAGAGAAGACCACATTCCAGTTTCACAATTCTTCTTTCTCACCATTCGTGACATTTCCTATTTGTTACAAACTGAACCACCAATTATCTGACCAGCTGGCAAGTACTCACGTCTCCCAGAGAATTCCTGGAACTAAGTGAATTTGATAACTTCATCTAGATTTACAGAGTCTGGGAAATGAGACTCCACAATTCAACGCTGGAAGTCTAAACAAGTAAAAAATCAACATACAATGGATGCCTTTATGGAATGATGTTCAACTAAGCACTTCATGGAACACCCCGAGGAGAGGTAGAGTTACCCTCTGAATCAGGTCCTTTACTGAGTCAGCAGAGATTTTTGTGACCACACTGAGCATATCTTGGTAATAATAAGAGGCTGGAAATAGATGCTTGGAATCTAGTTAATATATAAGCCTGGTCCCAAGTCTTAAAATTTTCCTTAAAATTTATTATTTTGTACAAATCTTTGATGCAAAAATGACTTTTCAATGGGACCCAAATTTTTATATAGGGAGAAGTTAGAGTTCGAACGATATTATATAGTTCCTAAAATTCGTCTGTAAAATAGATGCCTTTAATGCATTATACGAATGGTCCTGTGAACACTGGCTATCTTCAGGGGTATAAGGAAAGCCAGCATGTAGAATTACTAGAAAGTATTTATAAGGGTTGAAATGCAGTCACTAGATGACAATTTCATGGGTAAACGGACACGGCATTAACTTCCCAATGTATACCAGGCAGCTATGGCCTAAAATGTTCCTAGATAGACTTCACGATGCCAAAGTTCAGGGACACTGTTTCCCTTTCTTTTAGGGGTTGGTGTAGAAATGTCTGGGTTTAATCAATGCACCCAGGGCTGAATTCCGCTTCAGAGAAAGCATCTCAGAGAAGGGAAGCAGGAAGAGTTTTATCCACATTCTTTAAGAAAAATTATCCCCTCTTTCTTTCCAACAGTGGATTCACTCGGTCCACAGCATCGTTTCTTTACACTTGCCTCCAATGAATTTTTTGAACTTCACATTAAAAGCAATTCTGCTCAAAATTCACACCACAGGATATAAAATGGATGGTAGCAATGGTTGCACAACCCTGTGAATGTACTTAATACCACTGAATTGTACACTTAAAAATGGCTAAAATGGTAAATCTTTTGTTGTGTTCATTTTACCAGAATTTAAAAATGCAGAAAGAGAGACCAAAAAAAAAAAGTAACTGAGGATGGCATTCGCATCTACATACAAATGACTGAAGAGAGTTATTCACAATAGAATCTGTTTAAACTATTTTTAAGAATAAGAAAATCAAGAATCCACTTCCTTTACATTAGATCTTCGAGAAACACTGAGGGGTAGGACCCAGCTCAAGTTGAGCGTCTGTGAAGAGCCGTATCACACGGGGAGAATGAGTGATATCCATGTGTGCGCTAAAGGGCTGTTAATATTTCTCAGCACAAAAGGTTCTTTTACGTGTCTGGCGAAGAAAAAGGCACGATATGAACATCGTTGGAAGTAACCACAAATTATGCACCTGGGGCAGGCTTTGCACGAGACAGATGATGGGGTTCAACAGCTACAAAGCCACCAGCCCTTTGTTGCTAAAACAAACCTATAAATGAGTCAATAAAGTCTGGATGTGGGGAAAGGTGGCAACACCGTAGACTAGGCTGGCAGAACACAAAGAGGAGACGCTCAGGAAAATTCATCTGTAAACGGACTTTCTCAAAGAGTAACTTACTTTAAGATACACGCACACACATACACACACACACACACACACTTATGGCTGCACAAATTATCATACACGAGGAAGGAAAAACAAATCACTTAGGCTTCATCTGAAAACCTGTATCTGTTAGAAATGGTTTAACATGAAAGGGACCTCTTGATGAATGTTTTTCAAATTGTCCCCAAGTGTTTGTACTGGGGCTGAGGGGGGCAGATCTCTGAGACTCCCACACCCTCTAAGAAACTAAGAGTCTGGCTGACCCCGCACATGGCCAGTCTTGATTAAAATAGTCCAGAAGTGAAGAAACCAAATAGTAATCATATGTCATATTTTGGAGAACAAACCGGTGATTAGTGAAACCACATAAGCAAATTTTTGTCACTTTTTTCTTACTGGCTACTTTAAATTATGCTCCAAGAGACATCTGAAGTTTCATCTAGTGCACAAATAAGGTGGCTGAATGCTCACTGTGCATCCCCACTGCTTTCTCCATTTTGAAGAGGCTTTTCACGGAATCCTATAAAATTAAATTTTAGGAGGAGGTTTACATTCTTGGGGAGTGTCTGGCAACTAAGTACTGAATAATAAATAGTATGAACATTCACACAGAGCTTCAAGCTATTAAAAACTGCGAATCAAAGTCCTTTTGGTTTATTGTGCCTTTAAAATATGTCTATGCCTTCAGGTTATTTCTATTACATCAAGTTTTAGGAGGAAGTATTTTCTTTTTCCTCTAAAAGAATAAAGACAATTCTTTCTGGGTTGGGGGTGTCTTCTACACCCTCTCCCCACCTCCTCAAAGGGTCTGAACAAAGGAGTCACCCTACGTGATACAGCTAAAATCTGCCTTGCTGAAATAATCTCATAGACAGAAATCGATAAAGATAACATTTGACCGACTTTACAAAATATGCATCAGCAGAGGTTTCAGAGAGCTGTTTCTGGAAGTATTTTGTTTTTCTCTCCTTTGGGATTAAGGTAACCAAGACAACCAGGGCATGCTCTTCTACAGCAGAAGGGAATGGCTTCTCTCAAAGGCCTCAGCCCCTTTTTCCTACCGTTAATACCTATTAGAATATTGTTCAAATTTCCATAACCCACTAACCCTCACCACGGGTGTCGTTAACATGGCAGATTTCCTCCTGGCCCTTTGGGGGTTTCTGACCAGGTGGGTAGAAGTATTAATAACCATGATGGCTTACGGAGCCTGAGGTACATTTGTCAAGTGAGTAGCCACACGCAGGCACTAGGGGCTAGGGGCTAAGGGAATGGAAATCAATACAAGTATCTCTCGCTGAGTCGAAGGTTAGAGAATAAAGCAGCTAACTTAGAAGGTATGGTAAGTGCTATGTGAGAGAGAGAGAGAGAGAGAGAGAGAGAGAGAGAGAGAGAGAGAGAGAGGGCGCGCACATGCACTCTAGTGTCTTTTCTTATAAGGACACTAATCCTATCGGATCAGGGCTACACCCTTATGACCTCATTGACCTTACTTCTTTATTCCAAATACAGCCACACTGGGAGTCAGTGTGTCAACATAGAAATTTGGGGGGAGTGGGGACACAATTCAGTCTATAGTAGGTGGAGCCAGGAAAGGACTGGAGATACTGTCGACCCCTTAGGATCAATGTGAGGATTAAATAAAACTCTGACCGCAAAGTATTTAGCAAAGACCCTGGCACGTAACACAAGTTCTCTATGCTGTTGCTTCTACTGTGATGGGGAAGTGTTAGTTTATAAAATTAAGGGCAGGGGAATGGGCTGACATCGAGGAGGATGTCCCATTTCCCAACCCCAAAGGCATGTCTCCGCAACGTCATGGGATGGAAAGCCTGGCTACCACATCTGTGTGTGTGTGACCATGTCCCCAAGGGCAGAGTCCGTAGCCAGGTATGCTTCTTCTGTCCTAGAATTCTGCTGGAGGCGATTCGGAGCAGTGCTTCTCTGATTTGTGTGCCCATCGATCACCTGCAGACCTTGATAAGCTGCAGATGCTGATTCGGGAGGGCTGGGGTGAGGCCCAAGAATCTGCATTTCTAACAAGCTCCCAGTGGATGCTGCAAAGACTCTGCTTTGAGAGCCAGGTGCCAGTCATGTCGATACGTGGACCACCAGGCAGAGCCGGTGCACTTGGCGGTCTCTGGCTCCAATCTCCATTTCGGGATAAGTTCAAGCTTGAGACGCAACCGTAGCAAAAAATACCGAACCCACTGTCACGGGCTGAATTGTGTCTCAAAAAGACATGAAGTCCTAACTCCTGGTCCCTGGGAATGCGATCTTATTTGGAAACAGGGTCTTTGCAGATGTGATCAAGTGAAGATGAGGTCATTAGGGTGGGCACTAACCCAAAAGGAGTGGTGTCCTTATAAGATGGTGTGAAGACAGAGACACACAGGGAGAAGGCCATGCGATGACAGAGGCAGAGACAAGTGACGTGGCTGTGAGCCGAGGAACGCCAAGGATGGATGGTCCCCACCAGCAGCTGGAAGAGGCAAGGAAGGGATTCACCCAGGGTCTCAGAGGGAGTATGGTCCTGCTGGTACCTTGACTTTGAACTTCCAGCCTCCAGCACTGTGAGAGAACAAATTTCTGATGTTTCAAGTCACCAGTTTGTGGTACTTTGTTACAGCAGCCCTAGCAAACTCATACAGCCACCTTCCGCAGCGCTGTTACCCACCTCTCAGCCACTTGGGGGCAGAGACGACGCCGTCACGTCCTGCTCTGTTCCTTTCGAACGAAGAGATTATAATGAAATAATAACGTGATAAATGGATTGGGGATAACATAAACATTCTGGCCTTGAAAGTTTCTCTAACTGGAAAAACCAAATAAACTCAGTAAGTAGTACACTCATGATAGGAGATAATTGACTTGTCCTGCTTATCGTTAAAAGGTGTTCCTCTTTTTACTGTTGCTGCTCTAGATATGAGCAGTATTCTACAATCAAAGTTCTTTTTACACCCTAAGTCTCTTTTGGACCCTTCCACCCCGATGGGGGAGGGGCAGGGTCCAGGCTGGGAAGTCCCCCAGCTCACGCAGCCTCCCACCAACCAGCCCTCCGTCCAGAGTTCCCCCTTCCTGACCCCTGAGCATGTAGTCAGCAGCTGCGAGTTAAACAGAGATCCAAGAATACAACTGGAGGAATCTCATAGGAACTCACCGATCCGTCCATAAATACATTTTTTTCTTAGAAATTTTAGCACAAGGCCACTGCAGACTGGGCTTAATGTAAATGATTAAGAAGGTGACACTTGTGGCTAAAGATGGCAGACTGAATACACGCAGCTCATCTCCACGGTACCCAGAAACCCTGCATGAAAGAAACAGTAAAAGAATGAAAAAAGGAATAAATTCATAGGAAACCGAGAAAACGAGAGAAGAGACAGCGGGTAAGAGATTTCCCCCAAATTCTAGAAGATGACAGAGGAGAAAACTGCAGTCTAATTACAGAGGAGAAGAGAGGCAGCAATAAGGAAGCAGTCAAATTCCACAGAACTACCCAAAAGGTCAGCAACGGGAGACGCCAAGTACTTCCGATAAGGCAGGGCAGAGTGAAAAACTTTTAAAAACATTGTAATTTGTATCCTCATATAGCTCCGAGTTTATAACTAACACAACCCCAGGAGGTTATAAAAAGGAATATTTGGTTAACAAGAAAGAGCTCTTCGAAATGAAAAATAGCACGGCAGAAATTAAAATGTCACTGTGAGAGTTTAAAGATACAGTGGAAAACTCTCCTAGAACCTACACCAGGCGACCAAAGCGTGGCAGCGGGGAGGGGAGGACGGGAGACATTTAGAAAGGCTCAGCATCTGAATCATGGGACCCCTACACAGAGAGACCCAAGGGGAAGGGGAATTATGCAAGCATAATATAAGGAAATTTCCAGAACTGAGGAGTCTGACTTTCAAGATTGAAAAAGGGCCAGAGAGTATCTCATGGAATGAGCACGATCCATTTCAATGCAAATTATTGGGAAGTTTGGGAACACAAGGAAAAAAAAGAAGATTCTAAAAGTTATGAGAGAGAAAAGCAAAGGCTAGTGAATCAGAATGGCTCAGGACTTCCAGACAGCACACTGGAAGCCAGTACAGAGTCCCAACCAAATCCAGTTACGGGACATCAATAATCATGTCTAAGATGCAGCTGCCCTGGGGGCGGAGGAACCGGTACGTCTGCACACCCACAACACACCTCAGCTGCACCCCGAGGACACTCCAGGCCAGAGGACACAGAGCTGGCGCCAAGGTGACACTCGCTGTGGAGCTGGGATTCAAACTCGGCTTCAGAGAAGCTGCTCCTAACCGGCAGCCTCAGAGTCTATTTTCCCTCTTATCTCCTTCAAGACTTCCACCCCTAATTTTGATGATGCAAACTGTCCCGGAGAAAACTTGCTGGGAAAACCAAGGGCATTTGCAACTGCTGTAACTTGGGGGCACCAAAGCCGGTCGGTAGGACATACAGTCTGATATATATGGAAGGTGTGACCGTAGTACGGCACAGCCCCTGCAGGCCAGGGTGAGTGTCATATAAACCAGTCGTGACCTGCTGCAAAAGCAGGACTCCTTAGTTAACCAAGAAATGGAACAGCGGAAATGTGGGAGGTGTTTCTCCAGCTGTGTCTCCAGCCCCTGGGGGTCTTAGAGAGGCAGTATAATATAAGTAAGAACACAAACTCTGGAGGCACCTGTCTTCTTGCAAAGTCCCCATCTCCACTCCATGGCAGTGTGACCTGGGATGAGTTACTCTTTGGGCCTCAGCTTCCACTTCTGTACAATGGGAGCAGGACTGAAACACCTCATAGGATGTAGTGAAGATTAAACAACTCAGCATACAGTAAGCCTAAGGACGGTACCCAGAACTCAGCAAACTCTACTGGGTAGTAGCTATGATGATGATGATGACGACGATGACGATGAGAAGGGGAGAAGGAGGACGAGGGGGACAAGGGGGGAGGAGGAAAATGACTCAAAGCCCAACGGTGGACCCAGTAGCAGCCCTGGCTGCAAACACTGATCGCCATTGCTGTGAGATGCCAAGCAGAGTAAGAACAGGAACTACAACTATAAAACCAAAGTCTGGGGAGCCGGGACAAGTCTTTCATTCTGGGGGAAAGCAGCTAAATGCTGAGGCCTGCCCATCTACCGGGCGCACAAACGCAGCAATTCTTCCTCAGCGCTGCGGCTCCAGGGGTGGCCACGGTGTCTGGGGTGGGGGACACACTGTGCTCCTTGTTCCCTCCACACTGAGCCCCAGCGTTCAGAACACTCATTAAACACACTTCAGATTGGATTTCAGAGTCCCGACTCCGGGCCGCAAAGAGAATGGATCCTTTCAGCTCCTTTGCTGTAATTTAGTTACATTAGAACCACAGTGTCATTAGTACAGAACTGTCCATCTTCCTTCATTCCAAGACTTTGTGTATGTGTGTGTGTGTGTGCGTGTGTGTGTGTGTGTGTGTGTGCGCGTGCGCGCGTGCGCAGACGTGGTAGAAGGTTTCTATTGATTTCCTGCAAACCTGTAATATGTGAACAAAAAAACAAAAATGTTTATAGAGAATTTGGTTATTCATAGTGCAGGGTTTGTCTGCTCTTGACCTTGAGACATTCATTGGCTTTTGATCACGATTAAAAGTAGATGAAAAAAAAAGTCCAAGATTCACTGAAATTAAAAAAATCTTGCTTGACACTTTGTTCCTTTAAATATCCATTAGACAGGGAATAAAGTATCCCGCAGATAATGAATAAGGCAAGCATAAACCAGATTCGGACGGCTCAGGGGAAGCAGAGCACCCTTTCCAGCAACAGAAACATGCTCTCCTCTTTCTTATGTCTATTTACTTTGGCACTTTTTTCTCTGGACTCTGTGGTCTAATTAAACCTCAAAAGTGCATTCAGGTCCCTGAGCCTGAACTTTCTGAAAATACACCTAATATCATACCTTGCCCTCCAAAATTATTATCCCAAAGGAAGAAGAAAAGCAGATATTTTGTTGAATTTAGCTTAACATTTGAACAGAAAGGTGAAGGCTTTGTAAAACCCAGCGACACCCGGGGTTCCCGGTTCTCATTCTTCACGTGCACATGAGCTCTTCGGTCATGTCTCAGAAACACGACCTTCCTCAGAACCAATCTCCAAGGCTCTTGGAGAACCTCCAAGGACATTAAGTGAAAGAAAAATCATTTTACATGTTTACAGACACTTTCAACAGAAAACGTTTTTTAACATTTTTCAATTAGTAGGGAGAATGAGCACGTTTTCCCCATCCTGAAAAGGGATTTTAAAATTATTTCTTATGCAGAAGGCTTTTAAATTAAAAAATATGTAAATCAAAGGGTGAAAACATAGCTTGTCAGATCCTTTAAGAATCCTCGGCTCTGGAGTCCCCAGAAAACTTCCCAAACAAATACTATTATTTTTCCATCTTTTTTCATGCACTTCTCAGGGTGGGGTGGGCTCCAGCTCATAAATATACATTCATGTATTTGCAAGGAGGTCAGAGCTTTAGGCAGAGTTAGGACTTCTCTTCCTTTGAAAAACTGGCAAGCTCAGATGGATGGAAGCCCAGAAGCTCGAGACTTAGGGAAAAGAAACAAGTAAGTACAGAATAAAAATACAAGATGCATATCTAAAAGAGACAGAGGTAGAATGGTGGTTCCCAGGGGCAGGGAGTCAGGTGGGGACAGAGCTCAATTTGGGAAAATGAAGAGAGGCCTGGAGCTGGATGGTGGGGATGGACGCACAACACTGTGAATGTATTTATTGCCACTGAACCGTATGCTTAAAAATGCTAAAGATGGTAAATTTTAGACCTTTATTTTAGGTGTGTTTTACCACAATGAAAAAAAAAAAAAAGGAAAAAATATTCCCAAATACTGACAGTCTGGAAGGAACTGGTAAATTCAGAGGTGAGGGGTAAGAAAAAGTCAAGTACCATACAGGGTATTTTCATCATAAAGATAGAGGGGAACCTAACATTTGAGGCATTTCCAGTGGACGAAACCATTACTTACTATATGTATAAAAACGTGTGAGATTACATTTGAGAGCGGCACAGTGGGAAGACACGGGTTCTGGTGTCCTCAGGTTATAACTTCCATGCCAGGCTATGTTGCCCAGACTGGGCACTGATTTTCTCTTCTGAGCAATGGAATGGTGATATCCCCTACTGAGGTGTCTGGGAGAAGTAAATGAGGGAAATACACACCAAGTGCCAAGCACCAGGGCCCGAGTTTAGCAGAGACTCAAGAAATCTTAGTCAACCATTACGCTTCATTTTTAGTGGAAACTTTTTCCAAGTTATTTCCAACTTTTGGTAGCTACGCAAACTCCCTCTTAAGCATCTTTAAGCCTCACTACACTTTAACCACCATGAAATAAAATTTATATTTGCTCTTATATTCCAGTATCTTCTGATGAGGGACGGGGAATCAAGATCCGTTGATATTAGAGGAAGTGGGGTGGGTGGGAAACAGACTGTATGATGAACAAACTAGGAAAGCACTAAAAACCGATAAAAAACTGGATGTGTTCACTGTTGATAACAGTCCTTTCCTGCCAGCAAGCTGCTAGAATAAGACGAAATACAAGCACATAGACCCTAGAACTCGGCAAAAGAAACTTACAGATAAGTATACAACAAAAGTACGGAAGGCACATCCCCAAGTACGACCCGTCTGTTAGAAGGACTGAAAGCCTGAAAAGAATGCATTTTTAAGTATCAGACAACAAGCTCCCTGAGTGTCCATAAACCACAGCACTGACACACAAGATCGTTCTGCACGGTTTACATACGGATTCTTTAAGTTCTTATAAACTCAATAGAAAGGAACGCTGACCACAGCCAGGATTTAATTAAGGAACTAATTGCAGTACAGCAATGATTCGGAGGGGCCTCTGAACATCAGGCTCACCTGGAGACGTCAAATCATCCATCTCCGCTAACCCCATGCATCCCTAGAGAGTCTCAAAAGCATGAACAGTTTGGAAAAGGAACCCGCGCCCCCTGAAACAATTCTGATCCTCACACACGTTCGTGGCACATGAGAACTTGGAAACCATGCAGCTCACTCTTTTATGGCATTCCTTCTCGAATTCACCAGTTTGAATACCTTGCTGACACTTTTTTTCAGGACAATTCCCTTGTATTTCTCCTCTGCTTTTGACTTCTGTCACTTATGGTTACCATCTGACTTATGACATAAATAACTCCCAAATAGCTTCTCAAGTCAGTTCTATCAGAAACAGTTCATCTACTAAATTAGATGTTGTCACTCCTCTGCTCAAAACTCAAGAGTAAAAGCCAGAGTTCTTACAATGGAAATCAAGGTCCCAGGGGGCTTGCTCCACCCCCGCATCACCATGTCACCCTGTCACCCGCGTCTGATGGCATATCCAACTGCCTCCCCCCACCCCTTACTCACTCTGATCCAGCCATTCTCAGCATATCAGGTACACACCAGCCTCAGGGCCTTTGCACTGACTGCTCCCTCTGCCTGGAAGGCTCTCTCCCCAGAAATCCTCGCTGATAATTCCCTCACCTCTTTGGAGTCTTTGCACAAATGTCAGCTTCTCAATGGGGCTGACCTTAAGCACGCTACTTAAAACTACAATTTATCCCCACACCTTCATCCTCTTATTCTGGTCTATTTCTTTCATTTTTCCCTTTCAGTTATAATTCTCTAGCACCCAAAACAGTGCATCTCTTCATAATGTTTCTTTTTTTTTTTTGGCCACGCCGTGGCACGTGGGATCTTAGTTCCCCGACCAAGGATCGAACCCATGCCCCCTGCAGTGGAAGCGCGGAGCCCTAACCACTGGACCGCCAGGGAATTCCCCATAATGTTCCTCATACACGGTAGTCTCTCTCTGGTAGAATGCACGCTCTGCATACGAATCTTTGTCTGTTCTGTTCACTAGAACAGCATGATACACAGAGGGTGCTTGTAGAGATTTGCTGAACGGATGGATGAATGAAAGAAACCATTTTAAAACCACAATTCTCACGAAGACTATAATAGCACAGTCCTTAACAAAAACAACACTAAACTGGAGTCTAGATTCTTATGCCAATTTGAGAATATACTTTTATTTCAAGAAATTGTTGCCCAAAGAGTTGACATCTTCCAAAAGCCATACATGGAAGCCACTCATGAAAGGCCAACCTTAGGGGAAATGTTAAAAGGAAAATGAGAAAATGAAAGATGACATTCTATTGATTGGGAAACGTATGTCAAACTGGGCACGATGTGCAACAAATCAAGTCATGTAACAGTCACCAGGGACAGAAACACCTACGGGAAGCCTGTACTGCACAGTGAAACCGTCACATCACAAACAGTAATTGGCCATGGGGCCTCTCTGCCTTATCCTTCAGGTGGCTTTTGTGAATATACTATATACGTGAAAGGAAAGGAGGGTTTGTGTTCTTTTCAGTGCTATTCAGCAGCTACACCAATGTGCTGACAATTCCTGATGCAGTGCTTCTGCAGTGTCTGGAATTTCAGTTTCCTTCTGAACTGGTTCACTAGTTTGCTCTTGTGTGTGATTAGTTCAAAATTTGGTAAAGAGAAAGATGCCTTGGAGTTAGCACATCCTGCTGTTAACTCATACCAGCTCTCAGGTGTTGGCTCAGTGCAAGCCCCCTGTGATAAAACCCTGTTTATGGGATATTCTACTTTTAAACAAGGTTTTGTCACAGGGGGCCTGCACTGAGCCAACACCTGAGAGCTGGTATGAGTTAACAAGAGGATGTGCTAACTCCTGGGCGTATACATATGGAGAAAAACATGGTCCGAAAGGATACATGCGCCCCAATGTTCACTGCAGCACTGTTTACAACAGCCAAGACACGGAAGCAACCTAAATGTCCATTGAGAGAGGAATGGATAAAGAAGATGTGGTACGTATATACAATGGAATATTACTCAGCCATTAAAAAGAATGAAATAATGCCATTTGCAGCAACATGGATGGACCCAGAGATGGTCATACCGAATGAAGTAAGTCAGACCGAGAAAGAGAAACTGTATGATATCCCTTATATGTGGAATCTAAAAAGAAATGATACAAATGAACTCATCTACAAAACAGAAATAGACTCATAGACTTAGAGAACGAACTTATGGTTATGGGGCAGGGTGGGGGGAAAGGACACTTAGGGAGTTTGGGATCTGTATGTACACTCTGCTATATTTAAGATGGATAATCAACAGGGACCTACTGTACAGCACAGGGAACTCTGCTCAATATTATGTGGCAGCCTGGATGGGAGGGGAGTCTGGGGGAGAATGGATACATGTATATGTATGGCTGAGTGGCTTTGCTGTGCACCTGAAACTATCACAACATTGTTAATCAGCTATACCCCAATATAAAATAAGAAGTTTAAAAAAAATTTTTTTTTTTAAAGGTAGAACAGGGCTTCCCTGGTGGCGCAGTGGTTGAGAGTCCGCCTGCCGATGCAGGGGACACGGGTTCATGCCCTGGTCCGGGAAGATCCCACATGCCATGGAGCGGCTGGGCCCGTGAGCCATGGCCGCTGAGCCTGCGCGTCCGGAGCCTGTGCTCCACAACGGGAGAGACCACAACAGTGAGAGGCCCGTGTACCGCAAAAAAATAAATAAATAAATAAAAAATTAAAAAGGTAGAACATCCCAGCAATCAGCACTTTAGTGATACTTCAATTTTCTGTACCATCACCACTATTCAGAGTTCAGTGGCGGGAAAATAAAAGGCAAATAAATGTAAGATATATAATAAAAAGCACAGGTATAGATCATGTCTTTTATTCAAAATCCTGCCGAATTCTAATTCAGTAACGTGGGCAGCCTACGGTCTCCCAATATCACCAGTGAGAGAAAAGCCATGTTTGAAACATACAGATGTTTCTGAAAAAACAAAAGCAAGCAGTAAGAACTATCTTTAAAAACAGTCCTCTGTGGTTCAATAGCATTCGAAACATTCACCTGCAGGGGTGACAAACGGCAAGGGACGCACGCAGCTGAAAACTCAGTGTGTTCCCCGCAATTCTGGGTTATTCAGGGTGACGGCATTCTATCAATGGAGTGGACTTGTTAAATGCATTCTGTCCAAATTTACGAACAATTACATTAGTGCTAAAGCCAAATTAAACTAAAATACCGGGGGTTGGGGGGGGGGCAATAAGCATGTTTTTGAGACAGAGTCTGTCACCTGTTGAAAATTAAATACACCCTGATAAGAAATAGAGTTCACAAGTTTGCCTAGAAATTGGGTACTTAAGATTCAATTCTGGTGGAGAGAGGCCAGAAAAAGGTCTAGTTTTTAAAAGCTTGGATCGGCCTTTCACCGCCTAATTTCTTAGTTCATCATGCAAGATGACTTTAACAAATTTTAAACAGTGATGCCAAAAGAAATGCTAATTAGAGCCCCACATACTCACGGGGGTATGCTGGCGCTCTATTTTACGAAACCTCTGTGAAAATTACGGATTGGTCTCTCTTCCTTAAAAGGCATGATTGGCCCAAATTGAACCTAAGCAGGAGAGAAGACTCAGAAATGAATATATTTGGAAAAGAAAGCAGGGAACAAATTCATAGAAAGTAGAATGGTGGTTATCAGGGGGAAAGGGGGTAGAGTTTCAGATTTGCAGATAGAAAAAGTTCTGGAAAGGTGTTTTACAAGCATGGGAATATACTTAATACTACCAAAAGTGTACACTTAAAAATGGGTAAGGTAGGAAATGTTATGTGTTTTTAACCACAATTTGAAAACAGAAAAGAAAGCAAGGAAGACGAAATCCCCAAGTCTGAGCCTGTGAAAACAAATCTTTCTTTCTTTAAGTACACTATAGGCCAGCCTGGTTTAATTAACTGCATGGAACAAAAGTATAAAGCATAAGTAACACACTACAGGCAGGCAACACACATGCACTTGAATGTTCTTTGGCATATGTTTATTCATTACCAAGCAGAGTGAGCCATGTGCGCCTTTCTGTTTGATTTTCATTCATTTTTCAAAACAGTCAAATCTATTGATGGATTACCCGATGGAAAAATTTCAAAAGCATTTATTATATCATTAACAGCTCCGTTTCAGCTCAATGTGCCTCCAAGCCTGTCAGGCAAACCTATGAAGAGCAGCGATAAAACAAGCTTTGTTTTCTCTGCTGAAATGCCCGGTGGCTGTTTCAGGGTATTGGGAACAAAGTGCAGCTTTCAGACTTGGTGGTTCCAGTTTTTTCTTTTTTTTTCTTTTTTTTTTTTTTAACACATAAGACATTAACTCTAAACAACACGCTGTGCTGTAGCAACTCCCCAGCTACAAATTCTTTCTGTAGGACAGCTTTAGCAAGACCAAACTGGAAACGCGATAAACAGTAAGATAAATGCTCTTGAAAGATCTTCTGAGTGTGTGTTCAAGAGGGTACCTCTCTGATTTATCAATGACTTTTGACCCACGTGTAATTTTGAATTAGGGAACCTGATTTTGCCTTCACAGGTACAAGATGCATTAGCAAGATAGGTAGGCCCTGCATTTCCCCTGGATCTCAGCTTGTAACCCTCCACCCAGAAGTCTGCAACAGTTCACGAATGAAGAAGCTGGCAGAGTGCTAACAAGACTGTTTACTCCAAAAATGACCAGCTAACCTGAATTTGATCAGCAAGCCAACGAGGCAAGCAGGAGCCTTCATTTTTAGGAACATCGTATGGTTACCCAAATACCAAGAACACTACATACGAGAGACAACAAGGAACAAAGGTCAATGGTTTTATTAATCAAATCAATAATAAGCTGAGTGTAAAGATGGATCTAATGATATTGTTAAAAAAGGTAAATATATATTTCTAGAAGTATTGTTTCAGTACTCATGGGAAGATGGCTGTTGAAATACAGGAAAGAAATAATTTCTCCTACTACAACATCAGATGCATAAACTCAGCCCCGCTGGTGCAAAAGACTGAATGTAGGTGTCCTCCCAAAGTTCATATGTTGAAACCTAATCCCCAATGTGATGGTATTAGGAGGTGGAGCCCTCATGAATGGGATTAGTGCCCTTTTAAGCGAGATCCCCAAGAGTTCTCTTGTCCCTTCCTCTGTGTGAGGACACAGGGAGAAGACAGCCATCTAGAAACCAAGGCTGGGTTCTCAGCAGACACCAAATCGGCCAGCACCTTGATCTTGGACTTCCCAGCCTCCAGAACTGTGAGGCATAAATTCCTAGTGTTTATACGCCACCCAGTCTATTGTATCCGTTACAGCAGACCAAACTAAGACCTCTGGGTACTATATCAAAACAAATTTTACATTTGAAAGAAGAATAGTGGGAGGAGAACTTTACCCATATCATTGGGAATATGACCATCCATGGAGAATACGTCTGCTCTTGTCTTTCTGCAGAGAGGTGACCTCTGAGGTATGGAAGGATTCAGGAAGAGAGGTACGGGACACGGAGATTTAGCAAGTAGCAGAAAACAGACACCAGCAAAGAAAATTTAACGTTAGCAAAATGTACAACACCTAGTTCTCCGCTTCCTAAGAACGGCAAACCCGGGACCGTTCCAACAACAAATACTGTGGACGCAGCTGACTCCAAACTCAAGAGCAGCCAACCCTGTGGCTGATAATGGAGAGCCGGGCTGTCGCTCCAGCCAGAGAAACAGGACAGGCTGGGGCTCCAAGACTACGGGAAAGGGAAAGTAAAAACTTACAGGAAAGGAGATTTTTAGCTTAGAGAGACTCAATATCCTAAAATAAAAGTATTCAACTGCATAACAGTTTGTCTTGGAAAGCAATGAGCTGCCACCTCCAACAGGGTCTAACTATAAATGGGATGGGAGAGAAGATGCCATCTTCAGGAAGAAGGTTGCTCTTCCTGCCTCGTGGCGTCTTCTTCTCCCCAAATCCCAGACAGTAGTAGTCCTCCCTCTTGCCTTCTAATTCTTTTCTTACTCCTGGGTGGGCCCATGGTTAGCTTTTTTTTTTCTTTTTTAAAGAAAGGTTACAGTTATAAGATATAATACGAGGCAGGATATTCTGTATCTAGAGAAGCTCAGGTACCACCAGATACAAAGACACACTGGGATCCAGTGGGGAAACAGAAAATCACTTGACACAATATGCTGCAAGCAACTCAGAAGGAATGAAACAGATCCATTGTAACCTGCATGCACGTGTGGGTGTGCGTGTATGCGCCCACAAACGATTTGCACAGCAAAATTTACAGAGGAACTGGCAATCTGTATCTCAAATAAATATTTATTTTGTAGAAGACAGCTCGTTTCCTATTGCAGCTGGTAGAGGCTGTCTGTCCAGGTCCACCACTGTGCCCATTCTTCCCCCAGCATCCAAAACTCAAGATCTTTCCACACTCTCTTCCACACATCACACCCTCCCCAACTAAATAAAACCATGTCACCATTACAATTTAAAGGAAACTTGAAATCTGCCACTTTTTTTGCGGGGGGGGGGGGTGGGAAGTTCCACAAAACGTTAGTTAAGTCTGTTTAAGAAGGGACAGAATTGAAAACACATGATATTAAAAAGACATCTGAAAAAAATCTAAAGATTAGTAGGATGAGTACTGAAAGGAGTGAAGGAGGGGGAGACCTACAATTTGGGATTTCCCATAAATTGGATCCAATTTTGGCCCCGAGGGAAAAGAAAGGAGACTATCAAATGAATTGCGTTTATGGAGAGAATAAATCCCTTCGACATTTCCCAGCTGAAAGAAAAAAAGTACTGTGATTAATCACGGTCATTTTAGTCACCATCCCAAAGAAGTCACTAAGTTTCTAGTATGATGAACTCCTCAAGGCATTTCCCCTGATGTCAAGTCCTTTGGGTGCTCACAGATGTCTTTCAGTTTCACGGGATGAAAAAGTTCTAGGGATTGGCTGCACAGCAACATGAATGTACTTAACAGTGAACTTCAAAAGGGTTAAAGTGGTAAGTTTTAGGTTACACGTATTTTACCACAAGTAAAAACATCTTTGAAAATCTATTAGGAGAAAGACAGACAATACTAAATGTTGGTGAGGACGTGGAGCGGCCAGAACTCCTGGGAAAGGAAGCGAGTGCCACTCCTCTGGGAAACTGCTGGGCAGTTTCTAAGCTGAGTGTATGCAGAGACCCAGCAGTTTCATAAAATGAGACGGAAGTCAGTATATATATTTATGTATTCAGCAAAAGACATTGTGTAACAGCCCCAAATCAGAAACAATCCATCATCAGGAGGAAGAATAAATACATTGTGGCGCTCATTGCAGCAATAAGAATGCATACACTGTGGCTGCAGTAACACCACGGATGAATCTCGCACACACGATGTCCAATGAAAGAATTCACACAAAAGAACACACGCCGTTGGGCCTCCGTATCCATGGGTTTCTGCACATTCAACTAACCGCAGATACGGAGAGCTGACTGTATTCCACCACTTTATATAAGGGACTTGACCATCTGTGGATTTTGGTATCGGCGGGGGGGGGGGGCGGGTAGGAATCCTGAAACCAATCCCCTGAGGATAACAAGGGATGACTGTAGTTGATTCCATGGGTCATGAATCCATTTGCCATACTAATCTACAGTGTTAAAAATCAGGATAGTAGCTATCCTGGGTGGGGGAAGCAATGACCAAGAGAGACTGTGGCAGGGGTTGAACATCTATTACTTGATCTGGGTGAAGGACACCTGAGTTGTTCACCTTCTGATCTGGGCATGTTTCTGTATGAGTTTTATACTATAATAATGTTTTTAAAACTTACCGTTTAGTTTTTTTTTTAAGATTTTTTTTTTTGATATGGACCTTCTTTTTAAAGTCTTTATTGAATTTGTTACAATATTGCTTCTGTTTTCTGTTTTGGTTTTGTGGTCAGGAGGCATGTGGAATCTTAGCTCCCTGACCGGAGATCGAACCCGCACCCCACTCCTGCGTTGGAAGGCGAAGTCTTAACCACTGGACCGCCAGGAAAGTCCCTAAAAGTTACTGTTTTAACTTGATAGAGTTCATTTTATTTTTATGACTGACCTAACGCTATGCTCCTAAAATTCGGCAAACATCTAAGTCCTGGATTCTTACTCCTCCAGTCAGGTTTCTGCATGCAATATTAACTTGCAATAGTTTAGAACAGCGATCTGCCACGCTAGGCCCACACACCGCCTGCTCGAGGGATATCGTCTGGATAGCCACCAGAACGCTGATTCCGTCCTGTATGTAGATTCTCCCTGTTGCCTTGGTGGGTTTCTGCCAACATCCCTCCCAGACCAGGGACAAATGAGCACCAGCCAGGGGAGGACCGGTTCACCCTCTGCCGTGTTATGCAAACTCGATCTCCTGGTAAGATGAGTTCTGAAACATGGACAAAAGGGTGGAAGGACCACTCCCCAGTGCTGACCTTCTACTGAAGTACCCGTTCCTTGGCATGCAAAAATAGTAAAAAACCACGTGCTTCAAGAATGTCTAGAGCATAGAAATAGGAAACATACAGGATTGGCCTAAGTGTCATCACATACCAAAGGAAGCCCCGTAACATAATGAGGTTTCAAGATAGTGCTGTTTATTATTCCGTGATAATAACTGCCACTTGGTAGCCAGCAATTCTTCTCCTTCTTTTTATTTTCACAAATGTTCCTTCCAAGTTATTTGCCGATCAGGCTGGGAAACCTTCATTAGTTCCCAATGGTTCCCAACAAAGTGTCTCCAATTGCTTTAACAGCACCTACTTCACTTTCTCTATCCAGTTCAGCTAAGAAATTTCAATTACCTTGGTCATGTCTCAACAAAAAGAACCCCACGATGCCCTCCATGATTGGTACGACGAAAGCAGTCAAGCGTCACAGAGGCCAATAGGTGGAAAAGTCTTCACTGGTGAAAGGCAGAAGCACAGACCCTGACGAGCCCTGGAAGGTGGTCTGGCCCATCAGGACCTGATGCTTCCAGGGGTCTTCCTGGCCCAAAGGGGAAAAAGGCAAGGAGTTTGGGAAAAGAATGGCTGTGAAGGTACAGGCTGTGGAAGATGCTCAAAACACATACAAGGTTTGCTCAACACGTTTTGACCACAAAAAAATAGACCAGTGGGCTTCCCTGGTGGCGCAGTGGTTGAGAGTCCGCCTGCCGATGCAGGGGACATGGGTTCGTGCCCCGGTCCGGGAAGATCCCACATGCCGCGGAGCGGCTGGGCCCGTGAGCCTTGGCCGCTGAGCCTGCGCGTCCGGAGCCTGTGCTCCGCAACGGGAGAGGCCGCAGCAGTGAGAGGCCCGCGTACCGCAAAAAAAAAAAAAAAAAAAAATAGACCAGTGAGGGCTCCATATCGTTTCTGATGGTAGTAAACAATCTATTTTCTTTTGTAGACATTAGAAAAAGAGGTCTGTAAAGGCAACATATCAAAAAGTGGACTCTTCCCAGAAAATGTCAAATCATTATTCCATCAAGCTATTCAGACTCCACGAAATCATGAAGTTCAGCTTGGTTACAATCTGCAGACAGTTGTAAATTAAATGTGAAAACTCTGAATGCCCAGGTTACCCATTACATAATAAATCTTACATAAGGAGCAGTAAGCACTGTGCTTTCCTTGTCTCTACTGCCAAAATACATAGGCTGGATCAGATGTAGCAAGATTTCCTCATGAAAATGGGATTTCCTTCGAGAAAGGCTGGGCGATAAAGTCTGAAAGCAACTTGACCTTTTATGCTTTCCAAGCCACAAACTGGAACACAAAGAAAACTAAGAGCCAGCGGAACTGAGAAAACACCTTAGAAACCAAGACTATACCAAAATGCAAATTTATAGATGAAATAAAGGATTATTTTAACGCTTAAGTCACAGACCTCAAGGGAAAATTTTCCTAGTACACTGAACATATTAATCAAGCGACACAACTCTGACTTATGTGCAATTCTTTTTTTTTTTTTTTAATTGGCTGCACTGTATGGCATGTGGGATCTTAGTTCCCTGACCACGGATGGAACCTGTGCCCCCTTCACTGGAAGGGCGGAGTCTTAACTACTGGACCACCAGGGAAGTCCATTATATGCAATTCTTTAGACATAGTTCAGCTGTGATGCATCTCAGAATGTATATTAGTTATAAATACAAAGATGACTAAATTCTATTCTGGTTCTGAAGTATTTAATCGCTCTGAAGTTAACATCCTTAAAGGCTAAGAAAAATCACACTGTTGACACTCAACAGGAAGACAAAATTATGAGGTTTTACAAATATTCTCTGAATTATTCTAGAAAAAGAGAGACATTTTTAATTGCCTCTAAAGACTGAATAAAGCTAACTACAAATAATAAGAATCTAAATTTTTTGTTATCTACAGAGCAGCAAAATAAACTAGAAAATTTTTATTTGAAGATCTGTTTTTCTAGTCTCCTTTAAAAGTAAAAATAACCAGAGACATGCCAAAAAAAAGAGTGCCAATTAGAGAAATCTTCAAAGATGGCCTTCAAGAATTTTCCTTTAAAACGGAACAAAACAGAAATGATAGACATGTAGATCAAAACAAGTATGTAATATTTTCATGTGTTAGAAAGAGGCTAGAAAATATTTCACAGGCATAAATTCAGTACATCTATTATTGATACAATAATGGAAGTCTCAAATGGGAAAAAAGACTATCTTAAATAACCACATCTTCAAACCCAGCAAGAAACACAGCAAGAAAAAACCTTAAAAACTCATTATGAGTCAATGAATTTCTCATGATAGAGATGATGTGAACCACATTTAAAATAAAATCTGATTCCGCTACTTGGGCACACCTGCTTAAACTTACTAATGAAAACTGTAAGAACAAATCTAAAACCTTTTATGAAACAGGTGTATGTCAATTGCTCCCAACCCCCAACCCAAAAATCAAACCCCTCAAAGGTGTTCATATACTGATCATCTTACGGATTATAAGCAACAAATGCTTTCTTTCACCACAGATGATTACAAATGAGATAAACACACCCATTTCTGTAATGCAGTTCTGTGTGTTGCCGACATTATTGTGTGTGGTATGAATGATGTGTATGTGTGAGTGTGTGTGCACGTGCGTGTTTTCTCTTGGCTGGTTTTGGCTGCCTCTTGTGCAAGATGGCTACTACAAAAACTGAAACCTACAATTGCCAACATAATTCTGAGGAAAAAGAACAAACCTGGAAAGCTTCCCTGGTGGTGCAGTGGTTAAGAATCTGCCTGCCAATGCAGCGGACACGGGTTCAAGCCCTGGTCCAGGAAGACCCCACATGCCGCGGAGGAATTAAACCCGTGTGCCACAACTACTGAGCCTGCGCTCTAGAGCCCACGAGCCAAAACTACCGAAGCCCACATGCCTAGAGCCCGTGCTCCACAACAAGAGAAGCCACCGCAATGAGAAGCCGCGCACCGCAACAAAGAGTAGCCCCCGCTCGCCACAGGTGGAGAAAGCTGCGCACAGCAACAAAGACCCAATGCAGCCAAAAATAAATAATAAATCAATCAATTAGGGCTTCCCTGGTGGCGCAGTGGTTGAGAGTCCGCCTGCCGATGCAGGGGACATGGGTTCGTGCCCCGGTCCAGGAGGATCCCACATGCCGTGGAGCAGCTGGGCCCGTGGGCCATGGCCGCTGAGCCTGCTCGTACGGAGCCTGTGCTCTGCAACAGGAGAGGCCACAACAGTGAGAGGCCCACATACCGCAAAAAAATAAAAATAAATCAATTAATTAAAAAAAGAACAAACCTGGAGACATAGCCCTCCCAGACTTTAGACAATACTACAAAGCTACAGTAATCAAAACAGTGTCATATTGGCACAAAAACAGACATGTGGCTCAATGGCACAGAATAGAGAGCCCGGAAACAAACCCACACACGTACAGGCAATTAATCTTCGACAAAGGAGCCAAGAATATAAAAAGGAGAAAAGACAGTTTCTTCAGCAAGTGGTGTTGGAGCTAAACTCCAAAGGGTGTGATATATGTACATCTGAAGACCTACCTATTTTATATATTACACAGATGTATGAATTTCACACACCCACACACACTTTCCATACGCAAAAGCCACAGGATGCACAGACAAGCAATGGCAACCCCGTCACCCACTGCCTGGAACTGGAAGCAGGGCAGGGAACTCTGGGGGAACAGGGCAGAGGGCAAAAGAAATGGAAGAAAAGGTGGGCTGTTTAGTGGGGCAGCGGCAGCAGCCCGGGTACCAGTCCAGGTCTCCCCAGCTCACCTCACCACCCGGGAGAATGCAGGACCAGTCAGGGAAGGGGGCAAGAAGCCCAGGAAAGCAAGAGCTACCTTCAACCGGCAGATGCTGGGGAAACACAGGGTGGTCTGGCTACCTCCTGGTTTCTTGCCCTGGGTCTCATCTTCTCCATGAGTATATGAGATGACAGACAGAATTGTGTGTCCCTTCAAAATTCCTACATGTTGAAGCCCTAAACCCCCATGTGGCTGAGTTTGGGGTAAGGAAATAATTAAGGTTCAGTGAGGTCAGAATGGTGGGGCCCTGATCTGAGAGGATTAGTGTCCTTATAAGAGGAGCCACCAGAGAGCTCTCGCTCTCTCCCCCCAACACCGCCCCACCCCCCAGCTGACGACGGGGAGAAGGTGGCCCTCTACAAGCCAGGAAGAGAGATCTCATCAGGAATCGAATCAGCCAGCACCTTGATCTTGGACCTCCTAACCTTCAGAACAGTGAGAAGACACATTTCCATTGTTTAAGCCACCTAGTTTGTGGTATTTTGTAATGGCAGCTGGAACTGATCAAGTAAGCCACTTATCCCCAAAGACAGAGGGGATCCACGGACAACTCCAATTCCATCTTGACCATCTTTGGAAATCAGGTGAGTAGAAAACGCAACAACCACCTTTATAGCCAAAAGGGGCGTGAGAATTTAAGGTAGCGAAATTGTGTCTCAAGAACAAAATTTCCGTTTCCAAATGGTGCGTTTATGGAGTGGATGCCTCCAGTTCTAAGCAACGGTACAGACCATTCGAGGTGGGTCTCTCTCACCCTCTAGAAGATTTCCTTTATGCTTAGCTTTGGTCAAAATAAGCAGCCATCTTTCCGAGGTGATGTCAGGACAAGGGCGTGGGAACTGGCAGCAGACAGAAGCTTCCTGCACCTGGTACAGCTGAGAATCGAGAGGAAGCCCTACACGTACCCTCAGAGTGTCTGATGCAAAAACTGTTAACCGTGGGGGCATGTTTAGAATTAGCCGTAGAGGTTTTCCTTCCCAGGTTTACCAATCTACCAAGAACAGATAACAAAAGCAGGATGGAAAGAACACATCTATTGACTTTCCACTGGTTGCTTCCGAGCAGGAGTTGACTCTTTACAACGAACCTGTGAATCACACACACTCAAACATCAGGTCTTACCTGATCTCTCCCTACATCACATCAGTGGCCACCCAAATGCCACTTTAGGGGACGAGACCCACTTCACCTAAGTTTCCCAGTAATATAATCATTGGGTTAAATTATAAACATGCTTGAAATATGGTCTTTTGGAATCAGCTTGTTATGAATGGAATTTTAGCTCTGTTAACAGATGGCCTTGGCAACGAAGCCAACTGCCACTCAAAGGTGCTCTAGTGGGAAAAGAAGAAGGATGAGGTGCATCTGGCTTGGGAGGCCCCCAAACGAGAGGAATGTGACTGTGCAAACCTGGGGCTGCTCGGGGCCGGCGGCACCCTCGGGGGTGATGGTCTCACGTGTGGAGGAGGGCACTCCGGGCCCTGTGTGGAGACGGGGTACACCACCAGGAACCTGGGCGGGAAGAGCGTCTGTCACGGCTGTTAGAGCACAGGGTCCGCCAGGTGCGCGCTGTGTGACCTTGGGCAAGTTCTTCAACCTCTCTGTGCCTTCGTTGCCTCATCTGTGAACTTGGGGATGATGAAAGCACCTACCGAGCAGTGTTCTCATGAAGAATAAACAGGGGCTCACAACCCTTATTTTTAAAGTTAACAATTAGCAGTCGCTCACAGCAAGGCGCCATGGGTGGGTGTTAGTGCCCGTCAACGGTGTTACAGCTGCTCTTTCAGGAAGCCCATCTGCTTCAGAAGCAGGATGACAGTCAGAGGCCAGGTAGGGGGTGTGGGAGTCTGGGACGGCTGGTCCCAGCCCGGGGGGGGGGGGCGGGTAGCCCTCTCTGCTGAGAGGGGATCCCAAGGACAGGAAGGAAACCTCATACAAACTAGACCGAAATAAAAAGGTCTAGGGGTGGCCCCCGGACACGGGAATACCAAGCTCGCCCCAGGGCACGGCACAATCCTAGGTGCAGGACCATCAGGATGGAGCAGATAAGATACTGATACTCTTGCCTTGGTCCCGGAGCAGAGTCAAGTCTGCAGGAAGGCGCTGAGCTGCTTAACTGGAGGCAACATATGCCCCCAAGCAGGTGACATGGGGCTACTGTCTCTGCCTGGAGAGCGCACCTTTCCAAAATTCATCCACCCAACAGGACCGTCTCCTATTCATGCAACTGTGCAGGCAACGGAGCACATCCCTCAGACAGGGACTGACATAAATCCTGAATGAGAGAACAGGCCCCCGCCAAACACTGACACAGACGGGAATTCAATCACGGCCGGCGGAGCCGTATCACCCACCCAAAACTGTCTCCCGTCACGGGCTCCCCCGCGCTCCCCACACCCATTACATAAAACTGCATTTATTTTTATAGTTGGAAAGTGTTGGCTGTACTATCTGTAGGCGGGATAGGCCTGAATTTGCTAAATATCTGAAACTATCTAAGATTATTAATGATAATTAGGTGCTGAAAAACAAAGCTTTAAGCACTATTTTGAGGATAATAATTATGACTCAGACTTGAAACCAAGATCAGCTCGACATTTCTTACTCCCTGACTGCTCATCCGCTGAACTGAAGCTCAGAAAACCATCAGTGAATTCTCGTAGTGGTAGTGACTCAGACATTAAGAACAACCTTTACATCTTTGCTTCCCGGTAACATCATGAGGGGAAGGGAGGAAAAGAGCGTGGACGTGTGTCACTGACTTGTACCACTGCCTGTGTTCATCTTCGTCTCCCAAACACAGCCTTACTCTTCTAAAGAACAGGCCCTTTTACATAAGGCTGCGTATTCTCACATTTATGCCCTGAAACTCCCTTTGGAGTGGGGAACCAACGGGCACAGGTAAGTAACATGAGTTGTGAAATTCACGACTTGGATCAGACAAGCACCTGACCCTGTACCAGCGGTATTAATAGAACATCTTTGCTTAAAACATTTCATCCTTAATTTGCGATCAACTGTTATCGTGCAGCCATCTGAAAAGGTCCAAAGAGGCGCATGGCAGAGCCCAAGCGGCCCTCCACTCCCTTCCGTCCATCTGCCGCTCTGCCCCAGGCCCCTCTCCCCCACGCCACCCTGGTCCTCTTCCAGACTCCTGGCTCCAAATCTGTAAACCATCTGCTGCCTCCAATCTGAGTCCCCAGGAAAGAAAAGTTCCTCCCAGCAACACATAAACACAGTATGCGCGGATGGTCTGCTGCACTCTCTTCCCTAACCTGATCAACCTCCTTCCCCAGAAGTGGCCAGGTGGCCCCCGGAAACACCACACTCTATGTGGATTTCGTTACTGCTGCCACATCAAAGGACATAGGATTCCCCCAGACTTTTTCCCCCTTTTTTGAGCTGTCTCAAAACTGTAAAATTAACAACAGTACTTTGAAGAAAATAATAAATACCATTTAGACAGCACTGTCCCTTACCTTCTCTTATTTGATTCTTTGATTGAAGAAAAGAAAACCAACATGTACTGAGCGCCTACTGAATGATGCAAATTGCACCAGATGTGGGCAGACCTCGTTTCGTTGCATTTCTCCCTTTTGTGCTTTGCAGATACTGAGGTTTTTTTTTTTTTTTTTCACCAACTGAACATCTGTGGCAACTCTGCATCGAACAAGCCTATCGGCACCATTTTCTAACAGAATTTGCTCACTTCGTGTCTCTGTGTCACATTTCGGTAACTCTCAAAATATTTCAAACCCTCCACCAGCAAAATGATTAAAACTTGCTGAAGGCTCAGATGATGGTTAGCATTTTTTAGCAATAAAGTCTTTTAAAATTATTTTTTTAGACATGATGCTATTGCACACTCAACAGACTACAGTATAGTGTAAATACAACTTTTACAGGCACTGGAAAACGAGAAACATTCATGTGACTTGCTTTACTGCGATATTTGCTTTATTATGGTGGTCTGCAACTGAACCCACAGTATCACCGAGGTCTGTTTGTACCTTATATACCTTACCCTGTCTATCCTAATAGTACCCCCAAGAGGTAGGAATCACTGGGGGGAAATTTTAATTATTATTAGGTCACATCGGAAGCACTGCGATAAATCACTTGCTCTGAAGTGTTTTTATTTTTATTTTTTTTTGAAATGTTTTGAAAGGTTAAATAAAGTAGTACATTTTGGTGCCCAGCAGAGCCCCAGGTGTATAGCAGGCTCTTGGGAAAGTGTTCGCTCCTTCTACTTTGTTAACGAAGAAAATGTGAGTTTCACAGCTGCTTCTACATCGCACACGGAGGGCATGAGTTGGGTTCAACCCCACGCGTACTCGCCTCTCCCAGCTCCACACACACACGGCCTTCTCACCCCACGGCGGGTGGGAGAGGGGGGATCCAGACTGGTCCACCATACACACGGACACCGTAGTTTGAGGAGGCTGGTACCTGGGGGCTGGGGGGGGGGGGGGAATCTCAGGGCAAAGGGGAGGAAGCGTCACCAGCATGTGACCCTCCAGTCCCAAGTCCAGTCTTTGTTTAGACCCTGATGACTTTCAAGGTAGTTTTTCCTGAAGTACACCCTTTTCTAAAGGTGAAAAAGCACAGGACCTTTGGTTGCAGGAGGAGATGGGCTAGTATCAGCGGCCATAAGAGGGAGGCTGATTGGTTCTTTGTCTTTTACCTGTTCCGGATGCTATACTAGGCTAATTCTTCTACATTTCTCTTCTGAAGGCCACTTTCCCCTTTGTCACCACAACAACACTAGATTCATGCTGCAGGGTTAGTATGACAGAGCGAAACTCTTTCAACTGGGGGTGTGAGGGGTGTTAGGTATAAATAAGTGCCGCAGCAGCCTGATGTGGGCAGTTTGTGTATTCGTTTCCTGGGGCTGTTGTGATAAAGGACCAGAAGCTGGGTGGCTTAAAACAACAAGCTTATTCTCTCACAATTCAGGAGGCCAGAAATCAGGTGTGAGCAGAGCTGGTTCCCACAGAAGGCTCTGGGGAGAATCTGGTCCAGGCTTCTCTCCCTGGCTTCTGGTGCTGATTGGCAATCCCTGGCATTCCTTGGCTTGTAGACACATCATTCCAATCTCTGCTTCTGTCTTTACTGGGCTTTCCCTCGTGTGTCTCTTCTCTTCTTATAAGGACACCAGTCATATTGGATCAAGGACCCATCCTACTCTGGTGTGACCTCATCTGAGCTCTCATCTTAATTACCTCTGCAAAGACCCTTTTCCCAAACAGGGTCACATTCACAGGTACCAGGGGTTAGGACATGCCTTCGGGGGCGGGGGGGGAGGCACAATTCAACCAACCTCCCTGAACAGCCCATGAGAAATTCTGCCCATTCCTCTTTCTGACCTATTTATCCAACTTATGTCTGAGATAAAGTCAGTAACAACAGTGTAAATATATCAAGTAAGCTGGTGACATTGGCTGAGAGAGAAGGTAGAAAGAGCCCCAGTGCTGGTCAGACCCTAGAGTAAGTAACCCAAGAACAGCGATCAGCTCTGTTCTGTGTCAACATGTACTCTTGCTCTTACGCAAGAGATGCTTGTTTTGTTTTCTAAATTTTCTTCTCATAAATAACATCCCCATCCTCCAAATCCTCCTACAAAAAACAAAACAAAACAAACAAACAAACGAAATCCCAACCCTGCTACAGCTGGGAGTAACTGAATTATTCCACTGAGTTATGTGAACCTCTTTTCGAGTGAAAAAAAAGCATTCCGAAATATCTTCACACATCATCGAAATCAGAACTAAAATGCTGGAAGAAATCTACCTTTTCTCCATCTCTAATCTTTATAATTTGGAGAGCAAACATGAACCTTGGCAATTTAGCAAAGACCGTCTTAAAAAAGACCTGAATTTGCAAGCAAGGCAAACCTGTCATTACAGAAGGCCAGTCCTGCCCATCAAGGTTTAGTTTTTAAAGTACAAGTTCTCAAAAAAACAAAACAACAACAACAACAACAAAAATGTACAAGTTCTCTCTGGGAGTTGAGAGCTACGTATAAAATTTCTCTTAGAAAGAGAAGATTTTTAAAGTAGAAAAGGGTCACCTACCAAAACACCAGAATTTCATTTTGAAAGCTACCACTTTACCAGTACACACACACACACAGACACACACACACAGACACACATACACACACATACAGACACACACACAGACACACACACATACAGACACACACAGACACACACATACACAACACATATACAGACACACACATACAGACACACATACACATACACACACACACTTTACCAGTACACACACACCCCTGATTTGCCATCTGTCACTTTTCCTTGCTCTCAGCTGGCAGAAAAAGGTTAAGAGAGCTTGTCATGGAACTAAAACACGCTAAACATTTTAAAGGCCAAAATTCAAAACGCAAACGGGGGTTTGAGGGGTGGGGGTGGGGGTGGGGCTTCAGATCTGCTGGCACTTTGCCAATAACATTCCTTTCGAAGTGAGAAAACCTGGGATAAAATCTCACTCAGCTGCTCCTCGGCCATGACCTTGATATGGCATTGATCTTTCTGGGCTCCAGTTTCCTTGTCTGTTAAATGAGGATCATACAAATTCCCTTTGCAGGTTTGTTAAAAGGTGACTCTCTCACGTGTAACAGGTGTACCAGGCCCACAGCGGACGCTCAACACCCGGTGCTGTTGCCGTTGCTGGTTGGTGAGCGGTACTGTTTCAGCTTTCACTACAACTGTCACTGATTACTATCACCAGATCCTAACTACCTCCCCTTCCTTCCAGGGCCCTCCAAATGGAACCCTCTTCCCATTCCCAGAACCCTGACAATTTCTGGGGATGCAGGTCCTCACCCTTTCACCTCTCCCTCCCCGGTAACTGGGAAGAGGGGTGGGCTGACCCCGGTCCCCAGGGACACCTCTGACTCCTTTGCAAAAGGGGTGAGCAGGAAGAACGCTAAACTAAGATTCTTCTCAAATGCAAAATTTAAAACAAATCTCAACAAGCAATTCCAGTGTACTTAAAAAATACTCTATATGTATATGTATAACTGAATCACTTTGCATACACCAGAAACTAACGCAGCATTGTAAATCAACTATACTTCAATTAAAATTTTTTTTAAATACCTTATTTCTTGGGAGATAAAGTTACTGTTTAAAACAAATCTACGTGATGACCCTCTTCGCCATCACCAGTTGAGCCGCTGGTCCACACAGAGCCCTTGCGGGCAACGTTTCTTCCCATCGCCCCAAATCTACAAAGTTTTCCCACTTGTAGCTGAAATCCACCCCACCTTCAAATGTCGGGCTATAACCTCCATGATATAGAACCTATGCATTTGTAACTTTAAAATTCCATTAAGAATAGAAATTTTAAAAATTTGTTTTAGCTTCAGATTCCTCGACATGATGTGCTCTGGGCCGCTTTAAGGCAGCTGCACCTAGACGTGTGGACGGCTGCATGTGATGACGACAGTGTTTGCTTCATCCTGAATCACTGATACTCAGATTTACTCTGAGCTACAGCTGTGATGTTTTGAAGGAAGAAGGGTTTAAACAGTGGAATTTAGGAAATGCCACTAACTGGGCGATTCCAGGGAGGCACAGAGGCAACCTGCCTCTCAGGAGTCTATGGACCCAGGTCTAGGTCACTCAAAGCTGCTGTCGTCCCAAAAGAGGACACCCGGGAAGGGGGTGCTGTGGTGCCGCACTGTGGAAATGGCATTCACTGTCTCTATTTTCTGTACTCAGCAATAATGGTCTTAAAGTTAAGGCTATTGTGGGAAAATATTCGATCTATTAAAGGAGACAAAAAAGCAATTATGAAGAGTGTATCCAAAGAATGGTCCCATTTGCATAGAAACCATACCTAAAGGCACACAAACACAGAAAGGTCTGGAAGACAGTAAAGGACCAAGGTTTAAGGGGACTATTTCTGGAGACTAGAATTATGGGTGGTGAATGTGTTTTCTCCTTTTTGCTTGCTTCCTTCTCTAATTATGCTGCAATCAACAGGGAAGACTTCCTATCAAGGGGGAGACAATGCAAGTTTTCACCTATTGTCCGAACCTAAGTTTGCCTGTTTCAGGTAAGGGGTTGCCTGCACGGGCTGTGTTCCCCGTCACTTATCCCACCATCAGCGCCTGTGCTGTGTTTTCTGTCTTCCTTTGCACTTTTCACAGTGTCCGCTGTTCCTTGTTGTGCCCAGTATGGCAGCCCCTCTCCTTTCTTTCCACCTCTGATTTGTTTTTAACCATTTGCTCTTGGCCTCTCACCTTGTTCCTGTCCCTTTCACTTCCTACAGCTTCTCTCCAGACCACGGGTCCAAGAGAAACAGAGTGTGAGTCACAAATGAAATCTAAATTTTTCTAGTAGCAATATTTTTTTAAGTACAAAAATTTGATGAAATTAATCATAATATAGTTTATGTAATCCAATATATCCAAAATATTATTTTAACATATAATCAATACTTTGAAACTGAGTTATTTTACTTTTTTTTTTTTGTACTAAGTCTTCCAAATCAGTGTGTATTTTTACACTTGAAGCCCATCTCAGTTTGGATGGGCCACATTTCTACAGCTCCCTGGCAATGTGTGGCTGCCGTGCGGCTTGCGGAATCTTAGTTCCCCGACGAGGAATTGAACCCGGGCCCTCGGCACTAAAAGCAAGGAGTCTTAACTGCTGGACAACCAGTGAATTCCCCTATCTTCTATCTTTATCCACCACCTTTCCCTCCCCACTTACCCAGTGTGCCATCTCACAGGGCACCAGATCTGTCCATCTCTCTAAGTCATAGCTATCAGCTGCTGGACCAACAAAGGCCGCCTTCATAACCTGGCGCTCTAGGACTAACGTGCCCCGGTGAGCACCAAAAGAGCAGTGGTCTTGGAATCTACTCACTGAATAAATATTTACCCCACACCCGCTATATAACTGATGTGGATATGACAGTTATTGTCTCCAATAGTTATTGTCTACAATAGACAGTTATTGTCTACAATAGACAGTTATTGTCTCCAATAAGGATTGTACACGATCCTTTGGGAAAAGCCACGTAAACAAAGCCAAATGTGTTACATGCTACACTCAAGGGATGTCTGTGCTATGGTGCCACAGCGCGGGGGAGGTTGTGACGAATTCTGTGGGTCTCAGAGCCCAGGAAACCTTGGAATCTGTCCCAGGGAGTGGAGGGAGGCTGGCCCAAGGCAAGGGGAAGAGCACGCAAAGGTTGAGAAGCAGGAACTTGCAGAATCTTCCCCCCAGACAACAGGGAGGATGCAAGATGGGGGCAGGAAGTTAGACTAGGATCCCACCTATGAAGGGTCTTGGATGCCCTGCTAAGTAACTGGACCTTCGACCTGTGAGCAATGAAAACTCACTGAGGGGTGTTTTGCAAGAGCAGAGCATTATCAAGTTTGGGATTTAGAAGCCCTGGCAGAGGGACTGGTAACAGCAGAGGGGAAAAGACAAAACACGTAAGGAAAACAGGCCTCATCACTTCCAGGTGGCGGCTGTAAAGAACTAAACAGAACACCAGCACCAGATCAATGAGGACCCAGACGTGAGAAATGTTCACTTAGTAGGACCTGTGACTTCACGTGACCTCGAAGGAAAGTGGGTGCGAAGAAAATGACGTTGTCTTGCTGTGTGTCTGGTGTGGGATCTCTCGACGTGAGGCCCGTGGGCAAGGGAAGAGCGGTCAGGACAGAGCCTCAGGCACATCCACACTGCCGGACACCAGGGATAGAGGAGACGGTCCATGAGATGGAGCAGAAGTCAGAGGTCCAGGGAGACACCGACAGACCCGGGGCAAAGGACCGGTCTCAGTGGGAAAGGACACTTCCTTTCACTAGAATTAGTTCTACAAATTCCATCCATAACATGATCTGTGTGAGGTGTTCAAATTCAATTTCTAATAGGTTTTGTAAAATTCCCAGCCTAAGGCAAAAATCAACAATTTCATATCAGCTCAAACTGCTTTTGGATGGGAAAAAAAAAATCAATGTTTACATGTAAAACCCTAAACCTTGGCTTTTTCCAGCTCTCTGATCTGTTGAACCCCAGTTCATAAATGAAGAATTAAACTGTAGAATAAACCCAATGAAACGGCATGTTGGTTGCCTGAGGGAGGACGGGACTCTGTGACTCTTGTGACGTTTAACTCTTTGTGATTAACCAGCTGCGTGACTAGGTTAGTCTCAAGGCTTCGCCGAGTTGTGCACTGCTTATTCCTCTGTAACACAGGGACAGTTTTAAAGGGTTGAGGGGCCATCAGGAACAGGTGTGGCATCTTGGAAGGACATAGCCCAAGCCCACTATTTAGTGAAAATGTTGGCTTCCCTCTTTTCCCCATCACTACATTTGGTTTCTTTCCCAAAGAGTGGTCTAGTGTAAAGAGCGTGGATGGGTTTTGGAACGAGAAAGATCTGGGTTTGAATTAAGTCTTCCACTTTGTATTCAAGCAAGTGACTAACCTCTCGGCCTCATTTTTCTTTCCGATAAAACGGAACACGTGAGCATCCAGCACAGGGATACAGTGGAAGCTGAGAACCTGCTAACCCTCCCCGCTTCTTCTAAGTAAGAGAAGAAGAGGTGGTCAGGCAATTTCCCCTTTCCCCACATTTTTGAGAATATCAGCTCTGCGTGCTAGTACACAGTCCAGTGAAACATCACCAGGCTCCCGATAACATGATTCGGATGTCAGTCATCACGGTGTATTTAACTGTGAATAACGGTGTCAAGTACAGCCTGGCCGCTAGCCCTTCCGTCCACAAATCACCCCGTCAAGAACAGATGCACGTTTTGATCAATGACCAATCACATCACCTCTTTCGGTTTCTAGGCGATGGGTCACGCCCACTCAGTGCCCACAGACAGCAAAGCCTGTGGCTGGGTGAGGTCCTCGTCTCCCAGTGATAAATCCACATAACATTTCACAAAAAAACGGATCACTGAAGAGGGGGCTGACAAACAGAGAGGAAAGTGCAGCAAAGAAGGGAAAATAAAACATGAAGCAAAATGTGAAGGGAACATACATGACGTTAAGGCAACAGCTGGACCACAAGAACGTTGACGCTGCCGCCATGTAACAAGACTCTAATGATGCCGCCAGAGAAACCAAGTGAAGGTGAATTTCTGGGCATAACTGAGGAAGGTGCTGTGATGAAAAGGGTGAAGATGTCCTAGGAAGTGAGAGTGGAGAAAAGCTTCACATGAAAGAGATTCTCGGAGATATGACATTGAAAGCACAAAGGATAAAATGAAATGTTGGAAGCTGATGCCAACATTAAGAAAGGAATATGACAACGGACGAAGGCAGAGCAAAGATGCTCACTTGGTGTCGTGCCCTAAACTACAGGGCAAGGAGGAGGCAAGCACTGTTCAAACTACTCTTGATACGTTTTAAAATTCTCAATGTTTCTAATGTCTTAAATTACGGCACACTAAATACGTAGGAGTTTTACTGTTTGTTTCATTTCCCTATACATTTATAACAAACAGGGATAGGGTTTTTAATGTCTTGGTGCAAAGTTTCAGAGGTCATAGAGCAACTGTAATTTAAAATTCTGGCTCTGTTACTAGCTTGTGACTTTGGCCAAGTTACTTAACCCATCGAAGCCCACGTTTCCTCCTCTGTGATATGAGGATACACCTACTTCCATATAGACTCTGGGGAAGGACAGAGGGGACACGTTTACATGTTTAAAGCAACTGGCACCTCGCCTGGCATGCGACAAATACCCACATGGTGGCCAGTACTAGGATTAAATCCCCCCAATCAATACACATGATCCACAATATTAGTGGATGAAGAAAGGTTTTTCCTAGGGGAAAAAAGACACATTAAAAAATTCTTACTGAGCACCTACCTTCTTTTCTTTACAAAGAACAGCAAACGTTGACTTCTCTCTCTTACAAAAAATATCATGGTCATGCTATAGAGTTCACTACTCAACATAAAAAATATGGGCTGGCCAGAGAGGCAAGGCTTAAAGGAGCTAAGGGAAAAGCAGAGTACATTTCTTTGTGGTAGGTGGTCTTTTATTTTGGAAATTTCAGTTGAAAGATATGAATGCTATGTTCCAACTGGCTGACTGAGAAGTAAATACACTGACCTGTGAATACATGAATTTATGGCCAGGTCTGCTGAGGTCATGACTTTTTAGTACTTAGAAAAGGGGCAGGGAGGAGTGTGAACACAGAGGTAAATGCAGGCCTTCCCACTTGGAAGATGAGCGTCAGTGTCACAACCCATTTCTTGGGTCATCCGTTGAGTCTGTGAAGGGGCTACCAATAAAATCATGGCGCCTGCCAGCCTGGCAGAAGTCTACACATCACCTGTCCGAAAACCATCACACACGGCCGCTCTCTTGTTTCCATGTCTCTGGGCTCCGACCCTCTACCACCCCGCAGCTCTCCCCCCCACCAGCCTGGAGCTCTCTCAAGGCAGGAACTCAGTCATCTTTCTGGACCCCATCACCCAGCAAAATACGTTTGTTGACTGACTGAATGAACCAAGTCATGTAAGTCACTTTAAAAGCCTTTTACAATCTACACTCATTTGAAGATAATTATTTTGCCCACCTGGCCCTTAGATAAAAATCATAGTTTTAAAAAAAAAACAACTCCTGGTGAATATGGGTAAAAACGTAAGCCTTCAATGAAGCAGTGAGAAAGTCGTCTCCCACTACCTGTAATGTTGTTGGCCTCCACAGTCAAGTCCAGCAGAGTAAGAGAAGCTTCCAGAAAGGGGCTCGGGCCCCACTAGCTGCAAACGGAGACGAAGCCAATGGTGCGGGCAGGGGAAGCAGAGCCTGCATCTGTTTTCACCAGACCTGAATCGACTCTCAGCAGCCTTGCTAATAGTCACAGCATCTCCCCAAATAAACATGGGAGTAGCATTAGGTACAGCATTTTCTAAACACCAAAGGAAAAGGTGACTTGCAATTAAACTCAGACCGCCGCTACGGCCAAATAATGAGTGAACTCTGATGGAATGGAACTTTCTAACGGAAGGGGCACACATGAACTCTGAGGTCTTTCAATCTGCTAGTCAAATACACTCCAGAGTCTTTGGATTTCTTAATCATCTGCTATTTTTCACCATGTCTGTCCTCTAGCTCTTAACCTTTTTTTTTTTTTAACATCTTTATTGGGGTATAATTGCTTTACAATGGTGTGTTAGTTTCTGCTTTATAACAAAGTGAATCAGTTATACATATACGTATGTTCCCATATCTCTTCCCTCTTGCGTCTCCTCCCTCCCACCCTCCCTATCCCACCCCTCCGGGCGGCCACAAAGCACCGAGCTGATCTCCCTGTGCTATGCGGCTGCTTCCCACTAGCTATCTACCTTACATTTGGTAGTGTATATATAAAGACACAAACCTACTAGAGAACGGACTTGAGGATATGGGGAGGGGGAAGGGTGAGCTGTGACACAGCGAGAGAGAGGCATGGACATATATACACTAGCTCTTAACCTTTAAAGTTCTTCCCAAGGCTGAGAATCTGTAACACTTCACTCCTTCTATACATATAGCTGTTACTCATTTGGACTAAGTTCAAATATCCAAATTAGTGAGTACGTCCTGTACGTATAAACTATGAGTTCTTTTATGTCCAGCATTTCAGAAGATGAAATGAGGATTATACAAGGCCTGCTTACTAAAGCTGAGGGGGGCAAGTTCAGATTAGGACTTTGCTTAAAAGTTCCAACTGTAAGAGCATCATTTGTACACGTTTCCCCAAATCGGAATTAATGTAATGGGTGCCAAGCCCATTCCATAGAAATCTTCTCGTTGGTACTCAGTTTCTCCCACCAGCCCCCAAACAAAATCCAATCGAAGTAAAAAATGGAACAGTTTCGCTGAAGTATAATCTACATTCTATAACGTTTAACCACCACGAATAACAAATGCTGGAGAGGGTGTGGAGAAAAGGGAAGCCTCCTACACTGTTGGTGGGAATGTAAACTGGCGCAGCCACTATGGAGAACAGTATGGAGGTTCCTCAAAAAACAAAAAAACAGAGCTACCGTATGATCCTGCAATCCCACTGCTGGGCATATATCCAGACAAAACTATAATTCGAAAAGATATGCATGCCGGTGCTCCTTGCAGCACTATTTACAACAGCCAAGACATGGAAGCAACCTAAATGCCCATCATGTTTATCCAGATGAATGGATAAAGACGACGTGGTACATATATAAACTCACTTCAACACGTAGTCATGTGGACCTGGCTTCCTTCACATAGCATAATCCTTTCCGACGTTCACACATGTTGCAAATGCCCCATCAAAGTAAATTTTACTGAGATTCCCTTTACAGTCAAGAGCCTGCTACCCAGAGAGTAAGTCCAAGGGAACCTGAAAACTCCATCAGGCCAACTGGTCACCTCCAGACTTGGAGCAGATACCACACAGGCACCCCAGCTAGTTCTCGTCCCAGGGGCTCCCCACACCAGGGCCTGACACCTCTTCTCTCATTGACTCAGGTGGGCTTATCCCTTGCCTAACTCTCCATCACCCTCGATTTCAAAGCACCCCCAGCTGCAGATCAGACTTCACCTGCCTCCACCCCTGGTCAATATCAACCTGGCTACAAGGCTCCCCTCATTCTCCAAAGAGGAGGGAAGAGAGGAGGGGTGTTATCCCGTGACTGAGAACTAACTGTTAGATTTTCGCCCTAATGAGATCTAGCAGAAGTTCTTCATTACTCTGCACCTTACCTGTTCTCTATCTATCTGGAAAACGGGGGAGAAGGTGGTGCTTGCCTCACCGTGCCCCTCAGGGATAAGGTTTGGCAAACTAGATCTGCCCGTGGTCGGGGAGAAGTACCTCCAGGAAAGAGAAAGCGATGGTCTTTGGTGATTCACGGCTGCCGTGGTTTAAAACAAAGGTGGCGGAGTGGGGATCACAAATGCAGCAACTAGGAAGTGGAGGGTTGACGGTGAGGTACAAGTTATTTCCCGGCTACAGACAGAATAACAAGCGTCGGCTGGCACCTGGTACTCACAGGCGTCTACAGAAGTGGCATGAATGAGTTTCTTTAACGGCACTCTCCCTGTTTTTCTGGAGGTGTGATTATGGCTTTCCATCAAAGAGTAGAGTCATAGCTAACTGGCCGGCCCCTGCTCGTGTGCCAGAAAAAAATGTGGCAGCTGAACCCAAAGCATGGAAAGTTCCTTTAGGCTCCCTGCTTCTCATATGGGGTCAGTATTGAGGTGTGTCTCCAATATGTTTTCCTTAAAAGGAATCTGGCTTCCTTAGGGAAAAGAACGTTTGTCTGTGAGTGTTCGTGGCTATAGCCAGGCTGATCTGTTTTGTTTGTGAAATCCGGTCATCCTAATTCACTAGGTTGCTCTGGGCAACCTCCCTGCCCTGGCCCTGGCTTTTGCTCAGAGGCAGTTTTCAGTTTCTGCTTTTTAAAGAGGCCTGAGCCATGTGCCACTGACTGCATGTGCGCTTTACTAAAGGAACAATAAAAACATTTGGTCCTTAAGCGGGTTAAGTATTCCTCCGTGTGTTTTCAAGGCACCACCAGTTCTCGGCTTGTTCCCCACCCACACCGAAAAAAAAAAGCCTGCCAAAAGGTTTCTACAGTCCCGTTAATTGATTTTGTTGAAATGCCTCTTCTTCAGGCATTAGCCCCTAGGAAAATTAAATGAAACACTACAGTCTTGAAAACTCTAAGCTTTGAACAGTCCAAGTCCCAGGAATGTACTGGAAATACGGAAAAGTAAACAAACGCCAAGTTTCAAAGTTACTGCCAGGAAAACTCTAAATGAGAGAAGAAAATGAACCACATATTTTTAATGTGGCTTAGAAAACTGACACCTCCGTGTCCGTGGTGACTCTGGGTTTCTCACACTCGCCAGCAGCCACACACAATAGAAGCTCTGTCTCCTTGAATTGGGCCCATCAGACTTACCCCAGAAGAAGCTCCTCCATCGCGTCACCTGGAGAACCTGCAGACGGTAAATGAACAGTGAAGGTGGCACACAAACCAGAGAAAGGAGAGAAGAAAGGCACTGAGAAGGTAGCAGCCAGGCCACTGCACCTCCCCGACCTCCTCCGCGTGGGGATTCTCCAATCTTGGCACGAATGACACTTCAGGTAGATAATTCTTTGCTGCAGGGGGCTGTCCTGCGTACTGTACTGGCAGCATCCCTGGCCTGTACCCACTAAATGCCCTTAGAAGACAACCAAAACAGTCTTCAGACATTACCAAATGGCCCGCAGTCAAGGACCACTGGTCTAAGACCAACTACAGAATCATCGGTTTCAGGGTTGGAGAGACCCTGGAGATCACCAAAGCCAAGGCCCTACCGTTTAGGAAGAGTTGATGGAGTCTGAGTTAAGGAGTTAAGGTGGCTGAGCCCCTACTTAGTGGCAGCACAGAAACCAGAAGCCAGGGTACCTGAGCAGGCCATCATTTTAGGAGAAGTCTTTTTTTCAAAGAAATGACTGAATATTAAGCGCATCGTACATATTCAAAACCACTGTTTGGTAAATAGAACAGTATTAAGAATGCTGCTCTCTCCTCTTTATTTAAAAAAAGAAAAAGTACAGAGGGAACAAAGAGAGTTGGCCACACGGGGACAAGGCGGGGTGGCGGTGGGATGGGGGGGGAGTGGCTTCCCCAGCTGCTGAGATGGCAGATCTGATGAGGCCAACAGGCAAAAGAGGACACTGTCAGAACACAAAAACAGTGAACATTTATAGAATCCATTTTGTATATGTTTAAAAAAATTACTTTTATGTAGTATAAAATTTCAACCCACTCAAAAAAGAATTGAATGCACACACATCCTGGATGCTCTAACAAAAGGGACCCCAAGCATCTGCCCATCTCCCTTCACTGCCATTCAAAGAACACACTGTTAAAAATAAGAAGGAAGGGCTTCCCTCATGGCGCAGTGGTTGAGAGTCCGCCTGCCGATGCAGGGGACACGGGTTCGTGCCCTGGTCCGGGAAGATCCCACATGCCGCGGAGCGGCTAGGCCCGTGAGCCATGGCCGCTGAGCCTGTGCGTCCGGAGCCTGTGCTCCGCAACAGGAGAGGCCACAACAGTGAGAGGCCCGCATACCGCAAAAAAAAAAAAAAAAAAAAAAAAAAAAAGAGGGACTTCCCAGGCAGTCCAGCGGTTTGGATTCCTCTCTTTCACTGCGAAGGGCGTGGGTTCGATCCCTGGTCGGGGAACTAAGATCCTGAAAGCCATGAGGCGAGGCCAAATAATAATAATAATATAATGATGTGGTTTGGCTAATTAGTACCAAATCTGGAGAGCCATAGGACCCACACATGCCATAGTGGCCTAGGACCCTAAGAATACGTTCCCCACGATCACCAAGTGACTTACAGGAAAGCCTGAAGACATCACCAAACCAGCATGGCAGCAGGGACTGCTCTCCCCTTGCACCACCACCTGCTAATCTAAGACCTGTTTCCTCTTTGCCTAAATAAATATCTTAATCTAGACACAGTGCCCGCAGGGCATGGGTGTGGGCAAAATCTGCATTTGGTGGGGTTCCTGCCATACTCTGGGGACCTAGAGGGAGTTTTATCAATACGTTCTTAAAAGATTATTTGGGGGAAACAGTAGACGCTATTCAAAGGTGAGCTCAGAAGAAAAGAGGGAATTTTCAGTGCTCCTGTAGCACTTTAGTCCCAACTGATTAGCGTTATATACCTGCAGCAGCCCAGAATCTGGGAAGCAGAAAACCAGCAAGACATATAGACAAAGAACTACTTAAAAATAATAAAGAGGCAGAATCAGATGCACTGGTTATTAAAGTGGCAATGATTTCGGGACACATTTTTTGGTACATGTGGTCACGTTTCACAGCCACACTGCTCCATCAAACAACTTTTTGTTACTATTTGTTTTCCTTAAACTCTCAAATAAAATGATTAAAGAATTACATTTCTTGCTAAGGCTGCTCACAGAAAGCAAGGGAGGGTGGGATGGAGGGAGCAAGGAACTTCGGTATAGAGTTCTTAAAATCTGTGAATTCCGGTTTCCAAGTCAATTACTGGCGTTAGGACTTTAATGTAATTCTTTGGGGCAGGACCATATCTTTATTAACATCTTTCCTTCTGTAGCAATTATGCTGTCCCCTCAGGGGCATAACTCTACACACAACCCTCTAGGCTCCTGAAGTTTCTGTAGAACCTGCAGGGAGAGAACTCCCGTGGGCACATCGTGTCAAAATCCTGCCTTCCACAGGCAGCCCTTACAAATTCATCCACTTCACCTGCTGGGATCCAGCTTCCGAATGGAGCTGGTCAGGGCGTGCTTTCAGGTCTTTTGGCTGGTAACAGTTTCATTCTCAATGCTAGGCAGAGATGGTGTGAAGAGAAGAGGCTGCTTTTAGCAAAGGGCGATATTAACAGGATGTCCTGTGCAGGGAAACATGGACCCCAAGCTTTTATAATGGTCAACTATGCATAGTAGAATTTCTCTTCCTTCTTTTTACTTGCTTTGGGTTCAATTTTTTTTTTTTTTTTAAAGACAGGAACAGGTATTCCTTTCTTACTCAGAATTCAAATCAATTAATTTAAACAAACAAACAAACAAAATAGAATCGGTGCTTTCTGAAGTCGTGAATTGTGGGGTCATGCCTGGGCCTGCGCACTGCACTCCCGGCGGAAGCCCCGTTTTCCCATCCCATCCCTCCAGCCAGAGGGCGGCAACCCAACCCACCTACCAAATGGTGGTCTCACCAAGCACGTCTGCAAGTTCTCACTGAGACACACAACCAGCGAACTAATAAACGTCTCATGAAGAAAAGATTCTGAGTGAAAAGTCAACAGCATAAACACACAGATAAAAACAAAACGAGGAATTTGCTGTATTCCTGGGAACAGCTGGCAGAACCAACTCAAAATAATTGAAAACCATAGGTACCCCAAAAAGAATGAAGCTGACAGTCACACCCTAACCAAATCTTTCACACCAGCTAATGGTACAAAAAGAAACACAAAGTGCAGGTCGATGAGAGGTTGAATCTACTGCTCTGGAACTGTGTTTTCTAGGTCAGTCAGTTAAATTTGACAAATATGTATAGTATCTCTGTGCAGGTGTGGATCACCCCAGTGCAGTCCCCTTAAGGCGTGATGGCAACTGTCGCCACGCTGCAGGATGTTTAAACATGAGTCACTGCTGCTTCACTTTTCTTTGGTAAGATGTGGATAACCAAGCCTCCTTCAAAATGCTGATATGAGCCCCAGAAGTTAAAGTAGATACAAAGCGCCTGGTATATGACAGGTGCTCGAAAAGGCGGGGTACACCTGGGGCCACCATGTAACACAGCTCTGGGGCTGGGAGGCCCTCCCATCACAGTCCCGCGTGGCCTTACAGGGACAGCCTGGGTCACCCTTTTTCCTGACATCCTGCTAAGGAGGTTCATTTCATTTTCCACCTCTTTGTCTTTTACTCGTCAGAAATGCTAAATGCACAGGACGGCGGCAAACAAGATAACAGGAGAATGGATAACTGAGAAAGCAACAGGCTTCTGACAGAGATCTACTTCTGTGTCGTAGAAAAAGACAAGGAACTCATTCGAGATCTACCTTTAACGCTCAGACACAAGGGACGACTTCAAAGAAACATAAATCAACATTTGAGCCTCTCGTTTCTTTTGGAGGCGTGGGGTTGGGGGCTCCACAGGACCCCTCTGAGAATCTGATGAAGAAGAGGCCTCCTTCCCCCAAATATACACACATACCCAGATTGTGCTTACATTTCTGGTAATTCATAAACACATCCCCGACCGCAGCCCCTCCCCCACAGCAGTAATAAAAGAACCATGCAGACTGTCTTAGGATTTAAATATGGAACAAGCTGACTTCTTAAGATTATTGTACAGACAGCTGGCTGTAGTCCGAATAATTCTCTCTCTAGGTTGTGTTAAAATTCCAAGGAACAAGATAGCATGAAGAAAAAACCCTGGGAAGCTAGTGCAGTCAGTCTCCGGTCCCAAACGCCTGCTGCTTCACCAAATAATTAAGCCGTTACTTCATTTCTATTGCACACCTGCAACATAATTGCTTCACAGGACCACGCTCACAGATGGCTCTGAGAGACGTAAGTCCACATAATAAAGTTCACGGCTCGGTTATTTGGACAGGGTTTGGGAATCACAGAGATGCTGCCTGAGGCAAACACATCTAATTGGCTCCGACTAAGCTGAGCTGCACTTTGCAGGGACTGCGTAGGGGCACCCCACATCCTGTCCTTCCTGCCGCATCTACCTGGAGGGCCAGCGACGGTATTCTAAACAATGAATAAAGCACAACTTCCCGCACCCTGACTTGAAGAGTAGAGTCTACAGATCGGTGGCAAATAATGTCCATTTGCTGTCATTTAAAGACCAAAACGAATAATGAGCAGTAACCGCTTTATGTGTGTAAAACGCTTTACAGTTCACAGCACTTTAGCACGGCTCGGACCTCAGAAGGAGAGGCGGGTATCATCGCCAATCCACGCATCCATTAGCAAATGCTTTCTGAACACAGGCTGTGCTGGGTGTGGAGGACACACATGAAAGCGGGGGTGGGTGGGGGGATGGTCCCTGTCTTCCAATAGCCACGGAAACGTAGGACAAGAGTGCCAAGCCTGTCTTGGGGAGGGAGGGGCGTTTGTGCAAGGGAAGGAGCGCTAAATCTGATTCTTAGCGAGAAAGCAATTTTGTGCAGAGAGCTGGAATGGGAGGAGATTGGGGAAACAGCAATCAGGGCAAAAAGAACCGTGTGAATACAAAGGGAGAGAGGCGAGAACGGGTCTGTGCCAGGTGTGCCTGGAGCCTGCCGATTCAAGGGAGTGATGGGGGAGGAGGTTGGAGAAGCAGATGGGCCAAATCAAGGAGGGTCTTCCCTGCAGGTGATAAGGGGGGTGTTGAAGATATGGAGGCCAAAGACCCAGACCTGCTAGAGCAGCTGTCCTCAAAGCAAGATGTGTATTAAGCCCCCGTGGAGATGCTCGGGTCCCAACCCCAAAGACTTTGACTCAGTTAGCCTGGTGTGGGGCCTGGGCATCAGTATTCTTTTTCAAAAGCTCCCCAGGCAAGTCTACCGTGCAGTGGGTGTACACAAGCCCTGGGCTAGAGGTTAGGCAGCCGCCTAAGGGCTTCCGCGCTCAGGGCTCTTTCTTGACCTTTGAAGGCAGCAACGATTTCCCTATAATTTTGTACATAAATTTTAAGAATACAAAAGAGATTTTGTTTGAAGGGTGGGGAGAAAAGGCTCCTAGAACAACATATACAGCCATACCCCAATCTTCATTACCGCATACAGCAGTTTAGCATTTGTTATTTGATATGCATAATGTCCTAATTAACACGCATGTTAACACATCGGAACTGACCTTTGTTTCTGGATCATGTGTTTTTGGACTGGGTAAAAAAACAATTCTGAAAGTCTCTTTATTCCCTGCAGCGGTCTTTAAGACCGTGATGCTTTACTGAACAAGATCAAGAAGTCAAAGAGGCTTCATGACCTGATTCACCAGCCAGCATGATATGGGGGCAGAGAGGGTGAGCTGGGAGGTGAGGTTTATCTGAAGAGCCTCAGTGCTTTCAAAGATCATCTTGTGGACAAACCTGCAGTTTATAAGCAGACCAGGTGAAACAGAGGTAGTAACCCCACAAACCTCCATAAATCTAAATGGCTGCCTCTCCCCCGGTAGCAAGGTCAGCAAACCTGGGTTACGTCTACTGCCCCTTCATCCTTCCCGCATCCAACAAGCCACCACTCAACGGAGCTGCCCACTCTCTTTCAACACGCTGCTCCGGCAGCCACCGTGAATCAGCTGGACTTGGCAATGGAATCAAAATCAATTTATGATCCCTGCCCTATGTATGATTTAATACCACTTTTGAAAAGAACCACTCACTCGGGTTACTTCAAAAGGATACCAATTTATATCAGGCGAGGACCCAAGACATTGATTCCATTCATTTAAACTAACAAGACAGCCTTTTAGAAAAGGAGAAGAGGACTTGCAAAAAAACATGTTGGTGGACGTAAAATTGGGGGAAGAATAAAATGCTTTTCACTCCTGCCTAAAGAGGAAGAAGAAACAAGGGAAAAAACCCCTCAATCTCAAAACAGCCTTTGGTACTAACCTTTGAACACATTCTCTCCCAAAGTAATTCCATGGATCCACCTTCATGCCAAGGGCGGGGTTTGTACCTATTTCATTAGGACCTTCTCTGACTCACACAAAGAAGTAAGTGGTGAGGGTACTGCCTTTATCTTAAAAGCTTTTTTTTTTAAATTAATATAACATCTAGAACAACGCAACTGCATGGCATGATACAAATAAAGTTTATAAAAGTATTACAGGGCTTTCCCTGGTGGCAGTGGTTAAGAATCCACCTGCCAATGCAGGGGACACAGGTTCGAGCCCCAGTCCGGGAAGATCCCACATGCCGCGAAGCAACTAAGCCCGTGCACCACAACTACTGAACCTGTGCTCTAGAGCCCACGAGCCACAACTACTGAAGCCCATGTGCCACAATTACTGAAGCCCACGAGCCACAACTACTGAGCCCACGTGCCACAACTATTGAAGCCCGGCGCCTAGAGCCCGTGCTCCACAATGTGAGAAGCCACCGCAGTGAGAAGCCCGCGCACCGCAACGAAGAGTAGCCCCCGCTCGCTGCAACTAGAGAAAGCCCGCGCGCAGCAACGAAGACCCAACGCAGCCAAAAATAAATAAATAAATTTTTAAAAGCCCTTTAAAAGTATTACAATATTTATCTGTATTTGTTGAATGCACGATAAGTGATGGTTGACTCTTTCAAGCCATCCAATAATTTGCCTTCTTTGAGTTCGCTGCTTTTTTTTTTTTTTTTTTTTTTTTTTTGCGGTATGCGGGCCTCTCCCATTGCAGAGCACAGGCTCCGGACGCGCAGGCTCAGCGGCCATGGCTCACGGGCCCAGCCGCTCCGCAGCACATGGTATCTTCCTGGACCGGGGCACGAACCCGCGTCCACTGCATCGGCAGGCGGACTCTCAGCCACTGCGCCACCAGGGAAGCCCGAGTTCGTTGCTTTTGAAGTGTGTTGCTTTCCTGGTGCTCATGACAAGCATGATGTGAGTGGCACAGAGCTGTGCTCCCACAGCTCTCATTGAGGAAGACGCCAAGGGTCAGGTGAGAGTTAAGCAAAGCAACCCTGGAGCCAAAGTGATGCAGGTGAACGTATGTGCTTACTCTGCCCTTTCAGAAAGGAAAAATGATCAGCATGTTGAGAACGATCAAATCTGGGGGAAACGGCTCAAGCCTACAGAAGTTTCACAAGACTGATTTCTCTGCGTATAAATATACTTACTTTGGAAAGAATACAGGCCAACAAGACCAGCGTATCTTCAGGGATCATCCCACTTATCTCATAGTCCAAAAGACATCTGGAAACCCAGCCATGATCAAAGATTTGCTGACTCGCTAGTGATCACCAGCAGAAAGATCTGGGTAACACAGTGGCCGTCTTAGCGAATCTAGGCCCTGCGGCCCCTCTGCCACGTGGCCAGCAGGCTGGCAGTCCCCGCTCTGGCCAGGGAACCTTCCCAGGCTGCCCTGATCAACCCTTGCTCTGCCCTCCTCCAGGCTCCTCCCATCACTGTCTGTCATCACAAATCCCCCGGCCTCATTCAACACACATGCTTGATAAGCTGTGAACGGAGACATTTCAGTTACCTACACTGACAGCATTTCACGTTGTACTGACTGTTTCCTTGCGTCACTTGGAGGTGCTTCCAGACCTCTCTGTGGGTGGGCGGCATCACACCTGGAAGTTCTCCCGGGGCGCTGGCGTCACCCGAGGCACGGAAGTGGGCACCGCAGGGAAGGGTCCCACTTCCTTAACGGTCCCGACTTGGAAATCACACTACCCTCTGGCGGGTGGCCTGGAGTCACCTCCTCTGGAGTGTGCCCTCCAGGCATCGGGCAGCAGACGCTTGAGGCAACTCTGCTATGAAGGGAATGCTCCCCACTCCCCGGCACCCCCAACCTCGTCCTGCTCTCACAGGCCCAGGCAGCTTAGTCAATATTTATCCAGCAGGCCTGGCCTCAGCCACAGCACGATAACCACCCTTCGCCTGCTCTTCACACTAGGGAAGAAAACAGCTCGTTCTGTTTAAACGTCACCGATACATAGGGCAGTAATATGTCAGTGATACACAACCCAGTCAAGAAAAGATCTCTCCTCTGGTTAGCTTTTATCAAGAGTCAGATAACACGATACACGTGGGATTTTAAAGATTCCCTTCACCTCCGCTTCTACTTTCCTTCCTACATCCTATGACCCCACAGATTTAAACTATCCCATTGCTTTCTTACTAAAACAGGTTATATTTCTATTGAAGTGTCTTGCAAAGAACTGAGCACGGGACCTACGTGGGTAACCTGTCACTGTCCTCAACCAGGGTTACCGGCAAGACAGAGGTCCAGACCGAAGGACGAGAAAATGAGTCCTTCAGAATGGGAGGACATATATGCAGATGAAGCAACTGACAAAGGATTAATCTCCAAAATGTACAAGCAGCTCATGCAGCTCAACATCAAAAAAACAAACACCCCAATCCAAAAATGGGCAGAAGACCTAAAGAGACATTTCTCCAAGGAAGATACACAGACTGCCAACGAACACATGAAAGAATGCTCAACATCACTAATCATTAGAGAAATGCAAATCAAAACTACAATGAGGTATCACCTCACACCAGTCAGAATGGCCATCATCAAAAAATCTAGAAACAGTAAATGCTGGAGAGGGTGTGGAGAAAAGGGAACCCTCTTGCACTGTTGGTGGGAATGTAAATGGATACAGCCACTATGGAGAACAGTATGGAGGTTCCTTAAAAAACTAAAAATAGAACTACCATACAACCCAGCAATCCCACTACTGGGCATTTACCCTGAGAAAACCATAATTCAAAAAGAGTCATGTACCACAATGTTCACTGCAGCTCTACTTACAATAGTCAGGACATGGAAGCAACCTAAGTGTCCATCGACAGATGAATGGATAAAGAAGATGTGGCACATATATACAATGGAATATTACTCAACCATAAAAAGAAGTGAAATTGAGTTATTTGTAGTGAGGTGGATGGCCCTAGAGTCTGTCATACAGAGTGAAGTAAGTCAGAAGGAGAAAAACAAATACCATATGCTAGCACATATATATGGAATCTAAAAAAAAAAAGGTTATGAAGAACCTAGATGCAGGACAGGAATGCAGACGTAGAGAATGGACTTGAGGACATGGGAAGGGGGAAGGTTAAGCTGGGATGAAGTGAGAGAGTGGCACTGACATATATACACTACCAAACATAAAACAGATAGCTAGTGGGAAGCAGCCGTGTAGCACAGAGAGATCAGCTCGGTGCTTTGTGACCACCTAGAGGGGTGGGATAGGGAAGGTGGAAGTAAGATGCAAGAGGGAGGAGATATGGGAATAGACGTATCCCATATGTATAGCAGATTCACTCTGTTATACAGCAGAAACTAACACACCATCGTAAAGCAATTATACTCCAATAAAGATGTTAAAAAAAAGAGTCCTCACCAAGCACTTGCACCGACACCAAGATCACACCATTTTGCAAGAGTGGAGATTTTCTTCACGGCTCTCAACACCTTCCTACCCTCAGGCCTCGGGTGGATTCAGACAACGAGTAAAACGTATGACAATTTATTGTAGATGGTCCTCGTTTTACATTGTAAACCAGCATTGTCCAATACAATGTTCTCCAATGAGGAAGATGGCCCATATCTGAGCTGGTACAGCAGCCACGAGCCACAAACGGCTACTGAGCCCTTGAAGATGGCCAGTGCGACTGTATCTTTAATCAGATTTCCTTTCAATTGAAGCAGTCACGTGTGGTTAGTGGCTTCTGGACTGGATGGTGTGCTTCCAGACCATGAGATACATTTGTTATTCCTTTATTTAGCAACATGTTTTTGGCAAATTCATTTTCCCCCATGGCTTTCCTACCAAGTACTGACTCGCATCTTCTATCACTTAGAGGCTCCACTTCTCTAATTTAAGAAAATGCTCAAAGTCAGTTTAATGGGAAAACAGGAGCCAATTCAAACTTGAGGCATCTAGTTAAAAATATTGATGCTCTATGTTGAATTCAGTGAGTCTTCCTCCCCCCACCTGTGTGATAAACGGGCACTTTTTAAATGATCCGCAGCGTGCAGGATACACCAGGGGGCTGAGGACGCTCCCACGAGCACACACTGCAGGGACACACCGCGCTTGCTTCAGGAGCAGGAAATGTCAACAGAAAGGGCCCAGCAGAGGAGGAGAATTGCATTTTGCTTCCCACTCCTGGAAAAGCCTTCCCAGTGTCCACCCACCCGCGTTTACAAGACCCTCTTTGCAGAGCAAACTGAAGAACATAAGAAGCTGTTGTTCTCTCCACAGCTTTCCTCAAGCAGGGCTCTGTCTCGACGCTTGCAAAGGCGATCTCTCTCGGAGAAAATGCCACCGAATAACTGGGCCAAACTGTGTCCACTTGGAGCGTTTGCACAGACTGTGCCCGGAAGGACCAAGGCAGAGGTGGCAGGGTCACTGAGCACCAAAGAGTTGAGAACTAGAAGCAGTGCCCAGTCACCCCCTCTGCCGACAAGTGGGAGAAATCAAGTGGTGGATAAAAGGGACTCACCTTGATATTGAGGGTGGCATGGGGGGCGGACAGCTGGGAAGAGGGGTAACCTGGCAGGTGGGAGGTCCAAGGGGATTACACTCCGTATCGGGGTACAGAATCTTGCTGAGCGTGAGAAACGCGTGAGCTGGTGTGAAAAGTGTCCACTGGCAGAAACCTGCCCACCGTGAGAGTTGCTGTACAAGCGTGCAATCCACCCATACAAGCTGTGCTGAACTCAACACGCTGTAGGCTCAGAGACCCCTGCCGGTGATGGGATGCTAAGACCAACCTCACAGGCCCAAATAATCCCGAAAATTAGGCAATGATAATATTTACTTACACTTTCAGAGATGTACGTCCTTTCAAATGAAGTTACTCTTGTATCAAGCAAAGAAAATAGGTAAAATTCCGGGACCAACGTCCTTCTCCACGCGCCCACTCCTTGGTCTGCCTCTTTTCAAAACTGGTGACTCCATTTTGCCAACTGCTCAGGCTAAACCCGAGAAGTCATCCTCAACTCCTTTTTCTCACACCTAACATCCAATTCCTCAGCAAACCCCACCAGCTCTACCTTCGAAATACACCCAGGACCCAACCACTAACCACCACCACAGGTGTCTCCTGGGTGACCCCAGCCACTCTCTAACTGGCCCCCTCATCCAGCCACTGCTGTCTGCTCCACTCGGAAGCTGGTGTGGGCCCTGTACAAGGTCAGGCCAGATTGCGTCACTCAGAATAAAATCTGTACTCCTTATCCTGGCTGGCCAGACCCCCTGTTATTTTTCTGGGCATCTCACTCCCTGCCATTCCCTCCCCTGCTCGTTGTATTCCAGCTGCTGTTGTTGTCTTGCTGTTCCTCAAATGCAGTGACCACGTTCCTGCCTCAGGACCTTTGCACGTCCTCTTCTGTCTCTCTGAAATGACTTTCACTCCCTAAATGCAGGACTTGTTCTCTCAATTCCCATGCGTCTCTGCTAAATGTCACTTCGTCTGACGGGCTTCCCTGACAAATTCTAAATAAAATATGGTCACATATACATGAATACACATTCTACCACAAACTCTCTCTTTTCTGCCTTGCTCTTTCTTCTTAGCGCTTAGTACCACTGGCACATGATGTATTGGGTTGGCTACGAAGTTTGTTCGGTTAATGAATATGTTGTTCAATAAAGTTCTTGGTGAAAATGAAAAATGTCTTATTTGTACCTAAACCCGAACAAACCTTTCGGCCAACCCAATATTTGGTCCTTTCTCTATTGGAATATAGGTTCCATGGGAACAGGGGTGTTGTCTGCTTGGGTCACCACTATTTCCCCAGGCCCTACCTAGCACACAGTAGGTGCGCAATAAATATCTGTGACTTTTCTCTCTGAGTATTTTGCTTTCGCCTTCACAAAGCAGAGTTCACACATCAGGAGGATGACTCAAATAGGTTACGGATCATAAAATCACTATTTTATTGATACAAAGCGAATGAATTTAAAACAATATGGTTCTAGACCTGGACTCAAATTTAGGTTCACTAAATCCTCAACTAGTTCTTTCTCTGAGACTCTCCCTTGAGTTCTCAGAGGGGAGGGGGCCAACTGCCCACCGGGCTGCTCTGGCCAGAGGTGGGACTCTGGCTTCACCCCCCACCCCCATCTGTGTAACAACGATGGAATCCCCTAAACGTAAGGTCCAGGGGTCCTGGATTGTCCTCTCCCCTTAAAAAGGGATAGATCCACTACACATGTCTACATCAAAGGGTCGTAAGTAGTAAGGCATGCATGTGTGAGTGTGTCAGACACCTTTGTGCCAGGAAGCCTACTCAACACGCACTGAATTCCCTTCTCTGTCACAAGCAAGGGGCTGTGGACTCCTCTAGGCCTGCTCGCAACGCTATTCCCCCCCAGAAGGCTGTAAACCCCATGAAGAGAGTGGACTTGTCCTTTCGGGTCACCTGTCCACACCCAGGGCCAGGAACATGGCAGGGGCCTCAACTGAATGTCTGCTGAGCAATGAAGACGCCAGTCCAGAGCTGGGGGCCAACCACAGGTAACCTATCCCCAAAAAGCCTTAGGTTGAGTGGACTCTAAGGCAAGTGAGATGTCATGGGAGACATGGCTGCTTTCAGTTTTTTGAGAAACTTGACCACGTAGTGACGTTTTCCCCATTTATTTTCAGGACAGCAGTCAGCATCCCATTGATGGTCCCCATGCTCTTCCTGCTCGGGCTAATTTTAACTCCACCTCATCGGGTCCCTTCAGTAATAGATGCTGACAGTCCCAGATGCCAGGCCCTCAGCGAGAGCATCTGCTTATCCCCTCCGGATTAATCTAAACGACTTTACCTCCAGGACAGTGGGTCTTCCTCTAGAGTTCTGCAGAAGACAAAGCATACAGCACAGGTCAGGCCAACGGCCACATAGAAATCACTGTGCTCAGAGCATCTCTTTATCTGGACAGTGGTCTCCTTGAGAGCAGGGGTTTTCTGTCCCATTCACTGTTGACCTAGGTGCTTTGCAGAAGACCTACACCTAATAAAAGCTCAATAAAAGCTTGAAGAATGTCACTGGATGGGATAGGTGCTGACCAACTGAAAATTAATAGTTAACCCAACATTTTACAGACCGTTTACTGCATGAGGATAGTTCAAATAAATGCCTGTCATCTACTGTTGGGAACAGCTGTATTTTTCTCAGCATCACACTCTGGTATTACTGGAGCTAAGTATTAATATGTGATCTTAGAACCATACGTGCAGCCGGATTTGCACTCGGTAGGAATGAAATTGCTTTCCATTTTCTGAGAGGAAAACCTCTTAGAATTTCCTATGTTGTGCTTAATTTAATTTCAATATTCTGCATTCGCCAAAGTAACATTAAAGTTAATTCTTTCTTTGGAGAAAGAAAGACACGACTGGATTTACTTGCCCACATGCGCATATATCGGGCCAGGCATGTGGTTCCCATCTGCCACTGGATGCATCGTGCTCTCCTGATTCCTGGCATAGGACAATTACGGCATAAAAGTACATTCTTATGGTCCGTGGGATCAATTCCAGTGGTAGCTGACAGCTGATCCTGAACATTTGAGTACACACGATCACAAACATTAATGAGTCATCCCACTGAGTCAAATGGCTCATACACAGAAAAAAGCACTAAGACAGCAATTCCTACAATACCCAGAAATAGAATTCCTAACATATTAGGGTCCCAATGAAGACATTTGGGAGCTTGGTAAAAATAATTATGCAATGGAAAACAACTCAGAATCGGAGAATTTAAATGGCAGGTAGGCTAATATACCACTGAACACAGAAATCTCAGTCGTCAAATCTCTGAAAGGGGTTTACACGTCTGCCCGAACACTTGTGGAAACCAGGTGTCACTAACCCCATCAGAACAATGATGCCATTGGTAGGCAGCTCTTACCATCAGACTTATCAAGCACCTGTGATATGCCAGATGTCATGTTAGATTCTAAGGATAAAATGATTGAAGACATCATTTCCACCCTCAAGGGTCTCAGAATCTACTGGAGGAGAAAATTAAAGATTCTGCAGGTGAAATGATCAATGAGGGGGTACAGGGAGGCTATGGGAGCACAAAGGAGAAACACATACGAAATCAGGAAAGGCTCACAAGAAGTAACAGTGCTTGAGGTCACACTGAAGTTTGCTCAAGAAACCAGGGGCCAAGACATGCCAAAGAAGCACAGACATGAACCCCAGGAAGCACAGTGAGCTGGGGGGATCTGTACGCGTATCAGTCAATCCCAGTAGGTTCATGAAGGGCCTTGTGTACAGGCTAAGGAGTTTGGGTTTTATCCCAAAGATGAAGAGAAACCACTGAAGAATGACATGCCCAGATATGCATGAACGCAGCTGTAACATTCTCATCCTCCTTGACTGGGCTGCATACTAGTTGAACATCTGTCCTCCCTGGTAAACCGTAAGCTCCCTGAGGGCAGAGATTGAGCCTGTTTTGTTCACCCACGTGTTCTATTTTCTAATAAAGTTCCTGAGACGGAGCGGGCGTCGGGTAGACATTGAATGGATCAATCAATCAATCAATCAATCAGTGAGTGGTCTTGGGGCAGGGTGGGTTGAAAGGGGGATATTTAAGGGAGGAAGAAAGACCAGGCAGTCACAGGACTGCTCTAAGCCTGGTCGTGGGAAAATTCAAAGATGCCTCTTGGTTTGGTCGGTGAGGCTGGGTGTAAGGGCCAGTGATTTTAAAAGATTCGAGAGCAAAGTACTAGGGACAAGTAAGGGAGAGTATATTTCGTTTCAGACACACTGAGCTGGGAGTATCTGGTACAAAGGAGCAGCCATGGGGAGAGACCAAGTCAGACTCGGGTCTGCTTACATACAGAGGGAGATGTGGCCTGCAGTCAACACAGGTGGCCACTGAAGGGCCGGGAGGCCACCAGTGAGGACACAGTATCCGGGACAGAGGCTTCAGTCTAGATGTTGAGAACACTGGGATGGTTTTTGTGCCAAACGACGACTCCCATCGAGTTCACTATTATTACCACAAACCATCCTGGGAAAGCAACGACTGGTCTCACCGAGCTATTTGCTATAAGCGGCTCATTTTCAACTTTGAAGGCTGCCAATAGCCAAAGCATCAGCTAGATTATGTCCGCAAGGAAGACTGCGGTTTGAATGCTGGCTATTGGGTTAAAAAGCAATTGAGAACAAACACGCATAACAAAACGACCCCGATGTCAGATGTAAAAAGGAGGAGGATGACTCTTTTCACTACAACTAGGATCCAGGGAGGGTTTGTGTTTCTGCGAGAACAAGGGGGCAGATTATAGGAAAGATAATGAGCATGTTTTCATGTCTGGCACGCACCTGGCTTTCTCAGACTGCCAGTGACATCACCAAGCAGCCATGCATCTTCCCAGAGCCTATTTGAGAAGAGAAAACACTCAGAAAATTCTGAATGAAATAAATGAATAGCTGATCCAGGAGAAAAGGAAATGCAGCTGAGATTCATGACCAGAAAATTTACATTCATCTGTTTTCTTCCAATCTTGTTAACTCCTTGCAAGTGAGATAGTCTCCAAGCTGGCGGACGGAAAATCTCACAATAGAACAAATTTAGAAAAAAAATGTTAAATGTGTACCTTTTTTTTCCCCTTCAAAATTAAAACAGCTTGGTTAAGTCTGACAAGGGGAAATGTACACTGTTACCAACTGGATCGCCTACTCTTGAATGGAATAACGTCCACGAGCAGTGCTCTTTGCATGCTACAATAAGAATACTGGCACATTTTGGAAAGTAGCATCACGGAGGTACCTTTCAAAATCTTTTGTTCTCAATCAGATCACGAGTCAGACCATGTCAGACAGATCCCACGTGGCTTTCAGGTCCAGGGGACTCATTTCTGTTACAGGAGTAAAGTTTTCCCATCTATCCGACAGGGAATGGGTACTCTGAGCATTAGCAAGATGTGTGCTTTGGCTGGAGGAGAGTCAGTAGCCAAGAGCTGGTGATGAGAAAGCAGTTCCTGTGCCTGGTTTTAATCTCACGCACAAATCACCCTGAGGCACACGAAGAGCCTCGGAATATTAAAAATTAACCTTCCTCAGTTCATTATGGGACCAAGCTTCACTTGCGGATATAACCAGAAAAAACACAGTGAGGAAGAAAGGAGTCAGCAATCTGGATAACTGGGATTCATAATTCTGGAAAGCCTAGAAATCCCTAGTATAATCAGGAGACTAACAAGGGCAATCCATTCAACCAATTACTGAGATTGTAGCAATTCATGCAACCAATTACTGAGATTGTAAAGAGTTATTACCATTTTTCCAAGTACCCTTGTGTCTGCTGAAGCCAACTTAGCCACCTAGTTCTAGGAGATCAATTTCTAGCTCATTTCTCACATATGCACACTTCTTATGAAATGTTTCACTGCCTAGGTTCTACTGGGAGGTGATAGCAGAGCTAGGGCAGCGCACACGTAGGGAAAACTATGGTGTACGCATCATCTCTGACTTTTAAAGACATTTATACACAGAGGGGAGGTGGTGACAATGGATACCCAAGTGCTGACCAACAGTGGTCTCTGCAATGATGGGAACATTCTACATAAATCTGCACTGTCCGGTACGGTAGCCCCTAGCCATATGTGACAACTGAGAACTTGAAACAAGACTGGCAGGAATGAGGACTTAATATTTAAATTATAATTCAATTTAAAAAGCCAGCTACAGCTGCCATCTTGGACAGTGTAGGCTTCGAAGACACAGCCTAACTTCTTTATCAGCGGCCCATCCAAACACAAAATTCTAACCTTGAAAATTTTAGGATTTTATTAAGGAAGGTGTAAATCCTTAGGGACAGTCAGCAAAAACCCACATTTGGGGCAGTGTGTTTTATGAACAAGGTAATTAATTAGTCTTCATCTTCAGAGATACACAGACTAACCATAATGGAGCCAATTTTCAGTTAAAGGTGTATCAATTACGTACAAGCACAAATCTTTAGTTTTATTTCTCCAAAGTAGGAGCGAATATCTAGAAAAATTATACTGAACTGGCTGATAAAATCAGGTTTATTATCCAAAAAAAAATAATAATTAAGATAAAAAACCAAAACAATGTCTTAGAATCCTGTAACAAACCTCAGGCTTGGCCACTGTCACGACACATGACCTGGATTCTGTCCAGTTCTGTGGCCACTTCTACATTCTCTCGCCTTTCCTACAAGGTCTTCCGGGTGATTACACCAACACCTCAGTCAACTCTGTTGGTTCCTTAGGCATTTAGAGGACATACCAAGGTCGTAATCACCACGCGTAACATTTTCCAAAAGGAACGCTTGCTTCATTCTACGTTCTGAGGAGCTCGAGGATAGGTCAAAACCCCAAGTAATTGTAGCCTTTCTTGACATTCATTTTGCATAAACAGCTTCCGATCCAAGTTCCCTTTGGTTTTCTCCTTGGAATGAATAAAGACATCCTCACTTTCCTTATGAAAATTTCAAACTAAGTCAAAATACAGGAAAGCCATTTTCATTCACCAAAGCACATACACAGATTACGGCATTTATGCAGTTATCCTGTTTAATCAAGAAAAATGATCCTTTTTAAAGTATAGAAAGACGAATTCTCTCAAGTGCACAGAAAGCCGTTCATTATACAGAGAAATGCATAATAACATGTGCGTACTTGACATAATTTTAGTGAAATGCATCTTCTAAGAGAGACAGTACAATGACATCTCATATACAGCAATGTCAAAAAATAAAGCATTCAACAGGAGAGAATGTTCTAGAACTTCCCTTTTAAGATCAAATCTCTTTTAATCCTCTCTGATAGAAGTCATTTCCAAATGTTTATAATTCCTTGAGTTCTTAAAGAATTGAATTTTAAACTTTTTATTGAACATTCGTTGTTATTATTATTACTACTATTCTGATTGTAGTATTCTAAAAATCTGTGCCTGTTTTTGAGTTACTGTTTACTTCTTCAAAGTCAGAGCATCAGCTATCTATTCTGTGCCCAATCTCCCGATTTATAAGCTTCCAGTTTTCTCTGTAGGAGGAACAATAACTAAGCCTCTGCAAGTTAACTGAGTTAATCACGTTTCGAATGGGGAACTAAAGAGCAAAGTACAGGACTGCGGGGCGGGGCGGAGGATTTCTGCCAAGTGAAGCGTTCAGAGGTTCACCTACCGCCTCCTCCCACCCCTGTCCCCATCAGAATTTTCCTTGTGCTAAAAGAAGCTGAGGACGCCAGAAGTGTGGCCTCCCAACACCTAAAGTCCAAATTCCAATTAACATAAAACGAACTGGTTAATTTACTATTAGCCAGAATTAGATTTACAGCTAATTCTTATAATAATCAGAGAACTGCACAGCTCATTAACAGCTCAGGAATGCCTCTGCCATAAATTTTCAAATGCCAAAGCCTTATCTTTAATGGTGACCAGGGAGCAAATTTTCTGTTTGCAGTTGGCGCTGTTTAACTTTTTCCCGCTAAAATTAGCGAGTGCTTACTGCATGTTGGTGATCTGCTTTCAGTGCCTTCCTTGGGCTGGTTTTGTGGGCAGGTGGGAACACGGAGTGAATGCGGACTATACCTGAATGTAGGGCAGCAAGGAGATGCAAGCCAGGGGACAGACCGTGCACTCATCTCACGCGAGAGGATGCTGGGGAACAGACTGCGGCCAATAAGAAGTCATTCCTCTGAAAACTCTTTCTAAAACAAATGATTTGTTCTTATCACCTGTTACCCATCACTGTAAATGTCCTCGTTTCTGCTTTTATGGTTTATAATAATTATCCACAAAAATTTTTTAAACAGTATTACATGAAGTCCTTTCAAAAGTCACTCATAACAAAGCCAAGCCTATCTGTATTTTTCCCTTTTTTAGTGGGAATCCAGCCATCTATAGTATATGAATAATGTACGATGGGCCCTAAGTGAGTGGGTGAATAGTGCCCTGAGTACGAATAATGTGTTTTTGTAAAAAGAAAAATATGAACCAAGCCAATGAAATTGAGCACTCAGTAACTAAAGTCCAGGCAGTCCAATTTTCTGTAAAAAGAATCATTAACTTATCAGACTGAGGATTTAAAGCCACGGGCACAGAAACCACCTCAGGGTTGGGTGGAATGATTAACTCGTCCATGTCACTCATTCACCAAACACGGTCACAGGCCAGGCTGTGGCTCCGTGTCCTGCCAGGCGCCGCCCAGCTTGGGGACAGAAACAGAAAGGAGTAGCAGGGACTGGGGGTATCCAGGACGGGTCCCTGGATGGGTCAGGAGGGCTTCCTGCAGGAAGGGGCATCTCAGTCAACACAAGAAGGAGTGAGCCTGGATGAACCGTGGCCGAGCTGAGTTCAGGCTGTGTACACGCCAAGGCTGGGAGCTGGTGGGCCCCCAAAGAGTTTAAGTTTTCACTGTGGTGATTCTGGGGCTGGTGGAGGTGACGCTGGAGAGAGACGGGACCCCGAAAGCCCCGGACGCACGTGAAGGAGCTTGTTTCCTTAGGGCAGCGGTGACGGAAGTGCGGACGGGGTGGGGAAGAAGGGTGAGGGCAGGCATCAAGGGGCAGAGAGCCAGGGGGCGGGGACACTGATGTGACAATGGTTCCATCCTCCAGGGAAGGAGCCAGGGCAAAAGGGAGGTTGAGAACCCCCAAGAAAGGCACTAAGGGCATCAGACAGGCCCTCTGAGGATGCGGCTGGGGTGAGACCCGAGGCAGGGCAAGGTCACAACTCCTCCCCGTGGCCTCTGTCTCAAGCCCACGGGCCATCCCCTCCAGCCTGCCTGCTTTCTAGAGATCGCTCATCCCTACCCAAGCCTCGACGGGCAACAGTGCCAAAGCCGGGGGTGGCGGGGGCCGTGCCATCCACGGGAAGGACGGCCTCCCTCAGGGGACAGCTGTCCCTGCCCCCACCTCAGCCACACGCCTTCTCGAGCTGCGAGGAACAAGCCTCAGAACCTGCTCTGCCCACTTGGAAGCCACCAGCCACGCGCGGCTGCAGCAAACGTAAATTAATTAGAATGAAATAAAAAGACAAATTCAGCTTCTCAGTCTCAAGAGTCACTTTCTTTTCAAATAATGTAGCTGATTTACAAGGTTGTGCGAGTTTCATGCAGACAGCAAAGGGACTCAGTTATACATACATAGTATGCAGCTATCTTCTTTCTTCTTATTCTTTCCCATTACACTTTATTAAGAGTCACATGTGTGGCTTCCCAAAGTGGCACAGACACAGGACACTTCCTTCCTACTGTCAGCAGTGCTATAAAATTCACACCGTGTGGCATTTGTTTCAACAGCACGTGCGAGCGGTGGACACGTTGAATTTTATTAATAAAAAGATAGAAATTCCACTTCACCATCCCAGATTATCTCAACGTCCTCAGTGAAGAGAATCAATGTGGAAAACAAAAAAACACTGCTTCGACATTCTCTTGAAGATATAAAATATTCAAAGAACCTTAACTGAAGCAATAAATTTCAAACGGCGATACCGTTTGCTAGCATTTTTTCCATTGTGCGTATCTAAACTTACTATTCATTTATCATGCCGCCCATGTGGATAAACAACATTAAAATGATAAGAGCAACACTGCAGCCTAGTTGTGGTGGGTGTCAAAAAGCCTTCCAAAACGTTCCCAGTTCATGTTTTTAAATTCAGGATATGGTCCATAAAACCAAAGGGTTTAAAACCAGAATTGAGGAATTGCTGAAAGTACATTTAGGAATTGTTAGATCTAACAAGTCCTGTGGGTTTTTAACATAGGTTTATTGACAGATAGTAGTAGTTATGTCAATAAATATGTGCTCTTAATGTTCAAATAGCTATACTATACTGTGAGGGTGGGGATGGGATTGGAATACAGCACTGGATCTCAAGCTGTCTGCACACAGGTCATCTGGAGACACACACACACACAGGGCACCAGGCCGTGCCCATCACAGCGGGCTGCGGGTGGGAGGTGGGAGCAAGCCGTCGTACTTTTCAAGAGCCCCTGAGGAGCTGCCAACATGTAGACAGAGTTGGAAACGACGATGTGGATTAGACAAAGCTTTCCCTTCGTCTCACATTACAGCCTCATTATGGACCCGTGGGAGAAAACAGCCCTTCTTAAAAGTCGCAATATTTTCCCTAAGCTCAATTTAAAACAACATCCAATTATAGACCAAGTCACTGGATTTTAACCCTGGCTGCACGTCAGAATCACCTAGGAGGCTCTTGAAAAATTCTAATGCCCAGGCCCCCTCCTGACCAACTGAATTTCTGGTGCATATGTGTGTGTTACAAGATTCCTAGGGGATTCTAAGAAGCAGACAAGATAAGAGAACCCCTGCTTTGGGTGAACCAAACGCCTCGTTGCTTGGAAAATTGAAACAGCAGCCTTGTGCCCAAAATAAGCCCAAGGAAATCAGATTCACTGCACTGAATCCGGCTGAAGTCTTGCCACCAGTACAGGAACCTATCCCCAAGGCTGCAGCCGGGAGGTGCTCAAGACAAACCTTCACGCAACTCCATAGTACCACCACCTCCCACCCCCTCACAGAACATGGGCCGTGATCAGCACTCAGAAACTGCATGCTGAACAAATGGAACCAATTTATGTGGTTATGGATAATCTTTTTATGCAAGATGAATAAATTAAAATCTTTCTTTCTAAAGGAAATCCAAGAGCCCAGATATGGTCTGGGAACATACCCTGATTTGATTTCACAAATCACTTTGAACAACAACAACAACAAAAGTAGTATTTATGATGTTGAGGCTTTTATATCCATCGGGTTTTGCCATCAAAACAAAATGACAGGGCTTCCCTGGCGGCACAGTGGTTGAGAGTCCGCCTGCCGATGCAGGGGACACGGGTTCGTGCCCAGGTCCGGGAAGATCCCACATGCCGCAGAGCGGCTGGGCCCGTGAGCCATGGCCGCTGAGCCTGCGCGTCTGGAGCCTGTGCTCCGCAACGGGAGAGGCCACAACAGTGAGAGGCCTGCGTACCGCAAAAAAAAAAAAATGACAGACCATCTTAAAATTAAGGACAGACTAGCAAAGAATCCTACATGTGAACAGCTACTGGAATCTCCCCTCTCTTCCAACCTTCCTCTTACCCCCAGCCGAGTCTGCCTTGCTGGAAATATACCCCGTGTGGGTGTCGAAGAGCAGCAGTGGGCACCCCTCCCCCTGCACGGGGTTTGGGAGGCGTCATTCAGGTCTCGGGAAAGACACGGGGAGACCCTAAATCCTCTTCAATGACATCATGGAACCTAACCACTATTTAAACCGTTGCATCGGAAAATTCCATTTTTGGAACTTTGTGAATACCAGAAAGCCAACTTATTTTAGTTCTTTTGTAAACAAAACAAAAAAAAAAACACCAACTGCAAAAACAACCTAACATGAAAGACAATTTTAAACAAGAAAAAAAGTTGCCCCTATTTCCTTTACACGAACACAACTACATTACAGGAAGTTTCCCCACTATCCCAAAAGAGTGTGTTCCTAGGAAACCTTTCATAAATGGAAATGTCATAAAGAGTATCCCACGTTTTGGTTAGAGTTTTGATCTCTTGATTAGCGAAAAGAGGTTCTAATGTAGGTCTTTGGTAAAAGCGAAGTGGCCTAACACGACCCTTCAGAAATCAGGGGATACCTGGACTTAGGAATCTGTTCAGGTCTTCGATTTTGTTTACTGGCGTTAACATCCTCATACAGCTTTTGCAGATGTTGTATGTATACAACGTATCATCTCATATTCTGCCTTTCCCTCTGCCACACTTAACGCTGTCACGTGCGAGTCAACAGCTCTATGAAATGGGAATTCCTGTTCTACAGCGCTGGTTACACATCCTGGACACCCCAGGCAAAAATCAGCGGGCTCTGATGCTCCTCTAGCAGTCTTTTTCAGAGACTCTAAAAAACTCAATAATCTAGAAACCGATCTCGTCCTTGGCATTTGGGTCCCCATTCCATCAACCACAGTAATAGAGGGAGGGCTGAACACAGCGCTTTAGCCTCCAGTAACGCTTAACACCATTGGTGACAGGCACGGGGCCGTCAGGCTGGCCGGACCGCCATTGTGAGCCTCTCAGACTGTTACCCAGAGCAGCCAACATCAAACAAAGTGGGCTCCACTGGCCTGCAGGACTCAGAGAAAGGAAGAAGTGACTGCCAGCATCGCTGAGGACACCTGACGTTTACACCCCCCCACCCCGGTCCTTTACCTCTTTGTTAGCTTAACGTGCAGATTGGAACCTCTGCAGCTTCTCAATGAAAACACTTCTACGATGCATTGAGAGACCCATGCATGAAAGAGTGTTTTATGTTTCTCAGCTGAACACTGCACAAATCACACCGCCTCCTGCTCAGAAAGCGACCAGGAGGTTAGACATCAGCCATTCGCCAGGCTGAGGCCTTCTCCTCGTCTCAGGCTTGAAACTGACCAGCCACCATTGCCAACCAACTGCCGGCAAAGTGGGACATTTTATATTAACTGTCACCATAGTTCAGCTCAGTTTCAGATACAAAAAAAAGGAAAGGGAGAGGAGGCAATTTCCTTTCAAAACCTAAAAATGTTAGGAATTACTCTGCTCAGGCAAGCATTTTCCTCCCTAAAAACCTGTCAGATTTTTGCTGTCAGGGAAACACAGCTAAATCCATTAAATTTTTTTGATTACAGAGTATTTTAAAACATATACCAAGTTATCACCCAACCTCAGGGACAGTCAACTCACGGCTGTTGCCATCTCATTTATCTCTCTAAAAATACACGCCCATTTTCTGTGGAAGCAAAATCATTTATTTCTTGCATAAACAGTGGAGCGTGGGAATTCCCTGGTGGTCCAGTGGTTAGGACTCGGTATGCTCACTGTCGGGGCCTGGGTTCAATCCCTGGTTGGGGAACTAAGATCCTGCAAGTCACATGATGCAGCCAAAAATTTAAAAAAACAGATTTTTTTAATAAAAATATTTTTAAAATAGTGGAGTGTGTTTAGTCTTTTTTTTTTTTAATAAATCTATTTTATTTATTTATTTATTTATGGCTGAGTTGGGTCTTCGTTGCCGCGCGCGGGCTTTCTCTAGTTGCGGCGAGCAGGGGCTACTCTTCGTTGCGGTGCACGGGCTTCTCACTGCGGTGGCCTCTCTTGCTGCTGAGCACGGGCTCTAAGCGTGCGGGCTCACACAGTTGTGGCTCGTGGGCTCTAGAGCGCAGGCTCAGTAGTTGTGCAGCATGGGCTTAGTTGCTCCGCGGCATGTGGGACCCTCCCAGACCAGGGCTCGAACCCGTGTCCCCTGCACTGGCAGGCAGATTCTCCTAACCGCTGTGCCACCAGAGAAGCCCTTAGTCTACTTCTGTATGACAAGAACCTGAATCCACTTGTTAGTGTTGTTTATAAAACTGTTGACATTAGAGATTAGGTTAAGGCGTGCACTTACTGCAGAACCACACGACCTTCGACCTTCGTACAGCCATAGTGTTCCTTTGGAAAGATACGTGCCAGATGAACGCAGCGTGTATCGTGAGCTCATTCACTGACTCACTCAAGGTTAGCAAGATGAAGATAGTTTGATGTGGCTGAAGTTTACTTTTCCATGAAATCATATTACTTGGGAACTGACAAATCGCTTTATGGCCAAGTATCTACTATCTGACCTAAATGAAAAATCTTGTAAGAGGAATGAATTAATCAGAATAGTAAAGTTACCTGATGTGCAAATAAAACCCTAATTTTCCTTTTTCTTTCTTTTTCTTTTTTGGCCGCTGCCACACGGCTTGCAGGATCTTAGTTCCCCGACCAGGGATTGAACCCGAGCCCTTGGCAGTGATAAAGTGCAGAGCCCTAACCACTGAACCGCCAGGGAATTCCTAAACCCTACTATTTTAAAGAAGGTTTTCACTTATCTGAATGATACTGGTACCTTTCTTCTGACCTGTAAGATTCTGAATGGTCCAGACCAGCACGGGAGGTGATGAGTAATAACCTTTCAAGTGTTTGATGTTTAGACTGAATCCCTCAATGGGACCATCCACGGTTCCTCTGATCTTATAGAGTAAGGATGGGTGGGTGGGAGTAGGAGAAAAGAATCTTTTAAAGACTATTTCTATGCTAATAGAGTTTTTTAAGCAAAACTTTTGAGACAAGCTCCTTCCCTAGAAGTGATGAATTAATAAGAAACAATCACTGCCCCCCAAAATTTAAAACATAAAGAATCAAAAAAAAAAAAAAAGAAACGATCCTTTTCCTCCCCCTGTCTCTCCTCCTGCTCAGGGAAAGGGAAACCTGAGGTCAGTGAGGAGTCTGTGAAGCTCTGCATTTCAAAGAGAAACCTGACCAGTCAGCATGTGTTTTCTAAGCCGGGTGTGTCTGTGTGCCCCCCAGAAAGCACCAAAGAATTTGCCTGAATATCTTGGGGATACCTTGTGTCCTCATTTATCATTTTTCAAATCTTTAAAATTCTTCCCTATAGAGATCACACTGACAAAATGACTACACCTATTAGGGATGCCATCGGATAAAGAGAAAGAAGAATCCCAGACACAGAAGCAAACGCATGTACATTAGTGGAAACTGTTCACACCGAACGGAAACATCCTTGGGTCCACGCCTCCACGGAAGCAACTGAGGTTAACAGACACACCTCGCAAACTCTTTTTTTTTATGCTTTGGCATAGGCTTTGTCCCTTTTCAAGCAAAGAGACTGAGCTAAAATCTATCACTTGCCCACATCATTCTCACCTGTCCTTTTGTAGCACAAAGAGGATGGTCTATGTCAGGAGACAAACCTACGTTCACATCCCTGTTCTGCGGGTCCCTCTAACGGTTTGACCTTGCGCTCCCTTCCTGGAGGTCAGAAACAGCCTTCACAAAGTTTAGTCAGTGTGGTTTCTGAATTTCAATTTCCCTACACACAAAATAGCATTCGCTACCTCACAGGAGCTATGTAAGCAACAAACTTTACGATTTTATTCAACATTAACTGACAAATACTTATTGAATGCCTATTGGGTCAGACACTATTTTGGGCCAAAAAATTAGACGAGGCCCACGGCCCTTGCATAGCTCAAGTGTGGCCCGGGCCTTCCTAGCTCTACACAAAATTGAAAACATTTGTGTCTGATGCCCTCTCTTTGCCCAGCCAGTGTCTTCTTTCTGCCCCCATGGCTCTTCAGCCCAGGCTTTATAATCCTCACTAATTATCTCTGAAATGTGAGTTGATTAGAGCTCTTATCATGGCCTTGGGCCATCTCGGCAGCAGACAGCACAAATCTAGTATAGTGCCTTTGATCCCAAACTCCAACTCCAAACCATTCTGGAAAGACACTCCAAGCAGCCACTACCAAAGGTTATACAGTTGGCAAAACTGCAGCCTATTCATTGACGTTCTTACCACATATTTGCACCTTTAATATCGGGCCCCTGGAGACTGAAATATAAAGACCACTTAAGCTTCCAAACACAAAGGATGGTCAAGAATGGAATTCAGGGGAAAAAATGAAGGGCGTGCATGTCACAAGTTGATCCCCAAGTTAAAATTTCCTCTTATCTTGGGCTTCCCTGGTGGTGCAGTGGTTGAGAGTCCACCTGCCGATGCAGGGGACACGGGTTTGTGCCCCGGTCCGGGAAGATCCCACATGCCACGGAGCGGCTGGGCCCGTGAGCCATGGCCGCTGAGCCTGCGTGTCCCGAGCCTGTGCTCCGCAACAGGAGAGGTCACAGCAGTGAGAGGCCCGCGTACCACACACACACACACAAAAATTCCTCTCATCTTTTAATTAAAATCATTCTCCGTAATGACTGTTGGGCTTTTTCTCAAGTGAACAGAGGGCTACTTTGGGGTGCTTTAAAAATCATTTATATTCCTTAGTGTAAGAGAGGCACTCATCGATGTAAGATGTGTCCACGGGATTAGCTCATCTTAGGCTGACAAGGCTGACTCGGCAAACTGTTAAGTGGAGCATTTAGCAAATGACACCAAATGGTTCCTTCACTGCTGTCACCTGTATTTGAAAAACTGCAGTCACCTGTGTAACTGTTTGTAGAATGTATTATTTCTTCCAAACTCTAGGTTTCACGGGGGTAGACCCCAGGTCTCTTTTGTTGAGCGCTGTTTCCCCAACAACTAGCACAGTGTCTAAACCACAGCAGACTCTCAAATATCCATGAATGAAAGAAACAGTTCCTCCATCTCCTTGAGTAATTTTAAGTAGGCCATTTTCAACTTTCTGTCATCCTGATATGGGAAATCACGGTGACAACAGCAAACTTTATAATAATACTCATGAAAAGAGCTTGAACAAGTTTGACCTCTCTTTTCTTACTTCGTGAAACTATGAGGAAATTATGGCCCACGATTACTCGTAAAGAGATTAGCTTCTAGATTCTTACATTGACTGGCCCTTCTGATCTCAGGCCACTGCTTTCTGCAGATCACCACACTATCTCCATACACTGCCTCGAATGAATGGCCCCCTAATTTAAAAAGAAAAAAAAAGAAAGAAAGACTAAAAAACACATTCAGTTTCAGTTTTTTGGTTTTTTTTGCGGTACGCGGACCTCTCACTGTTGTGGCCTCTCCCGTTGCAAAGCACAGGCTCCGGACACGCAGGCTCAGCGGCCATGGCTCACGGGCCCAGCCGCTCCGCGGCACGTGGGATCTTCCCGTACCGGGGCACGAACCCGTGTCCCCTGCATCGGCAGGCGGACTCTCAACCACTGCGCCACCAGGGAAGCCCCAGTTTCAGTTTTTGAGTTGTCCCAATTCTCAGACCAAGAAAACCATTCTCATCAAATAAGAAAGTTGGCTATATACCTGATCTAGACCCTGACAATATTCATATGTGGGCTATATAACTGATACAGATCATGGCAATATTCACAACCCCTCATCATTCCCCAGGAGGTTTTCTTAGGCCATCATGAAACTGGTATTCTGTGAACTCATCAGTTTCCCATGTACACAGCTGTAAACACAAAGGAACTCTAGAGATCCCACATACCGCCAACATCTAGGAGGGGAGTGCCGTCAGGATGGTGAACATTTAACAAAGTGGATGATTCCAAGAAAAATATACTGAGGTATTATAATTCATGAAGAGTTTAAAAACCAAGACAAAGCAAAGCCCATTTACATACATATTGAAAACCAGATGTGCAACCTAGTGTTGCCTACACAGAGAATTCAGGGCGGCCTACGAGAGCTCTTGAAAAATAAGCACAAAACACATTTTGTCCGATTTACCAGTTATGTGCTGTTCAAGATACTTCAACAACTCATTCTCCACAGAGTCCGGTGATGGACCCTGATCAACTGGGAAAGGGTTATTATGGCTTACTACAGGTTTCCCTGGTGCTCAAATGTGAAATGTGCCATTGAAAAATAACCTAGGTTTACCTTGCAATAAGGATGATGTATTTCCCCGTCTATAAAATTACCTGTTTCTCAAAGCCTTTTGATTACAAGCAGTATAGCTGGATCCGTGGCAAGAGTCCGCCTGCCGATGCAGGGTACACGGGTTCGTGCCCCGATCCGGGAAGATCCCACATGCCGCGGAGCGGCTGGGCCCGTGAGCCATGGCCGCTGAGCCTGCGCGTCCAGAGCCTGTGCTCCGCAACGGGAGAGGCCACAACAGGGAGAGGCCCGCATACCGCCAAAAAAAAAAAAAAAAAAAAAATGCAAAAGGGCACAGAGATGCAGTTTTGCGAGATGAAAAGGTTCTGGAGATTGGCTGCCCAACAATGCAAATATACTCAACACGACTGAATGCTGCACTTAAACATAGTTATTTAACATGATTGATTTTACGGTATGTCTATTTTGCAATTTAAATTTTTTTAAGTTAAAAAAAATCAGAACCGTTCCTAGATGGTGGGTGGGATCTGCCTATGAGCTGTAGTCTGTAATCTATAAACCCTTCTGTAATCTCGCTTCTCCATTTCATTTTGAAATGGGGTGTGAGGTGTCTAGCAGGTTAACCAGAAGAGACAAGAAAACAGCAGTCAGCAATCACTAGATACCGGCTCCCATCACAGGCCGCAGTGAGTGAACCAGAGTCCCGGAAGTCCTTTGTTGTGAGGGCACAGACATTGCTTGGATTCCTGTCATAGCTCTGTTGACCTTGCCTGAGGGCTTGTTAACAGAGGCACATCCCTGCAGCCTGTGTGAGCCTAAAGAACTGGAATCCTTTCCCACAGCCAGAAAAACGGATTTGAGTAAGGCTCCCCAGGAGCCACCCGCAAGGCCCTTTATGCTCGACAAGCATCCCGGCACGGGAAGGGGCCGGCCCAACAGAGGACTTGGAGCAAAGCCCATACAGGTCTGAGCTACAAGCCTGGGGCACGGTGGCCAGGCTTGGAAAGCATTTACGTCATCACCAAGGGGAGAACGACCTGTATTTACAAAGTCCACACTTCCCACGTCCACACCAATAGCCAGATGGAGGCAGGAAGGCCAAGCTGTCTCGAAGCAGCATCTGGGACGCCGAAGCCAAGCCCCAAGGACGACTCAGTCTACCCTGCGATGCCAGGAGGTTGGAGCGCGAGGCTTTCTCTAAGGAAAAACACAGTGGCCCTTGTTTGGAAATGAGCCTGTGGCTAAAACTCGCTGTTTATGCAGAGTTTTTCTCTATGATATTAATTTGTTGAATGCCATGGTAAAAAAAAAAATATATATATATATATTAAAAAAAAACCCTTTCCCTGTGCCTCTCCTCCAACATTTTCTAGTTTTCAATTATTAACAGTTAAGAGTATCTTGGAATCGCCTTCACTTTTTGATCTACATGTAATATCTGGACATTTTACAAGCTGGTTTGAAATCTGTGACTTCAGAAAACTTTCCAAAAGTGGTTCCAAAGAGTGACTCACCTAGGCTCTGGCTCCTCCTCCAGGTAAGTGAATGGGTACACTCTGTGTTAACGTTCAAACTACATTAAAAAGGGCTGATGGGGTTTTTTTTGGGTTTTTTTGTGGTACGCGGGCCTCTCACTGCTGCGGCCTCTCCCGTTGCGGAGCACAGGCTCCGGACGCGCAGGCTCAGCGGCCATGGCTCACGGGTCCAGCTGCTCCGCGGCATATGGGATCTTCCCGGACCGGGGCACGAACCCGCGTCCCCTGCATCGGCAGGCGGACTCTCAACCACTGCGCCACCAGTGAAGCCCCAGGGCTGATGTGTTAATTTGGTGTGGAGGGCAGTGTTCTGGGCCCTGGTGCCTCTTGTACCTTATTTCCTTCACAGGACAAAGTTGCTGTTGTTAATCCCACTGTACAGAGAAGAACAATGAGGCCCAGACAGCAAACCTGCCCAGGACCACACAGCCCGCACTGGCCGAACTGGATCTGAGCCCAAATCTTTGACACCAAAATTAAGGCTTCCCCTTCTGTCCTGCTGCCTTTCAGATGGATTTCTTCCCGGTCAATCTGAGGTTCTTGATGTCTTGTCTCAGAAAGAATTCAGTGAGAGACAAAGTGATAGCTAAGAAGTGGATTTATTCAGAGAGAAACACACTCCACAGACAGAGTGTGGCCCATCTCAGAAGGCGAGAGAGACCCGAAATATGGCGTGGTTAGTTTTTATGGGCTGGGTAATTTCACCGGCTAATGAGTGGGAGGATTATTCCACTTATGTCGGGGGGAAGGGGCGGAGATTTCCAGGTATTGGGCCACCGCCCACCTTTTGGCCTTTTATGGTTGGCCTCAGAACTGTCGGGGCGCTTGTGGGTGTGCCATTTAGCAGCTAATGTATTACAATGAGCGTATAGTGAGGCTCAAGGTTACTGGAAGTCGTATTCCGCCATCTTAGACCTAGTTGGTTCTGACCAGTTTTTGTCATGTCCTATGGCTATGTCATTCTTTTAAAGGTTGTGCCCTGCCCCGTTCCCTCCTGTTTCAGATTCAACAGAAAAGGGGTCCATTAATGTGACAATCATAGCTGAAGTGTGCTGGAAAACCCTTTTAGATGGAACGCCAACCCTTTGCTTACTTATCTTCCTTAGGTCCCGCTTTCCTTATCAATAAAGGAATGGGTTGGTGCAAATGGCATCTATTAATTCCATGCCCCTTGACACCAATTTTGCTCTCATTAGTCAGTCACATCAGGGGGAAAAAAAAGTGGAAAAGAGCACTTAAAAGTCATGTGGCAGCTTTTAGCTTATTTTCTCCTGTCACGTAGAATGATTAACGTCACTCCTGGGGATCAAGGGATGATTCTGGCGGGGCAGAGAACTTCACAACACGCCACAGAGAAAACCAACCCGGCACAGCTACCGTCTGAGGTTCGGCTTTTCACACGGAGCTAACGTTTGCATCTGCCTCTGCCATCAGACTGTGAGCTCGGAGCTGCCCCCCTCAAGCCCCACAGGACCCAGAACCTCGAGCCAAACAGATGTCCAGTACTCACGTGTTGTTGGAAATAAGGTCGAAATAAACACCTTTGGAATGCAGCATTAAGAGCTGGGTGTAGCCCAGAGAAGCAAAGTTGAAATCACCTCTTTATGCACCTAAACAGCTGGATGTGAATTCACTAGACTTATATACATTCACTAGGAGGCGTGTGTGTGTGCATGTGCGCCACGCTGTGACCAGCACTGCTAACACAAAAAGATCACGTTCTGTTGCCCAGCGTAACACCTGGACACGCCCACATTCAGATACATCCAGTGATACCACCTTTCACATGCTTAGCACTGTATGCTTTTCAAAGGACAACAGTCCTGCTGGATGCCTTGAAGTCAGCTCATTTCCACACTTTCTGAGCATCTGGTATGTGCCAGGGCCCCCGTCTGGCACCTAGTAGGGTTATAACATTAACTAAGACCAGCATCTTGCCTTTAATGCACTCAGGTCTGGCAGGTGTGGTGCTATGGAAGCGAACAGTAACAATACTGTTTACAAGGTTCAAGAACAAAGCACAGGGCTCCCCTGCTGGCGCAGTGGTTGAGAATCTGCCTGCCAATGCAGGGGACACAGGTTCAAGTCCTGGTCTGGGAAGATCCCACATGCCGCGGAGCAACTAGGCCCGTGAGCCACAACTACTGAGCCTGCGCGTCTGGAGCTTGTGCTCCGCAACAAGAGAGGCCGCGACAGTGAGAGGCCCGCGCACCGCGATGAAGAGCAGCCCCCGCTCGCAGCAGCTAGAGAAAGCCCTCGCACAGAAACGAAGACCCAACGCAGCCAAAAAAATAAATAAATAAAAATAAAATTAAAAAAGAAAAAGAACAAAGCACATCTTAGACACAGCGGTGGCACAGATTTCCCAAATGAGATAGTGTGTGAGCAAGGTTTAGAAGGGGAATAGTTTTCAAGATGGAGCTAGGAAAGTAGGGGAGAGCATGAAAGAGAGGCCCCGGCCTAGCGCACCAGCTAAGGTATCTAGGGAAGCAGAGACGGACCTTTTTTACTGGAGGGGAAACAGGAGAGAAAGATGGAAGCTGCCTTTTGCCCAGGTGTGTAGGTGCCTAGGGCATCTCCCCAGGTGCTCCCTAAACTGCTTGCAGGACACCAGGCAGGAATTATTAGTTTCATTTCGGAGATTAGGAAACCAGGACAGAGGCAGGCAGACCAAAGCCTCTTCAGGCTCTGTGGATCCTCCCATCCAGGGCCAGCTCCACGAATGGTGACTTATGGAAGGACAAAGGGGAGGTGATTTCCCCAAGGTCACTGGTGAATCAGTGTCTAACTCAAAAGTTAGAATCAAGGATGCAGTAATGCTGATAACAAAAGTCACTGTATTTCCAAAGCGTGTAGGAATAACAAATAAAAAGTTGGGGGAAAAACCTGAAAAGAAATGGGAAAAGGAAAACCAACAGAAGAATGGCACAGTATAAAAGGTTCAGATTCATAATCAAACATGAGATCAATTCTAAGGTGATAAATATCACGTAATGCTTTATAGCCATGCCATGATTTACTCAACCACACCGTTAGGCGTCTATGAGGCTAGATTTCTGCACACAGACTAAGCTATTCCTTAGAAAAAAAGTCCTTCAAGGAGCACTTGTCAAAGAAATATGTATTAAAGTTATGTACTTTTATATGAGATCACGAGAGATCTTTATTTCCTTCTTTATTGTTCAGTAGTTTATGACTTCTGAATAACGGGTGTAGAATTTTTTATTCAGGGGGAACAGATCTTAAAATAGGGTCAAGTGAAAATAATGATAAAAGAGTATATATCCAACCGACCAGAAATGACAAATAAAATTTCATCACATTTGTTTCAGGTCTTTTTTATAAATAATAGGAAAAAACCACTATGGATAAAATTATTCCCATTCCATCTTCCTATCTGAGGAATTGATCACTATCCTGTATTTTATGTACCTTTCCGATCTATTTTACACACACATACATTCGCATCCCCATCTATAGAAATGCAGGGAACTGTTGCTATATATAATTTTTTTAAATAAATTAAACCATACCCTTGTGCCACTCAACAATATGTTCTTGCAATCAACCTATGTTGATTTCTTTCTGTAAGTGTGGCTTACTCCCTTAAGTCTGGCTGGCATAGTATTGGTTTAAATAAACCATCTTCTATTTATCTAGCCTATTAATGGATGTTTAAGCTGTTTCCAATTTTTCTCTGGAATACCAATTCAGTAATAACTATCCTTGTTATCTGTCTTCTTGGGAGATGGCCAGAGATTCTCTTGGGATATAAACATTGTAAATAAAAATAATGTTTAAGATGAACTATAACTAGGAAAGTAACAGTAAAAGTGGCTGAGACACTTGGTAAGAAGACTTGGTGAATGCCTCTCATTATGAATGTTTCTAAATCTGTCAATGTTTATACTACACCACGGTAATACTTGGGTTCTCCAGAAAACACCCAATACCTCTACACGCTAATGAACAGCAATTGAATGATCTGGTAGATTAACCTTGGACATGACAGAGTATTGACTATTCATTATCCTCTATCGTTCCAATTTTACCTCTTGAAAAACTTTTCAACTAAAATTCATATGCAACTAATGCCATTTTAACACACTAACTCAATGCTAGTAATGCAACCAGTTTACCTGAATACAAAATGCACGAATTCCTCGAACATATGCCTGGAATGACCAGTTTCCATGAAAACTATAATTCAATCCTTTCATTTCTCTCTTTTTGTTTTATATTATTTAAAAAAAAAATTTATTGGAGTATAGTTGATTCACAATGTTGTGTTAGTTTCTGCTGCACAGCAAAGTGAATCAATTATACATATCCACATATCCACTCTTTTTAAAATTCTTTTCCCATATAGGTCATTACAGAGTATTGAGTAGAAATCTTTTCATTTCGATTTTAACTGGAGAGCTTTGCTCGTCTCTTCCATGAACTCAGCTTTCCATGATCTTCAGTGGAAAAACACTTGATTGCCTAACCCAACCCGGAGGCAAATCATATTTATAAGCTGCCATCCAGCTGCTTAAGTGTCGCTAAAATAAGCCAAGTGTGTTGTGCATGACACATTTGGAGGCTGGAGGAAGAGGAACCGTTGGCAAATAAGAATAACATGGTATCGACCTAGAGGAAGCAAAATTAGCACAAGGAGGGCTGTTCAAAGAATCATCCACACAGAGAAATGCAAACCATGTGTTGCTTCCTTTTCTACCTTCCCCCCAACTCCTACACAAGCATGTCATGTATCAGAAAGACAGCATCTATATCACAAACTGATATTTTTCCAAACATCAATAAATGCTCTTCCTACAACACCATGAACTCCTTCCCACACACGATTTTTCCACCCATCCCCATTCTGTTCAAAGCCAAAAGCAAAGCTCCGCGGCAAAAAAAAGAAAAAAAAAAAGAAAAAAGCACAAAGTCACAAAGATTTATGGGAGCTGATTTAAATCTATGAGGAGGAATGCAGTCTGGTCAAAGCAGAGCAGAGGTGATGATGAGGGCATGGAACAAAAGGTTACACACGAGCCAGAGGGGAAGGCAGACGGACCCCAGGATTTCTTTCTGGAAGGCAGGCATTCCACCCCCCTCACCCACCGCCGCAAGGATGGGCCAGTTCTCAACAAATCCCCAGCGCTTCCCTGGGACCCTGAGCAAAGTATCCCCTCTCCCTCCGCCTCAGGCCTCACCTATAAAACTAAGGTAAGAGGGGAGGGATGGATTGGGAGTTGGGAATCAGCAGATGCAAACTATTATATAGAGGAATGGATAAACAAGGTCCTCCCGTAGAGCACAGGGAACTATATTCAATATCCTGTGATAAACCAGAATAGAAAAGAATATGAAAAAGAATGTATATGTACGTATAACTGAGTCACTTTGCTGTAGAGCAGAGATTAACACAACACTGTCAATCAACTATACTTCAATAAATTTTTTTAAAAAGGCATGAGACCACCCACACTCCAGCAACACTGACTTTCCACCATACTGGTAAGGATCTCAGAATCCCACTCTCCCTCGCCACACCTGTCTTTCCCTGAGTCTAAGACACCCTCATAAAGGCCTCCAACAGCGCAGGAGTTAAATGTGAAGTCTCTCCTCCTGCCTCTGTGTCGAACTGATTCACACCGTGGCTTTGACTCTCTCCGGCCACCAAGGGGCTCTGGGATCACTCCCAGGCCTCTGCATACCGTCCGCGGCCCCGTTTAACGCTGCTCTCAGGCTGGTAAACCTGGCAAGTAGCAGACGAGAACTGAATTTCAAACACTGGTCAGCTTTTTGGCAGAACAAGGTGATTAAAGCCAGAATATAGTTTTCGTGTTAGAACTCATTGCCTCGGGAAAACATGGAAAAGCAGTTCTAGCTGAAGCCTCAGGGATTCCAAGAACAAGGGCCTAAAAGGCAGGTGGAGAGGGAGGGAACCAGGCGGTTTTAAATAAAACAAGCACTGTGGGCGAGCTGGAGGTTAACTCTCATGTTTTGCTTTCTCTGGCTCAGAGTTGAGCTGGGGTGGGTTCCAGACCTCTGGGTCCCATAACCTTGCTCTTTCAGATGTCTGCATAGTTTATGTGGGAAGCAGGGAATATTTGCAATGGCCGAACTCAACATGGAGGGAGACGGCAAAGCTGGTTGAACCTTGTATTGTTATTTTTAAATGGAACAGATGAAAAAGAGCAGAGAAACATTTTAAATGATGCAATGTTTCACCCATCAATAGGCAACACATGGTCAAGAGCGTCTTGAAATGTAAGACAAGTTCTAACACATGATTCAGGAATTCTAACATGATGAAGAGCATCCTGAAATATAAGACAAGTTTTACATATTTTAGACAGATGAGTGATGAGTAAATAACACACAAAAGAAGAATATCTTTTGCCTTCCCCGTTGTGTCCTGAACCACTGGTGGCAACTAGTTAGTATCCAAAGTCATAAATAAGAAAAGGAACAAGGAAAGAAGCCCTGTAATTTATTCAACCGGCTAACAGCAGGCGCACAAAAATTCTTTTGGTGGCAGAAGAAACTCATAATTTTATTAAAAGTAAGAAATGTCCCCTCCCTGAAGCAGGCAAATAAGGTGCTCAGAATACAAGTGAATGGTGAAGTTTAACCAAAAAATGTGTTATGGAGCTTGGTTAATGTTTTTTTAAATTGCATTTAATGTAAGGAGTGGGTCTTCTGGAACTGTCCTTGAAATGGGCTGTCTATCTAGCAGGTGCAGAACCCAAAGGGTTAAAAGCCGGACAGAACCTTGAAGGATCAGTGATTCCAATTCCCTTGTTTTATGAGCGTCAGAACTGAGGCTCAGAGGTAACTGGTTGGAGGACACACAGCTCTTCTCAACACACATACATACACACGCATACACACAGAGACACACATGCGCGTACACAGACACTCTTTCCAGGTGTTTAAATTTCCCATTTCTATGGCCCCTGGAACATTCCCCAGGCAACCTCCCCTCCATCTAATCGTCATCTTTGGTCTGAAGCTTAAGCCAAGCTCCATCTCACTTATACCAAGAACTCTCCCTTCTCTTTTCTTCTCTTTATAAAGTGTGCAAAAGGTCAAGTTTTCAAGAAACCTTTCTGGAATATTAATTTTTTTAATGTAACGCTGCCATTTTTATAATCAAACACTGTGAAGCGAGGTGAAGAGGGTGTCTGAGCGGTCAGTGGCTGGCAACCTTGGGGGTACAAACCTCTGGTCCCTCGTGCTGAGTCTGGGGGAGGCCCAAAACGGCGGGGGGCAGGTGGGCAAGAAGATGGGCTGCACTTTAGCCCCCCAGATACATTTCTGAGACTTGTTACACAGCAGCAAATGCTTCCTGATTAAAAAGAAAGAAAACCAGAAATCAAGAACATCTTAAATTCTTGAGTTAGTTAATAAATGAAATCACAAATACATGTGAAGAATCCTACCAGATGGCAGCATTCCTCGGTTGCTTGATCTAGAATTTGCCACTTCTGCATGAGAGCAAGAAACTACATCCCTGGCAGAGAACGAGAGAGACCCAAGCAGACAGCTGGTGATGGCCTCTGGTTTTCTTCCTTTCTTACCATCTTTGCAACTATTTAGGTTTTCCACTTTAACCTGTACTCTTGGAAACTTGACCTTCTCAAATTAAACGATACCTGTTGGAGCTGACAAATAAGTAAGCAGGATGCTCACGTGGTCTGCCGCATCTTCAAGATACACCGATGCGTCCTGACACGGAACCATTCTGGCTAGTGACTGTATAAACTCCAACTATCATTAACAGTTTTTAAAGGAAAATGCATAGTGAGACAGGGAGGGCTTCACAACCCGCTCTTATCAGGTCCTGTTCATTAGGTCAAAAGTTCTAGCTTGGATACCTTCAGTGCAGCCACACATCAATTATGGCTTTTCTTCTTAAAGGGGGATTTGAACAGATGTACAAAGAGCAGGAAAATGGCAGTAGAGGATGAGAAGGTGATGGAAAACAGAAGAGGACCCAAAACATGTGTATTTTTATTTTGACATGATTAGCCAGGGTCAGCAAGAAAGATTAGAAAATCCTATTACTCTCTCCCTCCCCCTTCATAAAATCCTACCGTGTCCAAAAGCTTCCAGAGCACTGACATTGCCAAGGCCAGTGGTTCTCTAAACACACAGATGATTCCATCTCTGAAAAAGCTTGAGGAATATAAGACTAAAAAAATATTGTATTTTTTTAGTCAAAAAGTTTTCACTTTGCATTCAGTGGTGTTCAGGAATTTTTCTTAAGAATTTTAGGTATGATAATGGCATAGTAATGAGGTTGGGAAAAAACCTGATCTTCTGAGAGATGCACACTAAAATGTTTATAATTGAAACCTGAAGTTTCCTTCCGAAAGCTGAACTTTCCATGGGTGAGTGATGCCCACACATACGTTTAAAAAATTATTATTCATCATTCTTTTTATTATTTCACTTCCTTTTTTAAGAATTGTGGTACAATTACACAATTAATTTTATTGTGGTACAATAAAATTCCCCATTTTTCTGTGGACAGCTCAGTGGCATATTAAGCGCATCCTCACCGTTGTGCGACCATCATCCCCATCCAGCTCCAGAACTTTTTTCGTCCTGCAGAACTGCACCTGTGCATCCACTAAGCAAGGACTCCCCATCCCCCCGAGTCCCTGGCAAACACCCTTCTCCCTTCTGTCTCTACCACGCATGCATGTCCCAGAGCTCCCTTAGTGTCACAAATTCAGAATGAATAACATAATACCAGAAAAACCTCCCTCAGATTTCAAATACTGATTCATTGCTTAAAATACAGCGTAATATAGGTATTCGATTTTACTGGCAATAAAAATCCTTATCAACATTTCAATAGTTATGTAGAATTCTGTGTACAAATAAAAAATCACTGAAGTGGACATAAAGTTTTATTTTATTATTAACATCCCTTTCACAAACATCTTTCGCTGGACTATTTCCTTCTACTAACTCTGTAAGAGCACTTCCTAGCCTCTGTAGAGCAAAGCTAGGCACATTTTTCAGATCGCTGACCTGCTGCCGAACTGCCCTCCAAAAGGGTTGTTGCTTTAAGTTTTGGTGATGCTTCTAACACTCACATAGATGGTTCTGGATTTGGGGGGGTGGTGAGACGGAGGCCAGGTGATACTCAAACATCATCAAACCTACGTTTCCCACTAAATGTTCCCAACTCCACACCCTTTCCCCGCAGTTCTAATAGGAGACCTTTCTCCCACGGTCTCTGCCTGACACGCGGTTTATGAAATCTACAAAGACCATGAATAGTCGTGAGCTAGGAATCAGGTTTTTCGAAGGGGACTGTTTTTTAAAATTAAGTTGAAGATATGATATCACCCTTGACGAACTCTGAAGGAAATTTGCTGTGTGGGACTGTAAAAGGAGCAATAAATACACATTTCCATCTTATTCTCGTTACCAATATTTTTCAAAACCAACCCATGAAAGTGAGTGCAATTAAAAAGAGCACTGTTTCGTATTTTAAGGTATCAGCAAATCAGTGGATTTTATGATTACACAGCAACCACTTTTGCATTTGTAAGAAACCTGCAGAACCAACAATATTTTCTCATTTTGCTCTTATGTCCTGTCCATTCATTAAGCTTACTTGGGGTGGCCAAGGGAGGTTGGAAAAGGGACTCCCCATGCCTGCTTCCTCCTATACGCTCAAATGAAGCTAAACCCTCTGGTTTGGGAAATTCATTGTTACAAAATTCGAAAAGTTTCTTCTAGAGATAAAGATGCCTTCCTCTGCTTTTCAATGCAAAACAATCTTTTTGAAAAAGAGAATGCCATAAAAGGAGCTCTGTACTAAATGTATCTTTTTCTTTGCCCCAGTTGTGGCCAGGCCAGCAGCTCTTCTCCATGAAGTGGTTCCTGAAAATCCGGTGGTTACTTTTCCCATTTCCCCCTTGCCATCCGTTACCCTCACATATGTTTTCATTTACAGCATCACGGATATTCTCTAGACTGTCTGTTGGAAAAACAAAAAAAATTAATCCCAGCAGTGAGCCTAAGATCCTGAACACTCAGCAATTTCTTGTGAATTCATGGTAAGGCTATTTATGCTGAGGCTGGATCTGAATGTATGAACAGCTGACCAGAGCTAAACTGTTATGCATTTAGCTTATTTGGCTTAAATCTCATTCTGCATTTAGAGCAACGCAGGCAGAAGAATACATGGCTCATTAATAGGTTTAAGACAAATACGACAGACAAAATTCTGACAAGAGCTTCAAGTTCAAGCACCGAGACAGAACACCTTCTTTTTATTGAGCACCTATTAGGTGCCCAGAATTGTCTCATCATGTCACACATGCTCCCTAGTCCCTTTGCAGGCACTACTGCTAACTCAAAAATAGACAGACATTATTCTCATCCACATTTTACAGCTGATGTAACTGAGACTCCCCAAAGTAAAGACATTTGTTCAGAATCACACAGTTATTAAGAGTGGAGCTAAGGTTCGAACACTCACTTCAAACCCAAAATGCTCAGATGACACAAACACCAATAATGGCACGTATTAGCGTGTCATTATGCGATGGCTGTTTGGGGAGAGGGAGGACACAGTGCTTTTCAGAGACGCCCACTCATACCATCACTTTGCCCGGAAACTCAGGGGTCCCCCTCACGCAATGACCACTTGGACAAAAAGTATAGAGTGCTATTTTCAAAGATGTTCATAACCATCTGATACGCCCCATTTTGTGTTGTGAAGAACGAGACAAAAGTGAGGATCAATTTGTTCCAAATTCTAAGTGTGCACGCGCGCTCTCACATACACGACGACGAACGCTGACCTCGAACAAAGGAATTCTGCCTGTTTATTACAGCAAACCTAAAACTGACCGCATGGCCCAGTTTACTGGAAAACTGGCTGTAAACTGACGCAGGACCATGAAAAGGGTACAAGCAACGCACACCTGGGTTTGATACTGAGCCCAACATTTCCCAGGCAAGTGACCTTGGGCAGAGACAGCAGCGCCAGCAGCGGGCTACACAGACTGGGCACTTGGAAAGCTCCAGGTCATCACAACATACATTATGTCATTTAATCCTCACAACCATCCTTTAAGATGGGTACTGTTACCCTCATTTTACAAGTGGCAAAACCCAGGTCACAGTTAAAAAGTGGGGGAAGCAGGATTTGAATTCAGTTTTTGGCTAATGTCATATCTTTGATATGAATCTCAGTTTTTTCATCGACAAATCAGATTGCAATATGCAACTCAAGAGGGTTGCTATGGTCATTTCCTGAGACAGCATCCCAAAAGTCCCCTGCAGCCATGCTCAATCAACAGTACCTCCCGATGCTCTCATCATCACCATCACCATCACCATCATCACCGTCACTATCACCACATCAGCATCACTGTCACCACCATAATCACCCGGTCATGGAGGCTAAAAGGCTCAACGGAGGGCCACTGCCAATAAACATTGAACAACATTCCTTAATGCTTCAAATTATCTTCATCTCCCTAAGCACCCTTTTCAAAGCTTAGAAACGTCACACATTTCTTTGCGGAAAGAACTTGCTTTGCAGAACAGATCGCTTTTGTCGCAGCCTAAATCAACATACAGCTCTTAATTCATCACACCCCACACTTGCAGCGTCCGTGCCAACCTTTGGAATTCTACCTACTCATAACCAAGTAACTGGTTTTATTTTGATAAGAGCTACTTTAAAATCTCAGGGGTCCATGCTTGCCAAAATCAAGTTGGAAAATGTTGGTGTCAAACTATTTGGAAGAGTTCTAAAAATAATACCGAGACTCGGAGGCAGTTAGAGTTTCCTCTGAAGTATAAACTATCACCAGCGCTCACGGAGTCATGGACTTGAATGTAAGAGTGGGCTTAATAGATAACTTTTCCTAAAGACCAGTACTGGACACTTCCTTACACACGATTTCAGACCCTTAGAAAGCATAGGCAACTAAGTGGGCTGGTATGAAGGTTAAAAGTCTTCAAAGCATTGAAAGTACAAAGTACAGAGGTGGCTGGTATTTTTGGAGGGCACATTCTAAAGCAGCCTATGAACACAGAAGTACTGAGCATTCTGTGGTACCCAAGGAGTCCGGCCGGCCTGTCTGCCATCACAGCTCTCTTGTCCATCTGCTGGGCACCAATGGCTTGTCTTTGGGTCCATGTCAAAGTAACATGACAATATCATCACCATGCGTGTATAAGGTGTGCGTGCCTGAGGGTTCGGGAGAGTCTCCAAATACCAAAACCCAGACCCTACTCTTGGCAAATGCTATCTTTTCGAAAATAAACAAAAACTCAGGTCACGAACCTTATACGGAGTCTACTAAACACCGTCTGGAGGTGAATTGGATAAGGGCCATATTTGACATCTGAAGTTACCGAGTGATACCGCATGCGCTGATTTTCCCTTAGCCTTGTCATTCTCACACTGAATAATCAAGAACTTTGGAGAGACCAAAATTATGTTCCAGCAAGTACTTTGAAAAATTCATCTGACAATAAAGTCACTCGTAACTTTCCCATTTTTCTGTTGTACAAACTATTAACATTATTAAAATACATACACAATTAACTGTATGACCATCCCAATCTAGTCTGTTTTCTTAGTTGATCAGGAATCTTATTACATTAATAATGCTAATGTGTGAATTTGAGGGATTTCTGTAGTTGTCTGTCCACCCCCCTCCCCAAGGAGGACTTCCTGTTAAGTTGAAGAAAGCCATCCCTCTCTTGAACAAAACCACTGTAAGAGTGCCCCAGGGTCCAGCTGACAGAATCCTGGACCAGGAGGAGGAGATGCAAATTCTGGCCCCACTGTGGCCACCATTAGCTAAATGACCTGGAGTGAAGCACTCATCTGTTTGAGCCTCACTTTTCTAGCTTGTACATGGGCACATGGGACCAGCCTTCCAGTTCTGACAGCCATCCATGTAAATTCATATTCCAATAATAACTTTCGATATTATCTACCTTTCTTTTATGGTTATTCAAACGCACATTTATGCATCTTAGTCAGAAATCAGAAACTGCTATTTTTACAAGAATAAACATCTTTATTCATTCATTTAATCCATAAACACCTATTAAGTCCCTGCTATGTGCTAAGGGCCATGCTTGAGGCTAGGAACAGATCAAAGACCACAATCCACACAGCTCCTCTTCTCAGAGTTAAGTGGGAAGACAGAGGTTGAACACGTAATTTAGAAATCAAACACGCTATTGTTTAGAATTACACACGTGTGCCAAACCATAAAGAGAAGCAAAGGAATGATTATCATGAAATTCAGGCTGAGATTACTTCTGCGCGGAGGGAGGGTGAAGCAATGAGGGAGGGGCCGTACTGGGAGGGCTGTATTTTTAACTTGGATTTTCATGTTGTTATTCGTTAAGCTATACGTACGCATTTTATAGCCTCATTTGCAAATATGCCATGTTTCACAATTTAAAGTTTTTAACAGATTACATAAGAAAAAAAAGCAAATCATGTACAAACCCCCAAAATTGGCATTACAGAACATTTCTTTAGAATCTAAAGCATCCAAAACATATATAGGGTCAGATTTTAGCATAATAGCTTTGATGTGACTTGAGATGACATTTTTTTTTTTTTTTGCCGTACACGGGCCTCTCACTGTTGTGGCCTCTCCCGTTGCGGAGCCCAGGCTCCGGACGCACAGGCTCAGCGGCCATGGCTCATGGGCCCAGATGCTCCGCGGCATGCGGGATCCTCCCAGACCGGGGCACGAACCCACGTCCCCTGCATCGGCAGGCGGACTCTCAACCACCGCACCACCAGGGAAGCCCCGAGATGACATTTTGAAGAGTGACAAACTCAGTTCTGATTTTGGTTTAACACCATTTTTTTTTTCCCCCCAAAGTGCCAAAGTTTTTCCATTAAGTCAATGGACAGCCCCCATGTTTGGAAACCACTGGTAAATCTCATAAATAAATTTCAAGTAATATATTATTTAAAACACACAAAACACAAACTCTTCTCTCTTTTATCAAGCACACGGCCATATCTGAGGCTCAAGGGCTCGAAAACTTACAATCACCAAAAATAAGGTTTTCTAAAAGGTCAACACAGCCTATAAACCCTTAATTTTGAAGATTTCCAAAGGAAATCTGGGCAGGAGCTGTCGAACATCATGTATGTCACTGAAAGGACAGGAGTGGGTAACCAGAGTGTTCATTTCCCACTGGAATTTCATTTTTTAAACACCACCACTAGAAACCGTCACTAAGAAATGGTCCTGGCTCCAGGGTTTCTCTGGTCTCTTCCTTCTCTAATGGTCAAAGAAAGGCATAAACACAGGGCTCCTGTGATCTTTCTCTTGTAGACATTCATCTGGTTATCTTCATGTCTTCATGCATCCCTGAGATGCAGCCCTGTGTGGCATCAATCATTTCAACAGTCAAACAATTTAGGTCTCATCAAAGGACCGTAACTTGGGTGGAGAACATGGGAGGAAACACAAGATTTCTCCTATTAAAATACCACTCTCGCCATAGGATAAAGAGTGATTAGACCCCAAGTTCTTTTTAATGCCGTATTCCTTGAGCAAAAACGCAGAAGTCCTCTTCCCTAAATAAAGGGGTCAAAGAATGACCCTTGTCAAAAGGGTCTTGTATTACAAATGTTTATGTTCTTACCACGTCAGGTAAAAGAAATACCACACCATCAAAAATGTCAATTTCCACAGATGTAGAGAACAAACGTATGGACACCAAGGAGGGAAAGTTGGGGGGGGTGGTAGTGGTGGGCTGAACTGGGAGACTGGGATTGACATGTATACACTAATACGTATAAAATATAACTAATAAGAACCTGCTGTATAAAAAAATAAAATTCAAAAAAAAATGTCCATTTCTCACAGAGTCCCTAATACATTAACAAGGAAGCGTTACGCTTGCCTATTTCCGAAGGTGAAGTTGTAACAGTAAAATTGTTCAATCAAAGCATCACCTGACTTGTGCCCATATTCATAAGAGACTTGGAAATTCCTATGTGTCCGATTATTAGTATTTGAAAGCTGTGACACAAAAAGCAGTTATCACTTAACTTGGGTTAAGTGATCATTAAGTGTTCATTTAATTGAAACACAGCTGATTCTCATTCTTTGCTCATTCTTTGCTGTATTTATGTTCTATAAAGTTACTGCTGAATTAGGGGACACTGAACCATCGCTCCTACAGAAAATATAGGGTTAGGTTCCTACAAGCCTCTGGTCACAACGTTTTTTTATCAACTGATCAACGCATAACTTTATGTTTTCCTTTTAAAGACACCATATTTAACATACACTGTTGATTCATTAATATTAAACTCGTGGCTAACAACAGTATAACTCACGCCTGCATGAAGCTTCCCCAACACACACATTTTTCTCCATAGGACACCACACCTACTTGGATCTAGGAACAAGAGAGTGATCTTCACCTGGGGACCATTTTAAACAACAAAATGGCCAACAGAAAGCACAGAAATGTGAAAAACATGGCACTCGACAGACCCCCGTTTATGGTGAGAGCTGAAACAAGAAGGCAGACTCTGTTGCCTTATTCAAACTCAGCTGGCAACTCAAATCCTTCCCTGCTCTGTGCGTGCCCATGAACGACCTGGAGAGCACCACAAGCAGTGATATGGAGGTTACAGGTGAACTTGAGGAGTGAGAGAATTCACAACACTGGAATCTGCGTACAACGAGGATTGACTGCAGTGCAACAAGCACATACAATTTTAACATATTACATCCAGAATGATTCTGAAATATTTGTTATGATTCAAAAATACACCAGACGTTTCTTTTCCTAACACTATTCCATCCTACCAAACGGCAGCCTATGGCTTCTATGGCCTTAATAAAATACTACCTTCAGTGAGCCATGCACCCCGAGGGAGACGCTGCCTGCTCTGCAGGTGTCCCCTCACGTACCTCTCCATCCTCTCCTCCTCGAGTCCCCTACTGAGCCTCACTGCACTCAAATGCAGTGGAAAGAGCTCAAAACTCACAGAAATGTTCCAAACAGGACTGGTTTGTTACCCTTCTAGATACAATACAATCTACACTTAACCCAAGCTAGATGTTAGACAGAGGTGTAACTGGCACATTTCCCACCACTATAGACGCCTGTTTATTAGGTTGGGTGTGACCACTGGCCTATTTGGAGAAATTACTCCAAGGGACCTGCCTCTGTGATAATGAAGATGTTAAGGATGCTGGTTATTATACTACATGCTGCTGCCTTCATAAGGACCCTTGGGGAGCTTCGTGTTTGGTCCTAGTATCAAAATTCATGTGTCTCCTGAGAACTGGTTTGTTCTCATACAATCCGCGGATCAAGTGCCCAGGGGACGCAGCACGTCACAACAACAACTGCTGGAAAGCTCGTGCCTCACCCTTAGGGCCTGGTGGGCTTCGTTCTGTGAACAGGCCTCCTTCCTGGATCCACTTTACCTCTTACTTTGGTCTCCCTTTGCTTTGTTTTTTTTTTTAAACCTACTCCCAATTTACATTACCTACTCTCTGGGTAGCTACCTTTAATCCTTTGTCAAGCTGGGTGTGAGGTGGTGCGTAGTGACAGCCCATGCCAACCTGACCTTTGCTCTACCTTAGGGAAGGTTTTTCTGCTGCTTTCGATTCCAACAGAACCCTGAGCTTCTCTCTTCCTGTTCCTGCTGTGTGGCCACCCATTCTGCCAGGATGCCCCGTACCGTGGGGTGGTGGGTAGGGACAGCCCATGCCAATCACACCCAGAATTAGGGTGTCCATGTTAGTGACCTAGCCTGGCCATGTAACTTCCTTAAAGATCAGTTAAATAAATCATGTGGGAACCAAAGGGGGGCCGACCTGGGGTCAGCCAGATGCGTGGAAGGCTACACACCACTGACACGGGCAGCAGACGGCACGCCTCCTGCCTCGGGTGTGCAAAGAAAAGGCTGTCCCCTTGAGAAGGCAGGTGTGCAGGACACGGGAGCCCTGGCTCTGAGTTCTATGCAGAAAGTGCCCAGGCAGGACTCACGGGTTCCATGAACAGCTGGATTCTTTAACCTAACAATTAATATTCCATTTCAGTGCGCTGGCTAGAAAGCACTGACAAAGCCTCTATTCACTGAAGTGCTAGATTCTTAAGTGATGTCATTCTGGCTGTTTGCAGTTCAAGTACCTGGTTAAAATTAAACTTTTCTAAATGCCCCACTTAGAGCATTGTTTCGGTATCTGAGACTAAGGACTTTGAGCTTTTGAAGTTATCCCCAGGGAAGGAGAGGGAGAGAGGGAGGGAATAAGTATGTAAACACACACACACACCCCCCTTACTTTTGAGAATTATCTAAAAACAACAAAAATTAGTCGCCTTTCCTGGACAAAAACTAAAGAATCTCATTTTTTTAAAGTTATGAGAATGTACTACCAAACGTAAAATAGCTAGTGGGAAGCAGCCGCACAGCACAGCACAGCACAGCACAGGGAGATCAGCTCGGTGCTTTGTGACCACTCAGAGGGGTGGGATAGGGTGGGAGGGAGGGAGACGCAAGGGGGAAGAGATATGGGGATATGTGTATATGTATAGCTGATTCATTTTGTTATAAAGCAGAAACTAACACACCATTGTAAAGCAATTATACTCCAATAAAGATGTTTAAAAAAAGAAGTTATAAGAATGAGAAGACCAAGCTTATTCTTCTGATCTATCCATGACAATTAAGAATTCATTTCAAAAGTCAAAAGAGGAATGAGACAGATCCCTGTATATTCTGTGTTATTTGAAATTGTTACTGCCAGGTAATCACATACACTACCTCTGTAATTACCAGATAAGTCTTTCTTTTAAAGAACTGTTTCTATCAACCCCAAACGATTGCACAAGTATTAGTAATGAAATAAACATCTGCTATTCCAACTAGTTCAGGTTTAATCGTTTATTTAACTCCAGGAAGGAAACTGGAGGGGGCTTTTAAAAATAAAGCTTTGAGTTTATACAAGTAGAAAACGTCTATGAAACATGTTTCTCATCTGTTTCAATTAAACCGTCTCTTCCTATTATGTAGGTGCTATGACTCTCATAGGAAACATCAACTTAAACCCAGGAGCTGAAAATGTGTCCTCTCATCAAAATTAACTGTCCTTATATAAACATCCTACAACATGCTTATCAAGAAACTGATAAGGCAGACATGAATTAAAGTAGGTATTTGGTTTTATGAGTCTTTCTAAAAGGCTTTACAATGAATAATCCATTATTTAAATTTCAAAAAAATCTTAGGCAAAAATCACGGTAGATTTCTCAGAACACAGTAACATGGTAACTGAGGTGTTCCTTTTACATTTAAAACCTTTCAGGAATTGAAAGCAGCAGTTTCAATTAACATTTTAAAACTAATGAATCTAATTAAGGGACCACTTGGGAAAGGGAGATAGTTTTTAACTTCAGCACTAGCAATAAACGACATTCCTCTCTTTGGTCTAATTTATGGCTGGAAGAGAAGGGACTGTTTGCCTGGAATCAAACAACCCACAGCGGGAAGTCCTCCTCCCTTCCATCTGAGAGGATCCAAATCTGGGGGAGAGCGCCCAGCCCCTGCCCCCTCCCCCAGCGCCCAGCTGTGAATGGGCTGGCCCCACTGTAAGGGGGCTTTACTACATGAGAGCACGTCTCCGTCTACACCTGCCCGGCAGAAAGGTAACTTTTATTTGGTACTCAGATGTGTTCATATCATTTTAATGTAAACTCCAGCCTTGGCCGATCATTTTCTTCCAATGAAAAACGAAAGGACTTTGAGTCCTAACTCAACGCAGTGATTGCTCCCCCTAAGTTCCTACTTCAAGCCCAATTTAAGCAAGAAATAGAGCCTTTCGTTCAGATGAGTGAGAAGGCAGCCCTCTCCAAAGTTTGCAATGACGTGCAAATGGTGGTTGAGTGCCTGGGCGCCTAAGAACCACAAAACAACCCAAGGGGATCAAGCACTTGGAAGGGGGATGGGACGGAGCAGCACAGCACCCCTGGAAGGAGAACACACGCTACTACTTCTCCTGAAAGAACACTTGCCGGGAAAAACTAACCTGACAACAAACAATCAGCTGGAAATGTGGGGTTACTGTATTTCCATCATAAATTCTGCACCCAATTCTATTCCACTTTAAAAGTATGCAAAATTCTCTAGTAAGTTACGTGAATATATTTAATTAATAAAAGGCCTCTGAAATTTTTAAATTTTTTTTTTGCGGTACGCGGGCCTCTCACTGTTGTGGCCTCTCCCGTTGTGGAGCACAGGCTCCGGACGCGCAGGCTCAGCGCCCATGGCTCACGGGCCCAGCCGCTCCGCGGCATGTGGGATCTTCCCGGACCGGGGCACGAACCCGTGTCCCCTGCATCGGCAGGCGGACTCTCAACCGCTGCGCCACCAGGGAAGCCTGGCCTCTGAAATTTTAATCAAGTTCAAGTTGCCCTAAAGGAATCTTATCATGATATTCTTTGCAGGAGACTGTTGATTTTTTTTTAATTTATTTTATTTTATTTTTTTTGGATGCGTTGGGTCCTCGTTGCTGCACACAGGCCTTCTCTAGTTGCGGCGAGCGGGGGCTATTCTTCATTGCGGTGCGCGGGCTTCTCATTGCAGTGGCTTCTCTTGTTGCGGAGCACGGGCTTTAGGCGCGCAGACTTCAGGAGTTGTGGTGCATGGGCTCAGTAGTTGTGGCTCACAGGCTCTAGAGCACAGGCTCAGTAGTTGTGGCGCACCGGCTTAGTTGCTCTGCGGCATGTGGGAATCTTCCCGGACCAGGGCTCGAACCCGTGTCCCCTGCACTGGCAGGCGGATTCTTAACCACTGTGCCACCAGGGAAGCCCTGACTTCTTAATGAAATTCATAGACAACATACAAATATTAAAATCTGAATCTCTTCCGAAATATATTTATACGATTAAAGATAAAATTATCCTTTTACAAGCTTTCATACATTACAAAATATTCTTAATAACGTTTTTTGTTACTGTGCTTTTCAATATCCATTCCATCTTTGAAAGAAACAAAGGAAATACTATTATATACACACATACGTATTTCCCTAGGTGTTTCCACTATCTCTGAGTAGAAATAGTCTACTTCGTCAATAAAACTGAACAGTTTGCGATTAATTATGCTGTAGTTATTGACCTTAAATTGAAGCAACATCTATTTTTGTGTGTGTATATATATTACATATAATATTATATACACACTGAAATTATGTTCACTGAGAGAAATCCAGATTTTTAAAAACCCTCTTGAACATGACATGAAAAGCGACCCCCTCTGAATTAAGTTTCCTATTCAGCTACCCAATGTTTAGTACTGTTCCAGACCAGAACATCTGGAAAACCAGTTTCAGTACAGGTAGTCGACACTAATTTTCTCTGTTGCCTTGGGGGAGGAGAGAACACTGGAAATATTTATGTATTAAAGAAATATGTTTCTTGAACAGATCTGAAACAGAACTTTCAGGGTGGTCCAGGCCAAAAACAGGTCATGTTTTAACACAAAATGACTTTAGACAGAGCCTGTCAGTGCACGACGTTGCTACATCTCTCACCTACAACAGGAAAATAAACACACTGTACGGCAAAGAGCGGAACAGAAGCTTACATTTTTTCATACAGCTGTATGGAATACACCACCTCCCCACTCCCCACCCCCCGCCAAAGGGGTTCCCTCCCATTTACGTGCAGCCTGTCAAGTCCGTCCAACACAACAAACTGCTGTGTTAAGGGCCTCATCCATCACAACTGCTCAACACTTCCTTGCTAGGCAATCTCCAAGGGGTCCTTCCGGCCCCCTCCCGCACACGGTACGCCTCTCCCTGGAAGCACGCCGGGCTCCTTCCTGCCAGGACTCACGCTGAGAGCCCAGGAACTTTGCCCACTTGTCTACAGCCTTCCTTAAAACTTCACTTCGGGCTTATCCATAACAGAAATCCACCCTAAACCTCAACTCTTCACATCACCAGATTCTGCATTCCGTCAGCACTCATGAATTTAGCTTATACCATTCTCTAGTCATTTATACGTGTCCACATTTTTACACTCCAACTTTGCAACTGTGGCGTGTGGGTGTGTGTTGGATGAGAATCTTCACTGGGGCAGGGATCTTGTCTTCCCATTTCTTTCTACTGATCTATCTTCTAGAGTCCTGCCTTGGTATCTAGGACGTGAGATTTATATCCTGTAACTCACGATAAGTCAAAGGATAAAACTCAATGCCTGACTTAAAGGCATACTGAGTTTCCCAATTATACCCAATTCTTTTCATTCTGCCCTACTCTTCCCATCCTAAAATCTTCACTATGAACGAGGTACGGACTGGAAAGATTTACAAAAGCAACTCTCACTCTCTGGGGGAATATCTGTCAGGAGGGTGATTCTGTATTTCAGTAATGAAAATGATCACCCCACACGACAGCCTCGTGACCACGGCTCACCTCCATGTGACCACCACTCCAATCGCCACCCACCCCAAGCCTTCCTATCAAATGACCTCTTCTCAGAGTCATGGACATATATACACTAACAAATGTAAGGTAGATAGCTCGTGGGAAGCAGCCGCATAGCACAGGGAGATCAGCTCGGTGCTTTGTGACCACCCAGAGGGGTGGGATAGGGAGGGTGGGAGGGAGGGAGACGCAAGAGGGAAGAGATATGGGAACATATGTATATGTATAACTGATTCACTTTGTTATAAAGCAGAAACTAACACACCATTGTAAAGCAATTATATCCCAATAAAGATGTTAAAAAAAAAATGACCTCTTCTTTTCACCTCAGCTCGAATGTTTTCATTTTCCACCAAACGCTCAGAGAATCCACTAACAAAAGATTCAGAGCCATCACGTATAATTTTGTTCACCTGTCAGTCAGCCAAACACCAAGAACGCATCAATTTGCTTTTCTTGTTTGCCCCAGCAGTTCCCTGCATCTTCCTTCTTCTCTCACGCTGCGGCAGACGAAATGTACCCCCGTTTTCTCCTGCTCTGCTCAGAACACCCCCCAGGTGACGGCCGGGAGCCAGATTCACAAGGAAGCAGCTTGAGCTTCTGGTGGTCACTCGCGGACCCTCCCAAAGCCTCAGCCCTAAGTTTTTATCCATAATTTTGTGCTCATTTTTTAAAGGAAGGCCCCACAAAACATGCACCTGCCCTGTTATTAAACTCCCGCTCAGAAGGCACCAGGATGGCCCAAGTGCCTCGGAGCCCTGAGTCAATGGCAGGCCCACCCCAGGATGGAGAGATGGTCCAGGCCTCCATCTCGCTCAGGCCTCCCTCCTGTTCCCTTCCCCACCTTGGCTGACTTCCCTCCCAGCATCTCCCTGTCACTTCCCCATCTCTGTCTGAGGGGGAAGAGTCTCCTCTTCCCTGATAAGGAGCCCTGTCCGCGGCGACCCTGGGCTCACCCTGCTTCCTTCCCCTAGGAGCAGGAACGGCCCTGCTCACTCTCTTCCTGGAGAAGCTGGGGCCCAGCACAGACCAGCACCCCTGCCACATGCCCGGGACTCCGGATGCAGTGTCGGGCTTGGAGCTGCAGAGTCCGCTAACCTCCTTCCCTCGTGACATTTTACCTTAACTCAAAATGACCTTGCTCTCCTCCTCTGTCACCCCCCTACCCCCCAGACAGAATGATCAACGCCATCAACAACCCAGGGGCCCAGATAGAAGCCCGAGCATCCTCTTCTCCCCTGCACCCCCAGGCCCCCCAGCTGCAGGCCACACCCTCCGTACCCAGTCCCACTGTTCCTCCTCTCCAGCATGGAGTCTGCAAGGATTCCCGAACAGCTCTGCCAAACCCTGAGCTCAGCCCTCTCCTCGCTGGAGGCCCAGCCCTTTGGCTCTGATGATGTTGCCTCTCCCTAAAACACCTACAACTCTTCCACGGCACAGAAATCATCTCAAATAACTAAAAAGTGATGGATGAAAGAGAAACAACACTTTGTCAATGCACTGCTGCAAGAAAGTGAAGAAACTTGGATCCAGAGAGCATGGATCAGAAACAGTAAATGGGGCAACGGCAACTCTTGCCCAGACGGCCTTTGCTAAACCTGGGGCACCCAGGGCTCTGGTTTTTAGGATGTAGAGAAGAGAGACACAGCCAGGGCCTGTCCAGCGCAGGCAGCTGAAGACGAGACATGTGCAAGAAACAGGTATGTATTCCCTTTGGGGTCCCTTCTTGATATACGGTAAACAGCTGAAGTGTGCTAGTGGACTGAATTCTCGTGTTAATTATTTTCCCATAGCTGCAGAAAGGCTTCAGAAATACGCTGAAACAGTCTGAGGATGTACTAACCCATAAGGAGGTACAATTCTCTATGAGGATTAAAAGGGAAGATCCAACCCATCCTTCCCAGACAAGAAGTGGGTTCTCCCCCTAAAATAACAAAGGCAAAGCATGCTTTCTCTGTTACCTGCTCTGCACGTCCAAGTATTATTTTAGAATGTGTGGAGGAGATGTTGGCAACGTTTATGTATTTTCTGTTCCAGTTTAGTAAGTCTTGGACCAGGTACAATGTGACTAGATTTATGACTGTGTACGGTTTTAATTAAATCTGTTTGGAAGGCTATTTCTTCTTCTTAAGTCTTCAGGCAAGTGACACTTAGATGGAGGTCTTGACATCCTAGCAAAGCCTGCTGTTCCTGGCTACAAATTAAGATTTTTTCTGAAGGAAAAAAATGGCATCGGATTGAGAGTTACGGTTAAGCCAACTTTTCTTTCTTCAGTTACACAATGAGTTAATGGTGTTTTTTTTTGTTAAGACTTTTGTGAAGCCAGTCATGAACGGCCACAAACCATATGATTCCATTTATATGAATCGTGCCAGAAGAGGCAAATCTAGAGAGACAGAAAGTGGGTTAGTGGTTGTCAGGGTCTCCGGGGAAGAGGGACTGCTAACAGGTGTGAGAATCCTTTTGGAGGTGACGAAAATATTCGGAAATTGATTGTGGTGCATAAATGAGTGAATTGTACGCTTCGTGAATTACAGTAGAAAAGCAGTTTACAGCACTGGGCCTTGATGGTTGGCAGGGACTTGAGGGAGAGGGAACAGGGGTTACTGCTCATTTTCAGTTTGCAAGATGAAAAAGTTCTGGAACTTGGCTACACAACAACAGGAATATACTTAACACTACTGACCTCTACACTGAAAAACGGTTATGATGGTAAATTCCATATGATGTGGGGTTTTTTGGCCACCACTGGAAAATTTCTAAATTATTTTTTAAAGTGGGGGAGGGGAGGGCTGGAAAAACACTCCACCTGGTTCAAAGCTGCCGTCTGTGTTCTGTCTTCCAACTGTGGGCGCAGGTCCAGCATCCACAGGCTACGGAGAGAGGAGCCTCCCCTCTCTCTCCAGCACTGGTTTAGCTCCCTTTACTACATTCCCCGGAGTCCCTTTATATTAGAAATAGCAGGCATAATCAAAAGGTTACATACAGGGCTTCCCTGGCGGCACAGTGGTTAAGAATCCACCTGCCGATGCAGGGGACACAGATTTGAGCCCTGGTCTGGGAAGATCCCACATGCCGCGGAGCAACTAAGCCCATGTGCCACAACTACTGAGCCTGCGCTCTAGAGCCCGCGAGCCACAACTACTGAGCCCACGTGCCACAACTCCTGAAGCCTGCGCGCCTAGAGCCCATGCTCTGCAACAAGAGAAACCACTGCAGTGAGAAGCCCGCGCACCGCAACGAAGAGTAGCCCCCGCTCGCCGCAACTAGAGAAAGCCCGCGTGCAGCAACAAAGACCCAACGCAGCCAAAAATAAAAATTAATTATTTTAAAAGTTACATACAAATTACTTTAGCAGAATTTCTCCTCAGATAGTGCCTCTCAAATCACTGGTGGCTGTTTTAGGAATTTTCGTTTCTATTAGAATATTACACTGGATTCCACAGGGCCAACAGCCTGGGTAGTGCAGTGAGGTTCATGCCTATGAATGTGGCTTGGTGGGGCTCTGCACGGGGAAGTCTTCATTGAATTGATGCCGACACTGGGGGGTGTGAAGTCCTGAACAGCTACGCTACAGAGCTGAGCGAGCCCACAGGTGAAGAACACCGTTAGGGACCCGAGCTAAGTGATTCCATCCATTGCCAGTTGTGTGGCCTTAAGCAAGTTACTTAACCTCTGGGTACCAGATCCTTTATGTCTGTAAAATGGGAATAATAATGGTACCTCCCTGAGAGATTAAGACAGTACCTGGCTCTGTAAGTGTGCACTGCTATTATTGTTGTTGCTGTTATTAGGCAGTAAGCTAATTTTAAAAGTGTGATTCTGTTCATGTACTGTATTAGTCTGCTCAGGCTGCCATAACAAAATACTACAGACTGGGTGGCTTCAACCCAGACAACAGAGATTTCTCACCGTTCTGGACGCTGAGAAGTCCAAGATCAAGGTGCCAGCACACTCAGCGACCAGAAACAGACATGGTTCCACAGAGCCCAACCATTAAAAACAAACAAACCCAATGACTAAAAACATACACAATAGTGATAAGTTCATTTAGGGGGTTTCTGTAAACCAATGTACTCAGCACGTGCTTCATAACACCGCCTCAGAACTATCCAGTACTATTAGATTGTATTCAGAATTGTATGATGGCTATGACAAAACACTAAGATCACACAGAAATCAACGATCAGGTCAGAAACCAATCAATTAGTATCAACAAGAAAGTTTCTATATGTATGGACAATGGCTCATTCCAGGACACAAATAAACATAACTTCTCCCTAAATACTTCAGCCCCCAAACCCATCTCCCCCTCCCACTCTGAAACCAAGACAAAAATCTACCGAGAGCACCGTTATTGCCATCAAAGTTAAGACAGACCCAAAAATGTATGATCTATTTTCTTATTACTCAATGACGGGCGTGGGAAGAAATCCACTGATAGTTACGTACGTTTACCTATCCTCGCAATAAAATAATACAACTTCTTTGGTTTGATGTCATTAGAGTTGAAAGATGTGACTACTCCTTGGCTCAGGAAAGGCATTATTATAAATCCAGGTTTTTTTAAAAATATTAAAGGAAAGTAGAGAAGTTGGAAATGTTTCCGAGCATTTTGGTCAGATATGCACAGATGGGCTTAGTGGAACTTCCCAGTCAATTTTCTGTCTCCAAATGAGGCTGTTTTGTTACAGATATACTTTCAAAGACATACTACAGAATCCTTGAGCTACATCTTTGGCTAATTCTATACTCATTCCTTTCTTCATTCCCTGTCAACATTTCTAACTTAAAAGCAACGTATTTCAGGTTTAACTTTATGCAAAAAAATACTCTGTGAAATTTTTCACATTATTCCAGTAATAACTAACACAATTTCACTTCTTCAGGTTTCACTAGGCAAAGCATTATTAATTAAATGTGAAGATTTTTTTCTAGATGTTTAGTATTCCATGACACTGAAGTGCTATGTTTGTTCTTTGAGCATTTAAAAATATTTGAGATTTCAGCAAGTGGTTTTTTTTTTTTAAATCAGCAAATTGGCATAGATAGGAAAAAGTCAGAATGCTAATAATGAATCTATCTCATAGTACGTGTTCTACCAATTTGTAAGCTGAGCAGCCTCTTTTCCATCTACAGATCCCAAAACAAGGAAGAAGAGTTAAACATTTGATTTTAAACATACTCTGGCCTGTCTTTTAGATGTGACACTTAGGCATACTTGCATCGTTCTCTGAGGAGAAAGGCAGAATTAGAAGAATCAGCCACTGGGTGAAAATTCAAGAATAGGAATGACTGAATTTCCCAAAGGACAACAGTACATGTGCTTTCACCATTTCTAACTATATCCAATAGATCTAACGACAAAACTCTGAGAAACAGAGGCACTGACAAAAAATCTACCTTTTATTGCTGAGGCCATTATTTTCAAAGCAACATCATTTACTCAGTTAATTTGCTTAGCATTTAGCAAATCTTTCTACTACACAATCCAAACATAAACATTAGTGGATGCCTTGTCAGAATTAAAACTTGCAAATCAGTGAAATCCAAATTAATGAGCGTTTATTGTAGGAGAAAACTGTCCATTGTGAGTATCAGTACTCCCCCCATGCCCTTAAAAAACCTTTGAGTAATAACAGATTACAAAACTTTTCAGTAAAGATAACGGTTGCTAATTTTAAACTCGTATATATATACATATTTTTTATGAAAACGCAAAATATGTTCCTTGCATCAGAGTTTCCCAAAGTAGAGCCCGCAGAAACACCTCCTGGAGAACTTCTGAAAACAGATTCCCGGGCCCCACCTACACAGATTCTGATTCTATGGGTCTGGAATGGAGCCCAAGAATCTGCATTTCTTTCTAACCAGCTCCCGGTAACCCAGGTGCTGTCGGTGCATGGACCAAAGTTTGAGTACCGCTGCCTTAGACGCTCTATATTTTTTGTATGTAGTTCAACTGTCCAGGAGATCGAAAGCCAGGCTGTTTTGAAAAACAAGTGGCACACTACAGCAGAAAGAACAGAGGGGTTCTTTGGACTTGGACAATGTGATGGTTAATTTTATGTGTCAACTTTCTGGGCAATGGAGTGCCCAGATATTTGGTAACACATTATTCTAGATGTGCCCGTGAGGATGTTTTAAAATAAGATTAACATTTAAATGGTAGGCTGAGTAAAGCAGGTTTGCCCTCCCTAATGTGGGTGGGCCTCGCTCAATCAGTTGAGGGCCTGAACAGAACAAAATGTCTGCCTCCCCGCAAAGAAGAGGAAATTCCCCGTGCCTGACTGCCTTCGGATGGGGACATCGGCGTTTTTCCTGACGTCAGCCTCAAATGGAAACATCAGCTCCTCCTGGGTATCAAGCCTGCCGACCCTCAGACTGGGGCTACACCATCACCTCTCCTGGGTTTCCAGCTTGCTAAACTCACCCTGCAGATCTCGGGACCTGTCAGCCTCTGTGATCGCGTGAGTGGAAAACCCAAGTCGTGAAAAATCACTGCGAATGGCAGCTTGACAAAAATTTTAAGGTCTCCAAAGCCAAATGTGGAAGCTAGGGGAAAATAAATTCTAACGCCGTTAAGAAACAGGTATTTAGGTACATCAGAAAAAAGAATACTTCCTTCTCTGAAGGTCCAACAGCCAACATACACACCTGTGAGGATAGAACGCGTGCACAGTGTCCTCGTCCACTTCAGAGAACAACTTTTTACTGTTTCCTTGTTGCTGCTGCTCCAAGTTATTCCAAAGAAATGACGAATTTCACTTCGCAGCGTACTTCAGACCAGCCGCCCTGAACAAACCCTACCACTGAAAACTACTAACAATACGAGATACAACTTTAAAATAATCTTTTGAGCTGCACCGCTCATCTGGCCAGAAAGCAGAGCCTCCAGACAAAGAGAACAGGGGAACCCTAAGAGCTGGTCAGAGCCCCGAGAGCCACCGGCGGAACGGGGTCCAGAGCAGGACGGCCCTCACCCATAGACGGAGACACCGTCACCGGCAGTCCTCAGACCAGCTGGCCTGAGTGTTTCTGTCCCCAAGTGCAAAGGACCTGAGGGAGGACAGAGGAGCAGAGGAAAGAGCATACGGGATCAATCATGAGAGTCCCAACCTAGCCATTCCCCTCGGAGGTGGGAGAAAGTCAGGTTCAGTGAGACTCTGAGTCCCGAGGTATCTGCCGTCTCCTTGCAGCACCCCCATTTCTACACAGAGGACGAGACCTCTAGATTCTTATTATTTACCACACTGGGGTGTTCTTAAAGGCCAAAGAGCTTAATTACTTAATGGCCAGAAAAACCCTTCAGAGCCCAGGCTTAACCTTTCCTGTATCCCCCCAGGGCTAACTACAGAAGAGTTGGGCTCAGGCTGTTACCAATTCCATGTCCTGACTTTGCCCAACAGGGTTCCTCCCCCACCCCACACAGAGGGGTGCTGGCTACCCCGGAAGCTCGGGAGGCAAAGAGATGCCACAGCGTCCCCCGGCAGTGGGTCCGTCTCCATCATCATCCCGAAACACAGACGAACTGGACACGATGCCTTCAAGACTTGGTACCCGCAGCCCCCGCTCTCCTCAGTCTGTGCCTTGAAACACGTTGTGTGCCATCACTCTGTACCCTGGGTCTCACCCTTGGCCCTGGGAGGTGGGATTGCAGTAAGGAAGGTGAGGGAAATAAATGAGTAGGCTGTGTCTTCTGTGAAGATGGCCTTCTCTTGCAATGACTTCCTTTGTTAGAAACAGAAAAGGAGGGACTTCCCTGGTGGCACCGTGGATAAGACTCCACGCTCCCAGTGCAGGGGGCCTGGGTTCAACCCCTGGTCAGGGAACTAGATCCCACATGCATGCCGCAACTAAGAGTTTGCATGCCACAACTAAGGAGCCTGCCTGCCACAGCTAAGGAGCCCATGTGCTGCAACAAAGGAGCTGGCGAACCACAACTAAGGAGCCCGTCTCCCGCAACTAAGACCCGGTGCAACCAAATAAATAACTAAATATTAAAAAAAAAGAAAGAAAGAAAGAAAAGGAGCCCAAACCCCAGAAAAGCAGCGGGGGAGGAAAGGTGAAAGAAAAATAACTAATTTGGAGAAAATTCATTTCTCAGGTAGCTGACAACAAATACGCTCAGCTCACAGAAAGAAGAGTGTCAGTGACGAGGTGCAGTGAGAACCGGGGACACGCTGCCAAACATGACCTACGGGGCAGAAGCTACGTAAAGAAACACCTCCGAGGACCCGAAGTTAGCGGCCACAGCAGGGACTTTCCATGGTCCTCTGGCCTCCGCAGGCGGATGCTGCTTCAGAGATGTCAGACAGGGAGCAGCGCTACCCTGAAAGGAACGGGGAAGGGAGGGAATGGCAGACGGGGGCCTGCGCCCTAAAGTGGGGCCCCTGAGCTCTGTTCCAGAGACCAACACAGAGCTGACGTTTTCCTCCGATGTAGAAATGAGCCAACGCCTTTGAGAACCCTGGAAACCAGAGATATTAAAACCAGATTGAGAGTCCCTCGTGTGCATCTCTCTCAAACCAAGAAGTACGTGTCCTGACTGCTCCTTCAGTCCCCATCCCTCCCTGAAGTAACATTCCTTGAGACGTCTACACAGAATCTGGGTAACTGAAAATACAACCACTCGTTGGTTTTAAGGACCCAAGTGATTAGGGCTTACATTTTCAAATATGGCACAAAATGAATGTGTGTGTGTATATGTGTACATACATGCATACTTTTCTAAGAGTGTTTTCACTCACTGAGAATTACTTGGGGTAAATAAATATTACCAGACACATTTCCTCTGTTCAGCCTACTCCAGCCCCCACCCCCTCCTCTGTCTTTACCCACTCATCCCCACCCTCGGACCACTGTAAATATCCAATAAGACATTTCAGCGCAAATAAATGGACAGATACGAATTCTCCTTCTTTCCTTTAATCAGAACCACCGTCTGGAACTAGACTGTTGATGCAGAACACTGGCAAAGTAGGTTGCAAGAATAGACAGAATTTAAAGTCAGGCTAGACAAAGACCATCCTAGGAAACTGTTCAGTCTATTGTGTAAATTAAGGTCACCAGAGGCAGAGGATGCTCTGACCACAAAAAAGCTCTGGTCTACTGTACCAGGAAGGACAGGAAATGCAGCGAGGTACCCAGGATACCTGTGAGGAGGTGGGAAGACAAAAACATTAGTTCTTAAATCAAAAAATCCACCACCTGGGCTTCCCTGGTGGCGCAGTGGTTGAGAGTCCGTCTGCCGATGCAGGGGACGTGGGTTCGTGCCCCGGTCCGGGAGGATCCCACATGCCGCGGAGCAGCTGGGCCCACGGGCCGTGGCCGCTGCGCCTGCGCGTCCGGAGCCTGTGCTCCGCAATGGGAGAGGCCACGGTGGTGAGATGCCCGCGTACCGCAAACAAAACAAACAAACAAACAAAAAAAATCCACCATCTACTTGATTGGCTCCAAGGTTTAGCTGCAATTTCACAGTTATTAATGAAATTTCAGTAATTATAGGACTAATATAGCAACTTCAATTTTCCCAAGCATCTACAGTATCCTCAGTGAATTGTTTTACTGACATTAAAAGCAGAGTTTATGAAAAATTTATATTTACACTGATTAGGCCATATCAATGTGTCCTAGCTGAAAATCACCCTGGGGTGTGTGGACAGTCAAACTACATTGAAGCTGGTGTATCTTCAGCAGGAAAAGCAAGTGGAATGAGTGAATGACTAGGTATATGTTACTCATCTTTTTCCTTATGGTCTCAGAGTTTCCTGTATAACCCCAAAGCTATATAAATGGTTTACCAAATGTCTTCCTAACGTCTTATTTATTTTTATGTTTAGAGCTAGACCTTTAATCCATCTCAAAGATTTCCTTGTATCCGGTATCAGATGAAAAAATTAATTTTTTCTTCCAAATCAATAGCTAAGTCAACCAGCACCATGTATTAATAAATAAACCACTCTTTTCCCACCAATTTAAATGCACTTTTACCATATATAATTTCCCAGATGTACTCAGGCTCTTGATTCTATTTCTGTGCCAGTACCTGCTGTTTTAATTATAGTGGCTCCAAAATTCTAACAACTGAAACAGCAAGGCCCATTTTACATATTTCAAAAATGTCTTATGATTCTTAAACATTTCTTCTCCCACAGGAACTTAAAACCATTTTGCCTGCTTCCCCATTCCCCAAAGAACAGCAGTGCTCTGACTGACAGGGTCTAACAGGTGTAAATGGCTTCAGAGGGGACTAGCGTTTCATGATGCCATCTTCCCATCCAGGAGTACGGCCTGTTCTTTCACTATTTTGATCTTGTTTTAAGTCCTGTAAAGTTTTACATTTTTCTTCCTATCAGGCATGTTCCCTCCTACTTAAACTTATTTGAGTATTTTTTTAGTCTTACAATTTTGAACTTTTTCCCATCTCTAAGTTGTTATTCCAAGGATGGAAAAAAAGCTATTGGTTTCTATATTTAAGTCATCCAAATCCACTTAATTTCAAAAGTACTTAAAGGATTATCTTGGGTTTTTAAGTATATGATGATAATCTCTGAAAACAAAAAATAATTTCACTTTTTTCCCAATCTCTTCAACTTCTCACTGTATAAGTTAACACCTTTAAAATATTATTAAATAATAGTGGCGAGAGAGGGCAATCATGTATTTCAATGGGAATAGCTATACTATTTTATCATTTAATTGAATGTTGCTGGATTTTGATAATCATTCTTCATCATATTTAGGTAATTTCTATCTACTTCTATTTTCATCAGATATTAAAAAATCATGGCTACAAACAACTAGAGACATTTTAAAACCTAAGGGTATTTTTTCTTTATTATTTTGAAAGACTCCCTAATGTTGAACCATCCTTGCATTCATGGAATAAACCTTAGTTGGGCTGACGTTTAAAAAAATACCCTATCTGGCTTTAATTTATTCATTAAATTAAAATAAATTTGGGGCTTCCCTGGTGGCGCAGTGGTTGAGAGTCCGCCTGCCGATGCAGGGGTCATGGGTTCGTGCCCCGGTCCGGGAAGATCCCACGTGCCACAGAGCGGCTGGACCCGTGAGCCACGGCCGCTGAGCCTGCACGTCCGGAGCCTGTGCTCCGCAACGGGAGAGGCCACAGCAGTGAGAGGCCCACGTACCGCAAAAAAAAAAAAAAAAAAAAAAAAAATTATTTTATTTATAATTGTTCCTGTATTCATTAGTAAAATGGATACTTTTCTTACTATATTTTCCCATATTATCTATGTTAGGTTTTGAGTTATATCATATTGTAACATTATATATTTTTAATAATACAGAAAGTATCTGTCCTTTGAACACTGGCTATAAACTGGGCCTAGTGCTTTAACAGATGAGCTTAGTCAATTAACACCTGGGCTGCAAACGTCAACTTTTCCCTCAGTGGGGAAGAAATTCTCAGAGTTGCATGTAGACATATTTACACACACCAAGTGAAGATGTGGGATGATAACTCTCTTCCAACTTTGCAATTTCTGACTTGAAAAGGGAATATAAGAAGAGTCCTTTGGAATTGACAGAACCCTCCTGAGATAAGCAGGGCACTTGGAGAGGAAAATCACAGTAACATCTGAGGTTTGAGCACTGGCCGAAGATACCAAATGAGTTAATAGTACAAACGATTGGAATCCCATGTCATTCCCCGACCACAATTTTTGAAGTTTGAAAAGAAATGAAAATATTCCTTAGGAATTCACAGCTTCCTCATGGAACTGAGTAGTGAGTGGGCCCCAGAGCTTTTCAGTTTCCTCCTAAGAAGTCAAACTTCTTCACATATATAGAGTCTTCCCACAGTACTTGTAATAACACGTAAACGCAACTTCCTTACCATGGTTCTCCCTAAGCAGAGACTTTGGCTGGCCTCTCCCCCCACCCCCTACTCGCTCCCTTCCTGGGGTTCGGGGTGGGGGAGTTTTTATCTATCAGATGGGTGATCTTGGGGGCAGGAGATGGGCCTTCTTGGCTCAACCCTTTCCCCTCTTTGGTCAGTTCTGCCCACTGTCAGAGAACACGCACTCTGGGCGGTACTCACCCTGGGAGACTGCGGTTCCCCTGTCTGTGTGCCAGTAACTGGGTGGTGAGTCTGTCCAGTTCAGGACACAGTGAACAGGTGGCCAGCACCTAAGTCTGGCGTCTATCAGCATCAGGCTGATGCTGTGATCAGTGGTGGGTAGCATGCCTCTTTCTCAGTTGGTTCAGAACTCAGGAGAGGAAGAAGACGTTATTTATGAACACCGCCCCCTCGTAAAGCTAAACCACCACTTTATTTCAACAGTGAACTTTGTATCAACAGAAATGTAAGATGGGCTGAATGGGACGCTTTATCAATGCCCTCAACCCTCTATACCATGTAAGAAAAGCCTAACTATTGGGCCAGAGAGCTAAACCCAAAGCAACACTGATCACTTAGAACCACAAAACCTGCAGGCACTGGGCCTAGGAGGTCATGCACACCTGCAAACGGGGACCCTTGAATATCTGAATTCCTAAATGACAATACACACCATGGAAGGCCTTCATGGGGTCCTCACTTGATCTACTGTAGATGGGGAAACTATTATGAACATCTCCTGGGAAAATCAGACAATACTATCAAAAACTCCACTCTAGGGCTTCTCTGGTGGCGCAGTGGTTGAGAGTCCGCCTGCCGATGCAGGGGACACGGGTTCGTGTCCCGGTCCGGGAAGATCCCACATGCCACGGAGCGGCTGGGCCCGTGAGCCATGGCCGCTGAGCCTGTGCGTCCAGAGCCTGTGCTCCACAACGGGAGAGGCCACAACAGTGAGAGGCCCGTGTACCGCAAAAAAAAAAAAAAAAAAAAAACATATTGTAAAAGACAAATGAGGCAGTGGCCTAGCTTGCAAGAACTCACGTCCCTGCTATCTAGCCATGGGGAGTTGCCCCAGTGACCTTTCAGTAAGCCCCCTGCTCGACTCTCATTAGCCAGAATCGATCATTCTGTTGCTTACAACCCAAAGACTTTTAATTGAGAAAAGACATAAAACAACTGTAGGGAAATGCCATAGAGTATTAACACTGTTGTCTGGTTGGACGATTTTTTTTTTGGCTGCAGCTTGCAGGATCTTAGTTCCCTGACCAGGGATTGAACCCAGGGCCACGGCAGTCAAAGTGCTGAGTCCTAACCACTGGACCGCCAGGGAATACCCGAGGTTGGATTTTTTTTTTTTTTTTAAGTTTTCATGCATCTTCTCAATTTTCTACAACGCGCACAGATTGCTTTAGGGCTAAGTATTAAGGGACTTAAAGGGTTTGAGGGTTAATTTCTTTTAAAGATCAAATTGTTCCTCTGGTTTTCACTGAATCCCTTCATCTGTTCAAAGATGCCTAAACCTCTAATGTTCAAAGTCATCATATTAACAAGCAATTGTTAAAATAAGCTATGATGACAGCTTCATGGATAATGACAATTTTCTCAATGATGCCCAGATCTCTTTTTTTGGGAGCCAGTGGCGGGGGGGGCGGTTACCCAGTTCTCTAAGGCACATAAGAGGCAATGACTCACTTATCTCGTGACCCTGTGGAGGTCACAAAGAACCCACACCCACGCTCCTGGGCATGACCAGTAACCGTCACACAACCTGCTAGGAAATGTCATTAGACCATCCCAACCTGGCTTTTAAATAATGCTTTCTGAGTAATTCCTTAAAACGCTCATATACTAAAACAATATATTCAATCTACTTTTTCTTTTTCCACTTCTCTAACCTCAAATGGGCAATACAGTAGAGATAAATGAGGCCTAGTAACCCAGGTGAGATACTTCAAGTCCCAGGGCTTTCCACAGTGTTGCCAGCATCCCCCTTCTATCATATGCTGTGCTGTGACCTTACCCTCAAAGGAAAACACTTCTGAGATTACACTACATGCCCTGTTGCTGCCGTCAGTTAATGGTATTTCGCATGGTCATTCAGGGGCCTCAAGCTGTGAATAAAATACAAGTAGAAAGGATTTCGTGACAGGAGAATTTACCCAAATGCTCTACTTTGGGGACAAAAATTTAAAACTTCTTGTATCAATCTCCTGACTACAAATTTCTAAACGCTGCAACACAAGCAGAATAAATACCACTATGACTTGTTTCATCTTCACTGTCAGATGAAGCTCCACAAAGGAGGAGCAATGTGGGCAGAAGGGCAAAGAATAGAAAGTTTATCATTTGCAGGGAATTAATTAGAACAAGGTCCAAATGGTATGTCTTGGCAGCTCTGTGCTTAGAACGTCATCCGTTACTCAAAAACAGTATTTAATTGCAGATCTGCGTGCCAAGTGCAGCAAGAAGATGCTGCTTGGCTTGCTGCCTTAAATATATGTTTTGTGTGCAATATTAAAAGATTCAGTTTCTGAGGTTATGAGAATCTTATTATTCAACTCACACAGAAAGAGCTAGAAAATAAAGGATGCATAACACCTTTGGTAACTTGAGTATCATTCTGAAATTTTGTCTTTGCAAAGTGTTCTCAATCAATCGTTAGCCTAAGACCCAGCAAATCATGCCACGGGAGGTGAACTGACCCTTAGGATACAGGGATTTGCTGAAGGTACCACAAGTGGGTCAATGAACAGAAAAGGTCTATTAACTGTTTACCCCTCATATGTGCAGGAAACTCACTAGCTGCTGCAGAGGTCACAAAGAACCCCGCCCCAGCTTTAAAGGAATTTACCGTCTCTCCGGCAGGCATGAGCCATAAAACGATAACTAATGATATACAAACAGAAGATAAACACCAACACCAAACGATGCTGTGAATGCTAGTGAAACAAATGTTACCATGGATGCTTCAAAGTGTCTTCACCAGTCATCACAGAAATGAGGTCACAGTACTTATAAGCTAGCATTTTAGTTTATTGGAATGAGTTTTTTCCTTCCTCCAAGTCTTTTTAGCCACAGATGAATCGACTTCCATATCCCCTGACACCTGCCTGATACACTGTCAGGATTCAACTGAAGCACAGTACATGGAAATGAAGGTCTAGACTAGTTTTCTCAAAGGCTAATATCAATTGTGGTTATTTTAACTAGTTTCCAATTTAAAAAATATATGGTTAAAAAAAAACACAAAATTTTCTATCTTAACCATTTTTAAGTGTTCAGTAGTGTTAAGTATACTCACATAGGTCCCCAGAAATTTTTCGTCTTGCAAAACTAAAACTATGTTGCCATTAAACAACAACTCTTCATTCCCACCCCTCTCCCCAGCCACTGGCAATCACCATTCTACTTTCAGTCTCTATGAATTTGATGACTCCTGGGACCTCACGGAAGTAGATTCATACAGTATTTGTCTTTTTTGTGACTGGCTTAGTTCACTTAACATAATGTCCTCAATGCTCATCTGTATTGTAGCATTTGACAGGATTTCCTCCCTTTTCAGACTGAATAATATTCCACAGTATGTATATACCATATATTATCCATTCATCCATCAACGCACATTTGGGTTGCTTCCACCTCCTGGCTATTGTGAATAACACTATTTAAAGACAGGTGTTCAAATATCTCTTCAAGATCCTGCTCTCATTTATTTGGGGTATATACTCAGAAGTGGAATTGCTGGATCACATGGTAATTCTAACGTTTCATTTTTTGAGGAACCGCCGTAATCTTTTCCATAGTGGCTGTCCCTTTACATTCCCACCAACAAGGCACAAGGGTTTCAATTTCCTCGCATCCTGAATAGTTGTTGTATTCTGTGTGTGTGTGTGTGTGTGTGTGTGTGTGTGTGTGTGTGTGTGTAGCAACCATACTAATGGGTGTGAGGTAATATCTCATGGTGGTGTTTTTTTTTTTTTTTTTGGTACGCGGGCCTCTCACTGTTGTGGCCTCTCCCGTTGCAGAGCACAGGCTCCGGACGCGCAGGCTCAGCGGCCATGGCTCACGGGCCCAGCCGCTTCGCGGCATGTGGGATCTTCCCGGACCGGGGCACGAACCCGTGTCCCCTGCATCGGCAGGCGGACTCTCAACCATTGCGCCACCAGGGAAGCCCTCTCATGGTGGTTTTGATTTGCATTTCTCTAATGATTAGTAATGCTCTTTGGCATAACTGCTCCAAGACAGAGGATGCTGGGAGAGCAGTGAAGGCTTATTCTTTCAACCTAGACCAATACATCAAAAGAATGGCTATTTCCCAGAATCAGAGTGAGTGATGTTGGGAGATACTACGCAGTGACTTTCAAGTCAGCACTCTCCCGTCGCTGATTCACAAAAAAATGCTGGAGAAGGAAGGCAAATTACTTCAAACCAACCCACTCCTACAGTTCGCTTGATTGAAACAGCCAAGATTTCCCATCTAATATGACGGCGCAGACTACAGTTCCCATTTTAATCATGCATACACGTGATTTAAGGGAGTTTTATGTGATAAAGCTCTCCTCCACCTATTAGGGAAATGCCCCATTCTCCATCGCGACCCAAAGGAACCAGAGCAGAAAACTGGGTGCTCAAGTTGCACATCTAGAAGTCACAGCAGCAAATGGCCCACCCATTTCTCCAATGATGTTTCAGAAAAAAGCCAGACAATGAAAACTGCTGTATGTACAGGCTGGACTGGATCTCCCCAAAGTTCACATGCCGGAGTCCTAACTGCTCTCCCCTCCCACCCAGTAGCCAGTGACCTTACTTGGAAGATGGGTCTTTGCAACTGATCGAGTTACGATGGGGTCATTAGGGTGGGCCCTAAACCAGTATGACTGTGGCCTTATAAAAGGGAGAAACTAGGGCAAACACACAGAAGGAGACGGCCAGGTGAAGATGATGACACAGACTGGTAGAGATATATCGACAAGCCAAAGAACACCAAAGATGGCCAGCAACCCGCCAGAAGCTAGCAGGGAGGCATGGAAAAGATTCTCCCTCACAGCCTCAGAAGGAACCAACCCTGCCCGCGCCTCAGTCTCAGACTTCCAGCCTCCACAGCTGTGAGTCAATCAATTTCTGTTGTTTAAGCTGCCCCCTCCCTGGTACTATGTTACAGCAGCCCTTGCAAACTGATACATTATATCTCACCAGATGTCCAACTGCATTGCTGAGTGATGGAGTAGCCTAGGCAAATGGACCACTAAAGCATCGCTTCAATGCCACTGCACAAAGTGTTGCCAGTAGGACTCTGAAACATCGCTGATCGGCTCCAGGGTTCACATGGGTACAGGGCACAGAGAAAAAGAGCTTAGTTTCATCTAGTACTTTGTGTACCATGAAACAGTGACCAAAAACAAAACCAACTCTCCAGGCCCCTTGGTCAAGCATTTCTGGAGCCAAGCGGAGGGCAAAAATAAGTTTGGAAGCTAAGCATTGCGACTTGTACCCACATAAATCTCTCTCTAAACAGCCCCGGCTTGGCAGGGTGCCTATGGGCTGCTGGAAATGGCTTGGGTTCTGCTGAACCAGTTTTCTAGAGAAAATTAAAACTTTATTCACTAAGGCTGCCATGTACCTTTCAGGAGCTTCAAAAGAGAAGGCAGCCGGGGGCACTAAAACAGGAAGCCCATCGGGGCTTCCCTGGTGGCGCAGTGGTCGAGAGTCCCCCTGCCGATGCAGGGGACACGGGTTCGTGCCCCAGTCCGGGAAGATCCCACATGCCGCGGAGCGGCTGGGCCCGTGAGCCATGGCCGCTGAGCCTGCGCGTCCGGAGCCTGTGCTCCGCAACGGGAGAGGCTGCAACAGTGAGAGGCCCGCGTACGGCAAAAAAAAAAAAAAAAAAGAGGAAGCCCATCTTAGAGAAACTGCCCTTGGAAAGGAAAGGAAGGGGCGGGGGGGGGGCGGGGAAAGACAGGTTAACTTTGTCATTAGGGATTCGGAAAGTTCACAGGTAGCCAACACCAAGAGTTTGCTTGGAATGAAGGTTTTCCTCTGTGCTGTGAATAATGGGTGAGAGCTTAAACCAGGAGAGCCCTGAGCAGGGCGAGTCCAGGCACCTCATGACGTGGTCAGCAAACAGGACCTCTGATCACCCCCAATGAAACCTACCTGCATGGGTGAGCTGTTCAACACACCTGAAACCCAGTTAATAAAGGGAAGGAGCTCCTTGGTGCTTATTACGAAACTAGACATTCCATTTAACAGCTCTAATAAAATATGTCACCGTGGTACTTACAAAAATATCTACATCGGGCAAAGGCATGATAGATGGCCGATAGCAGTATCTAAGTTTTGTTTCCACTCACAGATTCAGCATATGCTATAACTACTGCACCACCCTGTCCTTTTTTTAAATCATCTGGATTCTAGTATTAAATTGTCTATAAATTAAATAAAAGCATGCCCATGAATGACAGAACTTATATGTGAATAGAAGACATTTTTGTTGGCGCCTGCCATGGGAAGCAGTGTCCTGCGTGAGACGAAATGAAGGTTGGAGGGTCAGAGGAGAGGCTGCAAGGATGGAGACAAAGGCAGGGGAAGAGAGAGGAGCCTAAGTTTTAGGAGACAGGAACTTGGGAGCCCATGCCTGGTGGCCTCAACTTCCTCTGTGAGGTGTAAGTCCTGGGCATCTCCCAAGAGATGGGGTGCCCTGGCCCTTGTCTCACGGCCCCACCGGCCGGCCTCTACAGACCGCTCCCTTAGGCTCCTCATTTGCGGGCCTCCGGTTCAGGGACAGGCGACGCCGACAGGGTACGGGTGGTCCACCCGCCCCTCCTCGGGTTCCCTCCTGGCCCTGGCAACGGCCATCGCTGCCGCTGGCCGGGCCCTCCTGCGTGGCCACAGCATGACCCACTTGAGACCCACTCCCTCTTCTTGCCCCTTTAGACTAAGCTTGTGTAGCCGCAGGAATGCGAAAGCTGACTGGAAGGGACTGGGAAGGTCTATAACAGCCACCGTGGGAGCCAGGAAAGCAGGGGGGCACTCTGGCACAGTCACCGGGATGCTCTGAGGACCAGGGAAGATCTGAGTTTGTAAATTTACAGTGGCAACAACCTCTGTTGTGATACATTTTTTCCAACCACTCTTAACTGCCTTGGGTAGCAGCAGAGGAGAAAGGAACGGCAGCCGCCCCAGAATCACAGCAAAGCAAGAGAGAATCTGGGTGCCCTGGGAGAAGAGGGTCGAGGGAGGGGAGGGTCCTGCGAAGTTGAAGGGCAGATGTGATGGGAGGGGACAATACGGAGAGGCAGCTCAGCTAGGATTCGGAAAACCAACTCAATGCCAACACTGAAAAAACAGCACCAACACAGGGGCATGGACCTCCATAAAAATGTTACCAGATATTTATTACTGGACATCTATCCCATTCAAGTGTCCCCCGGAACCTAGGAAGATCAGTCATGCATGCCTTTTATTTCCCGTTTCTGCTGTTCCTCGTTCAGGGATACATACTTGGAATCAGGAACTGAGGAATGCTTCGGGTTATACATCAGACAGCCTTACATACAATGAGCTTTAACTGTGTTTTTAAAAAATATACCAAGAAGGAAATCTTCCTACAAAATGTTCAGGGAGAACAAAGACTGCAGTGTTTTATTTTTAAAAGGCGTGTGTTAAGCGAAAGCCGTCTCGAGGCTCAGGGTAATACCGACGTTCTTTCCCCTTCGTTTCCCCACTGTTTAAATACACTTTTGCTATGAGCTGAATTGGGGCCGCCTCCAACTCACAGCCTGAAGTGCTAAACCCCTGTACTTCAGAACGTGACCTTCTTTGGAAATAGCATCTTTACAGAGGTCATCAAGTTTAAATGAGGTCAGTAGGGTGGGCCCTAATCCTGTATGGCCGCTCTCTTTACATTGGGCTGACCAAAGATTTCGTTCAGGTTCTTCCATAACATCTCAGGAAAAACCCGAACGAACGTTTTGGCCAACCCAATAAAAAGGGTATATTTGGAGACAGACACCCAGATAGGGAAAAGGCCACGTAAAGATGGATGCAGAGATGCAAGGCACCCCAGAGACTGCCAGCAAATCCCCAGAAGCTAGGAGAGCACCACGGAACAGATTCTCCCTCAGAAGGATCCAATCCTGCCAACACCTTGGTCTTGGACTTCGGGCCTTCAGAACTCAAAGAGAATGGATTTCTGTCGTTGAACCCGCCCAGTTTGTGGTACCGCGTCACGGTGGCCCTAAGAAACCAACACAGATCGTAACCGTGAAAAAGGCACTGTCTTGACACCCTAATAACTCCACAAGGGCTCTTGGGTCTCGCTTTTCAATGCTTTAGACACTCAGCCTTATATCTAGATCGAAGGTAATGTGAGCATTTGAGTTCTGTTTGCAGAAACACGTTCTGACAAATGACCATGGAAGATGACGTGACAGCCAAACACACTTGATCAGTTCGCCTCATCAGTAAATGGCATCAGAATTAAAGGACAGGTAACACCCCCATTCCTAAGGATTCTGAACGTCGTCTAAAGGCACTGGGTGTCAATGCTTTCCCAGTCTGGCCCTCACTTACTTGCGTCAAGTTGCACAGAGTTGCTTCTGGATGACAAGGAAATTGAAATGCAGAGTAAATATAATTTTCCTAATGTAAGTGGAAAGCAAGCAATCAACCACCATTTGATACTTGCAGTTTGTACAATCTACGTAATCACTGTGAATCTCAGAGGTTCATTTATAGAATCAGATTCTTCTTTGTGATTATAAACGAGGCAGTGCCTTTCACCAGCAAATTAGCAACGCGCCTTTCACGGCAACTAAAGGAAGGCATCATTTCCGGTACAACAGTTGTCACAGAAAGGCCAGTCGATGTCCCAGTCCTCCGTGGCAGCACGGAGCCACCCAGGTGTAAGCGTAAGGACTGTCTGCGCTCCCCACTCTTTGGGTGCTGCCCTCCCACACGCCGCAAGTCCTCTCAATTCCACCTCCTTCACTTCTCCTGCATCTGTCACCTCCCCAGCATCCCATCTGGGGCCCTTAACAGTCACCACCGTGTGTCACTGGGCTTTCCTCCTGCAGGCTCAGCCCTCAACCCATCCTACCCACTAACGAGTATCTATCACTGGCATCTGTCTCACGGACCAGCACGACTGATGTGGTAGGTTGTTGGACTCTCTATGGGCTCCCTAAGGCCCTGAAGCCCATCTAATGGCATGGGGAGAGCGGGGCTTAAGTATAGAGAGGGGCTGGGCCAGGACCCTGGCTCTACGACCTAGATCAAGCCCTTTCTGCCCTCTACGCCTCACTGGGGTCATTCATGCCTACCTCATAGATTGACTGATCAGCCATAAGTGAAAGAACGTTAAGTACAGATGTAGCACAAAGTCCGGCACACAGCAAGGGTTTTCTTAAAGGGTAGCCATTATTTTTGTTCATTTTCTTATCAGCAACACCTTGCCGTGCGTGTCCATAAATATTCGTGGGACTCATATCGTGTTTCCAAGATCACATTCCATAAAATAATACCAGCGCTCTGGAATTCTATTGTGGGTATCAAGTCTAGCTTCCTGTTTATATAAATGAGGAAGGAGAAACCTATAAGGCTCCTGGCTCACAGTTATCAAGTATGACTTTTAGTATTGCTTTCACACGATCATTTTCTCTACAGATCCCAAACTGATTAAATCATTCCAATATATTTCTTAGGAGTTAAAGCTATGATTTCCAACTCCAATGTTCGAATTGAGGAAAGACAGCAAATAAGCGAACCATAAAAAATAAAATAGCAGATCATTTAAACATCAGTCTGATTTGTATGTTAATATGTTTCACATTCAAACACAGGGGTATCTAGCCAGCTAAATGCTTCCTTCAAAGGAGCCTTCAAAGAAGCCTTCCTTCAAAGGCCCGTCCTAGAGGGTCCTGAAACCCTCCGTCCACCACCTTGAAATCCTACAGCCAACCTGGGCCAGAGGGATGAGAGGTTCTCCTAGGAAAATCCTGACTCTAGGAAAACAGAGGCTTTGGACTAAGTCAATGAAGGAGACCAAGAATTCAGCAAAGCTGACATGCACATAAAATGTTTAAGCTACACGAACACCCCCTCGATGTTAAAGCTACGGGAACTGAAGCTCCGAGGAGCTACAGACACGTCGGAAAAAGGGAGTAACTGTGCTGGTGAGAAGCTGAGACTTCATCACACCTGTCCAGGTGGGACTCCCTTCTTACAGACCTTCGAAAGCCACCTGGGCTCCTCATCTCTATCTCAGGAAAGACTCACGCGAGACTATATAGAAAGCTGGGGGGTGGGTAAAAAAAAGAATTAGTCCACTTGACAAGTATGCTAGTTTTAAATTTTAAAGTGTTTTCATAGGCTTCTTTTCCATTTCACCTGCCCAAGAGCTCTACAATGCAAGCACAGTCTCAATTCTGCTAATGAACAAGAAGGCGAGCAAAGCTTAGTGTGAAAGGAAGAAAAAAAGATTAGCTTTTAAGGAGAAACTAATCTGCATCCAGGACTCTGCGAGGTGTTTTCTCAGAAGGTATTTCACGTGAGCTTCACCTCAGCCCCGTGAAGTACGTGTTCCCTGGATTCGGAGACGAGGACGTGGGTTGAGAGTGGTCATCTTCTCACCCAGAGCCACCCAGCTAGTAAGCCTTGAAGCCCGGATGCGCGGCCCTGGACTTTCCCCTTTAACCACTCTGTTTTTATAATTCAGACAATTTATTATCTCCACTTAAAAGAGAGGAGGGGGCTTCCCTGGTGGTGCAGTGGTTGAGAGCCCGCCTGCCGATGCAGGGGACACGGGTTTGTGCCCTGGTCTGGGAGGATCCCACATGCCGCAGAGCGGCTGGGCCCGTGAGCCATGGCCGCTGAGCCTGCGCGTCTGGAGCCTGTGCTCCACAACGGGAGAGGCCACAACAGTGAGAGGCCCGCGTACCACTAACTAACTAACTAACTCACTCACTAACTAAATAAATAAATAAATAAAGGAAAAAAGCAGCTTCTCAAACTCCCCACGTTTCCCCAGAATATTGGCCCACTTTAACGTCTGATACAGACATTCTCAATTAGTTTATTCCTTTTATTTATTAGTTTCTACTGAGAGACTTTTCAGGGAGAAAATAGCAAACAGCTGTTACAGAATTCCTGCCATCACGTCAGAGCCTCAGAAATGACTTTGATCAAGGGTCTACAGTGGAGTTGAAAGGGGCACACAAACATTTCGGGCCAACATTTAAGTCCTACTCTCTGCTTCTAAGGAACTAGAAAGGAAGGCTAACAGTATTCCACTGAAATGAATTATGAAAAAAAATTTTTTTATCTATTAAAATAGCCCTTAAATTTAACATCATGAGACCAGACCCAGAAGGACCATTTATCATTCAAGTTAAATAAAACACAGAAAGGACCATTCAAAGCGGAGTGGACATGAATACTCTTTCAGAAACTCTGCTAATAATAGGGGCCAAAAGCAACACTGATAAGGGGAAAGAAATATGGACTCATTTTTAAAAAGCTGAGCGAACTTGTGAAATTCCTTCCCCTCATTCTGGTTCAAACTGCAGCTGCTTAAGGGGCAGTTAACGGAGCTCTGGGCACACACATCTCCCTTCTGGTTTAAATAGTCAATTAAATTTTATTTAGGTCTCGGTATCACCACCATCACCTCTTAGTGCACTTTACGCAAAAGAAAAAAAAATAAAAGGACCCCTGAATGCACACCTGCCTTCTAAGATCATATAATCCAATCAACTGCAAGGAATAACCCCACTGCCAGGGACTTGCGATTCCAGGGGAACCGAGAAGCAGAGCACGTATTACAAAGGAAGATATATTTCCCCCCAAGATCTTGGTTAAATGTACATTCCACCTCTTTGAGGAGAAAAAAAAAAACCAAGACATTTAGTGGCTTATCCAAAAAGGCATCGTCTCTAAGATGGCTGAAATAGAAATTAAAAAGGGAAACAAAATCATTCAACATAAGACAAAGACAGAAAAGGACCATGCTTTTCTGTAGACACAGTGGCTGTGAGTGACACAAGGCCAGCTCCAAGCCATCAGCCTCAGCTTTTCCCGATGTAAACTGGGGGGTCCCCAAAAGGACACGCAGAGCTTTTTAAAAAGACAAACTTTTGTTACGTCCTTTTTTCTGAGCGCAAGCCTATGAAGACAGTTTTCAAATTCTCTAACCATTTACGACCTTTTGCAGAACCACAAAGCACTTGGAGGAACAAGCTCTCGACTGACGTCAAGCCCAGGCTTCAGTGAAAATTAAAGAAATTAAACGACTGCTTCATTTCAAAATGTAAGAAAATGAAATAATGTTTATAATAAATAAACATTTATGAATAAATGTTTTATCATTTATGGGCTGACCGTGTGAGACTCCAAATTAGGTCTGAGATAACATAGGCAGTTTTGCCCTCCGTAAATAAAAAAACCCTTTGCAGTCTTTTATTATGACGTGCAACCTAATCATTTTTCTTAAAAGTTTTAGATGTTTGTTTTCAACAAACTTGTTTGCTTCCTGCTAATAATGTGTTGTCCAGAAAATATCTGATTTCTTTCCACCTTCTACCTACAATTTTCAAGTGGCGTAAAGTTTGGCCCAATTTAGTTTAGTGAGATGTATGTAAGTTACCCCACCTCCCACCAACACACACACACAAAATCCTAATGTTGCCTGATGCTCCGTAAGCAACATATTGTATACCATCCGCTTATTCACCCTGACCACATTGGTTTGAGCACTTACTAGTTACACAGTAACTACTATCTCTGAGGAGGCTTTTAGAATTTTGTGGGTTTTTTAAGATTAAAAATCCCTTTTCTGAAAGAGTTTACCATCTGCCTGGGGGATTAACAAATACAGTCATGAAAAGGTAATTCATCAACAAAGATGTCAACACAAGGTGCTGACTTCCAAAAAAAGAAAGGGAGAGAAAAAAGCCTGTAGTATCATCTGGACCAAACACCTCATTTTGCAAATAAGGAAACCAAGTCACAGCAGGGTTTATAAGGGAACTAATTAGGGAGAGAAGCAAGATTAAAGCCTGTGACTCAAAGTCTAATTAGAGGTACACATAACAAGTACTATAAGAAGAGAGAGACGGCCCCCAGCAAGAGCTATGGGGGGGGGGGCTTGGACAGTTGAGGTGATCTTGATAAATTTGTTAGTGGATGTTGGCCAGTGTTTAGAAATGGAAAAAGAACCAGAGCAGCCCCAAGATGAGGCTGTGGTGCCTCCCGTCTGGGAGGCTTGGAGGCAAGTTTGAAAAGATCCAATCGGGCAAGACAGTGGAAGCCCACAGATCTTACAAGAAGCGGCAGCTCGGGGTCGGGGAAGGCGGTTCCAATCCCAGTCCTATCCCAACACTGAGCAAATGTGATGAAGTGACTCGAAGCACTCCCCAAGTGTTCCCTCATCTTACAGAGATGACAGCGCCAGCCACCTTTCATCACTTGCGAGAGGCAAATGATTGAACAGAGGTGTGGGCAGTCGGTCACAGGTTATGGCATCGGCTGGGTCCAGGCACTGCTGAGGTATAGCATCTGATGACAAACAAGAACAAAAGAGGCCGTGCCTCCACACAGGTCCCACTCTACCTGCGGGAGGCCAAAAATAGGCACGTGAACAGGTAAGAGAATTTTCTGGCTTGAGATGCTAACGCACAGGATGAACCAACCGAGGACAGCAGTGGGGAATCACAACGAGTAACAGCTCAGCCATCTGCAGCGGGCCCTCCAGGAAGGCCCGAGCTCTCTCCCAGCCTCCCCAGACGAAGAAATCCATACTTTATCCTCAGGCAGCTGGGAGCTGTAAAGGCTTCTGAGTAAAGCAACCGACAAGACACAAACACAGGGCGTGATGCTTATTACTCCCCGGGATGGCTGTGGCTGACACGGAGCGCTCCGCACCTGCACCAGGCCACGCCCGCTCACTCCGCAACACAGGCCAGGTGTCTTCGCATCACCTGTGAGCATCTCTCCCAAGCGTTTTCACCAGGGCTGCTCAAAAGCAGCAGAACGTGGCTCCGTTTGATTTCCTCTGCTCTTCTCCACTCTTGCTAGGGTGGCCTTGCTAATGAAAACACATAAACTGAATAAACACTTGGGGAAGGCGCCATCTGTTCACCCTACAAACGTCAGCAGGAACAGCATTTGTTTACCAGCGGGGTCATGAGTGAGGACAGGACACATCAAACCTTCTCAGGAACCTTCCAGGGGGGTGGGAGTGGAGGGAGTCATTTAACCCTTTCAGACCCACACAAGTCACCTCGATTTATAATCTCTGGTTGGAAGGGAAGGCTGCATATGTCACAAACCACAGGCTGGGGCTTATCCGCACAGCCTTTTCCACATAAAGACGATAAAACGCCCCGTAAGAATTTCCTATAAATATTACTTTTGAACTTTCAACTCTGTAGAGGAAATACCTAAAAAGACCGTCCAAGTTCAAGAGCAAAGGTGGCGGTAGAACTAGCCATGGCGTAGAGAAGTCTGATGCTCACTGCTCACGCTTTTCAAAGGATTCAACTCTTTAATAAGACCTCATTCAGGGCTGTAAGAAATGATGAAGACTGGTGTGGTTATCTGTGCCAGGAAGTGTTTAGGGAACATGCATTTTTAAATGATGACTTGGCCTTCGTCCATCCTCTAAAACAAAAGTCTTAGGAAAGGCCCAGGAAACTCAATCCCCCAAGGAAAGCTGTGGTTCATGGAAGAATGTCCCCCAAGGGAAACTGTAACGACTTCTGGCCAAGTGCCTGCTCGTGTGTGTGATGAATGTGAATTAACGAGGAGGATCCATCCTTGTGGGGTGCCCAACCTGAGGAGGGAGCACGTGTGGGCTAAGGGGACACTTCCAGGCTCAGACACTTGGCCTTGATGAACCCCCAGCAGAAAGTTCTGGAGCAAGGTTTAAAGCACTTATGGGGAGCTGAGTCTCTTGTGATCCTGTGTCCCTCCGCTCCAATCCCAAGCACAGCGGCTGAGTCACCACAGCCAGCCTGATGCTTCCCAGCTGTGCAGAGACCTGGCTGATTCTGTTCTTAAAGACCACAAGGTAGCAATTTAGAATCAGCTTAGTCAATAAAAATGCTGATTGCTGCCTTTCTACAGGCAGTTATGGAAAACATCTGTTGCCCATGGGTTGCGAAGGAACATTCTGACTCAACGCCAAAAATAAAAATTAAACATGAATGGATGGATGAGGCATGTGAAAAACTAACAATAGCATTAATTCTACTTGTAAGATTCAGTCTACTCCTAATATTCAGTCAGCAAACACTTAATGAGCACCTACTACATGCCAGGCGCTGTGCAAGGTGCTGGGGATGAGACAATAAGGTAAGGTCCCAGCCCCGAGAAGCCAACAGTGAAGCGGCAAATGCCCACTGGTACCACTAATCATATTATGGTCCAAGCTCTTAGTATGTGCCAAGAGTTGTTCCTTTATTTGTATCAACTCTTTTATTCTCATAAAATGAGGTAGGGTTTTTGATTAGCCTCATTTTACAGACGAGAAAACTGAGATACAGAGAGATTAAGCACCTTGCCCAAGGTGATTAATGTGTCAGTAGATGAAGCTGGGATTTGAATCTCAGGGGTCCAGCTCCACCCTGACAGATGTATGAGCAAAGAAGTCTGAAATGGGGGAAGAAAACACCCCCAGCCACTGCCTCAAGAAGTTGGCATCTGGGTAAAACAGACAGGACCTCTAAGGATGCATAGGAGTTTATGTGGGAAGGGGGTGGTATGAGAAACCTTCCAGGCAGAGGAGTTACAAATGCAAAGCACAGACAACAGAAATTATCAAGTAAAATCATTTTTCTTTTTTTTGTAAAATCATTTTTAAAAGACGCAAACACACTCCTATTCCTATTTCTTAGGCAGGGAGTTCCTATATAGTTCCTAGCTAAGTAGTAGCTAGGACCAGAGTTTTGACATCCTTTGGTCCAGGGAAACAAGAACTGCAAGTGAATACAGTACAATGCTTCCTGTAGCTCATGCACACAACAGCAGCATTTGCTGGCCCTCGGTCCAAACCACACACGGGAACACCAATGTAAATTGATACAGCCACTATGGAGAACAGTATGGAGGTTCCTTAAAAAACTAAAAATAGAACTACCATATGACCCAGCAATCCCACTACTGGGCATATACCCTGAGAAAACCATAATTCAAAAAGAGTCATGTACCAAAATGTTCATTGCAGCTCTATCTACAATAGCCAGGACATGGAAGCAACCTAAGTGTCCATCATCGGATGAATGGATCAAGAAGATGTGGCACATATATACAATGGAATATTACTCAGCCATAAAAAGAAATGAAATTGAGTTATTTGTAGTGAGATGGACGGACCTAAAGTCTCATACAGAGTGAAGTCAGAAAGAGAAAAACAAATACCGTATGCTAACACATATATATGGAATCTAAGGGGAAAAAAAGTCATGAAGTACCTAGGGGTAAGATGGGAATAAAGACACAGACCTACTAGAGAATGGACTTGAGGACATGGGGAGGGGGAAGGGTAAGCTGGGATGAAGTGAGAGAGTGGCATGGACATATATACACTACCAAACGTAAAATAAGATAGCTAGTGGGAAGCAGCCACGTAGCACAGGGAGATCAGCTCGGTGCTCTGTGACCACCTAGAAGGGTGGGATAGGGAGGATGGGAGGGAGACACAAGAGGGAGGAGATATGGGGATGTATGTATATGTATAGCTGATTCACTTTGTTATAAAGCAGAAACTAACACACCATTGTAAAGCAATTATACTCCAATAAAGATGATAAAAAAAGAATGCGTTGCTAGAGACTTGGGCTCAGAAGTCCTTAGCAGTACCAAAGAGGAAACACTGAAATGAAATACCTCACCAAACCAGTCTGGCAATGAAGAGAAGGGAGGCAGGGTGCAGGAGGGATGTGGGGTGCAGCGCGGGGAGGAGAGGAGGCTGGGACATGTTGCAGAAGGCCGGACTCTACCAGGCTGGCAGGTGTGCCCCTCAATCTATTTTTACAATTTCAGCAGATTAGCAACGGCTTTGTGCCTCAGAATATGAAGAAGTTCAAGTCCTTAAAGAGACAGGAATTCCACAACAAGTAAATTAGAAAGATACAAAGGTGGTTTGCAATGTGCAATAAATTGGCAGGTTTAAACATAGCTTTTCTGAGGTTTATCTTCCCTGAGACACTTAATGGTAATTCACACCCTCTGAACAACATTCTTTGAAATGAATATGACTTAGTGAATCATATTACATAAACCATTAAATGATGAGATGCAGACGTGAATGCCAACTGTTAAGTTTTAGTTGCTCTAGCCATCGGGAATAATTGATGGATCGTCTCCACTTTAAAAACAGGTTATGTTCCCAAAGTTCGCTTACAGTTTGGCTGTTTGGAATTCAAGAGTTACTTCCTTCCTCCCCCCCCACACAAGCCATGTGAGATGTGGGTGTAGTACCCAAGGGAGAACACAGAAAACAGGCAGAGTGTGCTGTGAATTCTCTGGATGCTAATTCATGCTTGAGGAGACTGCGGTCAGAGTTCTACAGAGGTGGACACACACGTCCGCACTCTCCCTGCCACGGGAACAAATCCTGCATCTGCACATAACTAACCGGTGGTGGTTCCCGAACCACTAGCAGCGGTTGGATTTCAGGAGGAGGCTGGAGAGAAGGATGAGGGAGGGCAAGGGGCCACGAGGCAGGGGCTCTGAGAAGACACCAGAACCACGGGGGCATGCAGCTCTAGCTGATGGACAAGGCCAAGGCTGCCGTTCCTCCTTCTCTGCCCGGCTCCTGGACACCCCACTCTGGTCCGCCCCTGGGATGGGGCCTCTTCCCTTCTAGGGCTGCCACACTGGGGGCTGGGATCAGGGTTCTCCTGCACCCCGACTCCCCACCCACAAACATGCTCGGCAACTTCTCTGATGTCGGAACACCCATTCAGGTCTTTGATGGTTTTCTCGGAACTTTCCTGCCGGTAACCTAGGGAAACGGGGTGCTCACACACATGCATCGACGTTGAGAGGAACTGCTTGTAACGAGCAAATTAAATGGAGACGCAGACCACAGTTCCCTCCACTTCAAATATGTAAGTAATACATACGTAGGCATGTACACACAGATATCTACTTGAATACGGAAAATCAGAGTAAAATTCAAATGACACACCCACTGATATCCCTGGGCACGGTCCGCGCATAAATCCAAAAACTGACAGCTCGGAACCAGACGCTCCAGAGGAGGACGGCGAGGGTGGGCAGGGAGCCGCTGAACACACAGACCTGCCACCTCGCATCACCGAGACGCAGGAATGACACGAGCCTCCCCGTGCCGAAGGCTGCCCCCGACTTACCGGAACTTCAAAGGCCTCCTGGGTGTCATCCAGCATCTGGATTCTGACGGACATGAGTTTTCCTGAAGGCGTCGGGGGAGGCTTCTGTCCATGTTCCAAGGTACTGATCCCCGAATTCTCCGCTGCCCCCAGTCTCGATCCTGGAGTTGGCCTCTGCTCTATTTCTCCCATGATGAGAGCAGATTATATGATGCCTGCAGGAAGCAGAGAGAAGAAAAATACATCAGGAGACTCACTGAGACCACCTTAGTAACATTGGTCGCCTTCTGCCGGTCACTGTGGCCACGTCCCCGAAGCACAAGATGGCCAGTTCCCACCCCCCGCGCAGGAATCACACGAGCTGATAAGCGTTCGGCTCATTCACACACAGCATCACCTTTAGCCACTCAAGGCATGCAAATATTTGTGCATATTTTATCCCTCTGCATACTTTTTTTTTTTGCGGTACGCGGGCCTCTCACTGTCGTGGCCCCTCCCGCTGCGGAGCACAGGCTCCGGACGCGCAGGCTCAGCGGCCATGGCTCACGGGCCCAGCCGCTCCGCGGCATGTGGGATCTTCCGCGACCGGGGCACGAGCCCGTGTCCACTGCATCGGCAGGCGGACTCTCAACCACTGCGCCACCAGGGAAGCCCCATCCTTCTGCATACTTTTACATAGTTTATCCTTTTCTAGTTTTACAGTCAGCTCTTAATACGCTAGATTCAGTTGTGTTCTACGTATTATTAGTTAGGGTCTACCATGAGCTAGGCACCATTTTTCACACCCTTGCGGTCTGCTGGGAAGATAATGAGCAGTGCCTAGCCCACATCATTAGCATCCATTAGTTTACCTTTTAGGGATCATGGAACATACCAAGTGATGTGGGCGTTATCAAGATAAATAGATAAAACGTATCTTGTAGCTCCCGAGTTTATAATCTGGTTGAGGAAACGAAACACACGCTCACACAAACCCAGGTGACGTCAGGTAGGGTCTTTTCTCTCGATTTCTTCTTCTCCTCCTAATTAATTTTTTTCCTGCCACCCTCCAGCAGTCGTTCCCCCTCTCCCAGGAAACCATTCTACATATTACAGTATTGACAAAGTTATCTTCTCCATCATGCAGAAGGTAGGAACTGAACTCCACTGAGTCTCAAATGTTGGGTAATGCTTGAAAGGAGACAGGAACACACAAGGAGAAGGAATTCCAGGGAAGTAGAACAGCATCAAGAAAGCTATGGGACAGAAATCAGGTGGCATTTAGGAAGACAACTGAGAATCAATGCTGCAGAGTTCAAGATGCATTTGGAAACTAGGTTGGAATCAGACCACAAAGGACATCAAAGGCCTAGCTGAGAGATATGGTCTTCACCCTGTAGGGAGTCACTGAATAAGAATAATGACACAACGAAAGTAGAACTTGAGAAAAATGAATGTGAAGATGATCTATACTAATGCGCCGGAAAAAGAGACGGGCTGGCAGGGGCTGGGGGAGTCCAGTTACAAAGCTAAGGCAACAATTTGAGCTCGAGGAGATCAGCTTGAACAGTGGCGACGGAAATAAAAAGATGATGCTATAAAACCCACTTCTATGGAAAAATTAACCCGGTGTTGTAAATGGTTAGCTACTGAGAAGAAGGAGATTAAAGTATAACAGGGACCAGAAAGTTTTAAATCAGGGCAGAAGTGAAGAAGTGGGAGGGGAAGGTGTGTGTGTGACTGGGGACACATTGAAGGCTTTAAAAGGATATCCAGCAGGCTGTGGTGGAGGTGGAGCTGGATTTGGGCTTTGGGTTCAGAGTCCATCTCGCTGTAGAAGTGAAAGCCAGGGTGAGAGTGAATGTGAAAGGGGTGGGGGGGAGACATGGCAATGAAAAAGCAAAAAGAACAAACATGCCCAGCCATGGGGGTTGTTATGGACTGAACTGTGTCCCCACAAATTCTGACCTTGGAGCACTAACCCCATGTAACTCAGAATGTGACGGCATTTGGAGACAGGGTCTTAAAAGAGGTGACCAATTTAAAACAGTGATTAAGATGGGCCCTAATCCAATCTGACTGGTGTCCTTATAAGAGGAGCAAATTTGCACACACACAGAGACACCAGGCATGCACAGAGGAAAAGCCATGTGAGGACACAGGGAGAAGGTGGCCATCTGCAAGCCGAGGAGAGATGCCTCAGAAGAAACCAACCCTGCCAACACCTTGATCTAAACTTCCGACCTCCAGAACTGTGAGAAAATAAATCTCTGTTAAGACACCCAGCCTGTGGGACTTTGTTATGGCAGTAAATTCACACAGGAGCCGATGGAGAAGAGGCAGAGAAAGAATGACCCTTTGTCTCAGTGACAAAGAGAGTCACAGAAGGGGCACTCAAGGGTCACCTGTGGTGTGAGGTATAGACCTTAGGGCTGCATCTTACGAGTCACCCTTCAGCTCTTTGCTTCAGGAAAAAACATCCAGTTTGTCAGCCTCATTGTGTAGGTTCTTCTTGACCAAGGCTCTTCCTTCTCCTGAAGGGTCAGTCAGGTTCCTTCCCAGAAGTTTCCCACCAAATTCCATATGGGAACCTCCCCTTCCTCTCAGTGAAACCTCGAACATTCTCCCTGTGACACAGAGGGCTGGCCCTGAGGTCAGGAGAGTAGAAACCATGGAGTCACCTCAATAAGATGGGTCATTGGATCAAACCACCCTGGCCTAAAAAGACACACCCTTTGACTGAAAAGGGAGAGGGCCTGACCACCACCCAGGAAACACCATTTACTACTTATTTCTCCCACACTCATTTTCCCCACCAACTTTCCACCAAAGCCTGTAAGAGATTATTATTCGTCCCTGTGCAATCCTTTGAGATTGGACTTCTGTGTCACCATGCTAGTTGAGGACCAGCCTTTTGAGAACTACTACTCCTTTCTTGAATGTCCACCTATGATTTCACAGGTCTGCTATACAAGTAAGTACCTTTCTGATTTCTCCCCCAAATAAGTTTTTTTTTAAGAACCTAATTCCAATCTGTTTGATTATGTGATTATCTTTTGCTTAATCGTCTCTTGGTCTTAAGACACAACTAGGCTTTGCTCATCTACAATGCTTTACACCGAAGTGAAAAGCAGATCACCTACATTTGTTCAATGAATCAAATGTGGCTGGTATAGATCTAATTAACTATGGCATCACTGTGTTTAAAATAATCTTCACAAACCAGGCAGAATTATTCCCCTATATGTTTTCTATTCATGGTCTCATGGTTAAAAATAAACACAAGCGCTAAAGAAAGCTTTGACATCAGTCCAGTTTGCCTTCCCCATTGCCAGCCTCCTCTTTGCACTCATTCCTACTTTGGTGTTGATCCCTCCCTGCCTCTGTAAACATCCTCCACTGCTCGCCTCCAACCCCACCTTCTGTTCCCCGCACTCCACCAGCATGGACAGGCCCTGTCCTCAATCACTGATGCTGGGCCTGACCACTTGGCCTCTTCTCGCTCTGAGTTGAGAGGGGTAGGTCCGGGCTGTGGCTCTGATGCCCATCCAGGGAGCCGACGGCAGGGAGGTCAGGGTTTATTCTCTCACGTCACCCCACCTTAAAGGTGCTCTAAACTCATTTTCTCTTTGTCCTACCTAAGCAAAGAGCAAGGCTCTCATCCTCGAAATGGAACCCTTTCTCTCCACGCTGGCCCAAGATCCCCAGAAGAACATTGTGATTTTTAACAGCTTGGCACTTAAAAATTAAATTGAGCCAGTGATTAATAGACATCTGGTACCTTAACTTCCTTTATCTCTTTTTCGTCTTCAAATGATCTCACGCCTATATTTGTTCTACTTCTGGATATTAACATTTCAACAAAGCATGTCACACTTTTTGTTTTTATACTTGCAGGCAGATTGTTACTGTTCACGGAAAGTGCTGTTTAACTCCAACATAAATCCAGCCAAGAGTTCTGAGCGGAGCAGCCTAAGAATGTCAAGGGAATATCTGAGGAACGCTGTCAAGTCATGAATGGGTAACCATAACCGATGCTGGATAGCAAAATCGGTGAATCCAGTAATAAAACACAGCCTTCTACATCACATACCTAACAAACCTAAAAGCCTCCTGTGTATAAATAGCAATCCATGCTCTATTCCAACTTTACCTCCATCACTTCCTCCAACTTCTGAATTCCTTAAGAAAGAGTCAAGGTAAAAAAGATTAATATTTCTTTCCTTGTACCATGTTATTACTAATATGATCATTCCAGACCTAAAAGTAAAGAGCTGTTTGTGAAACTACCTTCTTCTTTAGATCTATGTGAAAAGTTAGTTTAAAAGGAAATAATGACTACAACAAAAAAGCAGTACAAACTTTAACTGGCAAAGAAAAGATAAAAAACTAGAATTGTCTTGTTATAGTCTCTTGGCTTAAAGACTTCCTCTTGGAATTCACCCAAAAGCAATAAGGAAAACACACACAAAAATGCTAACTCCATCCCAGAGGAACCTGGAACACATCTGTAGCTTTGAACCACGAAACATGAGAAAGAGTTGGCAAACTGCAGTGAAGGTCAGACAGAGAAGGAAAATTCTTGGAGAGCCTATGCCTGCCAGAGCCATGCTCCCCAAATAAGTAGGATATCCAGCAATAATTTTCTGAAAAGAAGGGCAACAGACACGCAGGTAGCACTAAGAGCTTCCCTGGATGCAGTGTGGTGGGAGAAATCAGGAAGCAGGAAAGGTCGAATTGAATGAGAAACCACACAGGTAAGACATATTAGCAGGAAGCAGTCTGTTGCCAAGGCAAAGTGAAAAAGAGAGACCCCACTAGGAACACAACCAGTCTCAGCAAGCTAGAGAAAAATAAGGGTTGAAAGGATTACACACACACACACACACACACACACACACACACACGCAACCTCAGGTCACAAGAATCCCCACTGGCATGGGACATGGCCCTGTCTCCTGCTCACGTGAAGCTCCTGTAAATAGCTAGTTCATAAAGAATTCATCTAATAACAAAAAAGGACCTTTACAAAGATGCTGCAAAAAGAGGAAAATGAAAATGAATGACAGATGAAAAACACCCACCAAAGCAATGTTATATGCAACAGATGAAAATTTTGCCCACACTGTCATAAATTAACAAAACAAAGAAATAACTGATTCTATCTACAAAAACAGAAGAGGATTTACAAGAGTTCAGGGAAGCATGAGAAGGAAATAAAGCATGAGGGCAGACCTCAGGGTGAAAAAAAAAGAATGAATAAAAACATCACTACTGGGATTTCCCTGGAGGTCCAGTGGTTAAGACTCCACACTTCCACTGCAGGGGGCATGGGTTCAATCTCTGGTTGCGGAACTAAGATCCCACATGCCATGTGGCACAGCCAAAAACAAAGTCACTACAGAATGAATGTTTGTGTCACCCCCAAATTCATACACTGAAACTTAATCCCGAATGCGATGGTATTTGGAGGCAGGGCCTTCCGGAGGTGATTGGATGGTGAGGGTGGAGCCCTCCTGAATGGGATTAGTGTCCTTATGAAAAGCATCCAGATAGCTCTCTTGTCCCTTACACCATGTGAGGAAAAGTAATACCACAAGACTGCCATCTATGAACCAGGAAGTGGGTCTAGACACCAAGTCCACTGGCCCTTGATCTTGGATTCTCCAGCCTCCAGGACTGTGAGAAATAAATTTGTTGTTTTCCTGTTTATGGTACTTTGTCTTAGTCTGTCTGGGCTGCTTTAACAATCATCAAATGGAAGCAGCTAAAAGGAAATACACACTGGTGAAAATATGAGAGTCTGGAGGGGAAAGATGGAGAAAAGCAAGCAAAAGATTTAGAACAGAAAAATGATAAATATGGAAAACAAAGAAAAGAAATCCAACACACCCATAATAGGCATCCCTAAACGAAAAAAAAAAAACCTCAATGGAACAAGAAAAACATTTTAAGGTACAATTCAGGAAGACATTTCGGAAATAAAAGATTCTCCATAATAAATGAACATATCATATCCCAGAAACAACTAAAATGATGAACACCTGGAAGTTTCCTGTGTCATCACTCATCTTCAGAAATTAAGAAGGAATTATTTGGGCATCTATGCAAACAGTTCAAAAAAAAACAAAGGAAGGGATAAAAGTTCAGACTCCACAGCAACATTTGTAACCGAGCAGGACCCTATGGGGCCTGCCTGGGACAGACTACTCCCCCATATCCTCTTCTGTAGCTCTTATGTGAAGTACCCAGATAATAGTATCTCAGGCATCTTTGCTGAGTTTTTCAGTTGCTAAAAACCACCAACAAATGGAAGGAATTAACTACTTGGTGAGTGGCCCCCAGACCTAGTGGTGCCTAAGGATTGATAAAGTTAACCACCCTGTTACCTCACCATTAACCAATCAGAGAATTGTGCACAAGATGATCACATACCCTGCTACCCTCCTCCCTCATCTGGCCTCTAAAAATGCTTTGCTGAAACCCTTTGGGAAGTTTGGGGGTTTGGGGGCATGAGCCACCCATTCTCCTTGCTCGGCCCTGCAATAAACCTTTCTCTGCTACAAACTCTGACGTTTCAGTTTATTGGGCCTTACTGTGTGTGGGGCACACAAACTTGCATTCGATAACACACGTTCAATGTTTAACTGACCAAACTATCTTCCAAGAAATAAAAGATGAATCAGAACATGGAATCTAGCTGAATTTTCATTGAAACATTTAAAAGAGTCAAGAACTCAAGCCCTTCTGGGAGAAGCTACTAAAGGATAAACAGCAAAACAAGAGGCTAAGTGGTGAAACACGGAAAAACAATTATTGGTAAACTTTAAATCCATTTATACTGTAAGAGGAAGGCTAAAATCACTGTAATAGCTGCAGAATATTATCATTCCTGACAATGCAGAAATAATTAAAAAATTGGCAGGGGAAGGAGTTGAGATGGTGAGAGGCCTTAAGTTAACCGTTACCATATGTTTTAAAACTGATAATAAAAAGAGAATTTAAATCTCCAGAGATATACAAGTGGTTAATAAGCACATGAAAATATGTTCACCACTGTCCCTCACTAGGAAATGCAAATTACATCCACAATGAGATAATATTCCACACCCACTATAATGGACAGTAACAAGTGTTACCGAGAATGGGAAAAAAAATGGAATTTCTCATACATTGCCGATGGCTGGTGGGAATACAAAAAGGTGCAGACTTTGGATAATATTGGGGAAGTTTCTTAAAAGTTAATCATAAATTTAGCATACAACCCAGCAACTGGGTTCCCCTGGTGACTGAGCTATTACACTCCTAGGTATCTCCCCAAGACAGAGGAGAATGTATGTCTTCACAAAGACTGTGTGTATGGAGATGTTTAGAGCTAAAAACAGTCAACAAGTGGAAATAATCCGAATGTTCATCACCCAGTGGGTAAACAAAATGTGGTATATCCACAGAAGGGAATATTATGACTCGTCATTAAAAGGAAATGAAATGCAGATACATGGCACAACGGGGATGAGCCCCCAAAACATTTTGCTAAGTGAAAGAAGCCTGATGCAAACGACTCCATGGCATAGGAGCCTACTTATATGAAAATATCCAGACAAAGCAAATCTAGAGAGACAGAAAGTTGTTGCTTTGGGTCGGGGTAGCAGCTGTGACTGACGGCAAGGGGCCTGAGGGATAGAGATCTTTTTGGAGGTGATAGAAACGTTCCAAAACTAGATTGTGGTGATGGTCACACAAGTCTGTAAATTTACTAAAATCCTTTGAACTGAAAACAGGCCAAAGGTATGATATGTAAATTATACATTAAATACACGATACGTAAGTGGACACACACATAAATATTCTTGGAAGGGCAGAGGGAGGAGAGCTGGCTCCAGAGACATGGTTGCAGACAGCGATGAGGAGGCTGAGAGGTGCTTTCCACTGCACACTTTTGGGGACCTTTAATATTTTGTACCATTCAGACAAAAATTAAGACAATTTTAAAATTTTCGTTTTTCTAAAAGGACAGATGCCTGCTGTCCACCCCGTCCCCTTTAAAGCATGAAATCAACTAAGATGAAATCACAGTAAACAAGGGTGACAATTATCATTCAAAACAGGCTGACGAGCAGAAGGTTGGCAGGAGGTCTTCCTTCCAGTTTTAAATGTAAGCCACTGAAAAATTCCAGGTTAAGAAAAATTCATAGGAAGTGAATAATTTACAGAAGCAGCAGCCCAAGAGGTAGATCTGTAGGAAGCTACGGGGCTGGGTCCTAGAGCCGCCGGAGCGCCCAGGGCCTGTTGCTGACGGTGGAGGGGCTGGCGTTTGCCAGTTTGGGGGGGGCGGGCGGGGACAATGATTGACCACGTGAGACTCCCAGAAGGGCAAAGGGCAAAGCATGTGTAACCTCCACCAGTGCCTGTTCACTCCAGCTTAGGTGCCAGGTGACAAAGCCACCTTGTGCTCCTGTCCCCGGGGAGCCACAGGCCAGGGAGGGGGAGACGCCCCAGAAAGGCGCGCGGCCCAGCAGCTGCTCCAGGACACAGGCGGCCACGGCTGGCCTTTCACAAGACTTAGATAAGGGGTTTTGAGAAAGTTCAAAAACAGCTATCCGGGCGGATAGATTTACTTCTTTCAAAAAAGTCTGTGAGCAGAAGGAGCGACTGCAGATCACCTGTTTTACATCAACCAGACACTTCAAACAGGCGAGGGACTGTCAGGCCCGCTGGATCACTGGGGAGAAGGGGGACCAGGATATCAACTCTTGGGAAGTTGGGTGCCCCATTTCACCCACCACGGAAAAGAGAACTGACCTGTGGAAACCCGATAAAGAATATTTCTTCACTGTCTTTCCTCTCCAACCCTAGTGGGGAAAAAAATTAACTAGGCTATCTTAAATCCCCCTAACAAATCTCTGCGAAGTACTTCAAGGACAACTCAGAGCAGAAGAGCGAGTCTCTCACGTCGCAGAGGTTATTTCCAAAGTCTAGTTTTAACCACACCTTCTACTCAAAAACCTGAGTCTAATCAATAACAACATAAACGTGAAAATTCCCAGCCGCGCATTTCAATGACCTGCCCCGTTTTCTCTCCCTGTAAACAAACTGTTCAGCGTGGCTGCATTTTCCTATGTTGTGGCGGCTGCTGTTCCTTCTTCCTCCTAAAATATCCTCTTTACCGGCTCTAATGTCTCCGACTCTAGAAAGCCTTCCCTGATCTACTCTTTGGGGCTGGGGGAGGGAAGCCTTACTTTCTTCTCCCTGGCATTTTGCTCGTATTGGGCTTATATTCCACTTGCTTTCCAGGTCTTTCTCCTCTTTTCCTGCACTGCGAGCTCAATTCCAAGCCCAGAGGGGCAGCGGTTGGCGGGGGGGGGGGGGGAGCTGGCTGCATTACCTGGGAGCATGACATGTTTCTCCTGTCATAGTGCGAGGGCCCGCCCGACTCGGGGGCTATGAGAACTTCAGGCAGTCACGTCTCCACTACAGAGTCATCCTCCTAGAAGACGCAGAGAAAACTGACCACCGCCTGCAGGGCTTCTTAAACTGTGGCTGCAAACGAGCCGCATCAGTAACACCTGGGAGCTCATTAGAAATGCAAATTCTCCGCCCCCGCGCAGGCCGGCTGAATCAGGGAGGGTGGGCCCGCATCTGGGTTTTAACAAGCCCCCCAGCAGCTCCTAGCTCAAGCTCCAGCCCGAGACCGCTGCCACTTACGTCCAAGGGTCTCCATGAGGATCAGCTGAGGTAAGTAAATCCACCTGACACAAATCAAGCCCTTACTCGACACCTTCACCGAGGAAAAAAACCACGTTTCACACACGCACCAGACTGATTCTTTCAACAGCTCTTGGCAAGAAAAAGTGGCATTCCTTTTCCCAGGACATTTTCATTTGTCTTCCAACCTTGTTCTAAAAACGACTTACGACAACGCTTTTGTTTGCCTTTTCGCTGATTTGGTAGAACCTACGTCCTCCATGACATAGGCAAGGACAAAAACATGCAGGATGGAGTCAGGAGTAAAAGGTATTGGGAAGAGAAGGCGCTTTTACTCCAACAGAAATAAAAAAACAGGAAACCAGAAAAAAAAATCTCCAATGATTCACATTTTCATCATGTCCATCTCTCCATGATTCTGAGAGTACAAAATTAAATTTTAACTCCCCCTCCATTCTCTCCTCTAATTAAAAGGCCTGGGTAAATAAAATGGAAGGAGAAAGGTGGTCTTCTGGAAGATAAGAAACCAGCTGGCGGCGTCTCTCGGTTCCCACAGAACAACAGCGCTGCAGTGGAACCAGAGGCGGCATTTCTTAGGCTGTGGTCAAGCTCGCTCTACTTGACACACAGCGGCACTCTCATCCACTCACGACGGAAAGGCCTCTCTCTTTGTCACCAACTGACACTGGTCAGCCTTTCCAAATACCTGTGGAAAGCACCTAGGCCCTGTCTGACCCATAAGGAGGGTGCAGTCTATCACTGGATCTGCTTACTCAACATCCTTGAAAATAACAGACTGTTTAAAGTATACTGTCATTGAAATGTCACAGTAATTGGGATCATCGCCATTCACAAGCATTTTTAAGGACCTGTAATAATTCAGCAACTACACTTAGCACTACGCAGCACACAAAGCAGGAACATGGCATCATACGGTTCGTCTTTATGGGACCTATCATCTCTCCAGCAGTAGAAAGCAGGTACTCAGTGATAACTGTTGAAGGCAACGTATTTATTTCTGACAATAGGTAGTATGTGAATTTTAAAAGCTACAGAGAATGCCGAGGAAGTCGCCCAGTCCTTGGGAAAAGGCTGTTTTAAGTAGCCCTGAGGGCAGATGGAAACGAAACGTATGGAAAATATACACAGGCTTGCTGGAGTTTCCTTTTGCATTCAGTAAGGAAGTGTCCACGCAGTGCCAGGAGCTGTGCACATGGTGGATACAGACCAACAGAGGTGAGAAAATAGTGAAAAGCAGAAAGGTGGGTGCGATGCAGGTTTCAGTCGGCCTGAAATAATAGGGCCAAAAAGCCACAGGAGGTGCATCTGATGGACCAGGGTGAGCCACTGTGGTTTTTAAGACAAGGTGAAACTATGCAGCTTTAAGAAAATAATTTGGCAGGGAATTCCCTGGCGGTCCAGTGGTTAGGACTTGGCGCTTTCACTGCCAAGGTCCTGGGTTCAATCCCTGGTCCGGGAACGAAGATCCCACGTGCCGTGGGGCAACTAAGCCCTGCGCTCTAGAGCCCGAGTGCCGCAACTGAGACCCAACGTGGCCAAATAAATAAATGAATATTTTTTAAAATAAATGGCAACACTGAAATGTGTCCTACATCCTGTGTAACATTCTACTGACATCTATTCTGGAGTGAGTAACGATAGTATTTCATACAACGTTTAGGAAAAAAAAAGGCATTTCCTAAAGCTTCCCAAAACCAATGAATCATAAATGACAGGGCTTCCCTTCAGGGTGGGAAAAGGAAAGCAATTTCTATCAAACCATTAAAGAATAGACTGTGAAATTCTCTCACCATTTGAATATTATTCGAGAAATACACTAGGCAATATTATTACAGGCCAAAGGATACAATAAAATACAACAGAGGTATAAAGGGTATCTCGCCTTCTGGAACACTTCCCCTAGAATTAATTATTAATTAAAATAATGAAATGTCAAGGAAAAGAAAAGAACATAATAAAAGAGGGAAACCCCTTGTGAAAAAAGAAGAATTTAAATGTCAGCCTGGTTAAAAAATAAGGTATTTAATTAAACAATGTTGTCCATTAATAAAATGAATGATGATGAATAGCACATTTTGCCATGGGTTGCTGGAAGGGAAAAGATTTAGATACCATCCATCAGATTGTCCATCAGGTTCTAATCCTAATTTTTGAAGTGTTTGAGTATACAGTAAAATTAACTTTCCTGGATTTTAAGCTTCTCATTCACAGAATATGGAAAAATATGTTATTATTTTAATTTAACCAACACTTATGTAGCCCTTTCTAGAGGAGAGTGGGCACTGTTCTATGAGCTGTGCAAATACTAATTTATTTAATCCTCACAACCACCATTAGGTGGATGCTATTATTGACCCCTTTTACAGATGAGGAAACCAAGGCAAAGAGATTAAGTCAGTTTTCCCCACGGTCACCCAGCTAGTAAAGTGGCAGACATGGGACCAGACTGCAGACAGGCTGGTCTTCACCGCTCACCATGGGCCCTCCTGGACAAGAGAATCTCTAAATTGTCACCCTCTCCAATATTCAGTGACCTTACACCTTAGTCATTTTAGATGCAATCACAGTCTCCCCCAAGCTTCTCACCTTTTCCAGCACAGAAGTGCCATCAAGCTACTAGGCTAATCACCCATGTAAGCTGCTAAGGACACCAAAGGAGAAAATCCATCAAATAATCAAAATGCTTACTACCTGTGCTTACTGAATGACTACTAGACCTATAAAGAGTGTAGTGTACTTTTTTCTTTTTTTAAATTGAAGTATAATTGATTTATAATATTATGTTAGTTTCAGGTATACAGCATAGTGATTCAGTATTTATATAGATTATATTCCCTTCAAAGTTATTACAAAATAATGCCAATAATTCCCTGTGCTGTACAATATATCCTTGTACCTTATTTTATACATAGTAGTTTGTACCTCATTATCCCATACCCCTTTTTCCCCGCCCCTCTTCCCTCTCCCAACTGGTAACCACTAGTTTGTCCTCTATATCAGTGAGTCTTTTTCTGTTTTGTTATATTCAGCAGTTTGTTGTATATTTTAGATTCCACATATAAGGGATAACATACAGTATTTGTCTTTCTCTGACTTATTTCACTAAGCATCGTATCCCTCCAGGACCATCCATGTTGTTTCAAATGGCAAATTTTCATTCTTTTTTATGGCTGAGTAGTATGCCATTGTGTGTGTGTGTGTGTGTGTGTGTGTGCGCGCGCGTGCATATACATATATATATATATATATATATTCTTCATTCACCTGTTGATGAGCACTTAGGTTGCTTCCATATCTTGGTTATTATAAATAATGCTGCTATGAACGTTGGAGTGCATGTATCTTTCTCAATTAGTGTTCTCATTTTCTTTGAATATGTACTCAGGAGCAGAATTGCCAGGTCTTGTGGTAGTTCCATTTTTAGTTTTTTGAGGAACTTCCATACTATTCCACAGTGGCTGCACCAATTTACATTCCCACCAACAGTGTATGAGGGTTCCATTTTAGCCAGCGCCTCATCAACATTTGTTATTTGTGGTCTTCTTAATGACAGCCATTCTGACAGGTGTGGGGTGATATCTCATCATGGTTTTGATTTGCATTTCTCTAATGATTAATGATATATGAGCATCTTATCATGTGCCCGTTGGTCATCTGTATGTCTTCCTTGGAAAAATTTCTATTCAGGTCTTCTGCCCATTTTTTAACAGGGTAGTTTGGGTTTTTTGATATTAAATTGTATGAGCTGTTTGTATGTTTGGAATATTAACCCCTTATCAGTCATATCATTTGCAAATATTTTCTCCCATTTAGTAGATTGTCTTTTCATTTTGTCAATGGTTTTCTTTGCTACGCAAAAGCTTTTAAATTAATTAGGTCCTATTTGTTTCTTTTTGCTTTTGTTTCTTTTGGCTTAGAGACAGATCCAAAACATATTGTTATGATTTGTGTCAAAGAGTGCTCTGCCTATGTTCTCTTCTAGGAGTTTTATGGTTTCCAGTCTTACATTTAGGTCCTTAATCCATTGAGTCTACTTTTGTATACAGTGTGAGAAAATGTTCTAATTTCATTCTTTTACATGTAGCTGCCCAGTTTTCCCATGGTGTACTCTCTTTTTATGGTTCTAAATTATGCATTTTTTAACTGTCTTAAATAATTTCTCACTTCTATGAGCAAGGATTTTTCCAAGCATCTATTCATGCAATGGATTAGAGCATTTATGGAACACCCGTGAATTAATTAAGTTCTCAGGACTAAAGAAACTTGGAAAGGGCAGGCAAAGGCACCACCCTTAAAAGTGAAAACTGCCGGGCATCGAGGGAAACCGAGATCCACACAGCAGATGCTCCTGGGCCAAGTCAAAGAAAGCCCAAAGGGAAATTAAGATTACGCTTCCTCTCCCGAGGCAAACCCTCCGTTCCCATGGAACACACTGCTTAACAGAAACAGATACAAAACCAGACTGGATCCACGTGCCACGAAAGGGACACAATGACAGGGAAGTGGGGCTGAGAAACGCGCTCCAGATCGCTCTCCGGCTCAAAGGACAAGTTGCTTTGTGACATGAGACATGAAAGCACAGCACTTCTGCCATTTCTGTTAACTGCTGAGGAACATAAGTTTTCACTCAAATTGTTTCGTCTTCTCACAAAGCACTTTCACCTAATAACACGTGCCATCCATTAAGTACCCATTTGCATTACTTTGCTTACTACTCACAATCCTACACGACTGACCGCTACACGGGGCAGGTACCTGCAGAAGCAAGTTTTATGGGGAGAAGCTGTGAAAAGCTGGAGAACTGACCAGGGGAAACAAGAGGTCAAGAGAGCCCTTGGCTGAATGCCAGGCCCTGGTCCGACCCCTCACTTCCGGGCTCTCCCTCGTCCACCTCATAGCCTAAAGGTAGGGGCCACCAGCTCTGTTTCCCAAATGGGGTGCCTGACGCTCACTTAGGGAGCGGTCAAAATCTAGAAGGCATCAACGTTCTATAACTCACTCGAACAAGCCAATCACTAAAGAAATATAAGCCCACCCAGTACAATCAGCAAGGACAGAAGTAACAATATCTGGACTGCAAGAAATGGCAAATTAAAAACTACTTTTTAAAAATATTATACTCCGGTTTTTCAAATAAAAACAAGTTTGCTGGAACACAAAAAATCCACCTATAACAGAAGTTCTATGTATATGGTATACATTCTCAGATCATAAAGCGTAAAATTCTTGAGAACAAAACGAAATTCAACCAGTTATCTGCAAGCTCAAACAGTTTTATGGAAAGACAATGAATGAAAGAAAAAAATGTCAAGTTACAAAGAATATTTCTAACATTGCAAATATAAGTAAATGATGTTCTACCAAAGTCCCACTGAAAGGAAAATGGACTATTCTCTACCCCAATATAAGGAAGAAGAATGAACAGTCTTTATCTAAAGAATTTTGAAGCAGACGAGAGACTACAAAAGCAAACAAAGTAAAAATTAAACAACAATAAAGTATATCATCTGTTACAGAAAACATGAAGAGACCAAAAAAAGGAGAAATCAGAAAATAATCATGGAATTTTCCTCTCCCCCAGCTCTACATAAATAAATAAGCCTGGGAAATTTTTCAAAACTTTCAACAGATAAACAATCTTTTCTTTTAAAAAAAATGTTATACTCCCAAACTCATTTTACTTGAGCCCAAGCAAAACATTTTAAAAGAAAGTTGCACTCAAAAATTCATAATAAAATCCTGTCTAAGTAACGAAAGACACAAGAAAGGATAGCTACTATAAATAAGTAGTACTTAAAATGGGAATTCTAAGATGGAATAACCCATGGAAAACTAGCCACTTCATTCATTATAATTCATTATAATCGGAAATAACAGTATCACTCATAGCAACTACTAGATATCAAAAAAGGTATTTGAAAATGGCAACTTTATTTTTATTAATACTCTTAAATGTATATAAGCACTGAATAGCAACTGGTAGTAGATATACCAAAACAGACTCAGGGGGGAGGTGAGATTAGAAATAATTTTTATTCTTCTTCTTTTAAGAAGGTCCAAAAGCCAACATGAAATGGATCCCCGTGTGAAGCCGAAAGGAGAGTCAGGCTCTCTCAAGGACAAATGGCAGGGAACCTTTCGTGGCCAACAGGGAAAGGGAGAGGAGGTCTGTGTGCCTGTGAGGAATACCCCGAGGAGCTGCCCAGCATATCCTCCAGAGCAGGTGTCAGTTCGAGAAAGGCCCCCAGTCATGACCAGGTGAGAGAGCTGGGCCTTCAGGGGGAGATGAAACCTAGGTCAAGTCAAGGGACGCACGGCTGCCCATTTGCAGAGGCTGCCGTGGACGCTGGACCCTATGGCTGGGTAAAAAGAAACCATAAATTTAAGCTCCAACTCCATGTGCTAAGGAATCGAACCCTGACTTAATGTCTGCAAGTCATCACTATTTTGAAACAGTAAAGTAAGCCTAAATATATATATATATATATATATATATATATCATTCCAATGGCCCCATATCTGGAATTCAGACATTTAAAACTTAGTGTCAGTGTATTTCAATAAGGAGCAGAGAGCACACGATCCCTCCTCTCAAACCCTGGACTCTGGGACATTCTCAGCTTCCAAAGCCCATTTCTGCTTTGCCTAAATAAATCACAGGGAAGGCCACGGATGTTATGAATATCACGCATTTCATGTGTAACCAAGCTGCCTCTGAGTGGGCATCGTACAAAGGGCAACTGTGTCGAGCCTCTATTCTGCTCATCAACAGGGATTTATTTACATGTGCCCTGGATAGCAGCACATTGACTGTGCTTTACAAAAAAGAACAGTTTCAAAGTTGAAAGCCCTTATAGTTCTGTATTTATTACGACCATTCATAAAAAAATGATTACCATTCCACATTAACTACTTCATTTCTCTTAAAGTTTTAAACTGTGATTAATAGTTATCTTGATCAATGCTGATAATCGATTGCAGTGAATTAGCAGTTTAAAAAAGACACAGGTAAATGGAGACAGAACGCTGTTAGTGTTTAGAAGGAACCCATATGGTAGCTAGGACCATTTTCTTTAAATGAATATATAGATTTTTCTTCAATACAAAAATCCATGCAGAATATTTATAGAGCATGGCAAAGCAACAGAAAATTCATTTAGAAAATAAGCAGGCAGTGAAAGCAAAGGACATATTCGTTTTATGTAGTTCCAGAATTTAAAATGCACTGCTAAGGATAATTGTCAGAATGGATCATTATAAATGGAGAGGAATTGGAAAAGGAAGCAATGATCACTAGAAGCTAAAATGGCTTCTATTAAGAACAATGGCTTGTTCTTAATAACAAATCAGGCCACAAATCACCTCCTTTCTGTCTCTGACAGATTCGTACTCTGGGATGTCAGGAAATCGTTAGAGCTGTAATATAGCTGGATTTGGGCTAGGCATTTCGAAAAAACGTTTATGACATGATGGTGCAATAAATGGGATTAAGACGTGGGTGACAGAAAAAGTTATAGTTATGTTCAGTTGCTACTGAACATTATGCCCAGAAAGTTCTAAAATAATTAAAGAACATCTCCCTAGGCACTGAGTCCCAGAAAAAGGCCCCACCCTTGTAACTTACCAGTTATCCTTTATTAATTGCTTCAGTGAAGGTTTTAATGGCATGCAAATTGTATCTATGGATGACAAAGCACTAACAAAGAGAAATGCCAGGAGGAAATTTAATAAGAACGTACTACACGCCCCACATTACATCCCTTTGTAGTGTATGATACCACCACTCTGCCAGAGTGCTCTGAATAAAGATGTCAGCTGACTGATTCTACCAGAGCCCACAGATTCTATGAAGGGAAATGGACAAACGTAAGAAGAGCCTGGTTTTCTGGTGGCTCAGCCGCCATAATTATCAGAAGATCAGGGTTAGCAGTGTGGCATCTTACTGGGAAAGAGTGCTGAGCCCCAACTGATCTTACTGATTGATCGTTTGATCTATTCATCTATATACAACTTGTTGCTTAGCCAAGGGACTGGAGTAACACAGACATCTCATAAAATCTACTTTGCTTGATTAAAATACCCACTGAAGGTCCACTGAGGGACAGTGGACTTCCTCACTTTTCTTCTCAGTTTAAAACATCTGCCTATAAACAATGTTTTTTCTTAAAACGGCAAAAGAAAAATTGAGGGAGATTTTTTTTTTTTGAAAGTAGGATAACAAGTAACACTCAAAAGTTACACTGCTGGTGTTTCTGGAACCGTGCTATGACACATCTAGAAACCAATATGCATCAATACCGTAAGTCCTACAGAGTCCGTATAATTTGACATTTATGGGAATTTATCTTTGGGAAATCATCCCAAGGAACGAAGAGGCTACAAGTACGAAGGTGTTCTTTGTAGCCTTGTTCACATAATTGTCAACTCAAAATACCCAAAGAATGGTTAACCAAACTATGGTACCTTTGCTGCATGGAACAGTGTACAATCAAAAATTATAAACACGAAAACTGTGCAACAAAGAAAAATCAGCTTGTTATAATGTGAGAGAAGGCAACATTACTTCTGCACAGTGATTATGGATGCCACAGACAGGGTCTGGGTGTCAGATGCAAAGAATCTGACTCGTTGAGGTTTCAGGACTGTGGTCATTTTTCTCCTTTAACTGGTAAGTTGGTTTTATTGCTATATTGTAGGACGGGGAAACAAGAAATATTAAAAATAAAATAAAGTTGAACCAAGAGTATTCTACGATGCCTTCGTAACTGGGATGAAATTCATCTTGGTAGTCCAGATATTATGAACAGGTTATATTCCAAATATTTACTCCCAAACTGATGAATATCTGGAACCCAAAAAGCATTTTCCACTGTTACACGGTGGAAAGGTTCTCAAAACAGCCCTGGAAAGCCCATTTCACCGCAACGAAGTTCACCAACAGCATGGACAAGATCTAACTACAATTTATAGTTTCATTTCTCTTGAAAAGTCTGTCCGGTAGCCCAAGGCCACTGCTCATTTCACCTGTTTCAGAGACCCCTGAGATGGCCCCACTAAGGGTAGAGTCATAGGGGGAACAGCTGAGGGCTGTCTTAGATGTTGTCTTAGATGTCGAACACTGGCAGATTCCCAGGGGTCAGTAAAGTCAGGGTTCTGCAGGTCGGAGCAGAACCCTTCCTTGGAAGCAGGAAGAACTGGGACCACTGTGGGGAGCCCAGCAGGGCAGCGGCATCAGAGGGAACCATGACAGCTGGGGCAGGACTGGGGTTCCCATATGCCTCCAGTGGTGCACGGTGGCAGGTGTAAACGTCCTGGCCATGTTGGTTGTGTCATGTGTCCACTCTTAGGGAGGCCTGGCACACTGATGGGTGACAGAGACAGGAGCCGGTCTAGGGGAAGTGGTAAGAGGCCAGTGTTTGCACATTTAGAGCATTTGTAATTGGTACTCTGGAGTCAAAGATACCTATGTAACAGTTAGTTTAAAAAAAAAAAGTAGAAAAGAAACCATATGCTATGGACTGAATTGTGTCTCCCCAAAATTCATATGCTGAAGCCCTCACCCCCAGTGTAACTATATTTGGATATATGGCTTTTAGGAGGTAATTAAAGTTGAATGAAGTCATAAAGGCAGAGTCCTAATCCAATAGGATTGGTGGCCTTCTAAGAAGAAGAAGAAGAAATCTCCTCCCCATGCACACCTACCAAGGAAGACCATGTAAGGACACAGTGAGAAGGTGGCTGTAAGCCAGGAGGACAGCACTTACCAGGAATCAAATTAGCCAGCACCTTGATCTTGGACTTCTCAGCTTCCAGAACTGTGAGAAATACATTTCTACTTTTTATGTCATCCAGTCTATGGTCTGTTGTTATGGCAGCCTGAGCTGACTAAGATACTACGGTTTATAGATTTACTTGAAATGTCATATGACTATTGTTATTTGTCAATTATTTGGCTTGGAAGGAAATGACCTCTACAGATTACCTATCAGTCAACCTTGATTTTGCTTCTAATAAGGTTGGGAGAGAGAAAAAGGTACAAAACATAGAGTTAGAAACTTTGAGGTAGGATCTTCTTCAAACATTGATTTATAATGAAAGTAGCTCTAGAAAGAACAGCCTAAAAGAAAGGAAATTTTTCAGTGTTACCATTTATCAAGATGATATAGAGGTACAACAGAGGAACAGGATCTGTTTTAAAAGTTTTGCACAGTAATTATTCATGTATCAATGCAAAATACCCTTGAAGAGAGGAGACCATTGTAAAATATTTTTAAAAGCAAATAACAAAGGACTGGAGATTGCTTTAATCCCACGACCACTGCAGACACCTAGGCATTGCTAGGCAACAATTCCTCAGTAGCTCAGCTCAAAAACAGAAAAGCTAAAAAAGGCTATTATAGCCAGGGTCGAGAAAACCAAACAGACAGGGGCAGAAGGGAGTGACACAGTGGCAACAGGCAAAAGAGAGACAGAAGACAGCATATCTCGGTCACTAAATAAAGACATTCTAGTAAAGAAACTATTGTATAATATGAAGATGGAGAACTTAAATGATAAAGAAAAAAAATAATTACACTTTTCAACAAGAATCACCCAGAAGGTTTCTGTTAACGGGAATCACAAACCTCAGCTGTTGTTCCTGAAACTGTGATAATACACTAGGTACATCTGAAATCTTTTCTGGAGAGCTGAATATAAAAAATTCAAAATATACTTATTACATTAGGCCTTAACTAGTTTTTAAATTTATTTATTTTTATTTATTTATTTTTGGCTGCATTGGGTCTTTGTTGCTGCACGCAGGCTTTTCTCTAGTTGCGGTGAGCAGGGGCTACTCTTCGTTGCGGTGCGTGGGCTTCTCACTGCAGTGGCTTCTCTTGTTGCGGAGCATGGGCTCTGGGGTGTGCGGGTTTCAGTAGTTGCGGCATGCAGGCTCAGCAGTTGTGGCTCGCAGGCTCTAGAGCGCAGGCTCAGTAGTTGTGGCGCACGGGCTTAGTTGCTCTGCAGCACGTGGGATCTTCCCAGACCAGGGCTCGAACCCGTGTCCCCTGCATCGGCACGCAGATTCTTAACCACTGTGCCACCAGGGAAGCCCCTTAACTAGTTTTTAAGTTAAAAACTTGAGATGCCCAACTTGAGATGTCTTTGCACCATGCAGGGCAAGAGGTAAATATTCTCTCTATTGAACATGTATTTACTTTTAACACACATTGGGTTAGGGAATTTCTACTCCTGTGATTTACATAATCTGCCTAACTAATGTATCATTAATTCAAATCCTTGTCTATACTGCGCATTATAATACCAGATTTCTTAACAGCATCTTTCATTATTCTCACATAATCAAAAGCAGTTACTATCTACCTGTGACAATGACCAAAGTGTGGCCAAAAAAATGAACGGGCATCCTCTGTGAACTTGGTCTAAAGCAACCAATGATATTCTAGGCAGACACTGAACACTGACTTAAGAATGTATTAAAAATTAAAGGCCTTTACTATAATTTAAATGCTTTTCTGGTACTATTTCATGATTACAAAAAAAAAATACTCATTTTTGACCATCACAACCTTATGAAGCCTGCCTCGGCTGCCCAACCTACTTAAAAACCTTCAGAGGGCATGAGTTCACGCACCTGACCATCCTGTCACCTAAATCTTATTCCCAGTTAATGAGGGCATTTCCATCAGCCAGCACCCATCAGGCTACCCAGTCCTGCTTCCTCCCGGGGAACACAATGGGAAGTGGTCCTGCATCACACAACAGGTAGAAGAGGAAGTGCTCTCTCTACCACCCCGCAGACAGGGATGCTGGGAAGCCGATGGAAGTCTGATACCCACAGTGTTGGCAAACCTCCACGGGCCATATCAGTTTGCAGCCAACCTAGAGTTCCAAACTTGGAAACGCCCTGTTGCAAGAGGCCAATGCTTTTCTCCACCACACATGAGGTCAATGTCAATTAAAGAATTAGTCCGGGCCCACCTGATGTATCTTGACAGCCAAGACAAGCACTCCTGTCTGACATCACAAACAGTTCTGAAGGAGGCCTACCCAGGGACTCATCTCTAGGAAGGCGGGGCCCCTTCAAAGGTCACTAACTGTGGCCAGCTCAGCCTTCACTGCCCTCATGACCACAGTCAGGGCTGCATCAGGCCCTCAAGTAAACCTGGGCAGTTCGGGAAATTGTCAAGGTCCTACAGTATTACTATAAACCCTTCAGATATCTTACCCTCACCTTTGTATCTTGAAACTTCATTCATTCAGCGAATATTTATTGGGGCTTCTTTCTTAGAGAAACTGTTCTAGACGTTCAGGAACGAAATAGGGTCCCTGCCCTCGTGGGTCCTGCCAAAATGGGAAATACCGGTCAGCCTCACCAGAAGAGTCCACGCACAGTGAAGGATGACCAACAAGCCATGTTCAAGCCGGTAATACTGCCAACCCAAGTTCACTAGAACACACACTGCACACATTGGAAGCAACTTTAGAGCCTGGAGAATATTTGCTCTCACAGTTCCGAAGACCACATTTGAACACCTTTCCCCTCAGGTTTTGTATTTTATTTTTCTCAAGTCACAACTAATTGTCTTAACGATTTGATAAACTCCCTGAAGAATATTCAACATATGTGTGATAGGTCATATTTAATAACAGGATTCAAGTAAAGGTAAAAAAGTGATGGACAAAAACTGAACAAAACTCTGGTCATGGAAATTATACCAGCAAGAGGAAAATGGGAATAAGAAAACTAACTTTCCATTTCTCCAGCAGACCTCTCTCTCACCTAGGTTATTTCAACAGCCAAATGGCTTTTGCAATATAATCTCCGGCTCCGTATGGTATCCACCCAACTGCCCAGATTAAAATGTTTTCCACTCAACTTCCTAATTATTTTCCTAGATTTTTACTAGGATCTATGCTCTTCAGGTGAATTTTGCCTATGGTATCAGAACAGTGAAATTTTATAGAACACCCCTACCACTGCCCAGCCCTTTCTAATTCTGTGTTCAATCATGTCTCACTGGTAGCCTGACATCGGCCATGGCAGGGATATTTACACCACAGAAATCAGCGACTGCTCCGATCCAGAGCGGTGTTCTTGTTTTTACTTTTCAAGACAGCAGATCATTAAATGGTTCTTCCCTATTCAAAGCACCTCATCAATAAAATTACGTACCTTAAAAATCAGTCATAAGCTGAAAGATCATCAATTATTAGCCAAAAACATAAAATGAATTTTGCTTCAATCCACAAAAGCACAGGAGGTTCAGTAACTGAAACAATCTTTTAGAAAGGTAAGTTTCTCACCAATTCTTAGATCTTATGATTACTGAGATACTCGGAAGGACCCAGAGCCTTCCTACCCACAGCCATCACAGGTAAGAGCAGAAGGGACTTGACAAATCTGGGAAATAACATTTTGGTATTTGTTCCTTCAAATATATTTTAACGCACAGTCCATACTTTTTTTAAAAGCAAAAAAAGGATCACACCACACATCCTGTTTTATAAATTGTTTTTAAATGTAAATATAGTGTGAACAATTTTCCATTTATCAAATAATCTCCCCTATGCTTGTTATAGCCTGAAACTTTAAAATGACACATTAAAATACTTTTAAAACTGAAGGAAGATTATTCTCAAGGTATAAGAAATAACAGAATCGGTAAAAGGACAGTGGACGAAATGAACACGAGTTGATGTTTCACCGCACTCCCCACCCCGGCCTTCCAACCCTCAACATCTCCCACGCATCAGTTCTTTCAGGGAATAGCTCAGCCTCATTCAAATACAAGTAATCATGTTGTAGGAACACAGGCAAAAGACAGATAATAATATGCATTGTAAAAGTAATTACCAGAAGTGGCTATATTATGAAAGTTCACGGCCCCTTGTTCAGAAATTATTAAGAATTTCGAGACAGTGATAGCAGTGTTAATCTAAGCGCAGGGCCCTGTGTGAATGTACAGATCATGTGCCCATAAAGCTGGCCATGAAAATCAACAACGGTAACAGACTAAGTGTTCAGAAAAAATAGCTCTCCATTGTTTCCAAAATACTCAAGATAAAATTGTCTCTCTAAAAAAAGAGGCTCAGAGACTAGGTAAGAATTGGTCATCATTAATCTAAGAGATTTTAAATGGACTGATAGAGCTGAAGAAGTGGAGATTTAAAAAAAAAAAAATAGAATGGAAGCCATGTAACTGCAACAATTAAACAGAGAGTAAGCAGCTGAAAACACAAAGACACATAGGAAGCAAACTTAAAGCAATCACTCAAAACTGGAGAGAGGCTTCCCTGGTGGCGCACTGGTTAAGAGTCCGCCTGCCGATGCAGGGGACGCGGGTTCGTGCCCCGGTCCGGGAAGATCCCACATGCCGCGGAGCGGCTGGGCCCATGAGCCATGGCCGCTGAGCCTGCGAGTCCCGAGCCTGCGCTCCGCAACGGGAGAGGCCACAACAGTGAGAGGCCCACGTACCAAAAAAAAAAAAAAAAACTGAATAGAAAGAAACAAAGATACATAAATGATTACAAGAACAGATGCTAGATTTGGAAGACAAAGGATACAGAACATAACAACTACAGTTCTTGGAAAGTGAAGACTATCTGAAATATGTGCAAAGTAGTAAAAGATCTAATAATGAAAAGCTTTCTGATATAAAGACAGACTTGACACTACAGATATTATGGTACAGGAAGTCCCAGGAAAGTGACATGAAACAACCAGTGCTCAGAGAGGCAGGTAAACCTTTAACTCCAAAAAGAATGAAAGAACCCAATGGGCATGTCCGATGGAAAGAGCTAGTCGTGTGTAAGAGAGAAAAACATTAACCTGGCCTCAGCTTTCTGCTCCATAAATATCCAATGCTAAAAAAAAGTGGACAGCAATGTCTGAAATTCCAAGGTCAAGAAAGTGTGACCCAAGAACTTGATACTCGGCCAAACTGTCTTTCACGTATTAAGGCAAGAATCAGCCATTCTGAAGCAGTTAAGAGTTCAGGGAACAGAGTACCCTTGAGGACTTCAATCTGACGATGAAATGCAGCCAAGCTACAATGATTTACAAAATTATTATTATTGTTTGTTTGTTTGCGGTACGCAGGCCTCTCACTGTTGTGGCCTCTCCCGTTGCAGTGCACAGGCTCCGGACGCACAGGCTCAGCGGCCATGGCTCACGGGCCTAGCCGCTCCGCGGCATGTGGGATCTTCCCGGACCGGGGCACGAACCCGTGTCCCCTGCATCGGCAGGCGGACTCTCAACCACTGTGCCACCAGGGAAGCCCTAAAATAAATTAAAAATAAATTTTTAAAAAAACACAAAGGAATACTTAGTGCCATGGGAAAATCCTCAGCAAGTAAAAAGAGCCCACTAGCATTCCTAGTTAAACACAGCAGATTACACTCAGGCACTCACCTCTATTTTCTCCCTAAACCCCACTTCAATAGTGATAATTAAATTAAAAAGGCAAGGTCCCACAGAAGGAGTCAGAAGAAAGAGACATAGAAAACAGAAACATTTAAGAAGAAACATTTTAAAAGAAAGAAAGTGAACTGAAGAATGTTAACTGACTTAGAAGTACGCTGAACCTATGCCGATAAAGGAAGATGACAAGAAGCAGCACAGCAATTCTAAGACAAACCCTGGAGAGCTCAGGAATTGCAGGCATCAGATACGGTGAAAACAGAAGGGGTGAACAAGTAGTCCAGGCTGAGATTTGGAAAATCTCCCACCCCCTGCAGCCTAGCAGAAGCAGGACATTTCCCACCTGTGGAGACTGAGCCTAAGGGTCCCCAAGGAAAAAGACGGGTTCCAACCCAATCACAAAGGAGAGGCCCACCACGGTACAAGCTCTATCAACACATATAGATTCCTGCCAGCTCCTGATGAAGTGTTTCACTCTTATATATAAACAGCCAGAGGTAACCAGATATTTTAGGAAAGCTTCCAACAGGAAAGATGGGAACAAATCAAACAGTTAAATAAAAATCTAGAATTACTGTCCTAAAAGAGACCTGACAAATTATCAGTGGTTCTTTACATTGTTAGCTTATTCATCGGAAGCTCATTCATCTCACTGGCTCTAATCGGGGATGCTTTGGTACCCAGGAAGAGAAACCCACAAACGGCATCTTCCCACATCCCATAGTGGCGGTTTTTGGGGAGACTCTGCAAGTGAGGTATAGCTCATCTTTCACACTAGCTAATAGAGTGATAAAACCTAAATCTGAAGAACGAAATCAAGAAATTACATACACTACTTTATGGTTACATCTGGTGAATGATTAAGAATTGTAATCACTCTAAATTATGTAAACAAATTATTTCAAAATTTGGAAGATAAACATGAAAAATAAGAGTTAAAATATTTGAATATGATCACCTCTGGGTATTAGAAATTAGTTTGGGGGGGCAGGGCATGCAACAGCTGGTTTTCATTATAAAATAAATGTTAATTTTTTTAAAAATATGTGCCTGTGTTTCTTTTATTATAAAGTTAAAGCAGGCTGCAAAACTGTACGTGTAGTATGATATGACAGACTTAATAAGATGGAACAAATACTCAAAGAATATACACGAAACTGTGAACACTGGTGAACTTTGAGAGGTGGGATTATCAGTATCTTACTTTCTCTTTGTATTTCTTTGCACGTGCACTTTTATTTTCTGCCCTGAGCATGTATTACTTTTAAGTCTTTAAAAAGTGTGTTTCAGGGGCTTCCCTGGTGGTGCAGTGGTTGAGAGTCCGCCTGCCGAGGCAGGGGACACGGGTTCGTTCCCCGGTCGGGGAAGATCCCACATGCCGCGGAGAAGCTAGGCCTGTGAGCCATGGCCGCTGAGCCTGCGCGTCCGGAGCCTGTGCTCCGCAACGGGAGAGGCCACCACAGTGAGAAACCTCCACACCACAATGAAAAGCAGCCCCTGCTCGCCACAACTAGAGAAAGCCCGCGGGCAACAACGAAGACCCAACGCAGCCAAAAATAAATAAATGAATAAAATAAATTTATTTTTTTAAAAAAAGAAACACAAATGAAGAAGAGTCTTTCCAGAAATTCATCTGAGAGTGAGGAACAGGTCAACAGAGGGAAAGGTTTGGGAAAGAAACTCTGCAGTTCACCTTTGTTTTTTAAAATGGTAAAGAATTGAGTCTGTTTACAAACTAGGAGGAGAAGCCAGGTGAGGCACCTGCCTCTTCTGGGTAGATGTCCATCTCTCACTTAGACGGCAACTTATTCCATTCCCAAGACAAACATAAACGTGCCTACACTGAGTCCTTTACGAGGAACTCTGTGGTGTATTATGCAGATTTTCATAGGAAGGTATCTCGTATCTTAACTTTGGCTGTGAATTCCTTGAGGAAACCATGTTTCACACTTCCAGTTTTCAAATGGCCCACAGAACAGGTCCCTCAGTAAAGACTGGTTGATTAGCAAAAATTAATCACATCAAGCTCCCCAGCCGTCTGCTACTCAAACACCTGCTACAGAGAGATCTTCAGCAACACCCTCAACCTGACTTTAACCTTGAACCACACCCACCCATCTCCACTGGCCAAGGTTCCAGTCAGAGGTAGCAGTCTGAGGACTGTCTGAGGACACAGACCAGTAGCCATCCAGGATTCAAATCATGGCTCAACCAATTACCAGCTGTGTGACTCTGGGCATGTTGCTTGACCTCTCTGTGCCTCCTTTTCCTCATATATCATAGTATCTACTCCTCAATACTGTCTTGGGAAAATAAATTAACACTGTAATGTGCTTAGAAGCAAGCCTGACATATAGCCCCCACTCTGAACGTCTTGGTTATTATTATTCAAGGAGGGAAAATGGCAACTGGACAGGAGACAAGACAGAGAGTTCAAGTGCGCCATAAAAGTGGGTCATTTTGCAGCGCTTTCTCTGAGAATTGTCTTTGCCAAAGTTAACAACACAATGCTTCTGCACAATGACTCACTAGCCCTCCCCACATCCCTCAGTTTCTGTCAGTTCTGTCAAAGGGTTATTTTATTCACTTTCAAGCCTTCCAAAAACATTTGGAATATGCATAAAAGAAATACGAAATTCTAAGCTGCTACTCCAGTGTTTTCCTTGCAACTCTCACTAGAGCTCCTATCACAACGCTTCACGTGTGTTTTAGAATTCCTTCACGTGTGCTAGACTCAGCTGCATACCTCGAACTTTCTCAGGTGCTTCATGTCATCAACCTTTGAGAACGTTCCAGATAAACACTAAAATATATATATATGTATTTATATGTACAAATATATATATTTAAAAATATATATTCATCCCACTTTAACAGAATAAGTCTCATTGATAATTTGCAAAATTACAGCAGAAAGGCAATCACTGCAAAGCACCGATAAATTTGGTACTCTGGTTGACCAGTGTACTGGCTGGTAAACAAAAGTTGATAACATTTTGGTCAATTTCCTTCCCATCTCTACTCTGTATTTTCCAATATGTGAAATAAACATTCTGGAGTTGGAAAGAAGATAGGCAGGTCTCCAGTGGAGTGCACGCATCCACAGGTGGTTGAGGTTGAGTCTTTCCCATCACCACGCTCCAAGTTCACGGCTGTGGCGGATCCCTGGCTTCCAGTTCAGTAACTGCAAATAGGGCTGGCGCCATCTTTGTCACAGCAAATGGGGGAGTGACCAGAGCAGCGTAGGGACTGGGGTCACAGACCCATTATTCTCTGTAGATGGGGGGGTCCCTTTCACTAGTCTCCCACCACATCGCACCCCAATCCCTTAGTCAAAAAAGCAGATCTGCCAGGATGCAGCTAAACAACAACTAACTCTACTTCTTTTTCATTCACTAAAGGCATGTAATGAATGGCCAGTGGGGCCTTCTGATCACCCCGGGTGAGAGAGACCTGGCCAAGCCAAACAGCACTTGGCTGCTTTCCTTAATACGCAGAGACTCACTGTGCTTGGCCACCGCTGCACCCCGATCCCAGCCCCCATGACTGTGGGATTCTGGTTCCAGGCTTGCTGAAATCCTGAAAATAGCTCACAGGCCTGCATTCCACCCAGGGTTGCAAACCCCTTAGGGGTCCAAAGACTCCAGGTTGAGAGGCAAAATCCTAGAGTCAATGAAAATCAAAACCTGAGGAAATTTCACCCAGGTGGATAGACATCCTAAAGTATACAAAATTCCTTCTCAGGAATTTGCCTAAGTGCCACCTGAAACGTAACGCGAGCCCTGGAACAATTTGCCATTGACTTTTTATTTATGCCAACTGCCCATAAAAATTCCTCTGCTGATCTGCAAGGACAGAACTCTCAGGAACAAATGACCTAATTAAGCAGGAGATTTCCTGGGTTACAGCTACGCAGAAGACTAAAATGTAAGGAAACGATGCTGAATTTGAAAGGGGCTGTAAGCCAAACCAACTGAGTGAACTGGGTTTGCTTTTTTTTTGATGTGTGTACCCAACGCCCCCCCAAGCTAAGACCCTGAGCATGACAGCCGTCCTTAACTACTTTTATTTATGAAGCAATCAGAATGCGTATTTCCCCACTTACCTACTGCACATTTTTCAAAATGTGATTATGCAGCACTCTGAATGCATCTTCTTGGAACAATTTGTCGGCCTGCCTTTGCTGTTGGGTTTTTGCCAACGCGACACAATAGACAGGGTCTGCTGTCTCTCGCCCCAGCTTTCAGAAATGCACTAAATTACCCCATACTCTCACTGGGCTCTAAACCCTCCACCCTATCTGATTTTGCACAGATGTTCAAAGAGAAAGAATTTTTTTGCTTTAAACGAATGTCAAGGGCCTGGCAAAATACTGTACAAAGAAATGCACAAATCAGCACTGTCCAAAGGCTGGTTATGAGCTCACTTCCTCCTCTCTCCAGCTTTTCCACGTCCAAAAAAATAAACATGGGAACGATCACACTTGCCCAAGGTCTAAAAAAAAACTTAGGAAGTGCGCAGGTGTCGGGCTCGCGGGTAATTTTTCTCTGTCCCTTTGCACTGAACCCTAAGGGATGGTGAGTAGTTAAGGGCGCTTTGCTAGAGGCAGTCCTGTGATTCTGGTTCTTCTGCCTACTCCCCCCCGCCCCCGGGGAGGTGAGGTCATGGGGAAATTCCGAGGGGGTCACACAACTGCTCAGTGGCACCGGCAAACAAGCCTGAGACCAGTCCCATCCCCCATGCCCACCCCCATGACACCCTATTTTCAGAGCTGTGTTTATCCTGCCAGTTTCTCCCTCCTTCCCATCACTTCCTCCCCGGGGCCACCGAGAACTCCCTCGGCGGCCAAAATTAAATCAGTAGCTGGATTCCAACTCAGAAATGTCCCATTCCTGGCTAATCAGAACTAGAATTCTCATACTCTTGCGTGTCTGGGAGCTGTCATCAGTGACAACTCTCTCTTTCATCCAGGACAGAACTGCTAACCTGATGTGAGGCTGGCAAACACCCACCGGGAGAGTGAAAACATCTGTAGTCAAGAGATTTAGACAAACAAACAAACCAAAAAAACCTCTCACACAGACTTATTTGATTTTCTGTGTGATAGTGAGAAAAATGAGATAGAAAAATTGGAAGGGGTGTGCTGGTACATACAGGGGCACATGTATGTTTGAACAGCAAACCTAGCTTCTAACAAATCACAGAAATTCTCTTAGGGCTTCCCTGGTGGTGCAGTGGTTAAGAATCTGCCTGCCAACACAGGGGACATGGGTTCGAGCCCTGGTCCGGGAAGATTCCACATGCCGTGGAGCAACTAAGCCCGTGAGCCACAACTACTGAGCCTGTGCTCTAGGGCCCGCGAGCCACAACTACTGAAACCCACGCGCCTAGAGCCCGTGCTCAGCAACAAGAGAAGCCACCGCAATGAGAAGCCCGCACACTGCAACGAAGAGTAGCGCCCCCTCGCTGCAACTAGAGAAAGCCTGCGCGCAGTAACGAAGACCCAATGCAGCCAAGAATAAATAAATAAAATAAATAAATTTATTTTAAAAAAAAAAGAAAAAAGAAATTCTCTTAGACTGATCCATAAATACCAGGCTGAATCTGCACCCTTAGAAAATGAAAAATTTGCAATTTTTTGAACAATTTAGGTCTCACATATTACTGCTTCTATAGGACATTTTTTTATCATCTTATATTGCACCTTGACGAAATAAACTAAACTTTGAGTTGAACATGGCAAATAAACTACATGCCGGCATCACCTCTCCCACCAAAAACCCCACCAAAAGAACAGTAAATGTATCTTTTTAAACGGACAAAGAAATACAGCAGCAGAGACAAGAGCAGAGAAAACATTCAACTGACACTCAGAGGATGGAAAGCAGAGACATAACTGGTGACTCAGATCCTAAGCAATGCTCAGAGGGGTTCCAACCAATAGGCCTGTTCTTCCCCACTCTGAGTCCCTGGGAGGCTCCCGCTAAAGGGAAGGGTGAGAGGCAGGGTGGAAGAGAGGGTGCAGGTTCGATACAAACAGGATGGACCTTGGGGCCCCAAGTCCCCTTCTCCTATCTGCCCCAAGCGCCAACTAAGAGGGTTATTATCCAAACAAATTGAACCAAGGAGATCAGAAATGACAGCAGGCATAAGAAAGTGATGTGATTCAGGGCTGAAAACCCAGCAAGAGATGGTGGGTATTATGGGAAAGTCTACTGACTACCCCATGGGACCCATATTCCCCTTCCTCTATCCTGCTTCCAGAATTCTCAGAGCTTATCCCAAGCTTATCACAGGCAAGGCTAGTGGGATTTTTCTCTGGAGAATCTGAATGAACATTCATACTAACATTTGAGGGTTTCCTCTGATGAGAGGACCCGTTGCTGCTTCATCACTTCAAAGAAACATCAACAATCGACAAGCCTGTCCATATGCACAGAGATTCAGATCTGATTTTTTTTGTACCTTCCTCTTTTTTTTTTTTTAAATGAAAGTGACCACATTTTTATTTATTTATTTTTTGCAGTACGCAGGCCTCTCACTGTTGTGGCCTCTCCCGTTGCAGAGCACAGGCTCCGGACGTGCAGGCTCAGCGGCCATGGCTCACGGGCCCAGCCGCTCCACGGCATGTGGGATCTTCCCGGACCGGGGCACAAACCCGTGTCCCCTGCATCGGCAGGCGGTCTCTCAACCACTACGCCACCAGGGAAGCCCCTGTACCTTCCTCTTAATACTTGCTCTTAGTGGCAGCTGCAGGTGAGCAAACATGCAAGGAAAACCTACAAAATGAAGGTCAGGACCAAAACACACAGAAGGGAAAAAACCTTGTTGAAAATATGCAGACATTACAGGGAGTAGAGGAAAACATTTTTAAAACCTATAATTAATATCCCCAGAAAGAATATCGTGTCTTAAAGTAAGGGGAGAGATGCTATGAAAAAAGGTCAACAGCTCTTGGAAATTACCCATATGGATAACTGAATTTCTTGTTAATCTGATGAAATTTTATAGAAAGTAAAGTAAAAAAAAAAAAAAAAAAAACATAGAAATTTTATGGGAATCTTCAAGATTCCCATAAAATTTTATGGGAATCTTCAAGAAGGCCTAATCCTCAAATAATAGGAATTACAGAAAGAGAGAATTAAAAGAAAAAATTTTTAATTCAAGCAATGTCCCAGATTGGGACTTCTCTGGCAGTCCAGACCCCTGGATGGGGAACTAAGATCCCACATGCCATGCAGCACGGACAAAAAATAAAATAAAATAAAATAAATGTCCCAGACTGATAGACAAGGGTCTCCAGACTAAAAAGAAAAACAAATTCCCAGCATAAATAATTTCCATAGGACCCACTGAGATATATGCCAAAAACTGTGAAACTGCAAAATATGGGCAGTTAAGTGAATTTTCCGAAATGTTTCAGAGACGTAAAGAAAACATAAAGCACAAAGGAGGCTAGCAGACAACGGAGCAATGTCTATAAAACATCAAGGATAATATTTTCAAATTTTAATTCCACATGTAGTAAAATTATCAAGCAAAGATAAGCACACATTAAAAACATTTTTACTTGTAAAGAATCAAAAGAAATTTAGCTCCCTTGCACCTTTCTGAGAAAGCTACTGGAGTATGTGTTCTATCAAAACAATGGGGTAAATCATGAAATTAGAGGATGCGGAATCCAGAAAAGAGTGGGTCCAAGAAAGAAGAGCAGTGAAGGAAAGTCCCTGAACGATGGCTATGTACTAGGCCTTGCGTACAACTCGTTCGCACAGGAGCTGGAGGGTGGGGGCTACAACGGTGGACACCAGGGGAAAAAGATGGGGGAACTGAATGGCTACATCATGTGTTTTAAAGTTTGGTAAGGGGACTTCCCTGGTGGTCCAGAGGTTAGGACTTTGCCTTCCAATGCAGGGGGTGCAGGTTCGATCCCTGGTCGGGAAGCTAAGATCCCACATGCCTTGCGGCCAACAAACCAAAACACAAAACAGAAGCAATGTTGTAACAAATTCAATAAAGACTTTTAAAAAATGGTCCACGTTAAAAAAAATCTTTAAAAACATAAATAAACGAAATAATGTGCAGTCAAAAAATTAGTTGAAAGAAAATTGGCAGGTCTGTTGAAGTTATTTGGAAGAAATTAGCAATGGGTATTCAGCAAATCAAACAAAATTTTTTTTTTTTTTTGGTACGCGGGCCGCTCACTGCCGTGGCCCCTCCCGCTGCGGAGCGCAGGCTCCGGACGCGCAGGCTCAGCGGCCACGGCTCACGGGCCCAGCCGCTCCGCGGCATGCGGGATCCTCCCAGACCGGGGCACGAACCCGTGTTCCCTGCATCGGCAGGCGGACCCTCAACCACTGCGCCACCAGGGAAGCCCCAAGCAAATTTTTAAGAAATGAATTATCTCCAGAGAAAACAAAGTTTTTGAAGGAAACAATCATAGGACAGTATCTGGCTCAGCGATGAACACTCTACACAGTGAAAAGAACAGGCACACCAACTAATGAGTTACCAAGCACTGTACTGTAGCCACACTGGGAGCACGAGGGAAGGACAAACACGGGTGAGACAAGGGTCCAGAGAGCTCAGTCACTGTCCACAGTGACCTGGAAATTTTAACTACTTTCTAAACAGCCTTTCAACCCATCATCCTGTTTCCAGAACTTCCACCCATCATCCTGTTTCCAGATCTTCCAGCCAGCCTACAAGTTCTCCCCAGACACTGAGCGAGGGGCTCCACCAAAATGAGGGAGAAAATGTGGAAATGGAAGGCAGAGGCTCCAGAAAACAGATTTCAGGAAGAGAAGCCAGGGGTATTCCTAGGGTGACATCAGAGAGATCCCTGATGCTGACTAGTTCAGAGATCCTACACCAGGTAACAGAGGCAAAGGGGACGCACAGGGTCAGCGTGGCAGAGATGGCAGGATGCTGACGGGACCAGAGAGAAACCCAGGCCAGACTGGAGTAGCTCAGACCTTCAGACAAATCCCCTTGAGGATTGGGGATAAAAACAGGGAATATCCAAGCATCTGATGAATTTGAATATACTGAAAGGGATTTAGACCAGAGGTGAGAATTTTGGAGTGAATTAGGTAAGTATATGGAAAATGAAGTGGAGGAAAAGCTAGATAATTATTAACTCCAGGGAAGGGAAAACTGGGCAAAAAAGGGGAAATAGCCATGCTATAAACATGAGTTACATGGCTAACAACATGACTAGGCCACCAAGAGTCAGCAGAGCCTGCTACCACAGCATGAGTCAAACACTAATTTACTAGGAGATTGTTTTTTATTCTTGTATAGCTACACTTCATTACCACTAAATATTATTAGAAAAAAAGTTGGCTCTCATATTGTTATTTCAACCGACATAATTTTTTAAAAAATAAACCATAAAGTTCTAGAAGAAATTATGAGATTTTTAAAAATGCTCTCAGACAGCGGAAGCTCTCTCTAAACATGACCTAGACCCCAGATGCCATAAAGGCAAAGAGTGACAAAGCACAGAGCCAAAAAGCAAAGTACAAAGTGAGACAAAGCATTTAAAGCACATTTGACACAGGGCTAATCTTCTCCACAGGCAAAGGAACTCCTACATATCAATAAGAAAAATAGTTTCAAGTCAATAATAGAAAAATGGACAAAGGACAGGAACAGGTAGTAGACAGATACCAAAACAAAAATTCAAATGGCTCAACATCTGAAAACGTGTCCAACCTCAACTAGCAGTAAGAAAAACGCAAATGACAATTAAGAAAACCTGACATCTCCCTGATCAGATTAGGAAAAGTGAAAACACTGGACATGACTGTGGTTCCTCTCTGGAACAGGCAGTTAAACACAATGATTGATCAAGAGGGGCTTCTGCATCCAGACTGCTGGGTTCAAATCCTAGCTCACCACTTACTGGATGTGGCCCTTGGCCAGGTTACATCATCTCTATTACCTCAGTTTCCTCATCTGTAAAGATGTGATAACCATAGTACTTTTAAGAGTTGTTCTGCGGATTAAACAAGTTAATATCTGTAAAGCACTTGAAACAGTTCTTAGCCCAAAGTAAGCACGATATACGTGTTAGCAGAACAAATGAACTCTTAAGAGGCAATATGGCAGTATCTATCTATCTTAAAAACAAATATACCCTTTGACTACAGACCCCACTTCTAGAATTTATATTTCAGATATACTCAGAAAGAGACTTCAAGGATCTTCACTGCAGCATGGTTTATAACAGCAAAATTTTTGAAACAACCTAAATGTCTATCAACAGAGACAACTTTACAGATAATTAAAGGTATCCCCATAAAATGGAACGTTACATGCCAGTAAAAGAATGAGGCAGATCAGTATATACTAATATAGAATAATCTTCAGGGTGTCTTAAGTGAACAGGATACAATATAATATCTAGTACATGCCACCATTTGTGTTAAATGTCTATGCATAAAATATTTCTGGAATGATATGTTTTTTTAAAATGATGTAAGGTTATCATATAAAGGTCCTACCGGGTTTGTTTAACGGGCAAGAATCATGAATGATTCTTTCCAAAGTGTTGGAAAAGTCTCTTCTCTTAAAGAGAGTAAATGTTCCCCATGTAACTTTCACTATTTGCTTAACAAACCTTGTTCCCACAGCATTGTGTTAAAACAAACTTCCGTCTGACAGAGTTCAAGCTGCCGTGAACCCTGAATTAGTGGGGTTGAAAACCAAAGCCTGTTGGTCCACGTGTGGACCACATGCTCACAATACCCACTCCAAGTGTTACAATTTGTCTTAAAGCACTGATATTGCTTCCCAAAAAATGTTTCACTTCCTTTAATATCTGCATAATATGCCAAATTACAGTACAATTTTTAAAAAGACAAATAACTAGTTCAAAAATAGACTCAAACATGCGCCCCAATGTTCACAGCAGCACTGTTCACAACAGCCAAGACATGGAAGCACCTAAGTGTCCATCAACAGATGAATGGATACAGATGTGGTACATATATACAATGGAATATTACTCAGCCATAAAAAAGAATGAAATAATGCCATTTGCAGCAACATGGTTGGACCTAGAGATCATCATACTAAATGAAGTAAGTCAGACAGAGAAAGACAAATATATGGTATCACTTATACATGGAATCTTTAAAAAATGATATAAATGAACTTATTTACAAAAAAGAAATAGACTTACGGATGCAGAAAACAAACTTATCGTTACCAGAGGGGATAGTGTTGGGGGAGAAGGGAGTAAATTAGGAGTTCGGGATTAGCATTTACACACTAATGTATATAAGACAGATAACCAACAACAACCTACTGTATAGCACAGGGAACTATATTCAATGTCTTGTGATAACCTGTAATGGAAAAGAATCTGAAAAAGTATACATATGTATATATCTGAATCACTCTGCTGTACACCTGAAACTAACACAACATTGTAAACCAACTATATTCTTTTTTGGAGTCTATTTTTTTAACCATCTTTTATTTATTAAATATAGTTAATTTACAATGTTGTGTTAGCTTCAGGTGTAAAGTGATTCAGTTATGCACATACATACATCTATTCTTTTTCAAATTCAAAACGAAGACTTTTAAATCAAACTAAACTTCATAGTATTTTGAGGATGAATGATAGGATTAAAGGAAGAATCATATCATTCACTTCGGACAATTCTAAGTGCTGAACCTCTTGGCCTGCCAGACCGGCTCTATTTCGGAAAGACAAAGAGACTTTCCTTTCATACAAAAATGCACAGCAGATGACAGAGGAGAAAGCTAAAACAACAGCAGTGAAGGATGCTCTGTAATTCTTAAAACAATTAAGAATACGAGCTTGTTTCATATTAAACAAAAACCTAAGCTCTCTAAAGATGAATGACACCTCCACTGGACTCACAGCAGGAGGTAAAAGTGCATATAAAGGTGACACAGGGCTTCCCTGGCGGCACAGTGGTTGAGAGTCCGCCTGCCGATGCAGGGGACACGGGTTCGTGCCCCGGTCCGGGAGGATCCCACGTGCCGCGGAGCGGCTGGGCCCGTGAGCCATGGCCGCTGGGCCTGCGCGTCCGGAGCCTGTGCTCCGCAACGGGAGAGGCCATAGCAGTGAGAGGCCCGTGTACCGCAAAAAAAAAACAAAAGGTGACACAGACGTGTCACTCTGTTGTGTAATCAGACAAAAATCAAAAGAGTCAAGAGATTCAGTTAGGAAAAATCAAGAAACTTCAGCATAAACCCACCAAGAGCAACCCAGACTTTCTGGCTCTTTCAGTCTCAAATTAAAATGTCCTTTTCCACAAAAACAAGAGTCCCAGTAATGCTGCCCAGTGGGTGTCTGGTAAACAGAGTCCAGATATTCAACCAACCTCTGTATGGTTAGGACAAATGACACTCCTCAAAAAAATGAATTAAATGAACTTATTTACAAAAAAGAAATTGGTCAAGGTAGCCAGCCAATCAACAAATATTAATAGAAGCAAAATACCCATATGCCAGTTTCCTCATCCTTTCTTTCCCTCCTCTCCCACACAGTCTTAAATATGATTAGGTGTAAGTATTGTTCACTAAAAGTAAGACTATGTACTGGAGTTGGTACCAACGGCATTACTCATAGACTCTAGCCATCCAGTAATTTACTCAGAATTCAGCTAAAGAGGGGTATCAGAAGTATTGGAAAAGGCCATGCTAGGTTTAACTTATAGGCCACGAACGTAGGATCTCATGGCCCCCAAACAAGTTCTTTTTTCCTCTAAATGGGCATTTGTTGTCAAGCTCCTGACAAGGTTGCAAGGTATCTCAGCCATTCACAGAACATTAAGAATCTCTAACTTCTCTAGAGGCTAATCGGGCCTGTGCCTGAGAGAGCCCGAAAGCAAGTCCAGAAGCTAAGGGACAGGTTCTCGAAAGTAGACAGTGCTGGAGGGCAGGGTGATGAATAAACTTAGATTTGCCATCAATGTGTGACTATCAATTCAAGGCTTTCGCAGACCATGGGGGCCAAACAGCTGGTGAGAAGGTCGGCTCAGTTTTGAGAGGTTCAGCTCATTTTACCAAGAAGGCCCCAAAGGGGGTCTCATTTTCCTTCATTCGACAGAGATTTAATGGCCGCTGACAATGGCCACAGCCTGTGCTAGGCAGTAGTTGCAGAGAAGTGAACAAAATAAACCAGTGTCTACAGGTACACAAGGGAAAGGTGGCTTTTTTCCCAGCACACACCACTAAGAAGGCAGCCGTGTTCCCAGCTCTCACCCACGCCCTCCCCTGGAAACCCTGCACCACTTTGCGACCCCCAAGCTGGCAAGCAGGCAAGCCTCATGGCAGTGTTCACTGCCAGAAGCATCCCTCAGAGTTAGGTGTTTCCTTCAACAGTCAAGACTGTTCTGGAAACACTCCTGCTACGGTTCTATTTCCTAACTCACACAGTTCTAACAGAAAGTAGATCCCAAACCCCTTCCCACAAATGCCATGAGGAAAAAAAATCCAGCGATAAGAGAGGCGGGAGCAGTGAGTCTTCATCGCCCCTACATCCTTCTAAGGACAGTCTGGGAAATCTCCACATGATGAATATTCAAAGGGCAGGTCAATCGGGTCCACCCCCCCCCCACTCCACTGTGAGCTCAGCTGCATTCCTTTGAGGAAAGGTCAACAGGAAGTGACCTCATGAGAACTTTGCCCTTAATCACGTTAATTTAAGGACTACTGAAGCAACATTAGGGGGGCGAAATTCACAAAACATGTGTACAATGTATTATAAAGTTGAAAAAAATTAAACATAGGAAAAAAAATCTAAAAGTTAAGGAAAATGCCTGATGCTAGTAATGGGGGAAGCGGGGAGGGGCCGAGCAGTAGGTATAAGGGAACTCTGTGCTTTCCACTCCATTCTGCTGTGGACCTCAAACTGCTCTCAAAATAAGCTGTTTTGGGCTTCCCTGGTGGCACAGTGGTTCAGAGTCCACCTGCCGATGCAGGGGACACGGGTTTGTGCCCTGGTCCGGGAGGATCCCACATGCCGCGGAGAGGCTGGGCCCGTGAGCCATGGCCACTGAGCCTGCGCGTCCGGAGCCTGTGCTCCACAACGGGAGAGGCCGCAGCAGTGAGAGGCCCGCGTACAGACAAAAAAAATAATAATAATAAGCTGTTTGGTTTTTTTTTAATTAAGGAAAGGAAACTATGTAAGGTCAATATGAAGAAGAGAACCATATCTGTGTGTGAGGGTGTGTATATGTGTGTGCGTTGCCAGACTGCTTTTCTTCACTTTTCAAAGTTTCCACCATGATCCTGTTATTTCTGCAATTAAAAAAAGACAAGCGGGGGCTGCCCTGATGGCGCAGTGGTTGAGAGTCCGCCTGCCGATGCAGGGGACGCGGGTTCGCGCCCCGGTCCGGGAAGATCCCACATGCAGCAGAGCGGCTGGGCCCGTGGGCCATGGCCGCTGGGCCTGCGCGTCCGGAGCCTGTGCTCCACAACGGGAGAGGCCACAGCAGTGAGAGGCCCGCGTACCGCCAAAAAAAAAAAAAAAAATCTTAAAAAAAGACAAGCGGGAAAAGAACATGAAAAAGAATGTAGATATATATATATGTATATGTATAACTGAATCAGTTTGCTGTACAGCAGAGATTAACACAACATTGTGAATCAACTGTACTTCAGTAAAATAAGTTCGTCATGGAATATAAAAAAAAGGCACGTGCACACGCACGAGAAACAAGGTTATTTTTAAATGTTTTATTAAGAGGAAAAAAAAGACTCCATGAAACACAGCCGATTCCCATGTGAAATACATTAGGCCAGGCCTGTGATCCATTGAGGCCCCCTAAGCCATTCTGCAAGCCACGCCGGGGACAGGCAGGCAGCCACCCCCCTGCATCGGGCTGGCCCGCTCACAGCCCCGACCCGCACAGGCCCTGCCGTCAGAGCTACGGCATCCACCTGCCAGGCTGGCATCGGCGCTGGGGAAAGCCTCATGGCACAGCTCCTTTATTATGTAGCTTCAACCTGAAAACACATCTCCTTCCCACGCCAGCTCCCCAAACATCAGCCTCCGCGAACCTAACGGGCTTTCATCAGGCCTGGGCTTCCGTTTCTCAAAGCTGAGCTTCAGTAAGTGACCTCTGGTACCAGCCACTGTGTCCAGCAGAGACAGAAGAACATCTGCAAAGTTGGGGCCTAGACTGGTCTTTGAGACTGGTGACTAAAATGCCTTGAAAGGGAAAATAAAATAGTATCACAGCGCCGCAAAGGAAGCTGAACTCCTCTGTGGGCTCATCAGACTGTCCGCATTCTGTCTCCAGAATTGCTCGCTGCCTGGGGCCTGTGTGAGGTAAGTGAGGCCCCGGCCTTGCATGCAAGATTGAAGGGGGTGCCAAAACACACAATTACTAAGATAATCGTTTTTAACGAATTTTTTGAAAATCAAAAGTAATTTTTTAAAGTTCACAATGAACAAAATAACACACTTTTAAATAAAGGCAGGGTCTGATCCTGAACTTGCAGGATCCAGCTCACGCCGCCCTAGTCTGGCGTGCTTGGGTACAGCTGTGCTGGGAGAACATCCCTAACTGAGCCACAAAGAAGAGCATGGATTTGAGGAAAGCCTGATTTCACTGATTAGCTGTGTGACAGTGGGCACGCTACCCAAAATCTAAGTCTCAGCTTCCTCTTCTGTAAAGTGGAGATAATACCTTCCTCGTTGAGTAACTGACCAAATAAACATGCGGGCAAAGTACAAGCACACTGTCTAGCATAGTACCTGCTACAAAACTGGCAGCCAGGATCCTGACTCCAAGGAGAAGCCGGACATGATTCCTATGTGCTGTTTGTCCTTCTAGCCCATGCAGGAGACTTTCAAGCAGCTTTCAGGGGAAGGGTTTTGAGGGATATTGGGTTTTCCCTACCGTCACCCTGAAGACAGGGTTTTCTTATTGTGTCTTCAGCTGGTAGAACTGAGGGCCATTCCTAGCGCTGAATTATGTCGGGGGAAGAGAGCAAGTGGGAATGAAAAACTAGGACGACGCCCACCCTGGTTAGCTCCTCAGGATAAACAGGCAAGTGGTACCCAAACAGCATGGCACGACAAGTAGACAAACAACTTCTGCATTTCTCAGATTCGTCCTCCTACAGCAAAGCACAGCTATTTTTTTAAATAAAAGGAATCAAACCACCAGGGCAATTTCTTATCCCCTGCAGTCCTTGCTAATTTACCTACCAGCCTGGGAGAAGCCACTGTTCCCCTGCCACAGGCCTTGAGCCTCACCACCAACTTTGGACCTGATAACGCCAACTCTGGGATTTATTTATGTTACCTTGGACTTACTATTCTCAAATGATACCTAGAGTCTGAGTTCATGTTTATGAATTATTCTACCTCCAAAACAAAGGCATTCCACTGATCTGAACCACAGACCCCAGGCAACCTTGAACTTCCAACCCAGAAATTTTAAAATACCTTTTGATAACCATCTCCCCTAGACCACCATCTCTCACCCAAGTGTCACGAGCACCTATATTACTGTCAGGTGCCTTGGAAACACTAGGAAGAAGAAAGTGATCTTCAAGTAGGTGGTTTCAATAACACAGCAGGGAAAGATTTGCAATGCCCAAGTATGTCTCAGATGACTGTTTACATATGGTACCAGGCTTTGCAGGAAAAAATCTGAACAGGTTTTTCTTTTCTTCCACCTCTGAGAAACAGTTTACTTTTCTCATGTTAAATAACATGGCTGGCTAATTATAAAAACAATAAAAATTCATTGTAGGAAATTTACAAAACACAGAAAAGTTCAAAGGAAAAAATAAAAACCACTCACATTATTCCTATCCAAAGAACACCACAGGTAAAACATCCTTTTCTCAATGCATATAAACACATGCATCTTATACAGAATTTTAAACATATGCGGTCATCTCTTAAGTAACAAACTAAGAGTATAATCCCAAAAGAGGTAAGTTACCCCCAGAAAAAAGAGGGTGAATGAAGAACACTGGAAGTAAGCTCAGAACCTTAGAACCTCATCATCCTGTAGAAGGTCAAGGGTGACTACATTTTACAAAGAAATGGAAAGAAATTATTTGAGACAAAGTTTGCCTCTTAAGAGAGTTAAGCTTCAGCAAATATTTACTGGGTACCTACTATGTTCTGGGCACTTTACCAGGCACTAGGAAAGTGGAAGGTGTAAAATACTTCAGAAGAAGTTGCTCGCAATAAACGGGAAAAGACTTCCAAAGCTTTCTTCAATAATAAACTACGTGACCTTCAGCAAGTCATTTAACCTCTTTGTGCCACAGTCTCCTCTTACATAAAATGTGGACTAAAAATTAGGATGGGGACTTCCCTGGGGGCGCAGTGGTTGAGAGTCCACCTGCCAATGCGGGGGACGCGGGTTCGTGCCCCGGTCCGGGAAGATCCCACGTGCCACGGAGCGGCTGGGCCTGTGAGCCATGGCTGCTGAGCCTGTGCGTCCGGAGCCTGTGCTCCGCAGTGGGAGAGGCCACAACAGTGAGAGGCCTGCGTACCGCAAAAAAAAATAAAATAAAAATTAGGATGGTTGGGATGATCAAATGACTTTGTACACATAAAGCCTTAGAATTCAGCCTGGGACTTAGAAGTGCTCAATGCAAGTTGGTGCTCAATAAATAAAAGGAGTGGGGAAGAGAAAAAACACAGAGTAACACAGAGCGTCGATGTTAGCACCCCCCCCAGAGTAGATCTTAGCCTTCGGAAAAGCTTCTGGAAGGGAGTGGGCAGGGACTGGGTGGAAAGCTCTCACATACCAAGCAGAGGAAGCGGCAGGTGTACATATGGGGGGATGTGAGGGACGAGGGCTCCTGTGGTTTGTATTAAGAATGGCACAGGGACTTCCCTGGTGGCGCAGTGGTTAACAATCCGCCTGCCAATGCAGGGGACAAGGGATCGAGCCCTGGTCCGGAAGAGCCCTGGAGCAACTAAGCCCGTGCGCCACAACTACTGAGCCTGCGCTCTAGAGCCCACGAGCCACAACTACTGAAGCTCGCGCGCCTAGAGCCCGTGCTCCGCAACAAGAGAAGCCACCGCAATGAGAAGCCCAAGCACCGCAACGAAGAGTAGCCACCCCTCGCCGCGACTAGAGAAAGCCCGCGCGCAGCAACGAAGACCCAACGCAGCCAAAAATTAAATAAATAAATAAAGGAACGGCACATGGCGGGGGGGGGGGGGGGGGGGGATAGCGGCATGTCAAGGGGAGGAGTGAAATAGAGGAGGCGGGGAAAGAAAATGGGGCCAAGACGCCCGATTTCTTTCAGCCATGCTTCTTCTCAGTTACAGCAAAACAGGCAGAGTTACGTTATCCCACATCACAATCACTTCAAAAAGGAATGCTTTCTGGACTGTTCCGATAAAGTCAAATGGAGCTGTTTTATGTATTTTAAAATTACTTTTACAAGTAAGCATTTTCTAAACACTCTATAAAGAGGATGCAGTGAGCTGATGCTTCTTACCTGCTCTCCAGACATCTCCAAACTCATCCATAATGTCTCTCTGAGTTCCTCTAGCACAACACAGCAGACCGCAAACAACATATTTCTTATTTGGGGGGTATTATTAAAAGTAAAGACCTGAGAACCAGATTAGAGGAGGAATTTGGTCTTTGCTAATTCACAATAACTGGCTTTCCCCTTTCAAGAAAGGAAGAAAAAATACATATATATAGAAACATATATAGAAAAAAATACATAGAATCTAAAAGTGAATGGAGCTGTGACCAATACCTTTGCTAAAAAGAATGTCGTTACTTAATGTGTTTATTTGTTGACAGGTTCTGCAGTTAAGATTCAAAGTTCATGGTTTAATAATACAAATAACACCTGCCCTGTCACGAGCCTTTTACAAACTGACAGACAATCCCTTTTTAGATATTATCTTCAATTCCCAAAAGAAATCCCAAATTCCAAAATTCCAAATCTTAACGAATGCTGACCACCAAACCTTTGACAAGCAATTTATTTAGAATCCATGGTTTGTATCTCGATAATTATTATTCAGTAGGTATTATTACCTCCATTTTTAAAATAAGAGAGGAAAGTAGGATTCAGAAATGACATGCCTTGCTCTAGGCCACACAGCTTTTGAGTGGCCAGCGGGGATTTGAACACAGGTCCCTCAAGTCCCGTGGTAGCCAGCTTCCAAGATGGTTCCCAGTGGTCCTTGCCACCTGGCATCCACGCTTTTGGGCAGTCACCTCCCACTGAATCAGGACTGGCCTGTGTGACCCAGAATCTGGAAGTGACACAGTAGGACTTCACAGCCTAGATCATGACAGTTTCTATCTTGGTCTGCTCATAAATTACTCACTCTGGGAGAATCTAGCTGCCATGCTGTGAGGACATTCAAGCAGCCTGCCCGAGGAGCCTAAGGGCTTCCTTGGAAACAGATCCTACCACCCCAGCTGACATCTTTACTACAAATAACCAAGTCAGAGCTGCCCTTCTAAGCCACTCCCAGAGTCCCGTCTGAGAGAAGCTGTGAAAGACAATATTTACTATTGACATAAGTCACTCAATTTGGGAGGAATCTGTCACACAGCAACAGACAACTAGTACATGTCCTGAAGCCTGTGTTCTTTCCTCCACGTCTATACTGCCTTTCAGCTGCTTCTGTAATTTTATCTCTTAATCACTTTCACTGTATATTCATATAGAGAATTAACAAGATACTGACATCAAACCTATACACCCTATCAGGTCTCTGAGACAAGTATCTACAGGACATGTTATTTACATCTATTTCTTGCTGGCATTGCTACAGACTCTATATACACAATTGCTCTTTTTGATCTACCCCTTCAAAAAACGGGCAGCTAACAGAGTTCATGAAGCCTCTGCTAGGTAGTCCAGGAAATGATTTAGTCCTATCTTTGGATAAGCCCCTTGTACAGGTGTTTTCTTAGCATATTTCAAAATAAATAAATAAATAAACAGCCTTGCTGACACAGCACTAAACACCTATTAAAATGGCTACAATAAAAAGTGTTGACAACATCAAGTGCTGGTGAAGACCCCACTTCTGGATCTCTGCCCCTGAGAAATCAGGCCCACATCAAGACCTGCGCGTGAGAGTTTCTACCAGCTGTACGTTCATAGCCGTTCTATTCACAACTGCCCCAAACTGGAAACAACCCTAATGTCCTTCAACAACTGAATGGCCACACAAACTGTGGTACATCCACACAATGGAATACAACTCAGCCACAGAAGGGAAAGAATGATGGTCACAACAACTTAGAAGAATCTCAGAGACATTCGTGTGAGTGAAAGAAGCCAGTCTCGAAAGGTTACGTACTCCGTGATTCCACTTATGAGACATTCTGGAAAAGAACAAACAGTGACAGAGCAAAGATCAGCAGTTAACAGGGGCTGGGGCAGGGGGCAGAGGAGGGTGACACACAGAAACAACAAACGGGAATTTTTTGAGCTGCTGAAAATGTTCCATATCTTGATTGTGGTGTTGGTCATACAAATCAGTACACGGGGGGGGAAAGAGTCACTTTTACTGTATATCATTTTTTTATTATTATTAATGCACATATGCTTTCCTTCCAAAACATTTTCAATTCCTTTTTCCCTTAAAAGGAAATATATCTGTTAAATCACCTTCAGGGCCTAGAGCCCTGTTGATTTCCAAATCTAAAAAAAAAAAAAAAAAAAAACGCTGATCAAAAGGACACCTGCATGCAAGTTACTTGGAATCTGTGATGTGTCTCTCAGGAGTCCACCATCTCTCCAGCAATGCCATTCGTTATCTTCCTCGACAGGTGAGGACACATCTCCCACTTGCATGTCCCTATGAAGAGTCTTGCCCGGGAGCAAACAATCTTTCAGGAGAACATTGATACAACCTCACAGGTTCTCAGTAAACATGTGCCAGGTGAGTAAATGTTGGGGCTCATCCCTGAAGTCGCAGGAGATTAGCTGTATCTGTCCCCAGACTGTCCCAAAGGCAGTCTGACGGTCTCTGGGAAAAATCAGCCCCCCACTTTGGGCCACTCTCTGAGCACGAGGGTGACCACCCACTTAGACGCCTCTTGTTCCGGCAGCCCGTGGAGTTGGCACCCTTCAGGGTCAAAAATGTCTGTTTGGACCCTGAAAAATATATGGTCCCCTTGAAGACGAGGATTTTTCGGCCTGTTTTGTTCACCGACGTGAATCTCAAGAAGCGTGCCCTCCGGATAAAAGGCGCTTGACAGATCTTTGTTTAAAGTGAGATAGATCACTTTTATTCTTTCTAGCTTGTGAAGAGTTATTGAGAATCTAATGAGTTGTGATCTTCTAGCTGCCTAAGATCCTATGATAAGATTTTCATTAATCCATCAAAGGAAGGCTCTTTTCTAAGAACCTAGAAGATACAATAGAAGTTTGAGACATGGCCCCTGACCTCCAGAAACTAACTCTGGGGAAAAAGGCAAAATTCATACATGGGAGAGTAAATAACTAACGATGTGAGATACTCTATGTATAAAACCAGTTATGCATCAGTCAGCTTCCCCAACGCTTCTGTGGATTACCTCAAAAGGTGAGCCAACGGAGCTGAGACACAGACGTTGCTTTGACTGGGAATGTGAAAACTGGGCGTGGCTTGGCTGTGTCACAAATGGGCATCTTCCCTCTCAGCATATGGCTGTCCTGAAACAGCCCTGTTTGCTGGGGACTGATTAGGGCTGCCACGAACTAACACCTTTGCTCCCTAAGTGCTTCTGACCAACAACAGAGAAAGGGGGCACGTAAGGACTCGTCACAAGTGAGGAGAAAGTAACGCACAGGCACACCTCCCATCCCAGCCTACCTGGTGGGCTTCTGCAGGGAACAGTTTTGCTGTAAACTCACACCGAGCAAGCTTGAGCGATTTCTACCCCTTTCCTCCCATTCCAGAAGCTGTGTCCGAACACAAGCGAGAGGAAGGTTGTCTGGGGATAATGTCTAATCAGGGACAAATCACTATGACGCCCCTCACAAGGGAACATTAGGTTAGAACTGCTGCTCTCGGGGCTCAGACATCAACCTTTACGTGATGGGGACCCGCAAGCTTCAGCACAGCCCTGGATGGTGGTGGACCGGGGCCTTTCCTTCCTATCTCTGCCCTTCCTTCCCTTCTGATCCCTCTCCCAGGAAGTTTTTTCCCCTTATTTTTGCCTGTCAATCCTACCCATAAAGGCTGCTGTTCCCCACCCTCACCCCATCCTTGTACACCCTCCCCACCCACACACACACCCATCACAAGAGGGGCCCTTCATCTGGGCTAAACAGCAGTCTTTCCCTGGAGGGGTGGAGATGGGGGTTCAAACTCCAGCTGGGTGACTCTCGATCACAGCAGGAGCGGCATGAATGCTTTGTCCCGGGGAATGGAACACGCGTGACGCTGTCAGCATGACTGAAGGACCGCTTGACTTTCAAGGCGGGGCCGTGGATGCTGTCCTTCCTGCAACATGCAGGACAGCGCCACCATCACCAGCAAACTGTCCCGAAGTGGCAGTGGAGAGAACCAGGAAAATGAAGCCAATCCCTAGAGAAAAAGCAGGGCATTGTGAGGGCAACCCCACAGGTGGCTGGAGCCTTTGGACCCAGGTCTCCCTTCCTGAGATGACCCACCTCTGCCCTTTCTGAGGTTGGAATTGAGAGCTACGAAATTCCCCTATTCCGCTTCCTATGACTCAAGGTGGGTGTCTGTCCCTTGCAACAAGAGACCCTCTTTTCCACAGATTTATGTACAGATTGTCACTGCAGCCAAATACTGCAAGCAGAAGAAATGACCGATAAAGAACAACGTTAGGTTCATTATGTAGAACTACACAGGGGGATATTATATAGTCACTGAACATTTTCATTTCAAAGAAAACTCAGTATGGAAAACACTCAGACAATGTTATGGGGGGAAAGTGACTTCTAATTATACATGCATCATTCTCCCGATTTTTAAAAAATGTATGTTTGTATGTAAAGAGAAAAATACTGGGAATATATCGAATATGTCAAAAGTCAAATGGAAATAAATCAAATCTTAATCTTCATAAATTTTGACCAGCAGGATTGCAAGGGATTTTTACTTTCTGTTTTATAAGTGAATACTTTTCTAATCCTGCTGTAATAAAGAGACTACAAAGGGAACACTAAAAGAAACAAGCCAACAAACAAAACACACTGCTTTATTGAAAGCTCAACTTAAATGCAACTTCCAACCAGAATCCAATGTCTTACTATCCTGAACACTTCCACGATTACAGTACCTTTTGCAAAGCTCTGGTCAGATACCACCTTATATTGTAATTATCTAGATAATTCTCCAATCTGGTCTGGATGCTACACTCTGAGAGCAGGGAACTGCACCCTGTTTTTGTGGCACCAATGGTAACTAGTAATTCAACACAGCTGTTCAATAAATATCTGTTGAATTGGTAAGTCCTTACGTAAAGTGAAAATAAAACAGCAGTGAATATGCAAGTTACCCTGGTCAGTTGACCATCTTGATAGTAAGAGGTGGGGGAAGGACCAGATTTCTTTTTTAAAGTCATATCAATTAAATAAAAATAGATAGGAATATTGTGGCTCTATATTCTACAAGTTGTTCACCAGGATATTTTCCGTTCAATTCATTTGCTTGGATTACAGTTATTATAAAATCATTCAACTTTTCTTTACAGGCTCACAAATATCTGTGTCTAATTTTCCAACGCGGTAAATCTTTAGTTTACCCAAATCCTGACATTTCCAAGCAGTTCACTCTACTAATAACATTGGCCCCCAGTAAGATTTCATGCCAGACAACCAAAAGATCCGGCAAGATTATAAAGGAAGATATTAATCTCTGATTAATAATGGCCTCACAGGGACTTCGCTGGTGGCGCAGTGGTTAAGAATCCACCTGTCAATGCAGGGGACACAGGTTCAAGCCCTGGTCTGGGACTATCCCACATGCCGCAGAGCAACTAAGCCTGTGCACCACAACTACTGAAGCCCACGTGCTTAGAGCCCATGCTCCACAAGAGAAGCCACCACAATGAGATGCCCGTGCACCGTAACGAAGAGTAGCCCCCACTCGCCGCAAGTAGAGAAAGCCCGTGCGCAGCAACAAAGACCCAACGCAGCCAAAACTAAATAAATAAATTTATTTTTAAAAGAAATAAATAATGGCCTCAAAAATCTCCTGAGCAATATTAAACATGCAGATAAACGCCATTCTAGGTTGACAGAAATGGTAGGCACTGCCATCATGTTTTTCTTAAAGAAATGAAATATTCCCATCAAGTATGCCTTGTTATCCAAACTCCAAATGGTCAATGCTAAGCAGCTGTCCTGCAAGGCCATCGTAAGAGGAAAAGGTGAAAATCATGCAGACTTAGTGACAAGACTGGCACACATTATCAGATACGTAAAGTCCCTAAAAATAGTTCATCTCTCACAGTGACTTGACGTGATCACTAAGCCACTTTCCATATAATTAACAGTAATAAACTCTCTCTCATAGATAATATTAAATGGCAGATGAAAGATCAAATCTTCCAACCTGTCAGAACGGCTATCATCAAAAAGACAAGAAATAACAAGCGTTGGAGAGGATGTGGAGAAAAGGAACCGTCCAGCACTGTTGGTGGGAATGTAAACTGGTGCAGACGCTACGGAAAACAGCATGGAGCCTCCTCAAAAAATTAAAACCAGGGCTTCCCTGGTGGCGCAGCGGTTGAGAGTCCGCCTGCCGATGCAGGGGACACGGGTTCATGCCCCGGTCCGGGAAGATCCCACATGTCGCGGAGCGGCTAGCCCCGTAAGCCATGGCCGCTGAGCCTGCGCGTCCGGAGCCTGTGCTCCACAGCGGGAGAGGCCACCACAGTGAGAGGCCCGCGTACCGCAAAAAAAAAAAAAAAAATTAAAACTAGAACTATCATACAATCCAGCATTTCTACTCCTGGGTATTTAAAGAAAACAAAAACACTAATTCAAAAAGATACACACACCCCTCTGTTCACTGCAGCACTATTCACAATAGCCAAGACATGGAAACAACCTAAATGTCCACTGACAGAGGAATGGATAAAGAAGATGTGGTACATATACACGATGGGATATTACTCAGCCATAAAAAAGAATGAAATCTTGCCATCTGTGACAACATGGATGGACCTGGAGGGGATTATGCTAAGTGAAACAGGTCAGACAGAGAAAGATAAACACTGTATTTTCACTTATATGTGGAATCTAAAAAACAAATGAATAAATACAACCAAACAGAAACAGATTCACAGATCCAGAGAGCAAACTAGTGGCTGCCAAAGGGGAGGAGGGTGGGGCGATGGGCAAAATGGGCGAAGGGGATTACGAGGCACAAACGACCTGTTATATAATAAGTAAGTCACAGGGATGTAATGTATAGCACTGGGAATATAGTCATTAACACTGAAATAACCTTTGTATGGTGCATAATCTATAAAAATATCAAATCACTATGTTGTACGCCTGAAACTAACATTGTAAGTCAACTCTACTTAATTTAAAAAACAAAAAAAGACAAAATATTTTTTAAAAAGAAAGATAAAGTCTTCCATTAATATATCAGTCAAGATGCTTTGGATGGCAATAACAGAATTAGAAAGTGGGTAAACTTACGGTTTAGTACACTAAGTCCAGGTCTGCGTTATTTGGTATACAAAATTAGCTATTATTTAGTGTAGGAAGCTCCAGGTGCAGGAAGATCACAGAACTCTGCTTCCACCTTTCAGCCCATCATCCTCTTGCCTTCATCCCAAGGCTAGCCACAATTTCGGCTGCTGTGGTTCCAGGCATCACGTTCAGTCCAGCCCTTGGGTCTCTCTTTCAAAGCACAGAAATATTCCCCAGATCCTTCTTCAAAGACCAACAAATGTTGGAGGCTTCTGAGAAGCACTTTGCTTAAGGACAAAGGGAGCGTGAAGAAGGCTGTGCCATTATTGGCCCGATGACACCGAATGTGTAAGAGTAAAAAGCATGGAGCTGCAGCAGCCCTTCGCGGTAACAGCTAATCAGGCCACAGCAGCCTAATTAACCACTAGGCAACAAGCCAGAGGACAGAAAGCAACAAGCTGGGATGGCAGGGTGCAAGGACAGAAAGAACCTGGGTGACGCTGTGAGCTGAGGCATCGAACCGGGAGCCCCTCCCTTCTTATTATTCCTTGAGGCAACTAATTGTTTGATGACTTTCACTGCTATTAGTCAAAGATTCTGTCACTGGAAAATAAATGCACTCTTGAAGTTTCCTTGATGTTTTAGGAAAAGAGCACCAATAACTTGCCCAACATCACATTTTAACACCTATACTCCCAACTCCTGTTACCTTTGATCCCAATCTCTAACTTCCGTATTCTAAAATGTCATGGGGTTTTCCTTATACAAATTTTTAAATTTTATTTATTTATTTATTTTTCTTTTCCATTCTGGATTATCACGGGATATTGAATATAGCTCCCTGTGCCCTACAGTAGGCCCTTGTTGTTTACCTGTCCTACATAAAATAGTTTGCATCTGCTAATCGTCTCAAACTCCCAATCCATCCTTTCCCCACCCTCCTCCCCCTTGGCAACCACAAGTCTGTTCTCTATTTCTTTGAGTCTGTTTCTGTTGCAGTCATTACAGAAATTTTAATTCAAGTCAAGCAATATTTATGTACCTTCTACGGGCAGGAGAAAAAAAAATCAGGAAAACATACTTTCTGACCTGACAACAATGCTTGTTATCTGGTTCAGAAAACGAGGAGAGTACATAAATAACACTGTATAATTCATGCCAAAATAAGGAAACTCAGCTCCTTTTACAAGCACCTGCGTGTGCCATTCCAACCTCTTTTTAGAATGTTACATCTTGCTTTTACCCAGGGCTCCATTTTTTGTATTGATTTCAAAAATATTTATTTTCCACAATCTTTCTGTGTGCTAAAAGAACAAACAATTCAATTCTGAATTTCAGAAATCTATTTGATCATAACCTGAAACACCTTGTTTCCCCAGATTTTCAAAATAAGCAGGGTTTGTTTTTTTGTTTTTTTCATTTTCATGTCTTTTCAACTCAGTTTTAGTTAGGAAAGAACAGAACTGCTCCATCCCCATGAAGTAAATGGAGTGCGACCTCTTGAACACAGCAATATTAGTCTATGTCTTACACACAAAAATGTTATTTTTCCAAAGTTGAAAAAATCCCCTGACCTTTAATAAGTTCAATAAGTAGACCATGTACAATGTTTCCCTAATAACTTCTGCTCTTCAAAAGATACCACTAAAAGAGGAAAAGATTAAAAAATAGACTGGTAAAAATATTCATGATACATAGATCTAACAATGAACTTGTATATAGAATATACACAGAACTCCTATAATTGTAAAATAAGATGACACTAAGTATATGCAGTTTATTGTATATCAATTATACTCAAAAGCTATATAAAACAATCAGACAAAAATCAATGAAAAAGAACGAAGTGTTAATGGACACGGCACAAAGGAAGATAGACAAATGGCCAAAAAGCACAGGAAAACTTATCATTTCCCTTTCAGGGAAATATGAAATTAAACCACAAGGAGATACCACTACACATCTACCAGAACGGCTACAATGAAAAAGATGGATAATTTCAAGTGTTCATGAGGATTACAGTACGTGGAACACTCATACGTCATCGGCGAGGATGTAAAATGGTACAAACACTTTGGAAAAACAGATGGCAGTCTCTCATAAACATACACTTATCATAAGACCAAGCAATAAAAAGGAAAACAGATCTCCGCACAAAGACTTGTTCACAAATGTTCATAGCAGCCTTATTCAGAACAGCCCAAACTGGAAACAGCCAGAGTGGCCAAGGGTGACCAGATCAACAAATTGTAGCACATCCAGACACTGAAATACTACAGGGCAACAGAGAGGAACACACTGATAAGATGATGGAGGAAGGGGGAGGGAGGAGGGAAAAGAAGCAGATGGAGGCGGAGAGAGGGGAATAAAAGTAAAGGAGAAATTACATCTAGACCTAGTGAAACTGCAGCACTCCAAAGGATCTTAAAAGCAGCCAGAGAGAAAAGACAGACAATTTACAAATAACAGTTAGCCTGACAGTGGACACTGCAACCACAACAATGGAACCAAAAGAGAGTTGATTAATACAGGATCAACGATCCAGAATTGCGCGCCCAGGTAGTTTATCATTCCGGAACAAATTTAAAGGCACACAAAAACTGAGGTTACCCCCAAGAGATGCTCACTAATGGAACTTCTAAAAAATATATCTCTAAGAAGGAAAGGGAAAGTTATCCCAGAAGCCAATCTTTTCAGGTAGGTTTTACTTTCTTCTTCATGCATTTATTGTCTGATTTTTTTTAAATGAGCCTGTATATTTTTACAATACCCAAATTTAAAGGTTAGCTTAAATTGTTAAATTAGAACAAAACAGAAATAAAATCAAATACCAAATTTTCCAATTCCCAGAACAACAACTTGTCGGGGCTGATATCAAATTTCCCTTAAAAACCTTAAAGAGTAACTTGAAAGGACATGAAAATTAGGTTTACTTATTCACTCAACAAGCATTTAGAAAGGGTTTGCTATGTGCCAGGCACTAGACTAGATCCTGAATTAATATGATGAGAACAAAAAATGAAAGTCATATAATACTGGATTTATGAATCTTCTAAGATACCTTTATGAAAAGGCCAAAGTCTACACGTAAAGTGGAGTTACTCTTTGGTGAGGAATATTACATAATAGAGAGTTAAAGGTAATCCAGTTTGGCCTGAGGCCCTTCTGTTTGAAAATGTATGCACAAATATGACCATTTTACACATGAAGTTAATTCAGTGTAAATGATGAATTCCCATATTAAACTGCCCATCTTGCCGTCTGATTTCCATCTCACATTAAATAAGAAAACTGCCTGAGTTCACAGGCAGCACTGAGCATGCGGAGGGACATTGTACCTGATGGTCCCTGGTTTATTTCACAAGTATCAAAGGCTTAGAGCACCCACATTTAATACGTACCAACTGTCCACTTCTGCTCAAAGTATCCACTTGGCAACACATTTTTAACTGACTTAAACCAGGAGGAGGGCAGCCTATAAAAAGCCAGTTTCTCCACTTCAATATAAACAGTTGCTGGGGGCTTCTTGATTAAAAACAAAGGCAGCATTTGGCATAAAAGGACTGGTGAAATCAGTATTTCAAATAATTTTGAATGGTAACCGTTGGGCTCTGCTCTTCCCAGACATGTGGAAGTGCTTAAGGCAGTAACCTGGCGGAAACAGAGGGTGAGGGGCCTATGATGAAGTGAGGCCACAGCAGAAACTCTATCCACTAAAAAGCAAGGAAAATTTTTTTTTAAAAGTTGATCCACCGCTCCCCATTCAATAGTCAGGCTTGGAGAGCCCTTCTTTCAATCAAAAGTACCAAATAATACGAGAGGTGCAGCCCCAGGAACCTTTAAGAGTCCACCCTCTCCCCTCCCAGGCCATGGTAAGCGACACTTGGAATACCTGTGCACCCAAAGTAGAAAGGACTTGAGCGACTGTATTTGGGGATTATAAGAGCCCTTCTCTTGTCTGTAGCATCTTCAGTTCAAGGGGAAAGTGCATTTCACTAGGCAGGTCTCTGAAACAAGCAAGGCCAGTTACTAAAGCTTTTGCTGTCAAAGCTCTAGCCAAGTACCTACAAATCCATACAACTTTCCTCATCCTCTAGGAAAGCCATAATGCCGTCTTTCCTAAACTGTTCAGTATGCAAAAACTGGGCTCCTGTGTCTTCTCCAGCATTCTCTAACCTCCTCAAGGATGGAAAAAGGTTTTCTTTTCTGATGTCTATCACAGGCACCCTCCTTATAAATGCATATCATTTTCCAAATGAATTAAACTCTTCTATGAATATTAGAGCTCAATGAATATTAGAGGATGAATCCCACTTTAAAAAAAAAACTAACCCTTTCAATACTATATTCAATTCTTATCTTCTTAAAACCATTTCCTTGGACAGTTTCTTAAATAAAAAGCAAAACAAAAATATTCACCCAGGTTCCTCGTGGTCTTAAGATAATTATGGCATAACTGCAACATACCATTAGAAAATTATCTAGGATAGATTTTTAAATCTCCTTTTGGTATATTTGGCCCGCAGAGCACCATTAGTATTCTATTAAGACCTAAGGAATTCAATCCCTGTATAAAATTCCAGAAGAAGACTAACTATGTGAAAAAGGACATTATAAACCTACCTTCAGGATTCCCACAGGGGAAGAACACCTTAAATGAAAAACCACACCCCAACTCACAGGGGGCATGCTACCGAATCTGTGACCCTATGGAGCACAGCTACATACATCATCACCAAGTATTTCAAGTTTCTCGTCCACAAAGAAGAAAGAAGAGATTCTGGGAAGCCCTGGGCTAGCAGCTCACTATTTCCACCAACACCTCGCCCAGTAAGCCAGCCACTGGCCAATAATGTGTCTCTTCATTTTTCCCAGAAGCAGCTCTATTAGCCAGACATTCTAAAAACACAAACGTTTCATTGTGCTTGGAGTAACTCCAATATTGGTGCCTTGCTGCAGAACGATGCTGCAGGAATATAAAGTGAGCCATGTGGACGCTGAACCCACACGAAGAGCATCAGAAACTGTCAAACCCAGAAGACCAACCAACCCCCAGGAAAGGCTGAAGGTAAACCCGGGCGGGAAGGCTGTGGAATGTGGGAAGAAACCAAACGCAGGAGACTTCAGAAGGGCCTGCCTGATGGCAACAATGAGGACAATTTTTAAGGCAAATGTCCCAAAGCTCTCAGGGCCAAAAAGGCCTTTTTTCCTCCTTTCTGTCCTGTTTAGACTGAATAAGAAAAGCAAGACAAGGCTGGAAGATGTTCTGGAATGGGCTTGGCCAAGTCACCACAAGCAAAGCGCAGTGAACCTAACCCACTGCTAGGCTGGGGTTTGGCTCTGCTGAAGACCCTGCCTGCTGGGTGGGGGAGATGGGGGTCCCCAAAAACCATGGCTAAGGGGGAACCGTGAAACAGGGGAGGGCGGGGCTGAGCAAGTCAAACCTGGGAAACTAACAAGAAAGACGTCAACAACAATAATAAAATGAAACAGCCAGAGGCCACCATGGTACTCCAGAAGAATCGGAGACAGGCTGAGCCGGCTAAACTATTCCAGATGAAAGGCAATCTCTCCACATCTCAAGGGGCTGATCTGATACCAGGGTCCTCGTTTCTTTGTGCGCCTCACCTCCCTCGTTTCTGGGGGATCCTGCACAGACTTCAGCTGGGCTCCAACTGCCATAAACGACATCCAGACTGATTACGGAGAACTCATTTTTTTCCCCTCAAACAAAACACACACACACACACACACACACACACACAGACGCACACACTCTCAAAGGTCTAGCAGGATCACACAGCTAAAGTTTCCGGAACTTAAATCGTAAAACCACAATCAGAAGTTGTTGTTTGGAAATGCTCACCACAAAAATCTCTGTCCTTTGCTTAAAAAAAAAAAAAAAAAAGGAAGAAAAAAAAAAAACTTCGCTCTTCATAAAGGTTGGCGGCAAAGAGGGACAAAATCTAACTTAGGCAGAGGGCGTGTTCCTCTTTGTCACCCACCGGGGTCCTCGCGCCAGCGTGGGCGAGCGGAGGGCACCCGGCAGCGCGGTGGCAGCGGCGCCAAAGGCCACCTCCCCGGTCCGCGGTCGGTCGCAGGGGCCGAGATTGCAGCTGGAGGTCCGGAAGCCGCGTCCGGCGCTGTCAGCGCGCCGGGTGGGATGGGAGGAAGAGGGGGAAGGGCGCCGCGGGGCGGGGGAGGCGAGAGGGGACGCGCGCGGAGCCCGCAGCCCGAGTCCCCGGAGGTAAGAGGAGGGTGCAAGGGGCGGCGCGCAGCCCGGAGGCCGCCAAGCTCCGGCTATTGTTGCCGGGCTGCCCCGGGCCCGGAGAGCGACTCTCCCGCCTCAGTAGGGGAAGCCCGATCCCACCCGCCGCGCCCTCCTCCGGGCAGGACCCGCGGGCCACGCAGCTACCTCCACCCGCTTCCCGGTCGGTCGGCTCCGGGCGCCCGACTCGCACAAGTTGCCGCCAGTCCGCCGGGATCATTGTTCGCCGCGCGCCTCCTACCTCCACGGCGCAGGCGGCTCCGGCTCCCACTCCCGGCCTCCGGGCTCCGCAGCTCCGAGCTCCCGGCGGCCGAGGGCGCGGCGGCTCCGGCTGCGCGTGCGGCGGGGACGCTCGGCTATTAATACCCGCGGGCGGCGGGGGCGGCGGCGGCGGCAGCGCGGACACGCAAGCGGGGCTGGCGGTGGCCGGCCGAGGTCCGAGCCATCAAAGGTGTCGCGGGGCGGAGGGGAGGGCGGAGCAGGCGGGGTGGGTGGGGAGCGGGCTCCGGGTCGCCATGGCCGCCTCGACGCCGGGCCGAGCGCCACTCGCGCGGGGAGGAGCGGCGCAAAGCGGGCGGCGGCCGCGTCCCCGCCCCGCGCGCCAGCCGAGCGCCCGCAGCCCTGCGCCCGCGCCGGCCCCGCCGCCTCCAGACAGGCGAGCGGGAAGTGAAGGAAGGCGAGCCCCTCCCCGGGCCTGGGCCGGCCCCTCAGCGGGGGGAGCCCTAGCGCCGCGCAGCCCGAGCCGCGGGGACAGCAAGAGAGCCACAGCCCCCTCCAGCGTCCGCGCCCGCGACCTGCGCGCCGGCGCGCCCCGCCCCGCTCCGCCCCGCCCCGGGGGCAGGTGCGCTGAGGGGCCGCCCGCCCGAGCGCCCCTCCCCGGCCGGGCGAGCCCACCTCCGATCCGCGCTTTACTTGGTCCTACGGCTGCAGCCGGTCTCTCCGCTCGGCGCCGCGGGGCCGAGCGCAGGAAGCTCCGCGGAGTGCGCTGCGCCACCAGGGACGCGCCAGTCCAGCCTCTGTGGTTGAAAGCGAGCTACGGCAGCGGGAGACGAGCGCACGGGCAACACCAGGAGCAGCTGGCGGAGGATCGGTGGCGCGGACTCTGCAGGCCGCTGTTGAGGTTGTGCAAGGGGGAGCCCCGCCCGGGTGCCCACCTACGACTTTACGTTGTCGCGCGGACAGCGGCGCTTCGCAGGGACCCACGAGCACCACCCCTTCCCCGGGGCCACAGGAGCTGGCTTCCGGCACCACCCTGGGCTACGAGGGACTTAATCCCGGAGGGGCAGTTGTCACCTCCCCTCCCCCCGCCGCGGCCCCGCGTCCTCCACCCACCGCGAATCCCCCGACAATCCCCACCCCTACTCGCCCCCTCCGAGGACCGGAGCAATGCCCCGCGGGGGAAAGGAGTGAAATAGGTTAGCAGGTTTGCAGATTCCTGTTCAGAGCTCCCGGAACTCGGAGGAGGGAGCAAGGTTCAGGACCCAGCAGGCAGGCACCTAAGGGGGGAGAGTCCCTGTCCCCCCTCTCCAGCTGGGAGCTGCCACTTTACCACCTCCATCCCCCTTTCCTCAGCCCCTGCTCTTGCCGTTTCTCCTCCTCGCTGTGGATGGGCCCGCTGCACGTGGAGGGCAAAGGACGCGCGGCAGGAGATTAGAAACGAAAGCGACCCTCTGCTAGATGCCGAGGCTAGTGGGCACCCGCCCCTGACGGCCGCTGACCCCAGAACCCTGGTCGTTTTGCGCCTTAGAGAAGTTTTCGATCTCCAGCCTGGAGGCAGGTTTCTTGGGAGAGGCCACGACTGAACTCAAAGAGGAGCAGGACAGGGGCCCCTGTGGGACAGTGGGTCCACACGAGAACACGGTGCCTGAGAAGGACGGGGGCACCTGTGCGTAGCTAGTGTGAGTAGTTTCTGGAGCAAAGAGACATATTTTGAGTTTGAGGTGCTGAACTGTTATTTTTTTTTAACACCTGTATATTTGGAGAAGGTGGAAGTAAAAAGGGTCATCTGGGCCTCAAACCTGAAAAGAACAGCAGATGGGAAGTTTGTCATTGAAGAGAAGCAATAGTGGGCTGGAGGCGTGGCTCTGGACAAACCATAGATCAGAGGTTTCGGTGATTCTCTGAGTGTGCTTCTCGGACCTGTAGCGGTAGCAGCACCCGGAAACTTTAAGAAATATAAATTCTTAGGCCCCTCCCCAGACCTACCTTATCGGGTTCTCCCACCTCAGTGGGCATCAGAATTGCCTGGCCGGCTGATTCAAAGACCTACTGAATCAGAAACTCCAGGGAAGGAAGTCTGGAGTGGTCTTGAGAAATGTGCCTTTCAAACAGGTTCCCAGGGGGCTCTGGCCCCACACTTTGAGAACCACCAAATTAGAGTACTGGGTCTCAGAATCACAGAATCACATCAGACTTGGAAAAAACCCGCAACGCCCAGGCTTCACCCCAGCCAAATATATCAGGATTTCTGGGGTGGGAACCCAGGCATCGGTATTGTTAAAGTTCTGGAGGTGATTCCAGTGTGTGGCCAGGTCTGTGGCAGACCTGGGATTCTGGTAAATGCAGATCTGGTTTAGTGAGCTTGAGGCACGATATTTCTAACAAGCCCTCCAATGCTATTTTTTCTTTTTTCTTTTTTTTGCTAGTCCGGGCACTTCACCCAGTAGCAAGCAAGGTGCTATTCCATACCTTACAGCTAAAACCGAAAAGCTTGTAGAAATCACAAAAAATTAGAAAAGTGACATTTACCCAGTCACTCTCTTTGGAAGACGTTTTCCACATGCTACAGTGTTTATTTCATCTTTTTTTTTTTTCATCATCTTCTTTCCATGTCTGGAATAAAGTTTGTGTCATTTCGCTCTTAGCATGTGTATGATCATAATATTGAATACATAACATCTGATGCTGGTTGTTTTTTTTTATTTTGTTTTTGAGGGAAGGTGACTTTTAAAGGACACAGTCTGAGGCTTTACAGGCAGAGGGTAGTAGCCAGTGGGGAAGAAGGAAAAGAAAGAGGAGAGCAGGTTTGGGGGCTCCCGCTGGGAGAGCCAATTCCCCCAGTTCCTTCCAGCTCTCACAAACAAACATTCTGGGTTTCGTACTTAATCTCATTGAAAGCACTTTTTAAATTCCTTTACCTAAAAAGCCAGGGCTACCTGGCCTGGAAAATCTGCCATCTGGAAAATCAGCCCCTGAAAAACTGAAGTGTTTCCTTGTAATTTTGTGTCATTCATGCCTCGTTTTCAGATTTCTGATTATAAAAATGTATAATTACCTAGGTCCCCTTTATAACCCATGCCATGAGGTTACTTAGAAATCTTCCTGAATTAAGTAGTTGTCCTGTTCTTAACTTTCCCTTTTATTGATTTTATCTATTTTTTATTGCAATAAATGTGTGTACATGATAAATGAAGAAATAATTAAACCGTGTAGAAGGGTATTAGGTAAAGCGTAAAGCACATAAGGGACCCTTCCCCACATCCCCAATTTCACTTCCCAGAAATCATTTTCCCATCAGTTTTTAGTCTTTCAGAAACTTTCTAAGCTTAAACAAGTGCATGTGTGTAAATCTTTTATACTAAAGTGATGACGTGTCACAGTAAAATGAAACTTCTTATTCCACAGTTACCACCCCTTCCCCCCAAACACACCACCACCACCACCACCACCATGTTTCTGGGTCGGAGAAGTCTCTCTGTTTGGGGCAGTGCTGATCTCTGGACATGAGACTATGAGCTGTCAGTTAGATGAGGACCACTACAAGCAAGAGGCTGCACAGTGATGCTCCAGCTGCCGGTCCCAGATCTTTCACCATCTCAGACCAGGAACCAGGAAGTGAGTAAAGAAGTGTTTTGGAGAGGGTTCTCCAGCCCTATCCCGTTCCTCAGCGATGCTGGCCACCCCCTGCCTTTTCAGTCCTGCCAGCTAAGGACACCATGAAGCAAAGAAGAGCCACCTCTGTTGTGCCCTTTCCAAATTCCTGATCCACAAAATCCATGATAAAATTATTTTATGCTGTTAAAGTTTGCATGGCTTTCTCTGAAGCGAAAGATAACCAGGATACCCACTAACCAACTGTGCTTGAGAACGCTTACTTCTTACACTTTTGTTTTTTAAATAAATAAATTTATTTATTTGGGCTGCGTTGGGTCTTCGTTGCTGTGCGTGGGCTTTTCTCTAGTTGCAGTGAGCAGGGGCTACTCTTCGTTGTGGTGCGTGGGCTTCTCGTTGCGGTGGCTTCTCTTGTTACGGAGCACGGGCTCTAGGCGCGCAGGCTTCAGTAGTTGTGGCACGTAGGTTCAGTAGTTGTGGCTTGCGGGCTCAGTAGTTGTGGCTCATGGGCTCTAGAGCGCAGGCTCAGTAGTTCCGTGGCATGTGGGATCTTCCCGGACCAGGGCTTGAACCCATGTCCCCTGCATTGGCAGGCGGATTCTTAACCACTGCGCCACCAGGGAAGTCCTACTTACACTTTAAGCCCTCACTGGGTATTGGCAAACTTTTAAAATTTGTCAGTTTTATAGGTAAAATGGAAACTTACTTTAAAATTATCCATTGATATTTCTTTATCCATCAACTTTTATATCCTTTGCTCATTTTGCCCTTGGGGTGTTTGTCTTTTTTGTTGATTCTTAATATCTTTATATTGATAGTTAAGGAAATTAGCCCTGTGCTATCATATAGTGAATATTTTTTCTGTTTTGACTTTGTTTATGGTGCTTTTTTTGCAACAAGAGGTTCTTAACTTTTGTACTGTCAGATTTATCTGTTTGCTTTTCTGTTTTCACATTTTTGCATCATGCTTGAAAAGTTTTCCCCACTCAAGGCTTTTTAAAAATCACTATATTTTCACACTTTAACAGTTTTATTTTTATATTATAAAATCAATCTATACAGTATTTATTTGGGCATAAGAAATGAGACACAGATCCAACTTTTCTTTTTTCCAAGTGGATAAACAGACACCATTTAAATAATCCATCTCTTCTACACTTGTTTGAAATGCCGATTTTGTCATATAGTAGAGTCCATATTCTTTTCCACTGATCTGCCTATTCTTGTCCCAGTAACAAAATGTTCATAATATATGTTACCCTCTGATAGAACTTATGCTCTATAATTTCTGAGTTTTCCTGGCTGGCCTTAGTATTTGTTTTTCCAGATGAACTTTAGCATCATTTTGTCAAGTTCTAAAAATAATCATACTGCACTTTGATTAGAATTGCTTTGAAATTTTAACGCTCAACTATAACTCCTTCTAAAGTTTCTTCTTTTCTATGTACAATAATAATAATAGCTAAAACATATAGTTGTTGGAACTTAGTGAATGTTAACTCATTTAACTGACACATCAACCCTGTAAAGGAGGATGTATATTATTATGTCCATCTTACAGCTGAGGCTAAGTAAGTTAGCCAAGTTCACATAGCTAGTAAATGGCAGAGAAGGTGATTCACACTCAGGCAGGCAGACTCCAGAGGCAATGCTCTGAGTGGTTTTGCTGTGTTTTGCCTCTATATTCATAAACCTAAGACAGCTGGAGAAAAGTATTAAACACATACTTCTTTTAGGATAGAAAATAGAATAGATAGAAATAGATAATAGAATAGATAAATGAATAGATAATAGAATAGATAAAAAGGACTTTGGGTCATATTTTTTCCACTTCACTTTCAAAAGGAGACATTTAGGAGGAAACCAGAGGAAGGTCATGGATTGGAATCATTTTGAATCTGGCCTGTGTTCTCACCTTTTGATTCTCAGAGAAGGAAATGATACCTAAGGGGAGGGTATATCATTGTTGATGGTTACGTGAAGCATTTTTCATCGTTCAGAAATGCATTGAGAGTTGAAATTAGGAATGAGCAGGAAAGTGTGTGTGTGTGTGTGTATGTGTGTGTGTGTGTGTCCATGGTCAAGATAGCAAATCTCTTCGGGCTGTAGGTATGTGCGATAGCCCATACAAAATCACTCTGATGCTTAGAAATAGGCAGTAGGAATTCCATATGTACTTGCATAATTACCCCCTTCTTTAAATTGGACCTCCACACATTTTAAGGCAAAAATAAAGAAAGATGTTCTTCCCCACCCCACTCTCCTCCCCAAGAATTGCTGCTAAAATCCGTAAGTCTAATGCACACTGAAGGATCATCAAAGGATAAATTTTAAAAGAAATCACCTAGTTGCTCCTACCTGGATGGGATGAGGGACAGCTGGTCGCAAGGACGCCTGCATCTCCCAGCTTTACTTCCCTCTTCCCTCAATGTATCTAAGCTAAAGGCAATCAGTTCTCTCAACTCCCAAATTACCACCACCTCTGGGGGGAAAATCTTTTTGATGAACTGGACGTTAGCAGCTTCTTTATCCTCCTGCATGGGATCAAGCCTGGTTAAATGCAACTCCTAATTCTTGAAAAGAAAGTGAATTCAATCTAAAGCCACACCTTTTCCCTAAGCAGTGAGATGGTGCTTTTCCCAGCAAGAAGAGCCCTGTTCTTTAGCTCATCAGTAAAGGGGTTGAAGATGAACAAACATAGCAAGAAACTGGTACTTGATTGAATTATTCCTTTTTATCCTTTTCATACAGATTGAGACTACTAGTGAAAAGGAGGAAATAAAGGCATCTCATTTATGAAATAATTTCTGTCCTTTAACAAATTAAAATCCCTATCATACATTCAAACATAACCTAAATAGGGCTTCCCTGGTGGCGCAGTGGTTGAGAGTCCGCCTGCCGATGCAGGGGACACGGGTTCATGCCCCGGTCCGGGAAGATCCCACATGCCGCAGAGCGGCTGGGCCCGTGAGCCATGGCCACTGAGCCTGCGTGTCCGGAGCCTGTGCTCCGCAACGGGAGAGGCCACAACAGTGAGAGGCCCGCGTACCAAAAAAAAATAAAATAAAATAAAAATAACCTAAATAAATGTGCAATGCCTCATCACAGAGCACATCTAAATATTTCTGTTTTATCTCTGAATGAGGAGTAACCAAGAAAAATGGACCTAGATGACAGTAATCTGAAGTTAATTTTCTTACAGTTAGAAGTTTTGCAACACCAGAGAGAGAGAGAGAGAGAGAGAGAGAGAGAGAGAGAGGATTTTCCTTTCCTAGAACTGCTTAAAATTAGAGTAGATTTGTGTATGATCAGTGGTATACTCACTGTGAGACTGAGAAATTCCACTCCTATGTATTTACCCAAGAAAAACAAAAACCTATGTGCACAAAAAGACTTGTACAAAAATGGTCATAGCAGCTTTATTCGTAAAACTAAAAAAACGGGGTCGGGAGACAAACACGCCCATCAACGGGAGAGTGAAAAACTAAGCAGTGGTATAATCATACACAATGGACTTACAACTCAACAAGAAAAAGAAATGGACTTCTGATAAATGCAAAACACGGATGAATCACAAAAACATTTTGCTGAGTGAAAGGAACTTTACACACAAAAAGGTACATATTGTACTTTTCTATTTGTATGAAGTTTTACGACAAAACCAAATACATGGAGAAAAAATCAGAATGGAGGTTGTGTTTGAAGTGCAGAGGGTGAGGACTGGAAGGGTACATGAGAGAATTGTCTGGAGTTATGGGAATGTTACCTTGATAGAGGCTTGGGTCAGACAGATGAGTTTGTCAAAACTTAGGGAATATATACTTCAGATTTGTGCATTTCATCACATGTAAACATTATTGTTTACATATGATGTAAACATTAAACAAAATGTAACATTACATTTTAATGTAATGTTTAATGTCACATTAAACAAAAATAAATGAAACAAAACAAATACTGAACTCTACTTAATGATATACACGCTGAGGTAATTAGGGAAAAGCACTGATGTCACGTACCTTGAAATACATTTAAAAATAATGTCAATTAAAAGTGGGCAGAAGACCTAAATAGACATTTCTCCAAAGAAGACATACAGATGGCCAACAGGCACATGAAAAGATGCTCAACATTGCTAATTATTAGAGAAATGCAAATCAAAACTACAGGGAGGTCCCACCTCATGGGGGTCAGAAGGGCCATCATTAAAAAATCTACAAATAACAAATGCTGGAGAGGGTGTGGAGAAAAGGGAACTCTACCACATTGTTGGTGGGAATGTCGATTGGTAGCACCACTATGGAAAACAGTATGGAGGTTCTCAAAAAACTAAAAATAGGGTTGCCATACGATCCTGAAATCCCACTCCTGGGCATATGTCCAGACAAAAGTCACCTCAAAAAGATACCTGCCCCTCTATGTCCATAGCAGCACTATTCACAATAGCCAAGACACGGAAACAACCTATATGTCCATAAAGAGAGGAATGGATAAAGAAGATGTGGTACATATATACAATGGAATACTACTCAGCCATTAAAAGAATGAAATAATGCCATTTGCGGCAACATGGATGGACCTAGAGATTATCATACTAAGTGAAGTAAGTCAGAAAGAGAAAGACAAATACCATGTAATATCACTTATATGTGGAATCTAAAATATGACACAAATGAACTTATCTATAAAACAGAAACAGACTCACAGACATAGAGAACAGACTTGTGGTTGCCAAGGGGGAGGAGGAGTAGGGGAGGGATGGATTGGGAGTTCGGGACTAGCAGATGCAAACTATTATATATAGAATAGAAAACAATAAGGTCCCACTGTATAGCACAGGGAACTATATTCAATATCCTGTAATAAACCATAATGGAAAAGAATATAAAAAGTATATATGTACATATATATGTATAACTGAATGACTTTGCTGTACAGCAGAAATTAACACAACACTAAACCAAATATACTTCAGTGAAATAAAATTTAAAAAATAAGGCTGAGTGATGAATGGCTGGAGGGTTAGATAGAAGGACAGATATCTGATGAAGGAGAATAAAATCTTAATAGTAGAAATTTGGTGGCGGGAAGCATGTTCACTGTAAAATTCCTTCAACCTTGCCATATGTTTGAAATTTTTATAATAAAATGATGAATTCCACTCCTAGGTATAAGCCAAGAGAAATGAAAATGTATGTCCACACAAAAACTTGTACACAAATGTTCACATGAGCATTATTCACGATGGCCAAAAAGCGGAAACAGCCCGAATGCTCATCGGATGATGAATGGATAAATAAACTGTGGTCAATCTGCACAGTATTATTTGACAATAAAAAGAAATGAAATACTGATACAGGCTACAACATGGATGCACCTTCAAAACATTATGCTAAATGAAAGAAGCCAGTCACAAAAGACTAAATATTATATGATTCCATTCATATGGAAGGTCCAGAGGAAACAATTATATAGGGACAGAAAGTAGAGGTAGCCTTGGGCTGTGGGGATTGGAGGGAAATGGGGGATGATTGTTAATGGGTGTGGGATTTCTTTTTAGGGTAATAAAACTTTTAAAATTGTAGAGTTGACTGTGAAACTTGGTGAATATATTAAAAGCCACTGCATTGTACACTTTAAATGAGTGAATTGTATGGTATAAGAAGCCTTCTGGAAGAAGGTACACTAAGCTAGGACCCAAAGTGTAATAGGGAAGAAAAAATCTGACTCCATATTAGATCTGTTTCTTTTCCTTTAACCCTTGTGCCTTGTTGTCTGTGCTTAGTCATGCTGGCTCTGCACTTTTGTAAAAGAATGTTGCCTATAGCCTGAAATATACAGGATAGCCTATTCTCAAGGCTCTGATCTTTAAGAGTATAACACTTTTCCATTCATACAGAGATGAAAAGTTGCAGAACAGTGAATAACATTTCTTTTGTTGTAGGTTTACAGGAACATTGTGACCTGACCTACATGGACAGTTGGGAGAAAAAAGGATTCCAACACCAAGAAGTTTGCAACAACTAACCATGCCCTTCCCTCACCTTGCCTTTAAAAATGCTTTGCTAAAACCCTTCAGAGAGTTTGGGGATTTCTGGGCACAAGCCACCCATCTCCTTACATGGCCCTGCAATAAACCTTCTCTGCTCCAAACTTCAACGTTTCAGTTTGTTTGCCCTCACTGTGTGTTGGGCACACAAATTTGCATCGGGTAACAGAAGGGGTAGGAAACAGGTAGCAGGCTTGTTGGGTAGTGGAAAAGCAGGGTGTACTCCAAAACTACTCTCTTCAATCCTCTACTCAAATATTTGTAGAATTAATTACACCTTGTAGGATCTCAAACCTTGTTGTCAAGTGTCTCTGAGAACGTTTGAGTTTAAGGACACCCCTCTTCTCTGTCTCAGTGGAGCTTTTCAGGTATTTTTAATACAAAACAATCGTTATTACCTACTTAATTTTTTTAAATTGCCTCCTAACTGCATTTGATGGTATATTCAGGTAAAGTTAGTCCTTAGAGCTATCTGTTCTAAGACTGAAAGATAACCTACCTTGAATGAGATTTGGGGGGGAGAGAGCTATTATGAGATACAATTAAAATCCTTTTATTTGCCTTTTCTTTTACCTAAACCCTGGGAAAATTGGGTCCAAGCTACATTGATTGATGGACCTTAGAATGATAAGAGTTCATCTGGTTACTTAGTTTGGTCATTTTGTGTGAATTCAATCTTATAGCATTTTCATTATGGGTAAACTGAGTCTTCTGTATGGTCCTAAACCACAATGAACTACAAAGGGTTGATTTGGGAATAACACAATTTATTGTCAATCAACCCACAAAGCTCTACAATGTAACCCAGGAGAGTATGTTGGAAGGAGGAGAGACAGATGCTTTCATAGCAAAATAAAGCCAGAGTATTTGCAGCAAAACTGGAATCAAAGTTATGTTAATACAAAGAATGTGTATTACTCTAGTGGACCAGATGGAGGGGAGGAGAGGAGAGTCTGTGAGGAAAATGATCCTGCAGGGGGAAGGGGGGTTGGTTTTAGATGACTAGGAGAAACTAGGTAAAGCCTGGCATAGAAGTACCTCCATTTCCCAGCTTCTTCCCCAACCACCCCCCATCCTCAGGAGCAATCCCACCTTTCCCTCTGACTGGGAGGGCCTAAAGATACTAGACCCAAACCCACTTCTTCAACCTTGTGGTCTTTGTAATTGGGCCGAAGGTAAAAGCTATTGATTAACGTCTTCTGAGACTTCAAAATATGTAGGACATGAGGAAGACCTAAGGGGGCCTGGAATTTCACTGTTTTCATTGAGAAGGTGGCAGGACCTGGGTAGAGAGGCAGGTGTATGAGAGAAGGAGGGGCTCAAAGGAGAGGGCTGAAGGAAATGAGAAAAAGGGGAAGTTTTAGGAAACAAAAGTGTTTCAAGAGGAGGTGCAGGGGACATACATGTGGGACCACATGCCAGGCAGCCTGGACAGGGAGCCCCAGCCTCTCATAGGATGGAGGTAGCCAGACCAGATGCCCAGTGCCCAATTCCACCTGCATGTCCGTCTAAATCCCAATCCACAGTATAGTTTTGGATCAACTGTTTGAACTTTAGAACAAAAAGGGACTTAAACTTTCCGCAGATCCAGTGAATCCCCTTCAGATAAGGCAGGTGAGGTGATGTCTGGACAGTGAGGAGAGTGTCTACCAGCTGACGAGGGCTTGGCTGAAGAGAAATCTTTTATTTTATTAGCTATTTTATTAGTTTCCTGCTGTTGCTGCTACAACAAATCAGTGTAAACCTACTAGCTTAAAACAACACAGTTTGTTACCTTACAGCTCTGGAGGTTGAAGTCCTAAAGGCAAAGCTGGAGGCATTACACTTATTTCAAACTATACTACTAAACTATCATAATCAAAACAGTATGATACTGGCATAAAAACAGACACATAGACCAATGGAACAGAATTGAGTGCCCAGAAATAAACCCACGCATATAAAGTCAACTGATCTTTGACAAGAGAGCCAAGAATACTCAATGGGGAAAGGATAGTCTCTTCAACAAATGGTGCTGGGGAAACTGATAACCACATCAAAAGAATGAAATTGGACCTTGATCTTACACCACTCACAAAAATTAACTTGAAATGAATTAAAGAATTAAATGTAATACCTGAGACCATAAAACTCCTAAAAGAAGATATAGAGGAAAATGTCCTTGACATCAGTCTTGGCAACAATTCTTTTGTATATGGCAACAAAAGCAAAAATTAATAATCAGACTACATCAAACTACAAGTCTTCTGCACAGCTAAAGAAACAATCAACAAGTGAAAAGGCAGCATACAGAATGGGGGAAAATATTTGTAAACCATGTATTTGAAAAGGGGTTAATATTCAAGATACATAGGAATTCGTATAATTCAATAACAAAAAACAAATAACTGATTAAAAATGGACAAAAGGTCTGAATAGACATTTTTCCAAAGAAGATATACTAATGGTCAACAGGTGTATGAAAGATGCTCAACAACACTAATCATCAGGAAAATGCCAAAACAAAGCCACAATGAGATATTTCACACCTGTTAGGATAGCTATTCTCAAAAAGACAAGAGTTAGGGGCTTCCCTGGTGGCGCAGTGGTTGAGGGTCTGCCTGCCGATGCAGGGGACGCGGGTTCATGCCCCCGTCCGGGAGGATCCCACATGCCGCGGAGCGGCTGGGCCCGTGGGCCGTGGCCGCTGAGCCTGCGCGTCCGGAGCTTGTGCTCCGCAACGGGAGGGGCCACAGCAGTGAGAGGCCCGCGTACCGCAAAAAAAATGAAATAAAAAAAAGACGAGTTAACAAGCGTTAGTGTGGATGTGGAGAAAAGAAACCCTTGTACACTGTTGGTGGGAATATAAATTGGTACAGCCACTATGGAAAACAGTATGGAGGTTCCTCAAGAAATTAAAAATAGGGCTTCCCTGGTGGCACAGTGGTTGGGAGTCCACCTGCTGATTCAGGGGACACGGGTTCGTGCCCCGGTCCGGGAAGATCCCACATGCCACGGAGCGGCTGGGCCCATGAACCATGGCCGTTGAGCCTGCACGTCTGGAGCCTGTGCTCCGCAACGGGAGAGGTCACAACAGTGAGAGGCCTGCGTGCCGCAAATACAAAAAAAAAAAGAAAAGAAAAGAAAAAAGAAATTAAAAATAGAACTACCATATGATCCAGAAATTCCACTTATGGGTATTAATCGGAAGGAAATGAAATCAGTATCTTGAAGAGAAACACCATGTTTGCTGCAGCATTACTCATAATGGCCAAATATGGAAATAACCTAAGTGTCTGTCAAGGGATGAAGTAATAATGAAAATGTGAAATACACACACACACACACACACACACACACACACAGAAATACCATTCAGCTTTAAAAAAGAAGGAAATTCTGCCATTTTTGACAACATTATAAGTGAAATAGGTCAGACACAGAGAAACATGATCTCACTTATATGTAGAATCTAAAAAAGTCAAACTCATAGAAGCAGAAAGTAGAATGGTGGTTGCCAGGGGCTGTGGGGATGAGATGTTAGTCAAAGGATACAGACTTTCAGTTATAAGATGAATAAGTTCTGGTGATCTAATGTACAGCATAGTGACTATAGTTAATAATACTGGCTTGTATGCTTGAAATTTGCTAAGATCTTGTGTGCTCAGCACACACACACACACATACACAAAGTAACTATGTGAGGTGATGGATGTGTTAATTGTGGTAATCATTTCAAAATGTATATGTATACTAAATCATCACGTTGTACACCCTAAATACATACAATTTTTATTTGTCAATTATACCTCAATAAGGCAGAAAAAAAAGTGGTCAGCAAGGCTGCCCTCCTCTGAAGGCTCTAGAGGAGAATTGTTTCCTGCTTTTTCAGCCTCTGGAGGATGCCTGCATCCCTTGGAGCATGGCCCAGCATCCGTCTTACCTCCGCTTCCCCCAACACATCTCCTCCTCTCACTCTGACTTTCCTGCCTTCCTCTTACAAGGACACTTGTGATTACACTGGGCCCAGCCGGACAATCCAGGATAATCTCCCCATTGCAAGACCCTTAAATTAATCGCATCTGCAAAGTCCCTTTTACCATGCCATATAACATAATCACAGGTTCTAGAGATGAGGACGTGGACATCATTGTGGGGCCATTACTGTGTCTACCACACCCATCATCTCCTCAGCTTTCCCTCCAGAGGAGAGCTAGAGACAGAAAAATATCAATTTATCAATAGTCAATTGTGGGATATTTATTGAGCAACTACTATGTGCCAGGTATTGTTTCAAGCACTAGGAATAGAGAATAGTACAGACAAAAATTCTTTACCTCAAGGAGCTTATATTTCAGTGTTGGGGAAGGCAGAATACACATAATATATAAGCAAATTCTGAAATGATAAAAAAAAAAATCCTCGGAGAATTAACAATAATACAGAGAGTAGGAAGTGAGTGTGTTTGGAGGCTGAGATTTTGCATAAGGGTGGTCGGGAAGGCCTATGAGAAGGGGCAATTCCAGAAAAGACCAGAAGACAGTGAAGGAGCAAAACAAGAAATATCCATTTATGTGAAACATAAGATGTATCCATATGGATTTGGGGGTCGGGGGGAAGCAGTCTAGGCAGAGAGAGGAGCCACTGAAAGTGCCTAGTGTGTCTGCAGAAGAGCAGGAGGCTAGCATGTCTGGGGCAGAGGGAGCAGGGCTGGACTCACAGGAGTTGGAGACAAAGGTGAAGGAAGCAGAACAAGAGAGAATGATGCAAACTGGCTTTCACTCAGAGTGAGGTGGGAAGCAACTGGGGAATTTTAAGTAGAGGAGGTACACCATTGGACTTGTACATGATCTCTCTGATTACTGTGTCATGAGTTGACAACAGGGGTGAAAGCAGGTGTCCAGGTGAGTGATGATGGGTGGTGTGGCCCAAGGGGTAATGGTGGAGGTGATGGGAAATGGTCAGAGTCTGGACATCTTGTGAAGGCGGAGCCAAGACGAGCCACTGACAGACCAGAAGTGGGGTATGAGGGGGACAAGGAGGGGACAAGGATGACTCCAGGTTTCTGGCAACTGGGAGAGTGGAGCTGCCATTTATTGAGCTGGAGATGACTGGGGGAAGGAGCAGGTTTGGGGGACAGATCTGTTCAGTGTTGAGCATGCTGAGTTTACGTTGTCCATTCAGTATCCAAGAGGAGATGTCAGGAGGCAGGAGGACAGAGAGTCTCAGGGGAGAGGTCCAGACAAGAGTTAAAAATTTAGAAGTTGTGGACTTCCCTGGTGGTACAGTGGTTAAGAATCCTCCTGTCAAGACGCAAGAGGGAAGAGATATGGAAACATATGTATATGTATAACTGATTCACTTTGTTATGGGGCAGAAACTAACACACCATTGTAAAGCAATTATACCCCAATAAAGATGTTAAAGAAAAAAAGAATCTGCCTGTCAATGCAGGGGACGTGGGCTCAAGCCCTGGTCCGGGAAGATTCCACCTGCCACGGAGCTACTAAGCCCGTGCACTACAACTACTGAGCCTGTGCTCTAGAGCCCTCAAGCCACAACTACTGAGTCCACGTGCCACAACTACTGAAGCCCATGTGCCTAGAGCCCATGCTCTGCAACAAGAGAAGCCGCTGCAATGAGAAGCCCACGCACCGCAATGAAGAGTAGCCCCTGCTCACCGTGCAGCAATGAAGACCAAATGCAGCCAAAAATAAATTAATTAATTAAAAAAAATTAGAAGTTGTTACGGGCTAAATGTTTGTCCAAGACTCATATTTTGAAACCCCAATCCCCAATCCAATGTTATGGTATTTGAACATGGGGCCTTTGGGAGGTGATTAGAGGTACATGATGTAATAGGGGTGGGGCCCCCATGATAGGATTAGTGCCAGAAGATAAAGAAGGAGAAGGAGAAGAGGGAGAAGGAGAAGGAGAAGGAGGAGGAGAAGAAAGAGAGAGAGAGAGAAAATGAGAGTGACTGATCTCCTTCTCTCCATGCACAGGCAGGAAGGAAAGGCCATGTGAGGACACAGCAAGAAGGTGGCCATCTATAAGCCAGGAAGAGAGCCCTGAGCAGGAACTGAATGGGCAGCACTTTGGTCTTGGACTTCCAGTTTCCAGAAGAGTGAGAAAATAAATTTCTATTGTTTAAGCCCCCAGTCTATGTTACTTTGTTATGGCAGCCTGAGCAGACTCAGATGTAAGTTAAAAGCATCTAGATCACACTTAAATCCAAAGAACAGAGGAGGTCACCAAGAGGGTGAGTAAAATTAGACATCCAAGGACTAAGATAAGACTCAGGGATCCCACGGCTAGAGGTCAGGAAAACAGGGAGTGGGTCTCGCTAACTGTCATGCTACTTAATCATCTACGGTCGGTAGTATCTTTGCCATACAGAAAGAATATTGTGACAGTCACTTTTGTAAACCCCATATTGCAATGTTTATTTGTTTCTGATTTGATTCTAACTTAAGTGTCATCAAATATGAGAGTAACCTTTGTGTACTGGTTTCCTGGGGCTGCTGTAACAAAGCACCACAGACTGGGTGTCTTGAGCAACAGAAAGTTTCTCACAGTTCTGGAGGCTAGAAGTCCTCAGACTCACGACGCCGGCAGGGTTGGTTTCTTCTGAGGCCTCTTTCCTTGGCTTGCAGATGGCCATTTTCTCTGTTCTTCACATCATCTTCCCTTGGTGTGTGTCTGTGTTCAGATCTCTTCTTAGAAGGATACCAGTGTTATTTGATTAGGGCCCATCCTAATGACTCCATTTTAACTTAATCACCTCTTTAAAACCTGTCTCCAGATACAGTTGCATTCTGAGATGCTGGGTTTAGAACTTCAACATATAAATTTTAGGGGGACACAACCCAGCCTTTAACACTGTTTCAAGAAGTCTATGAGTTTTCCTTTAGTCTTTGTATTCATATAACTTCCCACCTCATCCATGACTGAGACTGAGTCATCTCAGACCCCTCAGTGTCCATTGCCTAGTGAAGACACCCTGTCTTCTGGGGACACTACAGGGTCACACTCTAATTGAATGACCACTGACTTGGCTTGTAAGTTCTTGAGCATAGCGTTCAAAGATCAGGGGGCACCCAGGGGGCTGAGATGGCTTGACAAGTATCAGAAGAGGGTATGATCTGCAGGTGTCACCTCCTGGCCTTTCCTTAATGCCACAGAAGCAAAACCCTGCCACAGGACTTCTTGGTTGTCATTGTTTTCATGTCTCTGCCTCTGCAAGGGAGAGCCACACAAGGTGATAAGGCAAAGTCAGTGTAGACATACTAGTCTAGCCACAAGGACCCTTGAGGTGGGGTGGGGAGGGGGGAGTTTTAGAAGTGTTTTGGGCACGTTTCTTGGCCCCCCGATCTCATCACCTCTTTGTTAGTAAAGAAAGACAATAACCATTGTCCTTTATGTAGCTCAAATGATTTTCTTTTCCAAAGCAGAATAGTTGGGGCCCAGTTTGCAGAGCACAGAGCAATCAAGACACTGAAACAGAGAATAGGGGCCCAGGAAACGGAGACTCTGCTGTGTGCTGAATACTACACGTAGGGCACACAAAACAGTCAAGGAGAATGACAGGCGAACAAAATGCAAATTACAGAGTAAGTGGTAGAAAAACAAAATAAAACAAAACCCGGAATCTGACTTCAACCTAATAATCCTTACTGGAAGAAAGGGGGAAAAAAACCTCTGTACAGAGATAGACATGGTAAAATTTGGAGAATTTCTAAGATAGGTACTCTCTGATATACTGCAATTTGAACTTTTGATATTTAAAAGGAAGAATAGAAGTATTTGAAAGAAACATATGTCCATGAAAACCAGTAGTTCTGGAAGAGCAGATCAGAACATGAATATTATTTTGTCTTTTTAAAAATACTTTTTATATTATATTTAAAAATCTTAGAATAACATAAAATAAAATGGGAATATATGAGAAGTACTTCAAGGTATTTATAAAAAAGATATATATGAAAGCCTTGCTACTATTGCTATGAATCAACATTCTTAGAAGTTTTAGTTTCAGTAGACCTTAGAATTTATGCTGTCCAACTTTCCCATCACTAGCCAGAATTTCTCTTATATTTATGTGCTATCTTGGCTCTGTTACCTACTGGCAATGTAAACTTGGACACCTAACTTCATTTTTCATAGCCCTTGTTTCTGCATTTGTGGAGATGAAAGTTGCTTCTTCATATGGCTTTTGGGAGGGATAAACAGAATCATACAACTAAAGCACTTATGTAAATGAAACATCCTTCTTTAAAAATACAGGAAAGACAAAACCCAAACAACCAAGGGAAGTGCTGAAGTGGCGGTTGACCTAGTCAGTAATCTCTGTCTCCCTAACTTTCCCTTTCCCTTGGAATTTCCTCATTTCACTGATGTAACCAGTTTTGCTCTGGTCCCTAGGGCCACCCTAGTGCATGCAGCTCCTCACCCGTCCTCCACTGGTCCCGTGCAGTGGACATCTGCTAGATGATTTGACCATCAGTCCCACCTGCTGCATAGATGTAATCCTAAACACACACCCACGCAGCCTTTGATGGTGCCTGAGATGGCCACCCAATCCAAGATGGCCCATGAGTCCCTTCCCTGAGAATGTGGAACAGGGATGAAGAGAAACTCTTGAGTCTCTGTCTGTATCTCTACTGCTGTATCACATGAACTTGGAAATTGTTGTTGACAACTGTTTTATATCATATGAACCGGGAAACAGACACATTTAGGTTGCAGTGTGAAAAAAGAGAGACACAGGTATTCACAGGGGGCAGAGGCAAGAGAGAGAAAGGTGTATTGGTTTCTTGAGGCTGCCATAGCACAGCGTCTTAGACTGGGACAGCTTAACACAGTAGATATTTGTTCTCTCACAGCTCTGGAGGCTAGAAGCTCAACGTCAAGGTGTTGGCAGAGCCATGCTCCCTCTGACAGCTCTAGGGAGGGTCCGTGCCATGTCTTTCTCTTCGCTCCTCATGTCTGCTGGCAATTCTTGGTGTCCCTTGATGCGTATCACTCCTGTCGCTGCCTCCATCTTTTCATGGCATTCTTCGCTCTGGGTCTGTTTGTCTCTTCCCCTCTTCTGATGAGGACACCAGTCATATTAGATTAGGGCCCACCCTATTCTGGTACAACCTCATCTTAAGTTGATGACATCTGGAAAGACCCTATTTCCAAATAAGGTCACCTTCACAGGTACCAGGGGTTAGGACTTCAATATGTCTTTTGCAGGGGCCACAGTTCAACCCAAAACAGAAAGAGTTTTTGGATTCTCTACTGCCCGCCAAGCCCTGGTTCCATCTCCAAGGCCCAGCTATATCCTGTCCTTTCATTCCTAGTGGTACCCCAGTAAGAAAGTCCATTGTTACATGAGCTGGTCAGAACTAATTTGTTTACTTATTGTCAAAAGAGTTCTAATTAACACACTAGGCATGGTCCAATCCCTGCTATTGTTTCCTCTTTTCACTTTAGAGACACACTGCAGCTTTAAAAATTTTTTGCTAAATGTCAAAGGGGTAGAGAGGGAATGACTGTGGAAGTGATGCAACTAACAAAATGCAGATTTCTGGCCCAATTACTATCTGCTTGTACCCGGTTTACATGCCTGTTCTGCACCTGATATCTAAAGGTAGCACTTCCTAAACCATATTATACAAAAATGATGTTCATGAAAAAATTCATACCGAAGGTAGTTAGACTTTAAAATTTACTTTTATAAAAGGTTATAGATGAGGAAACTGAAGACCTAGAGAGATGATCGACTTGCCTGAGAGGCCCACAACCAAACCCAGCCAACCTGGGACTAGAAACACCTTCTCTCTTCATGATTTATTTCTGACAATCACACTCGATGTTAAGACGAAACACTGATGGATTATTTTAGAATATCTATTGATGAAACTGTCTGAGAGCCTCCTATGTACCAGGCACTAAACTAAATGTTCCAGAGACAGAACCCACCACTAGCGCCTGACAAAGTACATAAATTAAAATCATTACTATCTTTAGAAAAGCAGAAAGCAGACTGTAATTCAATCAAGGTCCCACACAGCAAGCTCTACAACAAGAAACCAGCAAGATCCTTACTCTCTAATTCCAGGTTTCTAAGTGTTTTCAACCAGATCTTATTTCCACTGCACATGCAAATTTCATCATTGTTCCCCCATTTGTTCTAATCGGTGTTTCTGAAATAAACATTTTAGTTAAAAAAAAATATTATGCAACAAATGGCATGAAAAAGAAATAAAGGGGGACTGTTTTAGATTTAAAAAGACTTAAGGGACAGAACAAAAGAACATGTGTGGAATTTGCTTGGATTCTGAATCCAGCAAGGCAAATGTAGAAAAACATTTTGAGACAACCAACGAGGTTTTATTATGGTCTGAGCATTATGATTCCAAGAATTACTGTTAATTTCGTTAGGTGTGATAAACGGCCTTGTGGTTATGTAAGAAAATGTCCATAATTTTTAGAGATACATTATAAAGTATGTAGGAAGAAAATGACATGAAATCTGAAATGTGCTTTAAAATAGTACAGTAAAGGGGAAAAGCAGCTAGCCACTATGGCAAAACTTGATGATAACTTAATCTAGGGTTTTTTTTTATGGGAATTTATTCTACGACTCTTTCTTTTGAATTTTTCATGGTAAATTTAGAAAATCCATCTAAGTAAATTACCTATAGCAGTTAGCACATGATAACCTGTCTTTACCGTATAATAACAGAAACTCAAACACCCATTTTGCATTAGACAATTTATCAGGTGAGTTCCTGGTTCTCTTGGACACAGCAGCATACTTTTAGTTCGATAAAAGCCTTTAAAGCAAATCCCAGACATCTTGTCATTTCACCCAAGCATCCCTTGGGGTGGTTCGCTCAAATCAGAAACGAAATGAAAAATCACTGCTTTATGGAGCTTCCACTCTGGTGTGGGCAGCTGGGGATGGACAGCAAGTCAGGAAACTAATAAATATAAATATATCAGGTGGTAAGTGTTAACAAGAACAACAAAGCAGGATGAGGGAACAGAGAATGACGGGACAGGTGCAGTGTTACATTGGGTGGTCGAGGATTGCTTTCCTGATGGGTGATATTGGGATGGAGCCTTGAAGGAGGTGAGGAAAAAGCTGGGTTGGGGGGAAGGTGCTCCAGAAAGAGGGAACAGCATGTGTTGGTGAGTTTGGAGACAGCAGTGGGGGCAGGGTGACAGGTGACGAGGTCAGAACGGTGCCTGGATCAGATGACGTAGGGTTGCACCAGGGGTCCCCAAGGCCACCCCCAGGCTCAGTGATTCATGGGAGGACTCATAGGCTCGGCAGATACTCATACTCGTGGCTGTGATTTATTCCAGCAAAAGGATCCATGGCAAGGTCAGGAAAGACAAAAGTTGCATGGGGTGAAGCCTGGGAAACCAGATGCAACTTCCAGAGTACTCTCCCGGCGGGGCCACATGGGACAGGCTGATCTCCCCTAGCTCCGTGTTGTGACAATGAGCGTGAACTCTTGTCCACCAGGGAAACTCACTATAGACTCAGTGCGGGGAGGACAAGCCACATGGTACCCTCTGCCTAGCAGGTACCCACATCCCAGACTCCCAGTGGGAAAGCGGATGTTCAGCATAAACCATACTGTTTGTACCAACAGTTTAGGGACAGTGAGTCACTCATACCAGTTCATGGTGGGAGCTCTGCTGAAATCCAAGTTCCCAGGTGCCAGCCGAGGGCTGACCTTGCAAGCACGGGCCTGTCTCAGGGTAGCGGTCAGGCTGACAGTGCTGACTCTTCCCTGCATAAGGGCCTTGTAGGCAGTGGGAAGGATTTCAGAGCGTGGGAAGGAGAGGATGGAAGTGGAGGATGGGGGATGCCAGGGTCCTCCTTTAGTCCCCATCCAGGGGTCATAGAAACATTAGGGATGACAGAGACCCCCGAGAATGTCAATGCCAGTGTCATGCTTCCCTGGGCACAGCCCGCCCCAGGAAGTGGCTGAGTCAAGACCTTCCATTGATGTATAGAATCTAATCAGAACGGAAAGGAAAGCTTTTTCTAAGGCATGGGGCCAGAAAAAAGAACACATTGGAGCACCTGACCCTTAACAGTCGGGGGCAGCATATCAGCCAGGGTTCTGCAGAGAAACAAAACCAGCTGGGTGTGCGTGTGCGTGTGCGTGTGTGTGTATAAAGAGATTCATTTCAAGTCATTGGCTCTTGTGATTGTGGGGCTGACAAGTCTGAGATTTGGAAGACAGGCCAGTAGGCTAGAAATTCTCCAGTTGGAGCTGATGCTGCAATCTTGAGGTGGAATTTCTTCTTCCTCACGGAAATCTTGATTTTGTTTGTAAGGCCTTCAACTGATGGGATGAGGCCCCTGCCCCCAGGTTATAGTGGGCTGGGGGTGATCTCCTTCACTTCACATCAGCTGATTATAGATCTTAACACATCTACAAAATGCTTTCACAGCAACCCCTAGGTCAGTGGCTAGTTGAATAGCTGGATACCATGTCAAGTTGACTCATGAAACTAACCATCGCAGAGGAGGCCAGCAGCCAGAGAAAGTAATCCAGGGGCGCTGATCTCCATGTGTACCCAGCAGGCTGTAAGTGGACTGTGGTACAACTAAGTGAAGTCAGGCTGGTCAGGGGCTAAGCCCATGAGTTCCTTTGACCGAGATCTTCTTTAGATGACTAGGGTTGAGACAGTCAGGGACTCATGCTCTCCACATTACACCTGAGGTTGCCCGTCCCCATCTGGCTTCTGCTGCAGGCTATACCCTCCCAGAGAACAACCTCGGTTCGAACTGAACCCCAGCCCCACATGGAAGAGCAGGGCTTTCCCCTTACATGCACACTTACATCTTAACCCCAGCCAGGTTAATTCAGAGCAAGTGACCCAAGTGTGGCAACTAGAAGTTTGTCCCTTCACGACTGAACACAGTTCTTGGCACATAGTGGCTGCTAATCAAATGCCCCTTCTCCCCCTTCATTCCAGATGAGATGACATTTAGACTGCCCTGGGTGCACTTCTCAATGCTCTGGTCTCTCTAGTTTGTCAGTGCTTTTCTTAAAATATGTGGCATTCAAAATCTGACATAATGTACCCTGTGTTATTAACAAAATCAGAAGAACTATTATTTTCTGAGATCAACTACCAGATGCCTATTAATTCAATTAAAGATGCAGTTAGGGACTTCCCTGGTGGGGCAGTGGCTAAGATTCCACCTGCCAATGAAGGGGACATGGGTTTGAGCCCTGGTCTGGGAAGATCCCATATGCCTCGGAGCAACTAAGCCCGTGCGCCACAACTACTGAGCCTGTGCTCTAGAGCCCGCGAGCCACAACTACTGGGCCCGCATGTCACACCTACTGAAGCCCACGCGCCTAGAGCCTGTGCTCCGCAACAAGAGAAGCCACCACAGTGAGAAGCTGGTGCACTGCAACAAAGAGTAGCCCCTGCTCACCACAACTAGAGAAAGCCCACGCGCACAGCAATGAAGACCCAATGCAGCCATAAATAAATGAGTAAATAAATAAATAAATTTATTTTTTAAAAAATGCAGTTGGGGTTTTTTAGCTCTGCATTTGTTCACTCAGCAAATTTTTCTGAGCACCTACTATGTGCCAGGGGCTGTTCTAGATACTAGAGACACAGAGGTGAACAAGAGCTTACATTCTAACAGTGGAGACAGACGTTAAACTAGCACACAGGTAAGTATTTCAGGTCATTTCAGACAATAAGTGCTAGAGGACAAAACATTCTAATGTCATAGGGAGTGACTGAGAATGGGGAGCAGTATTTTACAGGGTAGTCAGGGAGGACTTCCCTGAGGAGGTGACTTTTGGGCCTGGACCCGAGTGATGACAAGTTGCTACATGGAGAGCAAAGTATCACACTACTGATTCATTAACCCATCATCAAACAAAACAAAGCTAAACCTAGATTTGTTTACATGAATTATTAAACCTGATATTCCTAGGCTTTCTTCAGCAAGAGATTTATGCATTGTGCTTACGTAATAACCACATTTTCTAGTTTCTGTATCTGATGCTTTGACAACTTGAGGCCTTGTGAACCCTGGAGGGACAGCCCCTCCAGAGCCTGGAGATAGTACACTTTCCTGCCAGCACACCTTTCAAATGCAAACCAACCAATCCACCAACCACCTCCTCTACTGGGCTGTCACACTCCAGGCCACTATTCCCCTGCCTTAAGCACCCCAGGGCCAGGTACCAGACATGTAGGGATGGCTCCTATACCCCAGAGTCCACTGGGATTATTTAAACTACCCAATCCTAAACAGCTCACCCTCCCTTGCCTTGCCTTTCCCAAGAAAACCACAATAAAGGCTCTCATCCACATTTTTCCCCTCAACCCTCTGCCTCCTGATAGACCGTGGTGCTTCCCAGCACGGCCCTTCATGGCCTGGTGTGGCATGCCTCCTGTCTCTAGGGGACTTCAAATACAATAAAAATTTCTGCCTTCATAACAGTCATTCCCATGTCTGCATGTCTTTCCTAACTAAAACAAATCTTGGATATATTTTAAAACAGTTTACATTTGAACTACAATCCTGCAGCCTGTAAAACAAAAACCACATTCACAGAAAGACAGACAAGATGAAAAGGCAGAGGGCTATGTACCAGATGAAAGAACAAGATAAAACCCCAGAACACAACAACTAAATGAAGTGGAGATAGGCAACCTTGCAGAAAAGAATTCAGAATAATAATAGTGAAGATGATCCAGGACCTCGGAAAAAGAATGGAGGCAAAGATTGAGAAGATGCAAGAAATGTTTAACAAAGACCTAGAAGAATTAAAGAACAAACAAACAGAGATGAACAATGCAATAACTGAAATGAAAAATACACTACAAGGGATCAATAGCAGAATAACTGAGGCAGAAGAACGGATAAGTGACCTGGAAGACAGAATGGTGGAATTCACTGCCACAGAACAGAATAAAGAAAAAAGAATGAAAAGAAATGAAGACAGCCTCAGAGACCTCTGGGACAACATTAAACACAACAACATTCGAATTACAGGGGTCCCAGAAGGAGAAGAGAGAGAGAAAGGACCCAAGAAAATATTTGAAGAGATTATAGTCAAAAACTTCCCTAACATGGGAAAGGTAATAGCCACCCAAGTCCAGGAAGCACAGGGAGTCCCATACAGGATAAATCAAAGGAGAAACATGCTGAGACACATAGTAATCAAACTGGTAAAAATTAAAGACAAAGAAAAATTATTGAAAGCAGCAAAGGAAAAACAACAAATAACATACAAGGGAACTCCCATAAGGTTAACAGCTGATTTCTCAGCAGAAACTCTATAAGCCAGAAGGGAGTGGCATGACATATTTAAAGTGATGAAAGGGAAGAACCTACAACCAAGATTACTGTACCCGGCAAGGATCTCATTCAGATTCGATGGAGAAATCAAAAGCTTTACAGACAAGCAAAAGCTAAGAGAATTCAGCACCACCAAACCAGCTTTACAACAAATGCTAAAGGAACTTCTCTAAGTGGGAAACACAAGAGAAGAAAAGGACCTATTAAAAACAAACCCAAAACAATTAAGAAAATGGTAATAGGAACATACCTATCAATAATTACCTTAAACGTGAATGGATTAAATGCTCCAACCAAAAGACACAGGCTTCCTGAATAGATACAAAAACAAGACCCTTATATATGCTGTCTACAAGAGACCCACTTCAGACCTAGGGACACATACAGACTGAAAGTGAGGGAATGGAAAAAGATATTCTACCAAATGGAAATCAAAAGAAAGCTGGAGTAACAATACTCATCAGACAAAATAGACTTTAAAATAAAGAAAGAGACAAGGAAGGACACTACATAATGATCTAGGGATCAATCCAAGAAGATATAACAATTATAAATATATATGCACCCAACATAGGAGCACCTCAATACATAACACAACCGCTAACAGCTCTAAAAGAGGAAATCGACAGTAACACAATAATACTGGGGGACTTTAACACCTCACTTACACAAATGAACAGATCATTCAAACAGAAAATTAATAAGGAAACAGAAGCTTTAAATGACACAATAGACCAGATAGATTTAATTGATATTTATAGGACATTTCATCCAAAAACAGCAGATTACACTTTCTTCTCAAGTACGCACGGAACATTCTCCAGGATTCCTCACATCATGGGTCACAAATCAAGCCTCAGTAAATTTAAGAAAACTGAAATCATATCAAGCATCTTTTCTGACAACAACGTTATGAGATTAGAAATCAATTACAGGGAAAAAAATGTAAAAAACACAAACACATGGAGGCTAAACAATACGTCACTAAATAACCAAAGATCACTGAAGAAATCAAAGAGGAAATCAAAAATACCTAGAAACAAATGACAATGAAAACACGACGATCCAAAACCTATGGGATGCAGCAAAAGCAGTTCTAAGAGGGAAGTTTATAGCAATACAATCCTACCTCAAGAAACAACAAACATCTCAAATAAACAATCTAACCTTACACCTAAAAGAATTAGAGAAAGAAGAACAAAAAAAACCAAAGTTAGTAGAAGGAAAGAAATCATAAAGATCAGAGCAGAAATAAATGAAATAGAAACAAAGAAAACAATAGCAAAAATCAATAAAACTAAAAGCTTGTTCTTTGAGAAGATAAACAAAATTGATAAACCATTAGCCAGACTCATCAAGAAAAAGAAGGAGAGGACTCAAATCAATAAAATTAGAAATGAAAAAGGAGAAGTTACAACAGACACTGCAGAAATACAAAGCATCCTAAGAGACTACTACAAGAAACTCTATGCCAATAAAATGGACAACCTGGAAGAAATGGACAAATTCTTAGAAAGGTATAACCTTCCAAGACTGAACCAGGAAGAAATAGAAAATATGCACAGACCATTCACAAGTAATGCAACTGAAACTGTGATTTTAAATCTTCCAACAAACAAAAGTCCAGGACCAGATGGCTTCACAGGTGAATTCTATCAAACATTTAGAGAAGAGCTAACACTCATCCTTCTCAAACTCTTCCAAAAAATTGCAGAGGAATGAACACCTCCAAACTCATTCTACGAGGCCACCATCACCCCAATACCAAAACAAGACAAAGATACTACAAAAAAAGAGAATTACAGATCAATATCACTGATGAATATAGATGCAAAAATCCTCAACAAAATACTAGCAAACAGACTCCAAAAACACATTAAAAGGATCACACACTATGATCAAGTGGGATTTATCCCAGGAATACAAGGATTCTTCAATATACGCAAATCAATCAATGTGATACACCATATTAACAAATTGAAGAATAAAAACCATATGATCATCTCAATAGATGCAGAAAAAGCTTCTGACAAAATTCAACACCCATTTATGATCAAAACTCTCCAGAAAGTGGGCATAGAGGGAACCTACCTCAACATAATGAAGGCCATATACGACAAATCCACAGCAAACATCATTCTCCATGGCAAAAAACTGAAAGCATTTCCTCTAAATCAGGAACAAGACAAGGATATCCACTCTCACCGCTATTATTCAACACAGTTTTGGAAGTCCTAGCTACGGCAATCAGAGAAGAAAAAGAAATAAAAGGAATACTAATTGGAAAAGAAGAAGTACAGCTGTCACTGTTTGCAGATGACATGAAAAATCCTAAAGATGCCACCAGAAAACTACTAGAGCTAATCAATGAATTTGGTAAAGTTGAAGGATACACAATTAAGGCACAGAAATCTCTTGCATTCCTATACACTAACCATGAAAGATCAGAAAGAGAAATTAAGGAAACAATCCCATTAACCATTGCAACAAAAAGAATAAAATACCTAGGAATAAACCTACCTAAGGAGGTAAAAGACCTGTACTCAGAAAACTATAAGACACTGATGAAAGAAATCAAAGATGACACAAACAGATGCAGAGATATACAATGTTCCTGGATTGGGAGAATCAATATTGTGAAAATGACTATACTACCCAAAGCAATCTACAGATTCAGTGCAATCCCTATCAAATTACCAATGGCATTTTTTACAGAACTAGAACAAAAAATCTTAAAATTTGTATGGAGACACGAAAGACCCCGAACAGCAAAAGCAGTCTTGAGGGATAAAAACATAGCTGGAGGAATCAGACTCCCAGACTTCAGACTATACTACAAAGCTACAGTAATCAAGACAATATGGTACTGGCACAAAACAGAAATATAGATCAATGGAACAGGATAGAAAGCCCAGAGATAAACCCATGCACCTATGGTCAACTAATCTATGACAAAGGAGGCAAGGATAAACAATGGAGAAAAGACAGTCTCTTCAATAAGTGGTGCTGGGAGAACTGGACAGCTACATGTAAAAGAATGAAATTAGAACACTTCTTAACACCATACACAAAAATAAACTCAAAATGGATTAGAGACCTTAATGTAAGAATGGACAATAAAAATTCTTAGAGGAAAACATAGGAGGAACGCCCTTTGACATAAATCACAGCAAGATCTTTTTTGATCCACCTCCTAGAGTAATAGAAATAAAAACAAAAATAAACATATGGGACCTAATGAAACTTAAAAGTTTTTCACAGCAAAGGAAACTACAAACAAGATGAAAGACAACCCTCGGAATGGGAGAAAATATTTGCAAACAAATCAGTGGATAAGCCATTAATCTCCAAAATATGCAAACAACTCATGCAGCTCAATATTAAAAAAAACAAGCAACCCAATCCAAAAATGGGCAGAAGACCTAAATAGACATTTCTCCAAAGAAGACATGCAGATGGCCAAGAAGCACATGAAAAGCTGCTCAACATCACTAATTATTAGAGAAATGCAAATCAAAACTACAATGAGGTATCACCTCACACCAGTTAGAATGGGCATTATCAGAAAATCTACAAAAAACAAATGCTGGAGAGAGTTTGGAGAAAAGGGAACCCTCTTGCACTGTTGGTGGGAATGTCAATTGATACAGCCACTGTGGAGAACAGTATGGAGATTCCTTAAAAAACTAAAAATAGAATTACCATATGACCCAGCAATCCCACTACTGGGCATATACCCAGAGAAAACCATAATTCAAAAAGAGTCATGTACCAAAATGTTCATTGCAGCACTATTTACAATAGCCAGGTCATGGAAGCAACCTAAATGCCCATCGACAGATGAATGGATAAAGAAGATGTGGTACATATATACAATCGAATTACTCAGCCATAAAAAGGAACAAGATTGGGTCATTTGAAGAGATGTGGACGGAACTAGAGACTGTCATACAGGGTGAAGTCAGAGTGAAGTAAGTCCAAAAGAGAAAAACAAGTATTGTATATTAGCGCATATATGTGGAACCTAGAAAAATGGTACAGATGAACCGGTTTGCAGGGCAGAAATAGAGACACAGATGTAGAGAACAAATGTATGGACAGCAAGGGGGAAAAGCGGCAGGGGTGGTGATGGTGGGATGAATTGGGAGATTGGGATTGACATGTATACACTAATATGGATAAAATTGATAACTAATAAGAATCTGCTGTATAAAAAAATAAATAAAATAAAATTCAAAAAATATTAAGGAAGAAAGAGAAAACAGTTTACATTTATCTTCATTAAATTTCTTCCCGTCAGCCTTGGCCCAGTGGTCCAAGCTGTCACCGTCATTGAGAACTCTTGGCTTGTTTTCTATCATGGTACACATCCCTCCCATCTTTGTGTCATCTGCAGAGTTGCTGAATGTCTCCTGCACATCCATGTTCACGGTCATCTCACATTACATCACCAGGAGGAGTCAGGGGTCACACCTTGTGACATTCCCCTAGAGACCCCCTAAGTTAATGCACTGTCATTATATAATCTAGGTGTAGGGTCAACTTATTTCAACTTCTCTAAAATCTCCATATTTATCCATCTATAACATACAAGCTGATGTTAATTGCCTGGGAAAATTAAGAACATTGGACTATAGCATCACCTGACTCTATCAACCTAGGGTCAACTTCAAAGAAAAAAAAAATGGGATGGATTTCCTATGACTTATACTTAGTTGATCCAGGGCTTCCAATAATCACCATGTCATTTTTTAAATGCTTGTGAGAAATTGTTACCAAACATAGTAGTCTAAATGTCCTGGGATTTCACCTCACCTCCTTTCTAAACAATTGCGACACCCTTCGCTGTAACTAAGATTCATCTCTTGTTTGCTCCGTAAAAATCTCATTTTACTGATAAAATGTATGGGATTTGGGAATGCAGTATGGCAATGACACTCATTCCGAGCAAAAATAGTCATGAAATAATATTCCCAACATGTTAAAATTAGTGGATTCTGGGGTATTATCACCAAAACCATGAATATTGCCAATAGTTTAGAGAATTTGAAAGACAAATTAAGACTGAGAAGTATAAAATTAGAAGCAAAACTATTTTTTCAAAGAATCTCTATTTTTTTTCAGCCTCTACTCCCACTTCAAACAGAGTAGAATATTTTAGCATTTTGCATGAATGCTTCTTAAATTAGAATATGGAATGTGTTAAACTCATGCATGTTTTTATTAAAGCAATGAATGCTGCTTTTAAAATAAAATTAGTCTCAAAAAGGATTTGGAAGTTCATTCTTTTCTTTTTAGTTTAAAGGCTAGAAACTAGCTACTTTACATCAATTAAAAAGAAACGATTATACTCTGCCTATTCTGTGCTTTTATGTGTTTTTATTGCATTTGGGGGCTTTTTTTTTTCTTAGCACAACAAAGAAATGTCCAAAAACATATCTAAGTAAGAACTTTTGCAATTTTTTCATTTAAAAAAATCTTCAAGTTTTGGTTGCTCTTAAAAATTAATAGCCTTCCAAGATTTAGTCCTTTACTCAGGAAAAAAAATGATCACCTTTTCTCTTGATTCAAAACAAATGTTTTTCTCCTTGTTATTCTAAAATAAGGGGGCAGCGCATAGCACAGGGACATCAGCTCAGTGCTTTGTGACCGCCTGGAGGGGTGGGATAGGGAGGGTGGGAGGGAGGGAGACGCAAGAGGGAAGAGATATGGGAACATATGTATATGTATAACTGATTCACTTTGTTATAAAGCAGAAACTAACACACCATTGTAAAGCAATTATACACCAATAAAGATGTTTAAAAAAATAAATAAATAAAATAAGGGGGCAGCAGACTTTGGGGCCTGCAAAAGAAGCCAGAGGACTCAGAGGTGTGGTTTCAGTGGCAATAATTCAGTAGAAGCCCTGCACTAGGCTAAAGGAGAGAGAACCGACAAAGACTAAGTAGGCCAAAAGCATGAGGAGTACAAGAAAGAAAAAAACTCAACCCCGAAAATATAAATGCTGACCTCATTTCAAGGCAGGTTGATAGTAAAAACGCTGTTATAATACCCGGGGAAAACAGTATCTATTTTCAAGTACCATGATGAAAACAGGGGATGTTCTTAAGGGCCAGAGAGAAAAATGGTAAATATTTAAGAACCAGATGACATTTCTGTGTGGACCGATTCCACTTCATGAAATGTACACATTTAATTGCTTTTAAAGGTTGATGTGATTTGAATCAATATAGGTTTTTGTTCTAAGTGACTTCAGAGAATTGAAAGATGAATGCCAAGGCTTTGGGATGCGGGAGAGGTTACTTAGCGAAGCAGTGAACAATCAGAGCTGGGATGAATCTGAGCAGGAAAGTGGCATAATCATCATTAGATGCTGTCCCTTCTTGAGGAAGGGGCAGGAGAGTATTTGATGAGTTGTTTCCTCGTTTATTCCGACATCTAATGATCAGGAATGATGAGACAATGGTGAATGTTCTTTGTTAATTCTTCTATCACCTGAAGTAATTCATTAGAATCCTCTCATTAGCTGGGTAGCAGACACACTCAGCTCCACCGCCCCCCTCCCCAGCCAATAGAGGAAGGGGAGACGGACTCCAGCAGGGAAAGTACTGGTGCTGCCACCAAAACCCAGGGACTCAGAGACTTTAAGAAACCATCCCCAAGGCTGCTGCAGAAAAATGAGCAGACCCTTATTAAAGGGATAATTAGTTAGTCCTGAAACCTTGCAGTAAGTGGAATACATTAATAATTCATAGGCAGCCATGCCTCCCCCATCTCCTCCTGGGAGACAGGTTTCCTGTGTCTTCAACTTCTTGGGGAAGCCCAGTTATTAGAGAGAACAGGGCAGGAGTCCTGAGCCTGGCCGTGGGAAAACTGCAGAAATCCTATGTGGCCCATTGGGACTGGCTGATCCCATGAGGAATTAGTGCCAAAGGGAGAAGTATGTGGAAAGTAGGCAAGAAACCAAAGAGACACAAAACACCAAAATGAACAAAATCCGAGAGATAAAGAAAGCAGCTGTGGACTCCAGGCGTGTTAGTCCCTTCCCTAAAGTAGGTAGGGACAGTGGAAGCAGAAGAACTGAAGGACATAAGGGCCAGAAAAAGCCACACCAGTACATAATAGCAACATCTATATTTTTATATCGACCTTTACCATTTTCAAAGTGCATTATCTCATTTGAGCCTAAAAGTATCTCCTTAGGGTATGAAGTAGTCCCTTTTTAAGCCCTATTTGTTCAACAAAATACTTATTGTACACAGGGGCCAGATTTTAGGCGCCCCAGCTATCAGATGGGCATGTCCCGGGGTTCAGACATTCCCTTCTAGTTCCTGGTTGTATAGGCCTGAGCTAGGCAAATAATTAAATAACTGTAGCTGAGGTTATTGGTAATTATGGAATAAATTGATTTAAAATAATGTGCACATACCCATGTTCACAACAGCATTATTCACAATAGCCAACAGATGGAAGCAACCCAAGTGTCCATTGACAGATAAATGGATGAACAAAATGTGACATACACATACAATGGAGTATGAATCAACCTTGAAAAGGAAGGCCATTCTGACACAGGCTACAACCTGGATGAACCTTGAAGACATGCTCAGCGAAGAAGCCAGACACAAAAGGACAAATACTGTATGATTCCACTTACATGAGGTACACAACGCACACATTGATGGTAAAAGGATGACTGAGCCATTCAACACACATTAACTCTTTTTTTTTTAACATCTTTATTGGAGTCTAATTGCTTTACAATGGTGTGTTAGTTTCTGCTTTATAACAAAATGAATCAGCTATACATATACATATATCCCCATATCTCCTCCCTCTTGCGTCTCCCTCCCACCCTCCCTATCCCACCCACACATTAACTCTTGATAAAATTGGTTGGGCTGGATTGTGTCTCTCTGAAAAGATGTGTTAAAGTTCTAACTCCAGGTACCTGTGAATGACCTCCTTTGGAAATAGCGTCTTACAGGTGCCATTAAATTAAGATGAGGTCATGCTGGAGTAGCCTGGGCCCTAATTTAATGTGACTGCTGTCCTTATAAGAAGAGGAGAGGGCATAAAATTGTTATGGACTGAACTGTGTCCCCCACAAATTCATATGTTGAAGTCCTAACCCCCAAAGTAATTGCTTTTGGAGATAGGGTCTTTCAGGAGGTAATAAGGTTAAATGAGGTCATAAGGATTAGGGGTGAGAAAGACTTGGGGACAAATTCTAGCTCCAGCACTCACCAATGCTGATGCCTGTGGCATAAACCAGCCATTAATGATTGTGGGGTATAGGGCCAGAGTGTGAAGGGAGGCCCACAGTCCATAGGACTAAGTCCATCAGAGTCAGAGCCAAGCTAACAAAGTGCCAAGTTGAACGCTCTACCCGCCTACCTTGACAAACGTTCCTTCATAAACATCTGAAGGCCAGGTTCCAATCAAGAACTCTTGGGAGACTTCCCTGGTGGCGCAGTGGTTAAGAATCCGTCTGCCAACGCAGGGGACACAGATTCGAGCCCTGGTCCGGGAAGATCCCACATGCCGCGGAGCAACTAAGCCCGTGAGCCACAACTACTGAGCCTGCGCTCTAGAGCCCGTGAACCACAACTACTGAGCCCGCAACACCTAGAGCCCGTGCTCCACAACAAGAGAAGCCACTGCAATGAGAAGTCTGCGCACCGCAACGAAGAGTAGCCCCTGCTCACCAGGACTAGAGAAAGCCTGTGTGTAGCTGTGAAGACCCAAAACAGCCCAAAATAAGTAAGTAAATAAATATATTAAAAACAAACAAAAACAAAAACCTCTTGGACTCTCCAGAATATTCCAGAAGCTTGGAGTAATTACCTCCTCACTGAAAATACCTCAGCTTGTTAATCACACCTGACCCCTGAACAACTTGGGGGTTGGGGGCACTATTCAACTAATCGCGGATCGTGTAGCACTAAAGTACTTACTATTGAAAAAAATCCATGTATAAGTGGACCCGTGCAGTTCAAACCCGTGTGGTTCAAGGGTCAACTGTATTTCTCTCTGAGAACCTAAAAATGACTGTGGATAACAGGCAGCAACACGACCCAGAGAGACCAAGCATGACACTACTTTGCTGCTTTTCCCTCCATACAAATAACTCTGCACAATTTTCCCTGAAGTGAGGCACAGAAAAAAACCTCTTTCATTTTCAATTAACAAAGGATATGAAGCACTGTTTAATGGTTTAACTATACCTCTGGGCCAGATTCCCTCTTTCAAAATAATTAGATTATGGTGATACACTGAAACTAGCTTTCTTCAATAACATTTTCATTTTTTAACAGTTTTAATAAAATTCAAATGTTCATTACTACCTATTTCTATAATCTGGGCTCATTTACCCCATTTAACTGAAAATGTAAGTAGGTTAGTCAGGAATTAGGGGACCTTTTTAAGACATTTGGTGTTTGGGGAAGAAGTTAGAAAATATTCATATTAGAACCATTTTCTGTTCAGCCTGGTATATATAAGTAAGTAGAGGGCAGGGAAGCAAGCCAATATTTCCTTTACTTGGAATGAACACATCAGTTTCATCTTCTAGATGTAATATAAAATCTAATGATTTTGAAATGCAAAATAATGAAAGAGTAAACTTCCCCCACAAAGGAAAAATATTAGAAATTGGGAAGATGCCACAGATGCTTGTTTACTACTTTTAGTATGATGAGCCTGATAAGTATTATGAATGTTACCTAAATAAACATACTATTTGGCTTGTAGGTTTGCACAAGTCATAACCCAGCTGGACGCTGCCACTGCTTCAGTTCTGCCCATGAAACAGAATAACTTCACGGTGGACAGCTGTCCTTTCAAAAAAACTAATGTCATTCAGAGTGGATAACTTAATTACCACCGTGTGATTTTTCCTTTTGTTTTGCCTTTTAGAATGTATCCTGGCAAGTGACAGCTTTATATACTAGAAAGAAGAAAGAGAAACGCAATCCAATGATTATCAACTGCCTGTATTTTTAGAGAAGAAGTAATTTCTTGTAAAGGTTGGACGGGGACACATGATGGCATGTTACAATACTGAAGGATGAAAGACAGTCCCAAGTGACTGTTTTCCAACCCATTTTTATGTAATTTACAGGAACAGTCCTTTTGTGAGACAACATCGAAATGTTTCTAAAGGAGAGACAAGGTGACATAATTACTGTTTTTTGAAATAAGCTCAGTAAGAGACAGGGAGCCGTCACCAGGAGGAACCTGACTGTACATTGCATAGCATGTCAGTAATTTATCAGAATCCAGAATCTCAAATACGATACTCTTTCTTATATACATATATATATATATTTGAATTTATTTATTATTTTATTTTATTTTTGGCTGTGTTGGGTCTTCGTTGCTGCACGTGGGCTTTCTCTAGTTGTGGCGATTGGGGGGCTACTCTTCGTTGTGGTACGCGGGCTTCTCATTGCAGTGGCTTCTCTTGTTGCAGAGCACAGGCTCTAGGCGCGTGGGCTTCAGTAGTTGCAGCACACGGGCTCAGTAGTTGTGGCTCGCGGGCTCTAGAGCACAGGCTCAGTAGCTGTGGCGCACGGGCTTAGTTGCTCCACTGCATGTGGGATCTTCCTGGACCAGGGATCGAACCCATGTCCCCTGCATTGGCAGGCGGATTCTTAACCACTGCACCACCAGGGAAGCCCTGTCTTATATATTTTAAAGCACAATGTTGTCATGTGCTAACCAAATTCAGAAGAGAGTAATAACATATAAACCAGAATGTCAATTCACTAATTTCTGATGATACATAGACTTATTTAAATTGCTTTGCTCACGCCTGTGGGAAGGCATAGTCATCCAACTTGGGTTCTCATTCCCAGGCATCATGGTTCTTGGGAAGCCAGATGAGTAACAAGGAGGTTGCTTGGGAAGCACAGAGTTAGAGCAAAGAGCAGTGGATATTTCTGAGGGCAACTCCATTCACATTATGGTGAGACTCAGAGCAGATGTCTCCTGATTAGATTGTTACTATCTTCCAGAGTAAATATTTTGTAGCTTGAAATTCCTCTTCATCTTGTATCATGGTCCACCACCATGATCTCAATGGATTCATATTCATTTGGGATCCAATATACTTACATGAAGTCAAGGCTTTAGAGCTGTTTCACATAAAGCAATACCATAGATAAAGTATAGATATATAGTTGGTTATATTTGACTCTTCTGAATTCATCCTGGGTGATTGCAGACAACACCAACAGGCCAGTAAACAAACACAACCCTGAAATGCTGAAGACCCAGGACTTTCCCTGCTGGACAGTAACTGATCAGTTTACCCCAGGAGAGCAAAGGAGTTCCCTGATTGACCCATTATAAATGTAGAAGGTCAGTCCTTCTGCAAAAAGATGAAAATTGTTGGGGGAGGGGAAGGAATCAGAACTCTGAGAAGAAAAGATCGAAGAAAAGTTTAGAGAAAAGAAGGGGAGAAATGTCATGAAGAACCTAGGGGTAAGACAGGAATAAATACACAGACCTACTAGAGAATGGACTTGAGGATATGGGGAGGGGGAAGGGTAAGCTGTGACAAAGCGAGAGGGAGGCATGGACATATATACACTACCAAACGTAAGGCAGATAGCTAGTGGGAAGCAGCCGCATAGCACAGGGAGATCAGCTCGGTGCTTTGTGACCACCTAGAGGGGTGGGATAAGGAGGGTGGGAGGGAGGGAGATGCAAGAGGGAAGAGATATGGGAACATATGTATATGTATAACTGATTCACTTTGTTGTAAAGCAGAAACTAACACACCATTGTAAAGCAATTATACTCCAATAAAGATGTAAAAAAAAAAGAAGGGGAGAGAGGTGCAGATACCCATACTGGAAACTTCAATGGTGGCACAAAAGCAGTGATAATTACAATACGTCACAGATGGGAGAGAGCAGAAATAGAACGACTAAGAGAGAAGGGCCCTGATGTCTGGGGATGAGGTGCTCACCACGTACCTCCCCAATCCCAGACCACACGCACCTCTAGGACACATCACAGAAGAAAACTTATGCTGTTTTATTTGTCTTCTCTTTAGATGTTCTTTTCCTTTTTGAGTTTAAGTATGCTTAATAACTTTTAACAGACTTTTAAAATAGGGTTTATATGCAGTAATTCAGACAGTTCAGAAAGGTATGGAGCAGGCTTCCCTGGTGGCGCAGTGGTTGAGAGTCCGCCTGCTGATGCAGGGGACACGGGTTCGTGCCCCGGTCCGGGAGGATCCCACATGCCGTGGAGCGGCTGGGCCTGTGAGCCATGGCCGCTGAGCCTGCGCGTCCGGAGCCTGTGCTCCGCAACGGGAGAGGCCACAAAAGTGAGAGGCCCGCGTACCGCAAAAAAAAAAAAAAAAAAGTTCAGAGCAGCCAGCATGGCCGTGACCCAGAGTCCACTGTGGCCACCATCACCACAGCTGCCTCTCAGCATCCTTATAAAGGCCCTGACACTGGGATGTGGATTCAGCTGACCACATCCCATGACCTTGCTTACCAGCTGAAAACAGTAGCAGGGAGATGCCCTATGCCTCACTTCTGTTTCCCAAATCATGTATGAGCATATCCAACCAAGGGCACTATACTTTCAGAATCCTAGTTGCAAAGGAGCCTGGGAATGTAGTATCTGCCTTTCCAACCTCTACCATTCAGGGCAGCTCGTTAAAATATGGTGGGATGGAGATGGAGTGAGCCCCAATTCAATTCAGCACACCTCCCCAACCACTGCTGCCAATGACTTGGGAACTTTCTAGAGATAACCCATGTATAAATAAACATGACCATAGATATACACTTTCTTCACACACGATGCTATGCTATTCCCATTGTTATGCACCTCGCTTTCTCTTTTGCACTGAACAGTACATCATATATCAAGAACACAGTTCTGGGGCTTCCCTGGTGGCGCAGTGGTTAAGAATCCGCCTGCCAATGCAGGGGACACGGGATTGAGCCCTGGTCTGGGAGGATCCCACATGCCGCGGAGCAACTAAGCCTGTGAACCACAATTACTGAGCCTGCGCTCTAGAGCCCACGAGCCACAACTACTGAAGCCTGTGCGCCTAGAGCCTGTGCTCTGCAACGAGAAGCCACTGCAGTGAGAAGCCCACACACCACAACGAAGAGTAGCCCCTGCTCGCTGCAACTAGAGAAAGCCTGCGCGCAGCAACGAAGACAGAATGCAGCCAAAAATAAATATAAATAAAATAAATAAATAAATAAATAAATAAATATATATATATATATATATATAAAAAGAATACAGTTCTGGGACTTCCCTGGTGGTGCAGTGGTGGGGAGTCCACCTGCCAATGCAGGGGACATGGGTTTCAGCCCTGGTCCGGGAGGATCCCACATGCCACGGAGCAACTAAGCCCGTGTGCCACAACTACTGAGCCTGTGCTCTAGAGCCCGTGTGCCACAACTACTGAGCCCACAAGCCACAACTACTGAAGCCCGTGCGCCTAGAGCCCATGCTCTGCAACAAGAGAAGCCACTGCAATGAGAAGCCCGCGCACTGCAACGAAGAATAGCCCCTGCTCGCTGCAACTAGAGAAAGCCTGCGCGCAGCAATGAAGACCCAACACAGCCAAAAATAAATAAATCTATTAAAAAATTTTTTAAAAAATAAAAAAAGAAACGAATACAGTTCTACATCATTCTATTTAACATGAAAGTACACCTCTGAACACCACCATTTTTTGCCACCTCCTTTAAGGGGTTAGGTGACACTCCCCGGGATTTCACTATTTACTTGACTGCTCTTTGATGAGTAATGGATTTTTAATAGGATAGTTTGAGTAGAACAGCCTTGACGGAACTCGCCTTCACACTCATGAAGGAAAGTTCTTGCGTGTTCCAAGAAACAAATCATCTTTTTATGCTGTGGGCTCTCCTTCTCACCTCCTACACCTGACAGGCAATGTCCATTCTAGACCAAATGGTGATCTGCTCTACTGCACACTCTGTCTGCTATAAATCACTTCGGTCGTGGCTCAGATCAATTTTCCCCTGTGGGAGAAGGGTCAGTGCCACGCGCATATCTGCTTGGCTGGAACCGCGTTTGAGAATGCTGGCCTGACTTCCACCTGTCAGCACCTGCAGCTCTTTATTGAGTGGCTCTTTCTGGCTTGGGCAACTTGCCCTGCCTGCACGGGGCAGGGTGGAAGGGCCAGCGGGTGCATGGTCGAGGGAGCAGCCTCACGGGTGGAGCCAGAGCACAAGGCTCCAGCTCTCTCCCGCCTTGAGGTGTATCTATAGCGCCCCCAGCAGACATGGGTCCCGGTTGCCTATGGTGATAATTTGTTTAAAAAAATATCACCCTTTATTGGCTTCCTTCTCTTTCCCGCCTCATTTTCATACTCCTTGCCTGACCCATGTTTCCTGGAACCACCTCCAATAAACAACTTGCACTTGAATCCTTGTCTGAGGGCCTGTTTCCAGGGAAACCCCAAGTAAGATGTGCGTGTTAATCAAAATCGGGCCCCATACCTGGAGGGCTAGTGGCACCCCCTGCATGCTGAGACACACTCAAGGAGGAAGCCAGCCTGCAACTTTCTGACGGTGACACTAGGACTGTGATTGGCTATTCCCACTGAGGCAGCTGTAATGGGCTAAACTGTGTCCCCCTGCAAATTTATATGTTGAAGCCCTCACCCCTGGTACCGCAGAATGTAACTGTACTTGGAAATAAGATCTTTAAAGGGGTAATTAAGTTAAAATGAGGTCCTTAGGGTGGGTGGGCTCTAATCTGATATGACATAACTGGTATCTTTATAAGAAGAAGAAATTTGGACACAGACATGCACAGGCACAGAGGAAAGACCATGTGAGGACACAGCGAGAAGGTGGCCATCTGCAAGCCAAGGAGAGAGGCTTCAGAATAGACCAAACCTGCTGGCCACTTTGATCTTGAACTTCTAGCCTCCAGAACTGTGAAAAGATAAATTTCTATTGTTTGATCATAACTGGAAAAGATACATGCACCCCAATGTTCACCGCAGCACTATTTACTATAGCCAATACATGGAAGCAATGTAAATGTCCATCAACAGATGAGTGGATAAAGAAGATGAGGTACATATATACAATGGAATATTACTTGGCCATAAAAAAGAATGAAATAATGTCATTTGCAGCAACATGCATGGACCTAGGGATTATTATACTAAGTGAAGTTAAGTCCGACAAAGACAAATATCATATGATATCACTTATATGTGGAATCTAAAAAAATAATACAAATGAACTTATTTACAAAACAGAAACAGACTCACAGATTTTGAAAACAAACTTATGGTTTCCAAAGGGAAAAGAGGGGTGAGGAGGGATAAATTAGGAGTTTGGGATTAAGATATACACACTACTACGTATAAAATAGATAACCAACAAGGACCTACTATTTATATAACACAGGGAACTCTTCTCAATGTTATGTAAAAATGAAGTGGGAAAAGAATTTGAAAAAGAATAGATATATGTATTGTATATGTATAACTGAATCACTTTGTTGTACACCTGAAACTAACACATTGTAAATCAACTATACTCCAAGAAAATAAAATAAAAACATTAAATATAGAAAATGAAGAAAAAGAAAGAAAATAGAAAAAATATTTCTGTTGTTTGAGGCAAGCAAACTAATACAGGAACCTACAACTTCTAGGGGCAATCCCTTCCATTTTGGGCTCCTCTGGTTGTTAAAAGCTTCTTTTCTATGTGGAGTGAAATCCTCTTCCCCATAACTACTTTTATTTCTACTTGTTAGAGCAACCCAGATGAAATCGGCTCCCACTTTTATGTGGCAATGCTCAATGATCCCCAGAACCAAAGAACTTGAAAGCTACAAAGTGTCTGAAGAGATCACATCGGGACGCTTGCCAGAGATGTACACCCCATTGCTGGTACACAAAGGCAGCAGGGTGAGACCCTGGGTTTTTATATCAACTATCAAAGTTAAAAGGAGGCGGCCAACATTTAAACATCCTTCTTGGAAAGAAATAGAATTTCAGTTTCTGCCCTGCTGTAACCTAGTTCTTTGATAGAGCAATTAGAGGGATACAGTATTAAGAACTATGGATCTAGTCCTTCATTTTGGCTTTTTCAGGAAGCAGAAGCTGAGATGGAGTTAGGAGTGCAAGCAATCTCTTGGGGGATGGGGTGGGAGGAAACCCTGTAGGAGATAAAGGGGGAGAAATGAGATTAGGCAGGGAAAGCCTTAAAAGCATGATGCTAATCTGACACCTGGGGGAAGGAGGGAGGAAGGAAGCGGGATTGGGCGAGGAGAGCCTGGACTGTGCTGCAGGCCTCAGCGTCTTGCTCAACCCAGCTAGGAGTTCCACGACCACCCAGGAGAGGAGTCCTGCACTGGGCAGAAATGGCCAGGCCTTTGTAACTCCCTCAGAGCCCAGGCGTGGGCAGCGGGGGGCTGCCTGGACACAGTGTGGCTTCATCCGAAAGCTAAGTAGAGCCTGAAGGTGATGCAGCTGGACGCCCCCAGTTACCTACATTCTCTGCTGCTGAAGGGCAACTTCCTCTTGAAGGGCGATCCCAGCTCTATACGCCCATGGCTGCCACTGATGGCCACATTCTGACTCTCCCGGCTCCTCTCAGACTAGGGTTCTTGGGGCTTAACTTACAATTCAGCTGTGATGAAAAGTAGAGCAAGTCATTATCTCCTTCATCTGTCTCTACTCGACGAGTGAGCCAGCTGGAGGCTGCACTGGGTTTCTAGCAGCCTCATCACCCTATTGGCTTGTAACTAGCTCACAATCAACCCTACTCCAGTGATCTAAGTTTCGCTCCGCCCTTTTTTGGGTGGTTGATTTCAGTACCCAAACACAGGCATTTTGTATTTTGGCGGAGACTCCCAAGTCATCTCTGAACAGCCACTGATGCACCTGTCAAGATTTTTACTCAATTAGAGGCCCTTTATTTTTTATTTCTAAAGAAAAGAACCACAGAATTTTACAGGTATAGATTCTTTAGCTTTGTTGCTAAACCTAAGAGAGTTTACACAGACCTTTAGTTAAATAAGAGATAGATTAGTGAAGACCTAGTAAATTATTACAAATGTGGTAGGTAAAAATCAAACCCCGCTCCAATCATAGTTATAAACTTGAGGAGAATAGTTTTCTCCATCGAAAATTCTAACAAAACAGGTTTCATATAACAAATATTTAGATTCTAAATTACAAGCGAATATTCCTTAGACCTAATAAAAATAACCTCTTAATTTATATGAAAGTCCTTCATTACTCTTAACAAGAAGTTTAGAAAACAATGTTAAGATAACAAGATTCAGAATAAATATAGATTTAGCTTAAGCTTTATGGGAACAGGTTTGTAGATATTTGGTAACTTTTCTTGTCTATAAAGAGACTAACGGCAGCTGTATCTGCTGCTCCCACACTTTTAATAGAAAAAATTAAACTGCCAACTAGGACCTGTAGTTTCTGGCTTCAGTTACAATCTCTTGCCACATTTGAATGAATGAATATGGGGTTTACAATTTTTTGTTTCCATATGACCAATAGTACTAGTTGGACATCTATTCAATTTCATCCCCACTGAAATCTGTTGTATTGACCTAAGCAGGCTGTATCTTCACAGTAACACGGTAATAGTCTCTGCATAGTCTCTGAGTGATGTGAATGATGCCTGGGGAGCAGTAACCACGAAATGGAGCTTCCCCTCTTGTCTGCTCTTTGTATTACCCTCATTCATAGCAGATTTGGCAAAAGCATACCTGATTTTTTATTTTTGTTGTAATCTCACTTACCTAATTCAGTTTCATACCGGTAGTTATCCTTCCATATCATTTACTTATTGTTGTTTAAAGCTTCTCCTATTTGGTATCAATAGCTGTTTTTGAAGTGAGTTCTCTCTGCTGCTTTTTGTTTGTTTGTTTTGCGGTTCGCAGGCCTCTCGCTGTTGTGGCCTCTCACTGTTGTGGCCTCTCCCGTTGCGGAGCACAGGCTCCAGACGCGCAGGCTCAGCGGCCATGGCTCACGGGCCCAGCCGCTCCGCGGCATGTGGGATCTTACGGGACCGGGGCACGAACCCGTGTCCCCTGCATCGGCAGGCGGACTCTCAACCACTGCGCCACCAGGGAAGCCCTCTCTGCTGTTTTATACCTTTCCATTTTTTCTTATATTTCTAGAGTCCTCTGGTCAGTCAATATTAAATCATTGCCCCAAATTCTCTTGGCAAGAATCAAGTTATAGACAACGCTACAATGTTAAATAAATGCTTAAAAACTAGAGAGTATGAAATCTGGAGTCAGAAGAGCTGGGCTTGAGTTTCCTCTGTTTTTCATCTGACCTGGGACAAGTAATTTAACTCTCCAAACTTCAACTTTCATAATTGTAAAATTGCTGTAATAATACCTTGTAAAGAACACAAAATAACAGTTAACATCTGCCAAATAACTATTAAGTACGAGACTCTGATCTTAGGGCTTAAAAGCATTTACTCACTTGAGCTTTACAACCCTATGATAGTACTATTATTAACTGTTTAGATGAAGAAAATGAGGCACAGAGAGAATTAAAAAAGGAAAATGAGTCCATGGTCACATAGATAGGGAGTTGCAGAACTAAGATTTGAAGTGTTGGGAGGAGAAACTTTTCCTCTACCCTCTTATGTTCATGTCCTAGGGGCCTGTGAATTAAACTAACAAAAGACAGATTAACAAGAGAAAAGGCAATTTCAATAATATTTACATGCACATGAGTTCACAATAAAGAAGCAAAGTTCAAAGATGTAGTTAGACTCAGGGGCTAATATATTATTTTAATAAAGGAAAGGGGGTTTTGGCTTTGAGGGATGATAAATCAAGGGGACTAGGAAATATATGGGAGAACTAATGGAAAATAAGGGTTATTTTTAGTAAGGCCTGTTTATGCAAACATGTCTTGGTATCAACTTCCTCTACCCGGTGATAGGAGTTGCTCTTCTTTTCTGGTATGTGGGCAACATCTTCACAAAGGGAAATTTATGCCCTTTTAGCCAGGTAAGGGAGGACAGGGAACTCTTCCTGAATCTCAGTTGCCTTCAGTTCAAAATAATCCTTATGCCAAGAGGCATGTTTTGGGGTGGCATGTTCTGATCTTCAGAAGCTGAGCAGCCTGACTCCAGAAGCTGTATTCTTGACCGCTATGCTGTACTGCCTCTGTTACAGTATCTGTTAATGCCTTGAACTCTGAAGTGCTAAACCCATGTGTTCTCTAACACATATTGTTCTATGTATTGTAATTCATACAGTCCATATAAATGCAGCAGGATGGATCTATAAACGTGTTGTAGGGCATTTTGTTATTCATTGGCTAACCAGCTATTCCACTAAAACATGATTAGATGAGTCAAAACTACATGAATGGGACTTCCCTGGTGGTTCAGTGGTTAAGACTCCGTGCTCCCAAGGCAGGGGGCCCGGGTTCAATCCCTGGTCAGGGAACTAAAATCCCGCAACCAAGCCTGTGCGCCGCAACTACTGAGCTCGAGTGTTCTAGAGTGCATGTGCCACAACTAGAGAAGCCCACACGCCACAATGAAGACCCAGCACAGCCTAAATAAATAAATACCTATATTAGTAAACAGAGTGGGGTTAAACCAAACCAGTGATTCCCAAACCTGGCTGAACACCGAAAAATCAACCGTGATGGATTGCTGATTCTTGGGTCTCACTCCATAGCTACTGAATTTCTAGGGAGGACTCAGCAATCTGGATTAACAATCACAACAACAAAAGACCCCCCAGATGGTTCTGGTGACCAGTTAGATTTGGGAATGACGACACTGGCAGACGTCTTGAGGTGCTTTATCACGATCTGATTCCATGAATCCCCAAGAAACTTTCTGGTTCCGTGGTCAATTTGAAACATTTTTCGACGGTCTAAACTGTCAGGATTCAGCAGTTCACTTTGGAAATAACTTAGAACTTTCTCTAGGGAGGATATAAGCCACATAATGAATTTCTCCTACAAAATACAGGAGTCAGGACTGACTCATCTGTGATTGACCAAAACCACAATCCTGAGAATTGCAAGGTTGGTTGGTCACATTTGGGGATTTCTACCGTGTCCCATCACAGACAAAAAAGCAACTTGTGCACTTACTATGTGTAAGTGGTAAGCCACGTACAAGTAAATACTAAAAATCTTTCTTTCCAGTGATAAACTGGGTTTAATAACTGGTTTATAGAACTAAATGCAATTGCCATTAGAGGGGGATTATCTTATCCACCATAAATATGTACAAAAGCTAGTCCAATGCTATAGCTTCAAAAAGGTGTCATTAAATGCCACTAAAAGCCATTTTCATAAGGATTTAAGGTCAATGTCAGGCTGACTAGGAGAGTGAGGGACAAAAAAAAATTCCACATAGTAGAGTCACAGATATGATACTTTACTCTTCCTGTTTTGTCATTCTTCATACCACATGATTTGTAAAAATGGACTAACATTTTTGTAACTTGAAAAAAAAGAATATATAATAACACAAAAGGTGCTCAATAATAAATATTTGCTTTCACCTAAGACACCTACCCCTTAAAACCCTCCCTCCCCAGAGACAAACACTGACACTTATCTCATTCCAGAAACGTTCTGTGTGTGTGTGCATGCACACACACATGCACACTCCTCACTGGTGAAGTGCACGTCTCTGGCATCAGGCTGCCTGGGTTTGAACCCCAGCTCAACCACTAACTGTGCACCATTGACCAAGTTCAGGTTTCTCACTTGTAAAAAGGGGACAATAACAGAATCCACCTCATAGGGTTGTTGGAGGATTAAATGAATTAATGCATATAAAGTGCTTGGAACTGAGCCTAGCATATTTCAAGCTCTTGTAAACGCCAGATATTTTTATCATTATGTATGAGTCCCTGTGCTTACATAAATAGGAGCACATCTCAACTCACCTAATGTATCAGCGCTAAGGGACCCCGGCCCCTTCACAGGGATGATGCCCACCGTGTGGCTGGGCCCCGTGCTATTTACCATCCTCCCAGGACAGAAGTCTGTTCCATAACCAAGATTTTGCTGTTACCGACTTGCACCAAAACTTCCTGCATGTGGACCCTTCACCCCACGTGCCAGTGGATCTAGAGGGTAAGTTCTCAAAGAATTACTGGGTGTGGCGTCCACCACTCAAATTCACATTAAATGGGCCCACAGACTCATCAGTAAGTACAAAACACACCTTTCTAACTGCTCTCTGGAGGATGACCTGTGATCATAACCTCCTTCCTACGAAAAAGAAATCAGTGATGAGATGGTATGTAGACTGGATGAACAGACCTGTGTGACACGGGGGCTTCAAGACACTTAAGGCGCTTTCTTGATTCCTGGTGATGGTCTTTTCAAAAGATCATCCCTACCTCATGGGCAACCACAAACTCACTGGAGGGGGTGGCATCCCTTCATGACGCCCTCTCGGCCCTGCTCACCAGCTCTGGAACATTCTCTACCCACTTCTTCAGGCTGATGTCAAACAATGCGTTCCCATCTGGGGCCAGCTGTGAAGAGCAAGGTGTTCACAAGACCAAGGTCACGTCACCAGCAGGTCACTCGGCCACAGACAGGAGCATGGAGAGCTGCTCCCAGGAGGGGCCTCAGTAATCACGGAAGTATCTCCACCTTTCCGATGCAGAAACCGAGGCCCAGGAACGTGCGACTTGCCAAAAGTCTTAGAAGGCGTCCTTCCTGACTGCCCTTCTAGTAGTCTTTCCGCGGTGCTCCAGCGCTGTCCCCTCCCCAAAGGACACCCCTACTGCAGCTGGGGGAGGGGTGTGCGTGTGCGTGTGTGTGTACGCGAGCAAGTATGAAACAGCAGGGAAGTGAGCCTTGCCACACAGAAAACTTACCTGGGACTGACTACATATTTTTGGTCAGTGTGAGGGGGTGTTGGGGACCAATTTTATCTGAATAATTTCAGGCAGCTGACAGGGAGGCAGTCTACGAGGATGAGGCATTCTTATTTCCCTCCCTTAAAAATTTTTTTACTATAAAAAATGTTAAACCTATGTAAAGTAGAGGAAAATTGCTTACTAAACTCTTAGGTTACTAGTCACCCACCTAATTTATCGATACTCAACCACTCGTGTCCTCTACAGTGAGTGAGGATCTCCTAAAACCTTCCCAAGCCCACTTTTTCAAGGTGCTTCTGTCCTCTCTGGCTGTGATTTTTTTTTTTTTTTTTTTTTTTGCGGTACGCGGGCCTCTCCCGTTGCGGAGCACAGGCTCCGGACGCGCAGGCTCAGCGGTCATGGCTCACGGGCCCAGCCGCTCCGCGGCATGTGGGATCCTCCCGGACCGGGGCGCGAACCTGCGTCCCCTGCATCGGCAGGCGGACTCCCAACCACTGCGCCACCAGGGAAGCCCTGGCTGTGATTTTTATAACGTCTCATCCTTTGAGCTATTTTGTTGTTGCCTCAATTAAAATAAACGCAACTCTGATCTGTGAGAACCGAATCTGTGTAAAAAATAATATCACTTCAGGAAAACTGCTGATCTCCTGACGAAGAGCTATCGGGGCATTAGGCATTAGGTCTTTAATGCCTACAGAGAAAACACACAATGAATGACGTCCGTTTCTGGTTATACCGGGCATTTGTTACCAAGCTTAGGCGTCCTCTGTGAACGACACCATCCCTGACTGCTTGGCATCTCCCAACAGTGCAGGGGACACTGAAAACTGCTCTTGCCTGGAGACAGAGCAGTATTTCTGGTTTATTGGTCTCCAGCGCAAAACATCTTTGCTCCTAACTTCCACACAACAAGAGCAAAATATGAGGTGAAGGAAAAGTGCAAGAATGGGGAAGGGTTGCGAAACGGTTGTTTTTTCTAATTGTTTTTATTTCACAGTTCTGGGCAAAGAATGGAACGACTTCAAACTTCCAAACAAAATGGTGTGTTGAATATACTCATTAATCTCCCCAACTTCCTAAATCCCCAGTAAAGGAATTTGTCTTTAACTAAGGAGTAAACAATCAGGACAAAGAGAATGAAGAAGGAAAAACCAACAAACACACAATTTTGGAAGCTGGAAAGAATAAAGCAAACTGATTTGCTAGAACCAAGAGTTCTGTTTCATAAGCCAGCAGTGGAGAAAGCTGGGAAACAACCCCAAACCCCAGAGGCTCCTCCATCAATTGTCAGTTTCACCTAGAGGAGGTGAACGTGGATAATTAGGCAAGTGCTCAAGAGGCAGTGAAGTCCCCAGTTCCCTTCCGTTTGCCTCTGGGCTGTGGAATGCCGGGCAGAGGTGAGGACAGGGTTACCAGATCACCAGCAGAGAAATGAAGTGGAGGGTCACATGTAGAATATTATAACTTTAGCCACTTTCTCCTGAGCCCTGAATCTGGCTCCCCAACCCTGGCAGGAATCATTCTACCCTCCCAGCAGGAGAGCATAAAGTCCTCAGAGGAATCTGATCTCACCAAGAGAGATGCTCGCATAGATACCTGATGTAAACCAAGCCACGCCCCTCCCCCACCCTGAGGCCAACTGTAGATAAGACAAGCCACGTACACAGAGCATTCAGTTAGTCCTACGTGGCCCTATGATCAGTGAGCCAACTCTCTGGCTACTGGAGGAAAGACCCCAGTGTAGACGAGAGTGGTCAGAAAATGAACAAACAGAAAGCAAAGCATCCTGGGGAGAACAGACACTGTGGGGAGAGGAGGAGAGAGAGAGAGGTAGAGAGACTATCATTACAATCCCTAGAAATTTATAAGATACTGAATCATCAATCAACAAAGAAATGATGCTATTTTTTAAAAAAATTATAGAGCACAAAAGAGGTCTTGAAAATTAAAAGTAGAAGAGCACACACAAAACTACAGAGGAAATTTGACAGATAAATTTGAGGGAATCTCCCAGAAAGCACAGCAAAAAGACAAAGATGTAGAAAATGAAGATAAGAAACAGAGGACAAGTGCAGGATTCTCAACAGCCAAGTCATGGAAATTCTGAAAAGAGAAAACAGAAAAAAATAGAGGTGAGAAAAATCACCAAAGAAATAACCCAAGAAGATATCCCAGAACTGAAGAATCGAAGTCTTCAGATTGACATTGAAGGGGTTACCAGTCCTTTAGGCAAAGGCCCATTTAATCAGATTGCCTTTCTAATCCCTAAACATGAGCAATTATACAGAAGAACAGGGACTTCCCAGGTAGCGCAGTGGTTAAGAATCTGTCTGCCAATGCAGGGGACACGGGTTCAATCCCTGGTCTGGGAGGATCCCACATGCTGCGGAGCAACTAAGCCCGTGCGCCACAACTACTGAGCCTGTGCTCTATAGCCCACGAGCCATAACTACTGAGCCCACGTGCCACAAATACTGAAGCCCACACGCCTAGAACCCATGCTCCACAACAAGAGAAGCCACTGCAGTGAGAAGCCCGCGCACTGCAACGAAGAGTAGCCCCTGCTTGTCGCAACTACAGAAAGCCAGTGTGCAGCAACGAAGACCCAACGCAGCCAAAAATAAATAAATAAAATAAATAAATTTTTAAAATTAAATAAATAAAGTGGGTTAGTATGAAGGCTGTCAGCACCTAGGTATCTATGGAGATGGGGGAGTGAGGGAGAGGTACATTAATGGGGCTTTGTCAAAACTTTTTAAAATGGGCAAAGCGTTTCTAGTTTTGCCAGTAGAAAAATGGGGAGGAAATTCTTCTCAACAACGCTCTTTATACCACAGGCCTTTTTTTTTTTTAACCAGCCCAATGATGATAGTATCAGGCACAGAGCAGATCAAAAAGACATTTGTGGGTCAGCTTTTAAACTTTCCCATTAATCACAATAGAAAATGGTACAGTTATGTTGGAAAACCATTTAGAATTTCCCAAAATAATTAAAACATGTCCGCAAAAAGACTTGTGTATGAATATTCATAGCAGCATTATTCATAATAGCCCCAAACTGGAAACAACCTAAGTATCATCACCCAGTGAAACAAATTGTGATAACAGCCATACAACGGAATCCTGATGAGCAGAAAAAAGGACTGAATTACAGGTACCCAAACACAACAACATGTCTGAGTCTCAGAAACAATGTGCCCAGTCAAAGCAGGGAGACATAAAGGAACACATGCTACATGAATCCATTTATACCAAGTTCTGGAATAGGCAAAACCAGTCTGTATTTATAGAACACAGATCAGTGGTTGTCTGTGTCTCGGCGTGGAGGGATTAAAGAATTTTTTTGAGTGGTGGGAATGTGTTCTCTATCTTGATGTGGAATGATTACATGGTGTACTGTATATAACTGTCAAAACACACTTAACTGTGCATTCTAAATGAGTGTATTTTAAATAAAGTATACCTCAGGAAAAAAAAATAAGCCTCCAGTGCTCAGGACCCACACTAAGATACATCATCCTGAAATTTCAGAACACTGGGACCAGGAGAAGATCCTAAGAGCTTCCTGGAGGGAGAGGAAGTTTAATATAAAGGGTCAAGGATCAAAAGAGCAGACTTCTCAGTAGTAGCCGCACTGGAAGTTTGAGATCATGAAGAAATACCATCAGAATTCTAGGGCAAGATGATATCTACCCTCATACCAGCCAAGTAGGAGGACAGAATCGAGACATTTTTAGGTCTCAAAAGCATTTACCTTCCAGGTAGCTACTGAGAGATACATTCTACTAAAACAATAGTTAACCCCAAAATAGTAAAACATGGGGTTCCAACACAAGAGAAAAATGAGGGAATTCTCAGCATGATGGTGAAAAGAAATCTTAAGATGGCAACTTGTACAGCTGGTTCAGAGATCAACCAGTCTCTTTGGGAGCATGTTAGAAGTCCCTTCGTGAGATTTCTTTTAAAAGGGAAGGAAGGGAAGGGAAGAAGGAAGGAAAGGAAGAGGCAGGGAGAGGGGACGAGAGAAAGAAAGAAACTTAATGCGTACAAAAATGATAAGAGAAGATTTATATAAACTGGGGAGAGTTTGGGAATAAGAATATAGAAAACTCAGGATATTAAAAAATGATCACTATTAACTCCAGTTAAAACAAGAAAAATGTATAGAAAAGGAAAATAATCAGAATGTATTATATAGCTCATGTGTCCATGGCATTTACATAGTCCTAGGAATGCAACACTGAACATTGTTCTAATGCAAATTATTCTATTGCTATATTCGGAGGGTAGGGGCACGGGGGTGTGAGTAAGAAAGGGTTAAATCCTCATATTCCACAGCAGGAAGCCAATAGGTACTGCTTGCGGTGGGAAAGAAATATCAGTGTAAGTGTGTTACGTAAAGAGATGAATACAAATAAAAAGAATCAGTTAAGAACTAAAACAGTGGCCCCTGGAGAGTGAGAAGTTGATCGTGGGCTTGGGGGCACTATTGTTTTTCATAACAAGCTCAATAGTTCTATTCATCTGCACATGGAACGCTGTTCATGCATCACTTTAATTAAAATTAAAGCTAACTGAAAGCAAAACTATAAAAAATAGAAAAAGATAGAGGAGTTGGTGAACAGACAAGCAGAATGGACACGTCACTCCCACATATCAGGTTTTATTTCCCGTGGGTTACTTGGACTTCAGTTTGGAAACACTTTTCTTATCAGTATTTGCACACCAGTCAGTGAGCAAACTGCAGTGGGCTTTATGAGTCATGCATTGTGAGTTATAACATGCTAATAATACTGGGAAGGGTCTCAGAGGGTACTGAGCCCAGAAATCCTCAAGTAGGGTAACAAGGAGATGGGAGACAGGGTTTTTTATAACATTACTAAAGGGAGGTCAGAAAATACCTAGGACAAGCTTCCCCAGTGGCGCAGTGGTTGAGAATCTGCCTGCCAATGCAGGGGACATGGGTTCGAGCCCTGGTCTGGGAAGATCCCACATGCCGCAGAGCAACTAAGCCCGTGTGCCACAACTACTGAGCGTGCGCTCTAGAGCCTGCGAACCACAACTACTGAGCCTGCGCGTCTGGAGCCTGTGCTCTGCAACAAGAGAGGCCGCGATAGTGAGAGGCCCGCACACCGCGATGAGGAGTGGCCCCCGCTCGCCGCAACTAGAGAAAGCCCTCGCACAGAAACGAAGATCCAACACAGCCAAAAATAAATAAATAAATAATATAATAAATAAAATTAAAAAAAAAAAAGAAAATACCTAGGACTGAGGACAACTGGTCAAGTTTTTCAAAAGCATTAGCCTAAGTGAAAGTAGCCGGTCTCAAGAGGCTACCTAATGTATGAGTTCATTTATAGGACATTCTGGAAAAAGCAAACTCTAGGAACAGAACAGGTCAGTGGTTGCCAGGGACTGGCGATGGGAGAGGGTACTGAGCACAGGGAGGCTTCTTTAGGTGGTGGTAGTTCCAGAATGATATATATTTTTCAAAACTCACAAAACTAAATAGGGTGAATTTACTGTATGTCAATATTCCTCAATAATCCTGACTTTTAAAAAATTATTATTAAAAAAATCAATTGAAAATATCAACATGTCTATCAACCGAGGAATCAACCGAGGAATGAATAAGTAAAATGTGGTATATCCACATAATGGAATATTATTCTACCATAAAGAGGAAAGAAGTACTGACACATGCTGCAACAGGGATGAAACTTGTAAACACTGTGCTAAGTCAAAGAAGCCAGACACAGAAGGCCACAGAGCGTATGATCCCATTTACATGAATAGACAAATCCAGTGACATAGAAAGTAGATTATTGTTTCCTAGGGCTGAGGAGGGGAGGGGAGAGTGAACAGTGATGACTAATGGTATGGGATTTCTTTTGGGAGTGATGAAAGTATAATAAAATTCAATAACGGTGATGGTTATAAATTCTGTGAATCTTATTATGCATGTGAACTACATCTCAATAAAGCTGTTTGAAAGTATCAGTGGGTTAAAACTGACCCCCTTAAATGGTGCTGGTGGAGCTCTCAATTGGGATAACACTTCTGTAAAGTGATTTAAGTGTATGTCTTAAGAGCTTAGGAGCTCATTGCCTTTGTCCAATGACCACCTTCTAAAATTCCATCTTTAGCAAACAGCCAGAGACGTGGTCAAATATATATGTATAGTGGCGTTTTTAGCCTTACTTAATAGGAAAATTGGAAAAATGGAAATAATGGTGTCTACTTACTGGGTAAAGGCTAAGTATGAAAATCCATGTGATGGAATATAGTAGACTATGAAAATAAGTTTTGTTTTGTTTTTTAAAGAGAATGTAGGATGTGAGGGTGATCTCGCTGTAACATCTGTCACCCCACTGATCACAGGGTTGATCTGACTGATCTGGCTGGCTAGGTGGGTGTCCCCTAGCCCCCTCCCACCACTCCACGTGCATCACTCTCAAAGCTGTGCACTCAGTCGAAGAAAAACAGAGTTACCAAATGATCCTGCAATCCCACTCCTGGGCATATATATCCGGAGAAAACTCTAATTCTAAAAGATACACGCACCCCAATGTTCATTGCAGCACTATTTACAATAGCCAAGGCGTGGAAGCAACCTAAATGTCCATCGACAGAGGAATGGATGTGCGGACTTCTCTGGTGGCACAGTGGTTGGGAGTCCAGCTGCCAATGCAGGGGACACAGGTTCAAGCCCTGGTCTGGGAAGATCCCACATGCCGCGGACCAACTAAGCCAGTGTGCCACAACTACTGAGCCTGTGCTCTAGAGCCCGTGAGCCACAACTACTGAGCCCACGTGCCACAGCAACAGAAGCCCACAAACCTAGAGCCTGTGCTCCACAGCAAGAGAAGTCAGTGCAATGAGAAGCCCACGCACCACAATGAAGAGCAGCCCCACTCACTGCAACTAGAGAAAGCCTGTGCACAGCAACGAAGACCCAATTTAGCCAAAAATAAATAAATAAAATAAATAAATTTATTTTAAAAAGATGTGGTACATATATACAATGGAATATTACTCAGCCATAAAAAAGAATGAAATCATGCCATTTGCAGCAACATGGATTATCATACTAAGTGAAGTAAGCCAGAGAAAGACAAATATCACATGATATCCCTTATATGTGGAATCTAAAAAAAAAAGATACAAATGAACTTATTTACAAAACAGAAATAGACCCACAGACATAGAAAACAAACTTATGATTACCAAAGGGGAAGGGGGGAGGATAAATTAGGAAGTTGGGATTAACAAATACACACTGCTGTATATAAAACAGATAACCAACAAGGACCTAGTGTATAGCACAGGGAACTATACTCAATATTTTGTAATAACCTGTAAAGGAAAAGAATCTGAAAAAGAATATTTATAACTGAATCACTGTGCTGTACACCTGAAACTAACACAACATTGTGAATCAACTATACTTCAATAAAATAAAAAAATTTAACAAATTTAAAAAGGGAAAAAACCTAAAAAAAAAAACCCTCCAAAACCTATGCATAGTAAAAATTTAAAAAAATGTACCTAAGAGAAATATGGCATCTGAAATTTTTTACACAGTGTGAATGAAAACCAAAATTTATATAATTTGTAGTATTATGTGAAATTGGTAAGAGTAAATTACAGTTGACCCTTGAACAACAGGGGTTTGACCTGCCTGGGTCCACTTATACATGACTTTGTTTTTTTTTTTGTTTTTTTTTTTTTGTTGTTTGTTTGTTTTTTGCGGTACACGGGCCTCTCACTGTTGTGGCCTCTCCCGTTGCGGAGCACAGGCTCCGGACGCGCAGGCTCAGCGGCCATGGCTCACGGGCCCAGCCGCTCTGCGGCATGTGGGATCTTCCCGGACCGGGGCACAAACCCGTGTCCCCTGCATCGGCAGGCGGACTCTCAACCACTGTGCCACCAGGGAAGCCCAAGAGCTATAATTCTTGTGTTCAAGTCCCAGCTTCACCGTGCAGTAACTGTGAGACTTTGGGCAAGTGTCTTTACTTTCCTGGATTTCAATTTTCATCTCAGAAAAAAGGGGTAATAATAATAACTCTCTTTTAATCTAAAAAAATACAAGTGAGTGAATATAACAAAAAAGAAGCAGACTCACAGATATAGAGAACAAGCCAGTAGTTACCAGTGGGGAAGGGGAACGTGGGGTGAGGAGGTGGGAAGCACAAACTATTGGGTGTAATATAGGCTACAGGGATGTACTGCATTGATACAATACGGGGAATAGAGCCAATATTTTGTAATAACTGTAAATGGAAAGTAACCTTTAAAAATCGTATTAAAAATCACAATATGTACACTTTAAATATCTTACAATTTTGTGTGTCAATTAAACCTGAGTAAAGCTGAAAAAAATTTTTTTTAATTAGTTAAATAAAAAGACCTCCCTTTTTGTGAGGATTGAATACGTTAATACCTATCCAGTGCTTAGAGAAGGACAGGCCATGAGTTAGCACTTAGTCTACTGGCTATTAGAAAATATTTTTTGTTATTATCATCATTTTATTATAGTAATTATGGTTATAAATTACTAAATATTAATGTATCAGCTAGCTGGTGTGTTATTCCTTCCAGATAATTTCTTAGTCTAACTAAATTAGCACAGCGCTCACGATGCTTTATAACTGCACATTTTGAGATATATTTTTAGATCCTAAAGGGTTTCTATATTTTGCAATTCCAAAAGCCATGAAATCTGACTGTCTTGGATTATTAATCTGATGAATCCCAGGAACGGGTGTTTCATAACAAATATCTAAAACATTGGGCAGATCTTCAGTAATAAGACTTATGAATGACTGACTGTATTTTAGTAACTGTTTTTTGGCAATAATTTCTTCCTAACAATTTCAAAAATAATATGCTCAGAGAAAATCCATAGAGCTCTAGATCTTTAGCTATTGTTACGGTTAGCTGTTACACTGACATTCTTTGGAATATACTCATTTTCTTCAGAAAATAGAAAAAATAGGTTTCTCTTTCTACAGGTACGATGATATTTCCTAGCCTCTTAAAATTGTATTTTCCCTCTTACAGAGACCCTGCGAGAACAGCAGCCATGCTGTCAAGGCTTCAGCACCTCTCTCTGTGGCCTCATCCTCTCCCTTCTTTCCACATACTCTTTGGTGGAGGCCCAAAGGAGCCAGAACCCACAGGCTCAAACCACAGCCAGTTCTCACTCAAGGAGCCTAGGAATCCTCCCCAGAAGCCACTGGGGCCCAGGGACCGTGTCAGGATAGATTTTAATTTGTGCCTGTCTCTTGCTGCTGTATTTTCTCTCCTCACTCTTCCAAGGAAGCAAGAGCCTGCCTCTCATTGCTTCAGTTCATCAATGGTTTGGGGTGTGCTGAGCCAAAAGCAGAAGCCTCAGGCGCCCAGAGGAGAATCCCCACCTCCGTTTTTGGCTGTGAAAGCCCTTGGCTTTGGGAGGTGATGGGCTGGAATGAAAGGTTTGGGAGAGGCAGAAGGGAGGGTGAGGTGCTTTCAGGTTCCCCTAAGCCGGGGCCAGGGTGGTGGTTTGGGGATTTCTGCATTTAGCAGACACCCCAGGAGTACCAGCACCAAGGGAATGGTGGCGGAATTCGAAGATGGAGAATGGGGTGCAGACTTCACCTCACAAGGGAGCAGCAGCGAGGGTCCCTGTGGACGGCTCAGGACGGGGGTATGGGCTGTGGTAAGGCCACTAACCTAAGTGCCCACTCACCTCGGAGGACCCTGAGGGAAGCTCCTGTGTCCTGCAGACGCTCCAGGCACCAGGCTCTGACCCCTTGCCGAGCTGTTGCCATCCTCTCAGGCTGGAGCATTCTGATTTGTAACTCCTGGCAGGTGTCTTTAATCCGGTACTTAAAAAAAAAAGAAAAAGAAAACCAAAGAGATTAGCTGGTACGAGGCAAAGATAGAGTGGCTGAGCCATACACAGGTTTAATAAATGTGTAATTTAAGCCTATAACCACAACTAAGCCCGTGAATTTATATTACATAGGGCTGGTCCTATTTTACTGCCAATTCCCTCCTCCTGTAGAATTAATAGCTTTCGAACTTTCTTAATTTTCTTCTGTTTCTTCTGCCTCTCCCAAATCTTTTTAAAGTTGATTCAATGGTTTATTAGTTTGGTTAGAAATAATAGTGAGAAATAGTCATTGGTTTGTTTTAAGTTTTTCTTTTTTTTTGATTTTATTTATTTATTTTTGGCTGCATTGGGTCTTTGCTGCTGCGCGTGGGCTTCTCACTGCGGTGGCTTCTCTTGTTGCAGAGCACGGGCTGTAGGCTCACGGGCTTCAATAGTTGTGGCACTCAGGCTTGGTAGTTCTGGCGCACGGGCTTAGTTGCTCCGCGGCATGTGGGATCCTCCCGGACCAGGGCTCGAACCCATGTCCCCTGCATTGGCAGGTGGATCCTTAACCACTGCACCACCAGGGAAGTTCCTTTTTTGTTGTTGTTTCTCGTTTGTTCAGTGCTATTCTGTTGAGCAATGCTTAATTACTTTGTTCCTTTTCTAAATCCCTTATGAGATCTATTTCACATCTTCCGTTTGCCTTCTTATTAATATATTTAGAGAAATGCATTTTCTTCTAAATAACATTTTGCACTCATGAATTTTGGTGGGCAGAGTTTGTGTTTTTAAAATATGATGGTATTAATTTTTGTGAATTTTCTCTGTGAGTTCAATGCTATTGTGGGGTGTGTTTTTAAATGCTGTGGCGTATTCAGTAAGGCTCTTCTGCTTGCTGGGTAACTTATGCAAAAGCAGAAAGTACTAGAAGGATCCTGGGACAGCTCTTAATAGTAAAGAGATGAACAGCCAGCTCTCAGATGCAGGTGCCTGGCAGCCCAGCCGGGCCTGCAGCCTCTAGGGCCCCCCGCAACCTTGCTTTACTGGGGTCAGCTGGGAAATCAAGTCAAACCTCCGGATCTCTCTGCATCAGGTTTAAGTAGCTGGAAGAGAAAGTCTGATTGGCTCATTGAGGGTCACGGGTCTACTTCCAGGTCTAGTGGGAAGAACAGCACAGACATGGCCCCAGAGGGTCGTGGGGGGGGTCACAGAATAAAGAATTGTAAGCTGGGCAGCTACCTGTGTGTCTACAGTGGAGCGACTGTCACGTCCTAGTAAGGCCTTTGGCCAGTTACTTAACTTCTCTCCAGTTTTCTCATCTGTAAAATGAGGATAATAATGAAACCTACTTTATAAGATTTCATTTAATGAAAATTAAGAGTTAATATTTGTAAACACACGCATACACACACACACACACACACGGAACAATGCCTGTCACATAAGAAACACCATCCAAGTGTTTGCTATTATATTTCTAATTTTATCAACATATGTGCTGTCTGTACATTCTTTTTACTTACTTGAAACTTCTCAATCTAATATATAGTTATTTGGAGTGTGAGAGAGACTCATACATTTTTAAAAGGTAGATTCTCTAATTTTTCATCTGAAACTGTTAATCCTACCTTATCAATGATGCTGTTCAGCTGTGACTTTTTAGAACCATTCTTTCGTGTATGTGATCGGCCGTATTCTGAAGCAAGGTACTATGGAACCCTCGTAGGGTTTCATTTATTTATTTCTTCTTGGGTAACTGTCACCTTTTCATTTACATATTATGTTGTTAGGAAATGTGTGGCGCCGAATGAATGTCGCTGTGTTTTCATTACTTACTGTGCCTATCACTTTAATGTGCCAACGTGGCTATTTCCTCTGGCTTTTGCCTGAAGTCTGTTTGGTCAGAGCTCATTATTCAAACTGCCTTTCTTCCGTCGGCACAGGCATTCATTTTGATTGGCCATTTTTTCTTTAAGTGAGTCTTTGGACATCATCTCAAATCCATCAAATCCTTGGATTCGGTTTTTAAATTCACTCGGTGGCTCTTCCTTTTGAAAGGCATTGGACCATGTTGTACCTGTCAGGCGGCACTACATTTCATCGTGTGTTTTACTTCTTCTGTAACCCGATGTCAGCTGGCCCTTTGTCCACCTCGTCCTTGTGGCTGGCTCGGCATTTGGCCCTGCACTGCCTGCCTGGATGCAGAACCCCGCAGTGCCTCGAGCCCACAGCCCGCCCAAACCCACTACATGTGCACACGCCCCACGTCCCCTCCCGGCCCACCAAGACCACTAGCCTGCTCACCGGGTTGGGGGGCACGGGGGCGGACCAGGTGGCCTTCCTCCCAGCACGCTGTTCTCTTGCTCCCTTTCCTATCGTCTTCAAAGCCTGTGTCGGGCTGTCTCTTACCTGGTGCTTCTGGTCTCACCTCCTGCCCTGCGCACTTGACAAAGCATTTCTCCAGAAGTCATCCATCTTTGAGTTTATTCTTAACCTCATTGTATTTGTGTTGTTAAATTTCAGATATCCTAAAATAGGTATTTCCTTATTTCTTTCGTGTGAGATCAAGACATAATTATCGAATCGGCCTCATAGTGGAAATCCTTGCTCCTCTTAAGTGTGGCTCGTGGTCCAGCATCACCTGGGAGCCTGTCAGAATCTCGGGTACCAAACCTTCACTCCAACATCCTTTCATTTTATCCTCATGATTTTTTCCTCCTGCCATTCCCTGTTATATAGCATGACCTTTGCCCGTCTCTCAACAAAATTCGTATCGAGTTCTCAGAAGTCTTTTTGAAACTCTCAAAAGAAAATTCAACACAAAGTGACTTAAATAAAAGGAGAAATTTCCTGGCTTAAATTATCCAAAGTAAAATAAACTTTAGGCGGTTTTCTCCAGAGGTTAATGATGTCATTTACTTTGAGATCACCTTGACTCTGTGTGGCTCCTTGTGCTAACTTCATCCTCAGGCTGGCTTCCTTCAGGAGGGCAAAACTGGCTGCGAGAGGCCTTGTACTGGCTTGGATACTGTTTCCTTAAAACTCGTGTCCACTGGGAACCTGTGAATGTGGCCTTATTTGGAAATAGGGTCCCTTGATTCATCTTAATCAAGTTAAGATGAAGTCAAACTGGGTTGAGAATGGGTCCTAATCCAATGATTGGTATCCTTATAAGACTAAAGAAATTTGGATACAGCTCTCTCCCTGTATGTCTCTATGTGAAGATGATGGCAGAGACTCGAGTGGTGCAGCCACGAGCCAGGCAACGCCAAGGATTGCCTAGCAACGTGCTAGCACCGGAAGCTAGCAACGTGCAGGGTAGGGATTCTTCTCTAGAGCCTTCAGAAGGAGCACTGTTATGTCAACACTTGCATTGTGGATGTCTAGCCCCAAGAACTGGAAGAGAATAAATTTCTGTTTTAAGCCACAAAAAAAAAAAAAAAAAAAAGAATCTCGGGTACCATCGCAGACTTACAGAAACAGAATCTGCAGCTGAACAAGGTCGCCAGGTGATTCTCATACACATAAAAGTTTGAGAACTTTTGGTCTAATGAACTTTTTAGTGCTTCTGATCTTTCTAAATTCAGCACATGACAAATAGAACTCACCATCTTCTTTGCTGCTTAAAAGCCCCGCCATCCAAGTCAGGAGCTTGGGGACAGCCTTACCTGCCGCGCCGCCCCCCTTTCAAGTCCAGTCGATGACCTGCTGATTCTCTCTCCTTAATATATCTCATATGTATCTCATTTTCTCTCTTCTAAGCCCACTGCCTCCAGGCCCTCAGAGTTTTCCTTCTGGATTGCCACCTTGTCTTCCTAATCGCCCTCCTGGCCTACAGTCTGTTCCTCTCCATGAAGCCAGAGTTGTTTTCCAAAACTGTGTGTCTGATCCTATTACTCTCCTCCTTAAGATCCTTCAACACTCCCCATTGCCTTCAGAACTCGATTCAGATTCTTCACGTGGAATACAAGAAACTTCTTATCCAAACCCTGCCTACCTGTCCAGGTACACCCTCCTCTGCTGTAAGCTGCAGCCACACCTGCTTCATATTCTATGTCCCTGACTGTAGATTCTCTTCCCTCTGCCTGGAATTCCCCTCTTAATTTGCCTGGATAACTCCTCTCTACTCTAGAAACTTAGGGTTAGGTGTCCCCTCTGCTGAGAAGCCTTTTCTTTCTTAGTCTGGGGCAGGTGCCCCTTCCTCTCCTCCTTATGTAGCTTGAACAGTGCTCTGTGGCACCTGGTACAACCTTGTTTGCTTGGCCATCTTCCTTTGTAAGCCTGAGGGTGATTTGAGGGCCAGGATCGCAAACTTCACCTCTGAATGCCAGCTTCTGAATGGATCCTGGCTCATAGTAGGCGCTCAGTAAATGGTTGTTGAATAAAGAAATGAATGAAACATTACTCTTGCTATTTATGGATTTAAAAAAATAGCTTGAAGTTCCTTTTGAGGAACACTTAGTTTCACTGTCTTCTATCTTTGTTAAATCATTAATATCGTTGCTTTAAAACCTTTTTAGTCCCTTTTTTAATACCTTATTGTTACATATTGTATTTTCCATTAAGACAAAAGATAATAATCTGCACCGTCAAATTTTCCTCATTAGTCATAGGGACAAATGTATCTTTTCTCTTTTCTTTGAGATGCAAATTTAACTGTCCATTTTTAATGGTCCTTGAAATGAATGGTTTTTAATGGTGGCCTTTTCTGTTCTTGAGGATTTACAAATGTTGCTTTTCTACTCCCAAAGCACAATAGCTTGACAGGGTAACTGACCTCAGATGGTAATGCTTGGTCCTAAATTGCTCTGTATATATCTTCCCTGATTTTTCAGTTGTAAAATTGAGGCTTTCTTGTCTTCATGTCTCTGAGTGGCACCTGCCTCACTCTGCTGCCTGTGTTAACTTTTTAAAAATATTGTTTAGTTACAGAATATAATGGTGGAGAAAAAGCCCATTTATGACAGTAAAAAATAAGAGAAAATACTCGGGAATAAATTTAACAAGCTATTGCATTGTAAGGCCTGAAATTCCATATGCTGCCTTGGTATCTTTGAGACTCACGGGGCCCCAAAGGCTGGATCATAAGTTCTTCTCTTGCGGGATACGCCCCCAACCCAGTGGGAAAGCCTCCTCCCTTTATCCAAGAAGCCAATCACATCCCTTTATTCAAACAAGCTCCTCCCTTTATTCAAACAAGCCAATCACATTCTCCTGTGGGAACCAAGGGGCACCTCACCCTCTTGTTACTGCAAAGTCGGCCTCCCTCAGCTCCCAAGTACAACCCCTGCGTGGTCCTGCATGGCATGTGGTGCCCTCCTACCCTGGGCTGTGAGTGTGTGACTAATAAACTGCGGTCCGTCTCATCTGTCCAGGGTTGGCGTTGTGTGTTCAGCAATCACACACTATTCAGGGTGGGGAAGTCCCTTCTTCACCAGTGCAGTGAATAAGCGATCAGAACAGATGTGTGCAAACACTAAGTGAGGAAGGTTTAAAATCCTCCTGATGGACACAGACATAGGTAGACAACAGAGATTCCCAGCCCAGTATCTTGAGAACTTATTACCTCTTTCCTCTCCACAGCACAATCAGATTTTATTGATTCTGGTGGAGATGGTGCCCTCTTTCCCCTGGAAGTCAGTTCTGTAGAGCCCACTCTGCACCCTTAGAACACCACCTTCTCCCAAAACCGTTCTTAAGAGTCAGCAGCGGTAAGGAGGGATTCATGTCACAATCCCAGAGGAATGATAAAGCCTTAATTCTGAGACAGAATAATGCTACCTGTTATTAAAGGAATATCAACCCTTAAGAGACATACGAACAAGGGCTTCTTTTTGCAGGGGTGATGATGGTGAAGGAGATGGGGTTGAGAATTTGGGGGCAAAGAGCCTTCCTGATTTCCCTGGGATCATGGTCTTTGTTGGCTGCAGACCTGGCATCCATGAGGCGGTCTGCCCTTTCCCCTTGCCTGATACTGACAACCTGGGTATGCAAATAATGTGAACCTCCAAGCAAACTTAGTCTGGGCTTGGATATATGACAAATATTACTGAAGACATACGGAACACCAGGCTTTCTGGGGCATGCTGGTGAAATAGCGTTAAACCCAATACACAAAGGCTGCGGGCATGTTTTTTTCTTTCTCATATTTTTCCGAAATGAAAATGATTTCACTGTTTATGATAACAAAATACATATTATACAGAAAATTCAAATACTACAAAAAATATAAAGAAGGAAAAAAGTAGTTACTTTTCTTTAGCATTCTGGACACCTGTGAGGTAAGAACACGTACCTCACGAGATTGTTGGGAGGGGTCAATGAGAGAACACAGGGTGGGTCCCCAAAAGCAGGGGTGGATTCACTCGAAAGCAAATAGGGCTTAAGCTTCAGGTTTCCTTATTAGCATGAGCTTCTTCCGAGGCCCGTAGTGGTGTGTTCCCTTGCTCATCAATTTTTGTAAAATTTGCAAAAGCAGTATATTTTTGTATTCTTTTTTTTAAAAAAGCTCCCCCACCCCCGAACTGTATAACTTCTAAGTGCCACAAAAATCTGGAACTTCCCCCCGCTAAAAAACTGTAGTTACTTTCCTTCCTTTGGTAAATAGCAAAGTCATATTTTCCATCCGCTAGGAGAGGCCTGTGTAAACATCAGAGGCCACCGGGACTTCACAAGGCTCAGCCCGGGCACCAGCTCTCATTTTTACCTCGCGCTGGAGGATTCCAGACTTACCCAGGGCAGGGTCCGTCTTCATTAGGGAAGACCACTCAAGGAAGAGCATTCATTCATTCGCAGAGCGGTCACAATGGCTGGCACCTTCCGGTACGAAAAACATTGTGCGAACATCCTTCTCTGGCGGATAAGCTCTGTAAACGTAAGAAGAGTGTCCCTGCCCTCGCCCTTGCCTGTAGACAACTGAAAATAGCTGCAGCTGTCGCCAAGCTGAATGAAGAACATACGGGATGATTTCTTGCTTTTTACCCCCGTGTGATGAACCTCTGAAACTAGCTCATTATTAAATCTTATATTGGAGGAAGCTGAGGAAAACGACTCCATTTCAAGGAAGAAAACCAATATGACCTTGTTTTATTTGCTTCAAAAGGTGGTTTTGGTCAGGAAGGACCCACTTGAAGAGAGAGTCTTCCTGCAAAGCTAATTGTCTGGGTACCGGCTGTCTCCACGGCTCAGGCACAGCTGGAATGAGGCCTTGGTTTTGGGTTCAGTCCCCACGTGGACCAGTTAACTTTGCTCCTAACACAGTTACAAACTGCACTTCGACTTCAGCCGTCCTAAAAATGCACGTCGCTGATCCCAAGTGGCTCTGCGAGAGGCGGTGTGGGTACGTCCATCAGCACGACTGGAAAAACAATTTAAAAGCACATGATTCATTGATCTTGGGTTTTCAGTCCTTTCTTTGCAGATGGAGGACAGAATTACAGGACTTTGGAGGAACCAAGACAGGAGAATTAAATAAGGAAGTATAGTACATATTGTAGATTGAATGGGAGTCTTCTTTCAGTTTTTGTTAGGACAGTAAGTAGCCATTAAAAAAATGTTAGAGTTATACCAGTAGGAATATTTCAGTAGGAATTTATTTCAGTAGGAAATAAATCTATTTCAGTAGGAATTTCTGGTGAAAAAAAGCAAAACGTAAAGGCATGAAGAGTATACCATTTTATAAAACAAATAAAACCCCTTGTGTATGTCTATGTATACGAGTGTAAATGTCTTGTACGTTGTAGAGAAACACAGTGTTAACATGGGTTAACGGTGGGTGGGGAGGGACAACAGATATGAGGATACAGGGAGGAGGAGAAAGGAGAGAAGGCAAGGGGGAAAAGAAAAGAAAGTCTGCACCAAACAAAGCAAAACACAAAGACAGGGCCTGTGTATGTGTTTGTCTGTGGTCTCTAGAGAAACAGAATCAGTAGGATTACTTACCTTATTAATAGCAGGAATTGGCTCATGGCATTATGGAAGTTGGGGCCACGATCTGCTGTCTGCAACCTGTAGACCTAGGAAAGATGCTGGTGTAATTCAGTCCAAGTCTGAAGGCCTGAGAACCGGGAGCGCCAGTGTCCAAGGGTGGGAGAAGACGGGCATCCCAGCTCAGCAGAGCAAAGTCTCACTTTTCCTGCCTTTCTGTTCTGTTCAGGCCCTCAGTGGATTGGATGATGCCACCTGCATTGGGGAGGGCCATCTTCTCTACTCAGTCCACCAATTTGAATGCTCATCTCTTCCAGAGACACCCTCACAGACGCACCCAGAAATTGGTTTACCAGCTGTCTGGGCATTGCTTAGCCCAGTCAAGTTGACACGTAAAATTAACCATCACAGTATATAGTATGATGACATTTATGCATTTCAAGCTTTTTGGTGCAATGATATGCATGTGTGTATGAGAATTTTAAACACTTCATTCAGGTGATATTCACATAAGATTAAACAACTGAAAGCGAAAAATTCAGTGGCACCTAGCACATTCACAATATCGTGCGGCCACACTTCAATCTAGCTCCCAAACATGTCCATCACCGGAAAATAAAACTGCATGCACTCAGCCGTTTCTGTTCTTCCCCTCCTTCTTGCCCCTGGCAACCCCCAATCTGCATTCTGTTACTACGGATTTACCTGTATTAGATATTTCATATAAATGAAATTATATAATATGTGGATTTTTGTGTCTGGCTTCGTTCACTTAGCTTAATGTTTCTGACGTTCATCCATGTTGTAGCATGTATTAATACTCCACTCCTTTCCATGGCTGAATAATATTCCCTTGTATGGATATGGCGTATCCATTGGTCCATTGATGGACATTTGGGATGTTTCCACATTTTGGCTACTGTGAATAGCGTTGCTATGAACATGCATGTACATGTATTTGTTTGAGTACCTGCATTCAACTCTTTTGGGTATATACCTAGGAGTGGAATTTCTGAGTCATATGGTTATTCTTTTTTTTTTTTTTTAAATGAGCCCGCCCATCCATTCCTTGGTGAGCCTTTTTTAAAAAAAATTATTTATTTAATTTATTTTTGGCCGCATTGGGTCTTCGTTGCTGTGCGCGGGCTTTCTCTAGTTGTGGTGAGCAGGGGTTACTCTTCGTTGCAGTGTGTGGGCTTCTCATTGCAGTGGCTTCTCTTGTTGTGGAGCACAGGCTCTAGGTGTGGGGGCTTCAGTAGTTGTGGCATGTGGGCTCAGTAGTTGTGGCTTGCGGTCTTCGTTTTTCTGTGGCATGTGGGATCTTCCTGGACTGGGGATTGAACCCATGTCCCCTGCGTTGGCAGGCGGATTCTTGACCACTGTGCCTCCAGGGAAGTCCCCCATATGGTTAGTCTATGTTTGACTTTTTGAGAAATCATAAAATGATTTTCCTCAGTGGTTGAACCATTTTGCATTCCTATCAGCAATATATGAGGATTCCAATAGGATTTTTTAATTAAAAAAAAATAAAAGGAAAGGCACTAGAGAGACCATAAATTCTTAGAGCTCATTAAGGGCAGTGTTCACAGGGAACACAGGCATATCCGTGGGATGAAAATTACCCTGGGCCTTGGGCCAGTTCCTTACTTTCATGGAGCCTCAGTTTCCTCATCAGGAATAACTGATTATATGAAAAAACTCGAGAAAGCTTACTTGCTGGCACGGTATAGACAATCAACAATTATTAGTTGAATCTCAATACTCTTTACTAACAAGAGCGTTCATCGTAGTTGAAAAGATAGTGGAAACCGTGATAGATGAATCGATGATGAAACCCTGAGAGTTTCGTCATGAAACTCTCAGAAACTGGAGAGTTTTGGAAACTCTCCCAAAAGGGAGAATTTCCAAAACAAGGAAAAAGTATCTCTAAGAAGTGTAATTTCAATGACATTGGGGCACCCATGTTAGGGGTAATATGTCACATGGTGGTAAAAAGCACAGCCCTTGAAAACAGACAGTCCTAGGTCCACAAACTAGCTTGCCCCCAAAGTAGTCAGAATTTCTTCCATTTCAAGTGACAGGAACCCAACCCAGACAGCCTGTGAAAGAAAGGGGGATTTACTGGCTAGGGCAGAGCTTCTCAAGCAGTGTACTGTGCATGTGTTACAGGCGTGCTGGGATATTCCTCCCCTCAGCCCTGGGGAGGAGGGGTGCGGACAGCCAGGGCTAGCACCTGGGTGGAAGGACAGGCAAGGCCAATCACTGCTTTCCTTGGCAAGCTGATGTCCTTCTTTTCCATTGCACACCTGCTGTCTCACGTGGCCACTGACCCCTCCTGGGCTCCTACCTTCACAGCCCATGGTTAGAGAAGGGGGCTCACTGCCCCAGGCCACAAAAAAAAAAAACCTCAGGGGGATTCTGACTGACCTGGTTTATGTCATATTCATGCTTCCCACCAATTCCCATGACCAGGAGTATTTCAACTGGTCCAGCTTAGGGGCCCATAGTGGTGGGATCATTGAAGAAAACAGCAGCTCCCATATCTAGAGAGGGAGGAAGAATGGTTCCTCAAAGGAGATGGGCACACAGATTTTGACGAGATGCAGTTCATTACATTTTTCGCCTACGGTTTGTGCTTTGGGTATCTTGTGTAAGAACTCTGCCTAGCGCTTGGTCCTAAAGACTTTTTCCTACATTTTCTTCTAAAAGTGTGATAGTTTTACATTTAAATTCATGATCCATTTTTGAATTAATTTTTGTATCCAGCATGAAGTTTAGGTCAAACTTCATTTTTTGCCTATGGATGTCCAATTTTCCAGCATCATTTGTTGAAAATTATCCTTTCTCCATTAAATTGACTTGTACCTTTCCCCCAAATTAATTGGACATAGTGCATTGATCTATTTCTGGGTTCCCTTTTCTGCACCATTGATCTATGTGTCCACTCCCCTTCCAGGACTACGCTGTGTTGGCTACTATAGTTCCATAGCATGTCTTAACATCAGGTAGAGTATTTCCTCCCACTTAATTCTTCCTTTTAAAAATTGTTTTAGCCACTCTAGTTCCTTTGCCATTCCATATAAATTTTAGAATCAGATTGTCTACAGCTACAAAAAAATTTTTTTTGCTTAGATTTTGATAGGAACTGTGTTGAATCTATAGATCAACTGGGGGAAAATGGGCATCTTTATGATATTGAGTCTTCCAATCCAAGAGTACAATGTATCTCTCCATTTATCCAGATCTTCTTTGATTTATTTACTCAACATGTGATTTTCAGCATACAGATCCTGTCCTGTTTTGTGCTACAAAAGACCCTGAAAAGATAAGCTACCAACTGGGAAAACATATTAGTAAATCACATATCTGACAAAGACCTTGTATCTGTAATGTACAATGAATTCTCAGATCGTTACAGAAAAAAACAAAACAAAACCCAGACTAGCAATCTAATTGTGAAATGGGCAAAAGATATGAATAGATATTTCACCAAACAGGAATCACGGATGGTAACTAAGCCCATGAAAAGATGTTCACCATCATTAACCACATATTTTAATACACACAAGCTTTGATTATATACAAAAATTAATACATCGAATGTTCATATTGCCTGATTAGTGTGGGAGAACTAAATGTATTCATACTAACCACTAATGACAAAAGACATAATTTAACAAATTCAGTGCTGTCAAAATTATGTGTTTTTATCATATACAAAGGCTACTGTTTTCTCCATAGGCATATGCCAAATTTATAACAATGTAAAAAGTATTCACCATATCGTATATATATTCCTTCTCAGAAATGTGTTAAGTACACAGAGCTAGCTTAACCTGTATTTTAGGGAAACATGTTATTTTTCATATTTTCTAACATTTTTCCTCAATGAATTGCTTAATTCTACTGTGTTATTCATTTGATCATTAACCACTCATGGGTTCTCCAAATTCTTCTGCCTCATTTGCTTAACCATATTGTACCAGGCTGTAATTCTGAAGGGAATGCATAGAACCTGGGTGCTAAATACTGCTGTAAAAAAATAATGCTAGATATCAAACAGCAATTAATTCTCCATCATATATTTATTGAAGATCAAATCATTGGTTGGCATTTAGCAGGCACTGAATGTATAGAATGTGTTTTTGTTTTTTGTTTTTTTTTTGAAGTCCTCCACTGTGGAAAAATTTCAAAATAATAGCTCAGGACTTAAGCCTTACCAAGTGTGTGTTATTAATTAGATTATGTGTCCCAGGAATGGAGGAGGATCAGAAAAGATAATAGAAACTCACTAATAATTAGTCCAGGAGAGAATCATTCCACTTGAGAATCACTTGCTGCCTTTTCTGCCCCAAGGGCTCTAATTCATGATAACCTGCATTTCTTGCCTATTTATGCTGAAAGTTGACCATGAGAGGATGAGGGTGTAATCCTGACCAGTGAAGCCGTATTATCCACCTGACTGAAGAGAAGGCCTCAGCGTTGAAGTGTTTCTAATGGAATTGCTATGTTCTTTAGAATCAGCTTCCATATAGGTTAGTATTTTTTCTATGATGAAAAATGATGAGACTCAAAAAGTCATTGTTCTCTAAACTCTTTAAAGCAATGACGCTCCTCTGCTGCCCCCTCAAGGTTCTCACAGTTTTTCTCCAGGGAGACAAAATTTTAAATAACCCCAAATGCCACCCAAAATAGAATATATAAAAACCATACACAGGCTGCTCCCAGGGCAAACTATTGATAGTACCAATTATTAAAAAACAGTAATCTTATCTTCCACTTATTTCATGGGGTGACTGTTTACTTCCCATTTAGCAAAATTCAGGGATGATGTATCCTTAAAATATTAAAAAATATATTTTGTGCACATTTTAAGGTAAAAGAGGAAAACCTTTTTTTAGTTTTTGGCCGTGCTGCACGGCTTGCGGGATCATAGCTCCCTGACCAGGGACTGAACCCACATGTTCGGCAGTGAAAGCGCAGAGTCCTAACCACTGGACTGCCACGGAATTCCCAGCAAAACCTTTTTTTTTCAGATGTTTTTAGGTTTTAAGATACCTGCAGTATAAATCTGTCACAATAAATTCCATTCTGATTATTATTTTACTGTGTCCACCATCAGCCTATCGACTCAATTTCTGTTCTGAGATATAAGAATTTACTAGACATCGTAAAAGGTCAACTTTCAGGTATTTGTTATTTGTAAACAGTACTGTGAACAGGCCCCCCTCTGGTTCTGTAGGCATAACATGTCTGTGGGAGGGATGGGGAGAGAGCTGACCTGGCACCCATCCTTCGCCAGAACTTCTGCATGCCTGACCTCACTGAATTCTCACAGAGATCCAGCAGAGCAGGTATTTTCCCATCTCCCAGTGAGCAAACTGAGGTAGAGAGGTTATGATGCCAAGTACATTTTCCAAATCCACAGATACATGCAATTCAAATCCAGGCTGATCTGACTGCAAAGTCCCCGCTTTTTCCTCATCAAAAAGTCGACAAGGGCTTCCCTGGTTGTGCAGTGGTTGAGAGTCCACCTGCCGATGCAGGAGACACGGGTTCGTGCTCCGGTCCGGGAAGATCCCACATGCCACGGAGAGGCTAGGCCCGTGAGCCATGGCCGCTGAGCCTGCGCGTCCGGAGCCTGTGCTCCGCAACGGGAGACACCACAACAGTGAGAGGCCTGCGTACCGCAAAAAAAAAAAAAAAAAAAAAAAAAAAAAAAAAAGTCGACAAATAACAAAAGTTGGTGCGGATGTGGAGAAAAGGGAACCCTTGTACACTGTTGGTGGGGATGTAAATCAGTGCAGTCACTGTGGAAAATAGTATAGAGGGTCCTCGAAATACTAAAAGTAGAACTACCATATAGCAATCCCATTCCTGGATTTACATCCAAAGAAAATGAAAACACTAATTTGAAAAGATAAGTACATCCAATGTTCATAGTAGCATTATTTACAATAGCCAAGATACAGAAGCAACCCATGTATTTATCAACAGATGAATGGATAAAGAAGACATAGTACACATATATAGAAACTGGAATATTACACAGCCATAAAAAAGAATGAAATTCTGCCATTTACAACAATATGGATGGACCTAGAGAGTATTATGCTTGGTGAAATAAGTCAGAGAAAGACAAAAACTGTATGTGGCTGTTTACAGGGTGGCTAGACAGACTTAGCAGGATTCTTGCTATAACTGGACAATGTAGAGACAAACATGGCAGTCTGAAAAGTCGAGGTCTAGGTGAAGGAAGAGAGCTCAGAGAGTCTTTGTCACTCGCAAAGGATTCAGAGAGAAAATGTCACAATATTTTAAAATATAGACAAAAGATACATGGGACTTTTTTGTCCTTTTTTTTTTACACTTTTTTTTTTTACACTCTCCTATAAATTGGAAATTATTTTAGAATAAAAAGTAACTCCCCACTCCCACCCCAAACCTGTCCAGTTCTGGTGTCTTTGTCTGGTTCATGCCTCCAAAGGTCTCACTGGCTGAGCCATATTTTTCTTGCTGTTTTGTTCATCTGACCTGACAGGATAATTACTGCATTTCTCCTAACCAAGTAGAACAAAACTTCTCGAACCTATGTGACTGCGTTACAAACCTCAGCAAGTGTTTCCTGAACTTCATTCATGAGTACCATCTGCATACTTGCCACAAAGCAACTGTGCCTCTGTTTACATTATAATTTAAAAAGTCAACTCTGACTTTTTTATAGAAAAATAGCAGGCAACCACAAAGATACATACATTAAAAAAGTATTAAATTTTAAAAAATAAAATGAAATGACAGGATAATTAATTTATAAAAATGCATACTTGAAAATATGCTCCCTAGAGAGAGTGGAACTTTTTGTGCTGATTTAATAATAAAAGGATATTTAGCCTGAGGTCACTTAGTTTAAGATGAAATGGGGTTCTAAATCAATATAATGATCTAGTTTTAACATTCTGATGGTACCAAGAACTGTGCATATCAATTTATATATCCCATTTATTGGAAAGGGCAAGAGATATTTAACCTCCATCTTTAATAGAGTTGGATATTGAGAATTAATTCCTAGCCAAAATGATGTTACTTTTATTCCAAAAAGGCATTTGAATATTTATAACCCTGGAAGCATACATAAAAACATAATTTTTCCTTCTGAGAATATTTAAAAAAATCATTTTCAGACAATGTAGTTATGTTGGAATTTTATTATAAACTGCAAGGGCACAGACCTCGAGCTGACCAATTTCAAAGATTTCTTTCACAGCAGAGGTATTTAAAGGCAAAATAAATAAATAAATAAATAAATAATTAGGTTAATCACTATTGACTTATTGGGGAAAAAAGGGATAATCCAAATGTCCCGTTAAAGAATTCAGGTTGGGTTGCCTAGGAGGGTGGGTAGTTTCTCAGAGTCGTTTTAAAAAAATTTTTATAAATTATTTATTTTTGGCTGCGCTGGGTCTTCATTGCTGCCCCTGGGCTTTCTCTAGTCGCGGCGAGTAGGGGCTACTCTTTGCTGCAGTGCGAAGGCTTCTCATTGCGGTGGCTTCTCTTGTTGTGGAGCACGGGCTCTAGGTGCACGGGCTTCAGTAGTTGTGGCACGTGGGCTCAGTAGTTGTGGCTTGCAGGCTCTAGAGCGCAGGCTCAGTAGTTGTGGTGCACAGGCTTAGTTGCTCCCTGGCATGTGGGATTCTCCCGGACCAGGGCTCGAACCCATGTCCCGTGCATTGGCAGGTGGATTCTTAACCACTGTGCCACCAGGGAAGCCCTCAGAGTAGTTCTTAACCCGACTCATATCCATAGAAAAATACACCTGCATTTCATCAGAATTGCTAATTTCCTTCCAGAAGGTTATGAATTGCATTAAGCAAAAATGTTCTGGTGGGACCACCTCTGCAAAGTTCTCCTTGTGAGGCGAGCTGGGCAGAGGTGGCTGAGGAGCAAGCGTGGGAACAGACTTTTCACTGAATGTTTTATAAACCTTGAATTTTGAACCAGGTACAGGTGGCCCTTTGTGTAGAGTTAAGTAATTAAAAAAAAAAATTGAAGACTCTCCAGAATTTGGACTTTTCCTCACAATACCCATAAATTTTGTCACGTGTGAGAAATAAAGGGAGAGAGCATCCCTTACTTACCCATTTGCTCCTAACACATGATCTGAGAAAATACGTCAAGGTATTTTTTCATAAATAATTACAGTATTTCCAGCAAAGAGTTCAGACGCAGGAAGCTCAGATTATGAGTAGGTTCTCAATTTTGGTTGGTTTCTGGAATGTTTGCATGATTGGGGGCTGGTCCCCAGGGCCTGGGTGTAGCTGTCACAGTAATAGCCACTACCTGAGTCCCCTGAGCACGCTGCACTCTGGTTACATCATTCCAAGCAATCCTCACCACCGCCCTCCACCACAGACAAATCAGAGGAAGCCTTTAGAGCATCCAAAAGAAACTATTTGGAAATAACGTAATCTATTCCGGATAGCTCAAAGGCCAAGACGGGACGTTTGCAATGAAACAGGACTAGGTAAGAAGCGAATGCTCTCCTTATACTGTGTAATAAAGCAGAAGCGGACGTACAGGGAAACAGGCCTTACCTGCAGGTGGAGGCTGCCGTTTTCAGGCAGGAAGCCTGTGGGTCCAGGGCTCCCTTATCAGGTGGGAAGTTGGGGCTGAAGGGAACGGTGGCCAGAGTCAGATGCTTGGGTAGAATCAGGCCTGTCTGGCCGTCCCCCCAGCTTTGCAGGCCTTCGGGAATGACTTCTAGGAGGCGGCCGCTGCACTGCAGCTGGGCAGGCTGTGTGGGCAGAGCAAGTGGCTGCAGGGTCAGTGGCATCTCTGAAGGCCAGGGAGGGGCCCCTCACTCACTGCCTCTGCTGACAGAGACCCTGAAGTTTCCACTTTGGAGGGGAGCAAGGAGCAATCCCTTTTGGGACACAAAAAAGTGAGTTAGTACCCTCAAATGCAACCTTCCCTCTGCCTTATGCTCCTTCGCTACTGCTCTCTTAAGAAACGATGTTATTTCAATCCATTATGTCTCCAAATTTGTGTTGCTATTTTATCCTTACTTTCTTCTTGAAACGGCAGTTTCAGGAAGAGCTTCCGTCTTATGGCTTATTGATCATTTATAGTAGTGGTAACCTTTCCCCGTGAGACCCAATTCACAAACACTAAAAACATTGATGGGCTATATTTTTCCTAAAAGAGAACCATCTTTTCTGGCCCTTTAATAATAAACTTTCAGTGTGTTTTTTCATAAGAAAATGAAAAAGGGTCATAACCCTATAAATTCTTCCACTATTTCCTGGTCATACGGGGGCTCTACTTCATTTCAATGGCGGTTTAAAACTACATAGTTTTCCTCCAAGGGGTGAGGGTTAGAGAAAATCCGCGAGAGTGAAATTGAGTGGAAAGCAGCAGCCACTAGCTGCCCTACGAGGAGGTAAAAAAAAGTGGGTAACTGCATTCAGGGATTGGGGCCAAGTTAATGTGCTACAACTTAGTACATTCTCTCTCCACTGCCAACCCAATAATGACTTAGCAGCAGTACCCTCCCTGGCAGGAACCAGAGGTGGGCGTGGGGAGAGGGCTTGGAGCCCAGCCTTCCTTTCTGCTCCGCTGGCACCTTCGCCCACCAAGGCAGCACATGCTACACGCTGGTCCCAAATGCTCGCCTCTGCGCCATCCCTGTGACAGAGCCCCAGTCGTGGTGGCAAGTCTGCAGAGACGACCTCCACTCAGGGTGGGCTTTTCAGTGACCAGGAGAGGCCAGATTTTGAGTGTCTGGTGCAGTCTGCTAGAATGCCTAGATTGAGGCCACTGGATACACATCCTATTTGCACTGATGAACGTTATTTCCCTGATTTCTTCTATTACACACTCCACACCCTCTACTTCCATTGCTCTGAATTCTGATGTGTCCCTACGTGAAGGCAGACGCCCGTGCGTTTTGCTCAGCATTTGCCCTCAAGCCATCAGTTTTTGTTACACAGCTTAATTCAATAAAACTCTTGACTGGAGTACCTGTCTTGTTGGGTATAAGTGCTGCACCCATTGTCCCTGGAGTATTTTATGACGTTGTTCATCAGCTGTAAACCAAACTTAATTCCATCTCTTCAAACGTGTGTATTCATAATAGCAAACTGACACTGCCAGGCACTGATCTAGGGGCTTCACAGATATTATCACCTCAAACCTCACAGCCACCCCGTGCCGGAGGTCCTGTTGATGGACTGCCTTACAGGTGAGAACGGAGGCACAGGGAGGCTGAGGGGCTTGCAAAGGGTCCAGACTGGTGAGCAGTGGGGCCGGGCTCCCCAGTGCTCGTCCCCCTGGGTGGCTACCACAGGGCCTCCCCTGCCAGTCACTGTGAGGACGAGTCCCTGGTGACCCTGAGTCTGGGGGACAGAGCCACCAGCGCTCACGGTTGAGTCCATCCAACGGAACTTCTTCCCTGGTCAGGGACAAACGGCTGCTTTTTCAGGTCGTGGTGCAGATGAGGTAATGGGTGCATTTAGGGGCCGGGCCATGTGCAGATGAGGATGTTCCAACACCAGTCCCTTGGTGCCGAGCAAGTAAAATTGCGTTTCCACCGGCCAAATACACTCATGGTACAACTCCGCAGACTCGGCAAAGCTGCTGATACTTTTCACAACTTCCTAGGCTTCCTCTCAACACCGAGGCTCTTCAGAGAATTTGCAAAAAAAAAATACTTGATTTTGAAAAATTAAGAGAACATAAGCGATGATAGCTAACACCATGCCTGACTTCTAAATTCATTTAAATCCTCTATAATGTGGGTACTATTATTATTCCCATTTTAAAAAGAAGGCAACTGAGGTACAGAGGTTAACCTGTCCAAAGTCTCAGAACGTGTACAGTGAGATTTTGGAACCCGAGCAAAGGTTTTAACCAGGTGCCAGCCTGTCTCTGTAGTCTCCTGGGACACAGCCACACCCGTTTGTTGAGTATTGTCTAAAAAAGCAGCTAAGTAGTTGTGATGAAGATCCTAGGGGCAAAGCCTAAAATATTTACCACCCAGTCCTTTACAGAAGTTTGCTGACCCCTGCTCTTAACCATTCAACATCACTTTCTTTCACGATGTACCTTAAGACCACAGGATTGCTGTCAGGTTGTAACTCAAAACTTACGCTCTGTACCTATTTATTACAAAACCTCTAAGAGAAGCAGGGGAACTAATTTTTAATCTATAGCAAATGGCACCGGACTTGATTTCCATTACAATCTGAATGCTAGTTAAAAGGACAGACATGTATAAGATCAAGAACCATACAAGGAATCACCGACACACATTTCAGAATTATATTCTGCTACTCTAACTGGAATTTGAAAAAAACCATTTTTTTGTGGAGTTTTACATAAGAACTTATCACACTGCTTTGGGGTTCATTTCTTAGAAATGAATAACTGAGCTATAATTTATCTTCAAAGTGTTTGCGTTCATCCACTCAAATATACAACATACATAGAAATATAATATGCCCAAGTATTGTCTAGCAACTGACTGTCAGGATTCCAGATTGTGTGAGGAAAAAAAAAGTGGGGGGAGAGTCAGTCCAGGATGGTTTTAGAGTTAACCGCCCACCTCCCCGTCACCTGGTCAGAAGTTCAAGTGTTGGAAGTAATAATCCAAGCCCACTCCTTGCAGGTAATTCACTTTCTTCTAAACCTTCATACTTCTGGGACTAAGAAGATGAAAGATGGCAGATTTTGGCTATCACTCCTTTGAGGCAGAGAGATGAGAGGTACAAAGTGATTTCCATGGTACAAGCCCAGAGCCAGACTGTTTGATGCAATACTCGTCGGCAGAATGATGCGGTACTAAGTAAATCATTTAGCTAGCTCTTTAGCTAGCTATTATGGGACCAGGTACATGGAAAATATTTATTTGCTTATGCATTTACTGATGGTTTTGTTAGTCAAACTACAGCTACAGAGTTACGATAAAGTTGCCTCTCATTACAGAAATGTCAAACTAGCTTTAAGACAATTTTGCTTTTCTTTAGACTTAGCGTTAAAAAAATATTCCAAATGAGTTATGCTAAAAACTTCTGACACTTGTGCACATAACGTAACCCTCTATGTCACAACATATCCAGAAAATGTAAGGGCCACACACATTTTTTTCCTCCAGAAATAGCTCGGATTCATAAATATATAATTACTGGCTGACATGCAAGGCCACTAAATTTGGTACAAAAGGAAAAAAACATGAATTTTCATCTCGTATAGACAAAATGAGGTATATCGCCCCAGATAATCCCAAAGAATTGTTAGTTCGTGTTACAATCAGTTATGAGTTTCAGGATCATGTCACATCAAGTCTTTAAAACTGACCTTCCCTGATTAACTTGATTCAACTCCAATGACTTGTTTTCCTACTTCTATCCAGAAGGATGTAGTCAGTCTGCAATTGATTCTTTCAGGGACCTTAGACCCCTCTGATGGGTACATCTTCTGACTTTCCCCACTAATGTTTGAACTTGAAGCTACGAGGTTCTTTGCCATATGCCGTAAGTGCTTAGGACAGTGCCCTGCAAACACTAGACTCTCCGAAAACCATGCACCCATCTTCTGACCATACTTCCATCTCAACTTAGGTGAGCACACCACATTTTTAACATTTTAAGTAGTGTAATAAATTTTAAAAAAGCAAACCTGAATTGCTCCAGTTGTTTGGCATCACTACACGAATGGGATTTCCAAACAGCATTCTATCTCAGGAAGTACAGAGGGGTCGAACTACCACATTTTTACTCCGACAGGAAGACAGAATATAAAGCAGGTTCAAATTTCCCCACACACGTTGAGCGTCACACAGGTACCCACTGAAAGCAATGATCTTACTAGAGCACTCACTCAACATGGTGTTTGTCCTGCGAGATACCAAAGCTTCTGGGCCGGAAACAAAATATATGTGAGGGGTATTTGCCCCCAACCAAACCATCTTAATATAATTTATTCTACTTTCCATTCCATTTCAGATTTAGTTTTTTTTTTTTTCTTTTTTCTTTGCGGTATGCGGGCCTCTCACTGTTGTGGCCTCTCCCGTTGCGGAGCACAGGCTCCAGACGCGCAGGCTCAGTGGCCATGGCTCACGGGCGCAGCCGCTCCGCGGCATGTGGGTTCTTCCCGGACCGGGCCACGAACCCGCGTCCCCTGCATCGGCAGGCGGACTCTCAACCACTGCGCCACCAGGGAAGCCCTAGTTTTAATAAAGTAATGCAAATCATTTAAAGAAAAAACCTTTAATTTTAAATTCTGATCTAGGCATAAAATTCATTTTTGTATCACGGTTAAATTCAGTACAAACTATAAAAATGTTAACACTGGAGTTTCAACAGAAATCTAATAAGACCTCTTAGAAAAATTATTTAAAGAAACAACAGCAAGTCATTTACTGCTATGAGGTTAATACATAAAGAAAAACACATTCACACATTTTACTGAATTTATCAGTAAATAATTTTAGCCATAATACTTATCATAAAATTAAAAGTTGCATGTGGCTCCACAGCAATTACAATTTGCAATAAAAATACTAAGCCAAGTCTTTTTTTCTAACAGGAACAGTGCTAGCTTTAAAACGACTGGTCTGCACACCAATTGTGAACAGAGTGGGTGTATCATAACTTAGTTTAAATTAAAGTGGAAGATGGTAAAAACTAGATGCTTTTAACTTTGAATTGCACGAGGAAAATATCAGGGGGAAACAAAATTCAGAGCCATCCTTATTCCTTTAAAAAATACTAGATTATTCTTATATTAAAAACATTAAATGAATCAAAGCCAGACAGTACTAAATTTTTACACAAACTTCTTTCGTATTTCAACGTTGTTTATTGAGGAGTGAATGAGACTACTGCCAGACATGCCAACGACACTTCACATTCAAGGGCTGGAAGCTGAAAAGCTTTCCAAACTGAGTCACTGCATAAGCCTTTTGGGGAAAAGAATCGAAAGTGACATAAAATAACATCTTCATGCTTGTTGTTTTTGTCTTCAGCTTTTTTTCAATTTTTGGATCTACTAGTTTGCTGGGTAAAAGGCTTCTTTCTACCGTACAGAAAGACTCACACTCCAATTAATAGAATTAACACTAGGTGTACAGCAACTTGTTTTAACACACATCTAATGTTGAGGAACTGATCTTAAAGCTGTTTTGTCTTACATCTCCTTATATCTAGTGAGAAAATTTAATTTCCCTTTCACCTTCACACGGGTGGGTTATACCAATAGAAAAATACTCTTCAGTGCTACTGCAGGGCTCATGGGACTTCCTCAGTGGTGTGGGAGAAATCCACTTAAACACCATCCTGAAACCCAGGGCTTCTCTCCCTGCTGTTGTGGCTTTGCAGAAGAATGGCCTACACACAACTCTACCGTTCTCTTTTGCTCAAAAACAAAACAAAGAAACCTAAACAAAAGGGTAAACGTTTATTTGGAGTTAGTTTTCTGGTGGTGATATTAAGGCCCTTCAGGCAGAGTTCAGGAGCTCCTGTATGGCTGCCTGCTGCTCGGGACTGAGCTGTGCTATGCATTCAGTCCACAGTCCTCCAGAAGTCTAGGGAAAGAACATTGTCACACATTTAGATTCGGCGAAAATGGTCACTGGGAAGTATCTTAATAATCATCATTAGGTAGACTGAAATAATGCCAAAATACCTTCTTTCCAGTAGATTAGCTTGATGAACATCATTGTAAAAGCAAGAAATCTTTTCATTTCTATAAAGTTTATTTCATTTACAGTAATTTTTCTCATTTTTGCATTGATAAAGCTACACTTTAGGTGACACGTTCAAGTAATCTATACACATGAATTTAGGTAGGAAAAGTCATTGGTAGCTGACAGTTTTATTACTATTAAAATCTCATGTTTTTTTCTTCACAGATATGCAGAAAAACTACACAATGAGTATGTGCTAGTCTCAGATTTAAGATACAGGTTTTAGTTTTAATAAATAATGAGAATATATGGGTAGATTATAGTAAGTATAATCCATTTGAGGCTTGATGACAAGAGAATATAAAAATGAAATTTCCTTAGCTAGTTGGATTTCTATTTCCTTCCTCTAATAGAGAAGAATATGAAAAAAAAGCCAAAACCAAGTAATTTTTTAGTTCTTCTTCCCCAGTTTAACCAAACCAGCTTACCTGTACTTGGCGAACTACATTAGCCAGACGTTTGGCACAGGGATCTTCATGTTTAATTGCCTCATGCATTTCTCCTTCTGCAATTATACTGAATATTTTGGGCAGATTGGTATTGTTAGGGCCAAGAACGATTGGGTGATTACTGAAAAAAGAAAGAGAAGACAACCACTGTAAATGAAAATTATAATAGGAAATCACTGAAGCACTCATACTTTTCTACACCTTTCCCCCAACACTGAATTTTGTTATTATGTCTTTATACAATGATTATGTACTCACTAAAATCAACTGCCTTTTAGATTCAGTAGGAGGAAAACCAGCTAATTTTACTTATTAGCTTTTCAGTTTCTTCCCATGTAAATTTTATATATATATGTTAAAAAAAACCCAAGATATTACTAAGAACAGTTCCTTAACACAAATTTTATTTAGACACTGCAAAATGGTTTCTAAAATAAATCTGAAGTTCAAAAAGATAATACAGGCATTCTAAATGTAAGCCGGGAAATAAGCTCCAGTCAAGTTTAATGGAAAGAAACCTAACAGTGAATCTAATTAGAATCCCAGCGTTTTTCATTAAGAAAATTCCAGAGTAGTCATCTCCAAGGGAGGTGATTAAACAGCGTGATGGAGAAGTGGCCACTGCAGAGGCAGGCGCAGGTAGGGGTCTCCAGGATGGCTGCTACATTCCTTAATGATGATGTCCTCCCTGTGAAGACTCTCAGTATTTGTGTGAATGAGAACTTAAACAGGCATGAGGGAATATAGCCATTGGCCTGTTTCTACAAACTCTAGGAGATGAGTGGTTGTAGCCTTTGGATTTATTTATGAACTAAAAGGAGTAATTAATAGTGCCAGAGCCCAGATCCAGTACCTAGGGGAACTTGGACTTAGAAAAACAGACCACCAATGAACACGCCTTTGATTTGATAGCTTCTATAACCTCCAAGGTTGCTGCAATTCTTAGCTATACTCACAGGCATAAAATAATACTATTAACGACAGAGGTCTGGGGCCAGATCCTGACTGCCCGTCTGGTATATTTCCCTTGTACCACTGATTTTTTAATCCAAAGAAAAACACTAGTATTTCAGAGGGTCAAAAAATAGTACTAACAATGTTCTTTGATCCCATTCTACTAATGAATGGTATGTCAATTATACCTCAATAAAGCTAGTGAGTGAATGGATGAATGAATGAGTGGGGTGGGAGACAGAACAGAACCTTCCTTGAACATCACATTCTATAATGATCTGTTGAACTGAGTTCCATAAAGAATAACTCAAAATTAGATGTGCTTATACGGCACTCTTAACTGTGATACGGCTTCTTAACCTGATTTATAAAGACAGCATTATTATAACCTATACACCTGGAAGCTGTGCACAGGAAGCACTGTGTTACGTGAAGGGAAGGAAATAAGGCCTACCTGTCCCATTTCTTACCTTTCAATCAGGTCGCAAAGATAATTGAAAGTCTGAACAGCTTCTTCTTTATCCTCATGTAGTGGAAGCCAAGACAGCCAATGTGGGAGGACTTCTTCAACGTTCACACAATCAGGCTTGAACTTCATAATTTTCCCTACTGCCGAGATGCAGTTCTCTGTAGCATTGATATTTTCTTTGGTCTTAGAATCAGCAGACTGAATAACTCTTACCAGCAGTGGAAGTGCTTCTAAAATAAGCATTTGAAAAAAATCATTTAAAGTCTCACATTTTCATGCAAATGCTCATAAATATTTCTTATCTCCGGTCCAGGTATGAATTATAGTGAGGCAATGTTCAAGTGCAAGAAATGTTTGTTTTTGTGACTACAGAACCAGACATGGGGAAAGGGGGGTTGCCCCGGCGTGCTCAGGAGCACCTGCACCCCACTAATCTGTAGGCCCAGGAGGTTAGCAGCCTCCGGATTCACACTCCTGATCACCTCGGTGTACCGCAGCTTCTGAAAGCCGCCCAGCTATATTCCCGTGCTGAACTTACAGGGACGCCAACATGTTTTAAAAGTATGCCCTCCAAGCCCCAAGTGGACTGTACCCTGGGACTGAGGTGAGGAGGCTGTGGCCCCACTCAGATTTCACTTCCATTTCTACGAACATGAGGGCGGTAAACTCCTAAGTGCTACAGTAAGGTGTTTGAAAAAGGAAAAGAGAATGAAGCAGTGTATGTTTGCCGGGGCGGGCGGTGTGCGGGGGTGGGGGGAAGCAAGGCAGGGATAACAGGGATGCCTGGGATGAGATGCACATAACGTAACAAAAAAAAGTACCTGTACAAAAAGGACGATAGTTGTCTCCGCCGTACTGTGCCATGACTCCCAGGCCATACGCAGCTGCTTGCCTGACTTCTGGGCTGCTGTCACATGTGTATTGGAGCATTGGCCTTATGAAATATTCTGCATATTTAAATGAGGCTGGACTACAGTGTTCTATGACATCATCAAAGATGCACAAGCCCCACTGTCTATCTGGCCACGGTCTATGTAGACACTACAAAAGAGATACTCCTTTAAGCTTTGACTATTCAGATGAATGTGGTGCTGGAGTTTTTACGGCCAGCCACTTTGACAGACATTACTGTGGCAAATGTTGTCTGACATATTGTTTCAACAAACCAGAAGTCACTGTGTATTAGTTAATAAAAGACATGAACTAATGGAACAACAACAAAAAGAGATCGTAAAGAAACACTTATTCACTATAGGCTGTCCTCTTACATGGATATTCCTGATATAGGTAATGAAAAAGAACACAGTAACAATCAGTTCTTGTGAATAACAACCCTCAAACTACTACACAGATTTAATAAAGTATAGGTTTAAAAGACTTGGGTGATTTGTTATAGAATTCCACAATCTGACATTACCAAGTACCAGGAAGAACTGACAGCAGCAGCTATGTATATACATTTACTTTACAAAAAAGATAATGGCAATGCTATATTTAAAAAACACAATAGTAAAAGCTGCAAAGATTTAACTTTACAGTACTGATTCAAAAGGATGTCATATGGGCCTAAATCATTTACAAAAAAGATACTGCAGTACTAAATATCATAAAACACAAAACTGAAATCCAAAAAACCCCATAAATATCTGATGACTGCTTATAATTTATAATACATTTTTAAAATTGAATATATAAGGCTATCATCCAGAATCTGATTGCTGGTGGTACACAGTAGGGATCAAAACGGAATTTTCTAGTGTCTACTGAAAAACAAAAACAAAAACCTGCAACCATTTTTTTTCCATTTGTTAATTCAGCAGGGTATAGATAATCTGAAATAAAAAAAAATCAGTTCTATGCCTTCAGACTGTATTATAAATTAGTTGAACTACGGAAAACCTAATTAGTAAACTTCAAGCATATACTGAAGGAGAAAATATCCAGGGCAATGCAATAAACTTGGTAAATTAAAGAGGTACAGTGGAAACCATGATTTCTATGATCCATTCTGACTTGAAAGTGTTAAGTTTTCAAATGCTGTAAGGAAAGATTTCCAGGTCAACTATCTAAAATAATTGTCAAAAAGAGGTAATACTTACAATTAGGTTGACAATTAACGGAAGCAGCTGTTCAAACCATGGTAACACTTTTTCCTTGTAGCTACTGAATATTGAGTGTAAAATGTCTGACACTTTGGTCAGAATATAAACATCATTATCATCCTAAAAAAAACAAACACATACATACCCATATGTATTTAAAAAGTATCCCTACTATTATTAACAGTAACATTTATTATACAAAACATAAGAAAAGTACAAAATTAAATTTCTCTTCACTTTCTTAAGGGCATAGCAAGAGTCCAGAGACTGAGGTCACCCCAGTGATGTCTCTTGTCTGGCTATGGAAAGAAAGGAAGGAGTGTGGTAAGTATTGCACTTATTGCAAATACTTTTCTTGGAATATATTCAAAATATACAGTTGAAAAATTAACCCAAATCTCAAAGATCTGAAACAAAAGTGATTTTACTTTACTGTTTTTTTGTTTTCTGCAAGAATGTTTCTGGTTTGGGAGCAGGATGGTGGGGAGATGTGGGGTGAGTTATTTACGTGCCTGGGAACAATGTGTGTGTCAGCGTGTGAGCACCCTGCAGAGGACTGGGATGGCCGGCACATGTCAGCACCGGCCCACCAGATGGCCACATGCCACGTGACAGACCCTAAACACACAGCTGAAATATGTTTGATGGCATCAAGCGGTTTGATGGTGAGAGAACTGACTAACAATGTGAAGAATTGTGTCAACCACTGCATGCATATTATTTATGGGGAAATTTGCACAATTCTGTGGTCCAGTGGAAAGACAGCTGGCGTTATACAAAGATCTGGCCTTAAGCATGAGACTGTCGACAGTGCGGCTGTAGGCAGTCATTCAACATCTGAGTTTGAGTTCACTCATCTTTAAATGGTGAAAGCACCACCAAATACACAAGATCGTAGTGAGAGCAGAAGAAAATACGAGGTGAGCTCCAAGGTGCTTTCATATGTGATGCCATTGCAACAAAATACACACAAAGCATCCAAAACACAAATCAGCTAATTTCAAGTGACTTATTCTCTAAATTAATCAATGAAATACATGTCAGATTTTTCTACTAAAGATTAATAAGAAGTACATCTTATGAGAAGTCAGATGAATCAGAAACTTAAGCATTATCCTCCAGATGCAAATGGTCGTGTAAATTAAGTTCTAAATGGAATAATTTACCTCATCTTGTAGTGATTCTTCCACCTGTTCATCATAGTCTTCATCTTGTCTTTTAACTAAAACACACCCAAATAAATGTCTTTAAATGGTCGCCAAAATGGTCAAGGATTACATTCAGAAATAAAAGCATGGAAAACTTACCTTGCCGCAATTCTTGATTTTTAAAATGTTCTTCAAGTTTAGCTTTCAATATACCTCCCAACTCTTCAAAGTGTTCATTATTAAGGCATCCATCTCCCATGACTTCAATGCACTAAAACGAGGTTGAGGAAAGAAAGCAACTCATAAGATTTAAGTGTTTTTGGAGTCAAAAGTTAAACTCCATTAAGAATCAGAGGGAGGGACTTCCCTGGTGGCACAGTGGTTAAGAATCCACCTGCCAATACAGGTGACCGGGTTCGAGCCCTGGTCCGGGAAGATCCCACAAGCCGCGGAGCAACTGAGCCCGTGCGCCACAACTACTGAGCCTGCGCTCTAGAACCCGCGAGCCACAGCTACTGAAGCCCGTGCACCTAGAGCACGTGCTCCACAACAAGAGAAGCCACTGCAATGAGAAGCAGCAACAATGACCCAACGCAGCCCCCCCCAAAAAAAAAAATCAGATGGAGGTGTGAGAAAAATTAACATAACTCAGTACCCTGGAAGATTAATGATTAAATGAGTAAATCCACTTGGTTTGTATTTGCTACGATGCCAGTATTTTAAAGAGAAGAATTTAAAAAATATTTTTCCTTTAAACATGTCCTGAGCACGTCTTAAGTGCCAGGAATTACGGTGGATGCTGCGGATTCAAAGATGGAAAAGACCAGCTTCTAAGGAGCTCAGTTACTACATGCATACTCTGTACAAAGATGGCGCTGGAGAAAGGCTATTATAGGCGGAGGGAATGATACAGGCAAAGACATGGAAGCATGCGGTCTTTGGAAAAATAAAAGAAAATCTGAACTTCAGGAGCGTAAATGGGGACAAATAAAGAATTTTTAAACCAAACTGTGGAGCAAGCTATGGAGCTGTGAGCAATGGAGATGACCAAGAATATGGGAAGGGGAGTGACTCAAAGAGCAAGTCAATGCTTGAGGAAAGGCGAATGAACTATGAGCAAAAGAAGGAATGGCTTCTGGAATAGACCAAGTGAGGCTCTTTCAATAGCAAAAAGAAGAGATACGGCAAAAAACAGAAGGGAATTTAGGGGAGAGAAAACAGGACAGAAACTAGACATGACTTGGATGATGACAGCCAAGTTTCTGTAGTTGGATTACCAGGTAATGATGATGGAAACTAATGAAGACCAAAATACAAGAAGAGCTACTCTTGAAAAGAAAGAAAAACAAAAAGAGTGAAAGCACCAAAATATTAAACATTTTTGACAGAAAAAGAAAAATTTCTGTTACAGCATAAAAATAAATCCCCCCATTTTTTTAGCAAGACTAATAAATGGACACACAATCTTATACATATTTTTGAAGAGAAAAATATTTACCTTTGCAAAAGAGTGCATTATTTCTGAGAGGACATCTGAATCTGGTTCTGTGCCAATGGCCTTGATTAGAGCATCACACATAAAATGCCACATCTGTGTGAGATACTCAGGACCACGAACTCTTGCACATTCCAGGAGAAGAGGCATGGATTCTGCTGCTGCCACTCGAACACGTTTTATTGTTAAGGAAACGTACTCACTATCCTCAGATTACATTTAGTGTAATCACTATCCTCAAGATTGTGGAGTGCTAGGCAACTTCTGTTTATCTAAGACTGCTCTCCAAGAGCTTGTGTTAAACATAACCTGCGTATAAAAACAGAAGTCTCCCTGTCCCCAAGACATACCTCCTGTCTTTTCTGTCACCTACAATATAAAAGGAATGAAGGCTCAAATGTAACCCCTAAACATAAAAATGACTGAGGAAGGACCTGGGACTCTCACAGTATGTCTCAGAATGTACCTATCCACAAATTTGAGGTAATGCATGCTTCTAACAAATGCAACCGAAGCAATGACTTTACTAAAGAAAACTACTGAGGATCTGTTCCTGAATCAGCCTCTTCAGTTTTCGATAAAGATGAGTTGCCTCTCCCTATCTAACATCATTTCTAAAATAAGGTCTTGAGACTTCTTCTCAAAAATAATTCTGGTCTGTCTTCAGGCATTATGGGAAGTCTGCTGGGCAAAAGCCATATTCTGTAAAGGATGCCGCTGCAGGATACTGCATGAAGAACTACAACAAAGTGGCTCTGGAGTCAGGCAGTTTTGGGTCCAGGCTCTACCATTCCATTGGGCTGTCATTTTTTTTAACTCATTTACGAAAGTGTGTGTATGCGCACACGAAATGGCATAAAAACCTACCTATACATATTAATTACAACTACCATTATATTGAGGAGGAAAACTGTTTCACACAGATTTACCAAGAGACATTTCTCTCCAGAGGTATTATCCACATTTGAAATGAGCTATATAGAAAGTTAAGTACTATAAGTTGGTCTCTAACTTGTTAAAAGGTCTTGCTTAACATCACCAAAAGATATTTGGGAAAAGCAGCAATTATACACAACCATAAACATTTGCTAATAAAACAACAATCCTTAAAGCTCTTCAGTGCTCCACAGAGAACTGTCAACTAGAGGATAGTTGACATTTTCTTTTTCATGTTTTCGGCACAAATGAAACAAAGGCACTTGCAAAGAACCGAGTTTATAACCTGAAACCACTGTCAGTGCAAACAGAATACTGGTGATGTACGCTTACTTCGGTTAGCACAAAGTCTAATACTTCAACAGCCTACAATTTAAGTAAAGCTAGAAATGTTTTCTGTTCAAAAATTATAGGATATCATCATGGAAATAAAATTTCAGTAGAGGGACCATGAGTTTCACAACCTGTTCCGTGTACTCCACAAAGCCTTCTTTTAATTCCTTAGCATAGCAAACCTGAAACCAAAGTATTTGAAGAGAAAACAAGACCCATGTTAATTTTGATGTATTAATATTTATTAACAAACTGCAAAACCATGAGGACCACAGAATGTTATATCCTAACTAGAGCTAACTACATTTAGAGCTGTCTGCAGGACTGTGAAATTAGTCTTTTAACAAAGGGAATTGTAAAATGGGAAAGGACCATGAAACGACTGTAGTATATATATTGTCATTCGAAGGGGGGAATACTTCATATTCTTATTTTGTAGGGGGGAGAATTTAGCAAAAGTTTCAGCACTCTGAAAATACTTCAAACAAAAGATGCCACTTAATTAAGGCAACCTAAAATTTAAAAAAAACCCCAAAAACCTGAAAATGTAATCACAGCACATCACTTCTATAAATCTGCAGCAAACAGGCTTATGCTATTCTGAATTTTAAAAAAATCACTTCAACAGATGAAACAAAAAATTGTTGTCTTAATATAATTGTTTCTTTATTCTCTTTCACTACATGAACAGAGTTGGTAATTTTGTAGAAGATGTTACATTTATATTTGTTCTCAAGTTGAGCGAAAATCCAAATTGTTTATAAATTATAGAATTAAGTACTGGTAAGAGTAAGTTCAAGAAATATATGTTTAAGTGAATTAGAAAACACAACACTAATACAAAATAAAATTTAAGCCATTAACTTTTATTTAGGCTTACTTAGCTGCTAGATTTGTAATATACCATAATCTCTTTTTAAAATACTTTTTTATTGAAGTTTAGTTGATTTACAATGTTGTTACCAAAATCTCTTAATTCTATTTGTAAAAAAACAAAAACAAAAAACTCTCACTGTCTACAACACATGCTCATGAAGGTTTAAAAAAGGAAACTCAAAGAGAATATACATAGACCCCATAATACCACAAGAAATAATCACCATAAACATTTTGATTTTCCTACCATGTCTATTTTTTTTAAACACAATGAAATCATACCAACTTTATCTTTAATACTGTGAGCAGATTTCTGTTCATTCAAAAATATTCCTTAGCCACTTACTATACACTAAACACAAAACAGGCAAAAATCCTTCCCCCTCAGGTAGCTTTGTAATGGCTATGTAATACTCCAGGGCACGGTAATTACTGATCATCTTCCTAACAATAGTTATTTGGGCTATTCATTTTTGTTGTTGTTGTTATTAAAAACAGCACTGGTAATGAAAGGTTTTATCCACATTTCTTTAGGATGGAAATCCTTAAGTGGAAATGTTGGGTCTAAAGGTTTCTATATTTATTAAAGAATACATTCCTGGCCCTTCAAAATAACTTCTTCAGCATCCGTGAAAAGCACTCCTATGAAATATATATATATATAATATACATAAGTATATATATAATGAATTATATACATATACATTATATGTATTCATTATGAGAAGTTGTAAAACAAAGTTCAGTAAACATAATTACCAGCATCTGACAAGCAGTTGACTTTTCTTCCAGTCCTGCAGTTTTAATACCAAAACTTTGCTGATCTCCAAGGTTCACAAATTCCCAACCATCATCATCACTCATGTTCTCCATGTCTTGGGCTATTAACGAAGAAGCAAGAAAATTCATGTTAAAAATGGTAACAAAGAGAAATTCTACAACTGCCATGTCCGCATGCAGACACCTACTATCTAAAAGGGCCACTTCAGGCTTAATCGAAGCCGTCTTCAGTAGCGGTCCCATGACCACTGGAAGGTACTGCTGAAATTCCTTCCCAAGGATTTTGCACATTCTGGCCCATGCTGAGATCATGTAAGAGATCTGGGGAGAAAAATTTAAAATTAAATTAAAAGTGATTTTTAATAAAAAGTGGATAAATAAGACATAAAGAAAGCCCCTTCCTTCCCTGTTTCATGGAAATGATGTTTTTACATTCATGGCTCTTTAAGCAATAAGTGCATTTTCTAAGGTCACATACTTAAAATGTTCAGAAACCATGGAAAATCACTGTGAACTTCTACACTAGGATACAGACAACAGCTGAGGCAAAAGAGCCCAGGACCCTGTCTTATTTTTTCCTACTTTCAAGAAACTATATATTTCAAAATATATAGTTTTCTCTAACAGCATCTGAATCATTTGACAAAGCCCACTTAAACATATCAACCCCTAAGCACTAATTTTCTTGAAGGCAGGAACTTACCTTACTTTGTCTACTGACTAAAGTTCCATTCATTAAACACTAAATACCCCTTTCTCCTAGCTGTTTAAGTTTTCTGTGTAAGGGGTTGTCCACATTTAAGACACCTCTTCTACTACTACTGTGTTTACAAAGACTTAATCTACCTACAGAGAATCTGGTTCTAATTCATCCCCATGGCCCCAAAAGTGATTTTTACCCTCCAGCAACCATCTATATATTTGTCTATTTCACATGCCTGCATGTGCAAACGCACTCCCCACTCCTAATTTAAAAAACAAAACAAATTTTTAAGTGTTTGGAAAAAGCATTTTTAAATATGGAAAACAACTGCAGAGTGGCTGTGTAAAGTTAAAATTTAAGCCAACAATTACTGATTGAATGCTCATGGTGCAGTAGGCATTGTGACTCTCACGAAGATTGTGACAGACATTCACGATGTTCTTACTACAGGGTCCTCAGTACCCACCACTGAGACTGGTACCAGCCGTGAACTACGCGCAGAAGTTAGCCAGGCTGAGTGGAGAGGGTTCTTTCTAAGCTCAACGAGGGCTTGTTCACAGGCAGAGAAAAGAGCATGACATACTCTAAAACTACTGGGTTTCTGTATTTCTTTTGCTTTTGACAGGGGAGGGAAGTCATCTGGCATGCAAAGGGCCAGGAGACATCCACATGGTGATGTCTAGTGAGGGGCTGGACAAATGAACCCTGAATTCGGCGACAGACCTGAAGCCACAACCATATGAAGGAAAACCGGAGCTGTGCCTATGGATGACGCTGCTCAAGGAGAGTGAAGAGGTAAGAGAGCCTGGCATGACAGAACCCCAACGGAACCAAAAACTAGTCAGAAGAGGAGCAGCCTGGAATGGACCGAGGGAAAAATGGTGTGCCAAGTAGAAGGAAAATCAGTGAAGAATGTCTCTGAAACCACGGGTTGATATTATCACAAGAAACCTATTACTCGATTTCTTTTTTTAATACATTTAACCCTGAGCTATCGACCAAAAGGATGCAAGCGCATGTGAGGGCTGCTTTACCTGAGGGTCATCATCTTCCATATCACTGAAGTCTGTCTGCGTCTTCAATAATAGCTGCATCACATCTGATGCGTCTTGCATGAACTGGAAGGAAATATTTGGGGAAAAAAGACACTAATATTACTCATGTATATCACATCAGAAAGGCACTACTGCCACCCAATTTTTGTTTCTTATGTAATAATAAAACTTTCCCCCCAAATCTATTACATTTCCCACACGGGTTATAACCCCTCAGATAAAAGTATTATATTGAAATTTTTTCATCTACATTGCAATGGACTTAGTGCTTTTTCTAGAAAAATACGTTTTCCAGTGAAGGTCAAAATGAATTGCAGTATAAAGATAGTTCTAGTGGCATCAAGTTTTGGTCCATGGCTTATGTATTTCCAGCAGTAAAAAGATAATCCAAATCCAGAAAGACAATTTTGGGTTGCTCCACAGAACTATATGATTTTCATTTAACTCTCTGTGTAGTTCTGGCAATCTCCATTGTATAAACTGTTTCAAAAATAGTTTGAAAGCCAAAATGCAGAGAACAGAACATAAAAATGTTTTATTGGTTAGTTTCTCAGTGTCTCCCAGAGAACAGTTTATAAGATAATAAGGCTGGTTTTGGAGGAAATCAGAGAGAAAGGTTCTATATTGAAAGCTCTGAGAATCAGAACATGAGGGGCTGACGACAGAGGAGCTTCTTCTGAATTAGCTTTGACAGGTCTGAGACGTCAGCTAAGAAGAAAAACACACTGGCCCACCGTCCTTGCTAATTATTTTCTGAAGAACTACATGCATATAAATTTCTCTTGGGACACTCAATGCTTTTTGGATTAACAGAAAAGCAACTGGAATGTTCCCAAGCACATGTTCAAGTGGGCGAAACTAAACATATGGGTCTTGAATTCCACAAGCCTCCATAGAGACAGACTGTACCCATAAGAGAAGGTTTCAAGAGCATAACTGAGTTAAGAAACCTTAATATTAGCGATGAAAAAATGAAGGAAACAATTTATTTATATATAAAATTAAAGTAATATGAGAGTAAGATGATGGGAAAAAACAAGTATCCAGAAAACCATTTATCAGAAGGAAAAAACCCTCTGGTACCCTCAGTGCCTCCGTAGCCAAATTCAAACAAAAAATTCGACGTACTACAAATCACGTACTTTTTCCTTCCCAACAGCCAGACCAATGAGGCTGATGCATTCAATAGTTTTTCCTCTGAGAAGTCTGAGCTCCTTTTGAACTGCATTCTCAACAATGTGCTTCAGTGATGGCATAAATAAGTCATAGTAGGGGACAAATTTTTCTTCTGCAGTATCTGCAACTGATGCGATAGACGTCACAACTTGTTCCAAAACTAACTTGGTGCCTTTCTGAATCAACTAGAAGGAAGACACACAACAACCACACAAATGAGAACATGGAAGAAACACTCCCTGAAAGTTCCCGAGGGCTTTTCTGAAACCGCAAGCTGAGCCCACCCTCTGGCAGCCACACTGGAGACTGTAGGTCTTAAAGCAAATATAAGAACGGCGCTGAACTATTTGTATTTATGTGTGATGTTCTCTCCTTAACACAGTGCTCCTGGACTACTCCAGATGTTCCTCACGCCGCTCGTCAACCACAGCCGCTCTCGGCAGCGCTCTTTCTCCTTGTACCACAAGCCCCAACACACCTTTAAAAGGTCAGCTTACTCCCTTCTTCTGCATCTCAGCATCTGCTCTGTTTCATGTCATGACTGGCCTCTGATCTCCCTGCAATGTCCTTCTTCCTCGGCTCCTCTCTCTCTGCATTGCTCTTGCTCACATACTTTAACCTCCTCCCCAGCCCATCTTAGCAACTCCTTCCTTCAGTCTGTATCTCACATATTGGACCCATGAGGGGAGGGAGGATTATACAGAGGCACCCTTCACACTTCAGCCCTTTACCCAAATCTACTAGTAATGTCACATCTGATCCATCAGTTCCTGATTTAACTAACCTAACCGATCTGCCTTCAACTTGTCTACCTCTGTGTGTTTTCAGATACACACATGTTCCTGTATCATGTTCTTAGTTTGCTGTCATTGGACACTGAGCACGCATCCTTTGCTTTAAAGCCCCTTCTTTGCCTTCTGAGACATTATTTCCTCTCTTCCTCCCTGTTCTCCTTTAGACCAGTGCTAGGCACAGTGTGGTTTACCAACTGCTACCAGTTCATCATGAACTAAAGTATAGAAACTGAGTATTAATATAGCGATTTGACAGTAACTTTATGTCTGCTGAATATAATAGTTAAACGGCTTTTATTTTGCATGTCATTTTTATTCATTTCACTTTAGAGTAGAAATTTATTTTCATTATATTTGACAACAAACTGGGCTTCAATCTTTGCCTTTCTTACCTGAATCTTCTCTCTCTCATGATGCTACACTGACAACATTCACTTGTTTTTAGGTTGCCTCTTACTTAAACTGAAACTATAAACTGTCTTCTATTTGGATGGCCAGGCCTTATTTTAAGAATTCAACATATTTAAAACAAAAAGGATATTCTTTTTTACGTATTCTCTATTTCTCTCACCCAGGTTAGGAGAGTGGTCAACATTTTTTGCTTCTTTCTCTTTCACCTTTTAAAATTCAAAGTGGCAGAGAGAAACAGCTAATGCTTCCTGAGAAGCACCTTTCAGAATCACTTTTCCTTCCAATTTCCAATATTACCATCCAAACTCGCTGAACAATAATCGTATGATGGTCTTGCCTTAAATCTTCCCCATTTATGTTTATGCCTCATGTTGCAACTGTGCTAATTTCCTACAATCACGTTTTCATGGTTTCTTGCAGCAATTAATTTATGTAATTCCAAATTTACATAAATAATTTACAGAGTTCAAAAATAACTCTGGCTTGTTTTCCAGGCAATTCACATGTTGCTTTTACCTACCCTTTAGTCCATATCTTTCCCAAGTCTAATACCGAGCAGCCCATTCTCTGGTCAAGCCTGAATTATACTAAGTACAGCCTGGAATATCTTCCTAACTTTCTATTCTTTATGGCCATTCTGAAAAGTCCTTCTTTCTCCAGGTCTTACCTATCAAATTAAATTAATCTTTATAAATAGGGAGCTTAAAGATCTCGAAACTTACCTCTTGAAGTTTAAGGACCATGATGGAATGCAGATGTTTCACCAAATTATCTAAATATGGAATAAGTAGTGACTTGGGACAGTCTTCGGTGAAGTTAATGAGAGCGGCAGCGGCATGGGCCTGTACACGCTGATTGCCCTGGTCTTCCATGGTCTGCAGCAGAGCTGCAATCACCTGTGAAATGAAGTCACACACATAGACATTTTCAAATGCCATCCCTCTTCTTAGAGTTTGAGTGTCTGCAGACTCATTACTTACCTTCTCATGGAATTTCTTTTGGAAACCAGGTGCAAAATCTGTAGCCATCTGTCCCACGGCATTACAGGCTGCATACCTCACTCTGGGATGCTGGAATAGGTGCCTTTGTATTAGTAAAGGCAATAGGGTCCCATGTGAAACTAAGGCAATAATTATGAATCAAATATTTACTGGTACTTACAGGATCTTGAAGAAAAAGCAAAACAAAATTTACTATCTCATTTAGAATTCCTTCCATTTGCTGGTGGCATCCTTCCCCAATGGCAGATAAGGCCATTAATCCTGCATGCCGATACTTCCAGTCAGCTACAGAACAGAATTACACAGGAAGGAACAGCAATTAGACACTACAAACATGTCATTCTGGTAGTCAGAAGTATAAGGAAGTTCTCCTTATTTGGAAAAGAGTAACAAAATACTTTTATAAATGTTTATTAACCAGAAAAATAGAAAAAGTCCTGACTGGATTACTTCATTGTCACAGTGGTTATGTCACACAAGCATTTCTACTCTGAAACTTAAAAGGCAATATGGTGGGTAGAGGGAGGGATAAATTGGGAGATTGGGATTGACACTACTATATATGAAATAGATAACCAATGAGAACTTGCTGTATATGTATAGCACAGGGAACTCTGCTCAACACTCTGTAATGACCTATATGGCAAAAGAATCTAAGAAAAAGTAGATATATGTATATGTATAACTGATTCACTTTGCTGTACACCTGGAACTAACACAACATTGTAAATCAACTATACTCCAATAAAAAAAAAAATGCTCTCACCGTATTATAAAGGGGAGCAAATGTTCAGATGAAAAGAACAAAAACAAAAAACCCAAAACAAAAGCACCCTGGGATCCTCAGTGTAAGAGGATCCTGAGAATGAAAGTTTGAGAACTGCTGGTATAAGGGTTAACTAAGTTGCAGAAAAATCCTAAATTGGACATTAGATTTAATTTTTCCCTTTCCTTTGGGGAGCCCAAAACCCATGTAAAGATGAAGTCTGTTGTAACTCATTCCTCTGAAAAACTGCTAATTTTTCCTGTTAAACATTAAAACTTTATTATTATTATTTATGATAACATTATATATATGCTTTAACTGTATTTCAATTACTCAATATACCATTAAGCCAAATTTCTCAACTGAGGAATAATAATCCTAAGAAACCAATATCTGATACTAATCCTTGCATACTGGACACATTATTTTAAAGAGGAGTAAATAGACTTATTGCCATGATCATTTTGCAATGTATACAAATACTGAATCATTACGCTACACATCTGAAACCAATATAATGTTATGTCAGTTATAACTCAGTTAAAAAACACACAAGGGACTTCCCTGGTGGTGCAGTGGTTAAGACTGCATGCTTCCAATGCAGGGGGTCTGGGTTTGATCCCTGGTCAGGAAACTAGATCTCACGTGCATACCGCAACTATAAGAGTTCGCATGCCACAAATAAGGAGCCTGCCAGCCGCGACTAAGGAGCCAGCAAGCCGCAACTAAGACTCAGTGCAAACAAACAAATTAAATTAAATTTAAAAAACACACAAAAATAAATAGTAAAGAAATGTGCAGAGTTCCTAGAAGTATGTTCAGCAAATGTAATCGGATGGTACTGGGATTTGAAAATGGTTTTCCTCCTTTGAATTTTAAGATTAAAAAAAAATTGGGGGCTTCCCTCGTGGCGTAGTGGTTAAGAATCCGCCTGCCAAGACCTAAATGTAAGGCCAGACACCATCAAACTCTTAGAAGAAAACATAGGCAGAACACTCTATGACATAAATCACAGCAAGATCCTTTTTGACCCACCTCCTACAGAAATGGAAATAAAAACAAAAATAAACAAATAGGACCTAATGAAACTTCAAAGCTTTTGCACAGCGAAGGAAACCATAAACAAGACAAAAAGACAACCCTCAGAATGGGAGAAAATATTTGCAAATGAAGCAACTGATAAAGGATTAATCTCCAAAACATACAAGCAACTCATGCAGCTCAATATCAGAATAACAAACAACTCAATCAAAAAATGGGCAGAAGACCTAAATAGACATTTCTCCAAAGAAGACATACAGATTGCCAACAAACACATGAAAGAATGCTCAACATCATTAATCATTAGAGAAATGCAAATCAAAACTACAATGAGATATCATCTCACACCGGTCAGAATGGCCATTATCAAAAAACCTACAAACAATAAATGCTGGAGAGGGTGTGGAGAAAAGGGAACCCTCTTGCACTGTTGGTGGGAATGTCAATTGATATAGCCACTATGGAGAACAGTATGGAGGTTCCTTAAAAAACTAAAAATAGAACTACCATATGACCCAGCAATCCCACTACTGGGCATATACCCTGAGAAAACCATAATTCAAAAACAGTCATGTACCAAAATGTTCATTGCAGCTCTATTTACAATAGCCAGGACATGGAAGCAACCTAAGTGTCCATCAACAGATGAGTGGATAAAGAAGATGTGGCACATATATTCAATGGAATATTACTCAGCCATAAAAAGGAACGAAACTGAGTTACTTGTAGTGAGGTGGATGGACCTAGAGACGGTCATAGAGAGTGAAGTAAGTCAGAAAGAGAAAAACAAATACCATATGCTAACACATATATATGGAATCTAAAAAAAAAAGAAAATGGTCAGAAGAACCTAGGGGCAAGACGGGAATAAAGATGCAGACCTACTAGAGAATGGACTTGAGGATACGGGGAGGGGGAAGGGTAAGCTGGGACAAAGTGAGAGAGTGGCATGGACATATATACACTACCAAACATAAAATAGCTAGCTAGTGGGAAGCAGCCGCATATCACAGGGAGATCAGCTCGGTGCTTTGTGACCACCTAGAGGCATGGGATAGGGAGGGTGGGAGGGAGGGAGATGCGAGAGGGAAGAGATATGGGGACATATGTATATGTATAACTGATTCACTTTGTTATAAAGCAGAAACTGACACACCACTGTAAAGCAATTATACTCTAATAAAGATATTAAAAAGAAAAAAAAAAAAAGAATCTGCCTGCCAATGCAGGGGACACGGGTTCAAGGCCTGGTCCGGGAAGATTCCACATGTCATGGAGCAACTAAGCCCGTGCGCCATAACTACTGAGCCTGTGCTCTGGAGCCCGTGAGCCACAACTACTGAGCCCATGCACCTAGAGCCTGTGCTCTGCAACAAGAGAAGCCACGGCAATAAGAAGCCCACATACCGCAATGACGAGTAGCCCCCGCTCACCACAACTAGAGAAAGCCTGCGTGCAGCAACTAAGACCCAAATATAAATAAAATAAAGCCAAAAATAAATAAATAAAATAAATAAAAAAAATTGGTGTTTACTATTTAAAGAAAAAACAATAAAACTGTTTTTAAAATAAAGTGGGGTATATAGTAAGTTACTGGAAAATATGCATCGTTTTAAAGCCCTTTTCACATGAAGTATTAAATACACATTTGGATCCTAACTCCAAACGTGGGTGTAGGGCAAGCATCACTTTATTGTTTTTAATTTTTTAACAGACAAGGAAGGAAGCAAAGGTCCAGACGTGCTCAAAGCCATACATTTAACAGTAACAAATCTTTATTGAGAGTTCATTGCCATACATGGGAAGGCTTCTGCAGCCAACTAGTTATGCTGTAGCAGGAACTTAAATTCTTTAACTACAAATCACAAGCAGTTCCACAACATATTTGAAGAATGGCATTAAGCAGCGGTGAAACACTGATAGCTGGGTGACCGTGTGTAACCTTTCATGTCTCTGGGCTTTACTTTCTTCATCTTAAAAATGGAAAAGCTAGATTCTGTCTAGTAGCTTTAATAGGTTGAGCAACCTGTGATGTTGACTGTCTATCCGTTTGGGGAAAAAACCCTCAAAATTTAGGGAGTAAAAAAAGGAAAAACTATTACTCAAGACCCAGATGTAAAATCACATCATTAAAAAGGGATAACGGGGGCTTCCCTGGTGGCGCAGTGGTTGAGAGTCCACCTGCCGATGCAGGGGACACGAGTTCGTGCCCCGGTCCGGGAAGATCCCACATGCCACGGAGAGGCTAGGCCCGTGAGCCATGGCTGCTAAGCCTGCGTGTCCGGAGCCTGTGCTCCGCAACGGGAGAGGCCACAACAGTGAGAGGCCCGCGTACAGCAAAACAACAACAACAACAACAAAAAAAGGATAACGGTTTTGGACCATGCCTTCTTAGGATAAATAAGAATCTTACAGGATAAGGAGGACCTAGGTAAAGGCTAAGGGCTGGAGTTCTCAAAAATTCACTTTCATGTGAAGCTGGTATTCTGTGATTCCATTTCACTACTTTAAGATCCCAAATCAATGGTTTGACCCTCAAGTCTGTCTCTTGTAATACATGCTACAGATACACGTGTTCATACATGTAAGCCAGGATTTCTGTAGAAGAGTGTATGCAGTAGCACTATTTGTTATCAACAGAACTATTACAGTTTAATGGGGAATTGTGGAATGCTACGTGGCTGTTAAACGAAAGGGAAGCCATCGTGTGGTGATACGATACACTGGGGAGCGGAAGCATGGGATCTGTATGCTATATTCATGTTAAACACAACTGTACATGTGCATAAATGAGGTCAGAGACTCAAGTCTCAGAGGACTGTTAACAGTGGCCACCCCGAATCTAAGTTAAGGGACTTTCAGTTGTATCTGAATTTTTAAAAAACATCAAGCACATTAACTTTGTAATTAAAAGGACAAAAACAACAACTTTTGTTACTGATACAAATTACAGGTACAAGGCTAACAAATGACCAAATATTTGCTAGGAATATAAAAGGAGAAATACAGAAGTAGCTTCTCCTCTAGAAGTAGGTATTTTTTTAAAAAATAAAAGATATTAGATGAAGGAAGACTGTGAATCAAATACATGCATACTTCATAAACATCCAAATAATGGTGTTTTATTTAAATTCAAATTTAGATATTTCTGGCTAGGGAGTAAATCTGTCAATTTTCCTTAGAATTTTTAATTTTTTCCCATATACTGTAGCCCATTCTGGGGAAGGAGAATTGAATAATATTTGCAGTACTGAGGAAAAAATATTCTTTACTGTAAGACTGAGTGGTTCTAAAGATGACTGAATAGGATTTTATCAATATGAGAATTAGGTTAAACATAGAATATAAAAAGGCAAAGACTGACTTTTAGACACAGTCTAAGCATTTGTTAGAGTTTACGATTTGGAAAGCCACACTCCACTATTCTAGCATTTGAAAGAGATAACAGCTTACGATTCTGAAGCATCTGCATAATATGTTCCTTGATCATCGGCAGGACGAGCTTTCCACCAAGTCCACAAGCCATTCGGTCTAAAGCACTCTCACCAGCAACCGCATTGCTACACACAAACAAAATGATATAATCGTGACATAAGCAAAATACACAAGAATAGGACACTGCACGGACATATTTCTAAACATGTTATTAAACTGAGACTGAAGAAGAATTAATTCAAGTGGTCTTTCTAATATATGTAGTGAAGCTGTGGGTTAAAAAACCCTAGAGTTTAAAAAAGAGGGGGGATAAAATTTTTATCATGCCTCATTGTGGTTTAAAAGTCTTACGTCTGGGGCTTCCCTGGTGGCGCAGTGGTTAAGAGTCCGCCTGCCGATGCAGGAGACACGGGTTCGTGCCCCGGTCTGGGAAGATCCCACATGCCGCAGAGCGGCTGGGCCCGTGAGCCATGGCCGCTGAGCCTGCACGTCTGGAATCTGTGCTCCGCAACGGGAGAGGCCACAACAGTGAGAGGCCCGCATACCGCAAAAAAAAAAAAAAGTCTTATGTCTGAATCTGACCTTTCAAGCCTTTTCCTACTCTCCCCCTACACACCACTCACTGGTTATAACTTAGCTTCTGACACTTTCAAGACTCAGGGGTAAGCAGAGTGTTTAGGAGAGCCTTGTGTATATCATTTCCTGGAAATATATTCTTCAAACTTATCAGTGGGGAGAACATAGAAAACTGAAAAAGGTACTGAGCCTGTATGTGATTTTTTCCTCACTGTGAGCTTATTCATCTTTAAGGGGTGCAATTTGCATTGCAAAAAACTATGCATTGGTGAAAGTCAATTCTAGTTTTTTTCCCTGAAAACTGAAGAAAAATTTGGGCATAAAAGCTTTCGCACATTAATTCTGTTTTAGAACTGCAAGATAAGCAGTGAGTTTGTCATGTGCATAATCTTTAACTGTTCTGTGTGAAGGCAAGACCAGAATGATGAAACTATGACCTTCAGAACAGGTTCTTAGACTTAAACTGACCTTGAAAATATATTTACGCCTTATTTACTCACAGATAAAATCTTATTCACCCAGTCCAGAAAAAAAATAGCACCATATAAATGTTAAGTGCCTTTTACAGGGCAAATTAAGCCAGGTAGCAGCACATAACAGTAACTGAACCAGGGCAAGAAAACCTGATTGGAGCCCAGTCTTCTCTTCAGCCCTATTTGATGATTTCCAGTCAAGCATTATTTTCATACTTCTAAAGAGTATTTAGGCCAAAAGTCAGTCATTTTTAATAATAGGATTAAGTTTCAAAAAGACACCATATAGTCTGTAAATCGAATGTCTAATTCTATCTAATATCTGTTATAGTAGCTTACACCAACTACCAGTCTTCTGGGGAAATTATTTCAGTTCTTTTTAAGAAAAGGAGGTAAGGCAGTATGTATGATTCACTGGGAAGAGTGAGGGAAGTGGTATTAAGCCCAGTCTACTGAGTGGCTAGACAACCCTGGACAAATCACTGAATCCTCCCTCTCCATTTCTGCATCTATAATATGATACTATACCCTTTAGGACCACTGAAAGAATCAAATTAAAATAGCTGCTCTGACGTGCTATGTTTCATATATGTAAGGAGCCATTATCACTACTTCACAGTGAATATAAATTCTGATCGACTTTTCCACAGGAATCTGTATTCATGGGTACCTACTAAGTTAAAACAAGTAAAATAGTAATTTGAGTGTTACTGTCACCCAGTGTATGAATCTCACCATCATTGCCTCCTCTCTAGCCTAAACATAAATTGCATTATTTGGGGAAAACACTATTCTAAGTTAACGCCTATGCATATAAAGGCATTTGTCACAATAAAGCTTCTTTATATATATTTTAGAAGATACTATTAAAAAATTCTTGAAGAAAATTTAGAGTAAAACAGGGTAATAAAGATAGCTACTTTATTAAAGATAAGTATTTACAAAATTTGGTACAGAAAAACACACAACGGAGAAAGCCTAAACATCCGATATTCCAAACTTAAAAGTTTAACTTCGGATTTACGGAATACAGTGTGGGGAAGAGATAGGCCTTGTAACCCTAAGCCCTCACTGCCACCCGACCTTGCTCTATCCGGTCAAGGAACCTTCACGGTTTCTAGTCTGTGTGACTACCTGTCAAAATCATCATCTTCTAGTTCGTCCGCATTTGCCCAGTCCTCATCCTCTTCAAGGTCCACCATCATGGCTAACATCTGAGGAACTAAAGAAAATAATTATTTCATACCCGAAGACTGTCTCTTTAATTTTGTCAATATCACCACGTACTAACAACTTTAAGGAGTAAATAACAAAGGATTTGCTTTGCTTCTAAGAGTAAAACAAAAAAATTATTTGCCTGTTCTCCCCAAATCTGGTTTGTTACATTTTTACCTTTTTTTTATCACACTGGCTTTAGATCTTGTTCTTTTTAAGAAGTAACATTAAGGATAAAAGTCAGATATTCCAAATCCTGTTACGTCCTCTTCCTCCCTCACCAGAAGCAAGCACCATAATAAAATCAATGTTTCTCATTACCAAACTGTTTTTACACTTGAACTATATAGTTTCCTCTATGTATAACATATAGTACTATTCCAAGATTTTACTTTTATATAATAAATGGTATCACTATACATATCCTTTGGCAATTTGCTTTTTTCTCAGCACACATGGATTCCATTTGCATTACTTCATAGCATTTCATTATATAAACACACTATCCTGTTGGTGGACATTTCAGTTGTTCCTAATTTTTTTCCTATTACAAAATTTGCTTTGATGAGATTCTTATACATATCTCCTTGACAAGTGTGAGTTCAGGGCATGAAATTGTTACAAGTATCTTTAATATTACTAAAACCCACTGAACTGCTCTCCATAGTGGCGGCATAGACTTGATTCCTATGGGAAGGTCAAAGTAGGCCTGTCTGTATATTGTGCAAGATGTGAAGCGCTCCTGTGAGTTCTCTCTGCTCCACACCCTTCATCGACACTTGATATTGTCAAACTTTCTGACAGTTGGTATTTGATAGTTAATTACATCTGTATTTATGGAGACTGAGCAGTGTTTAATAGCTATTTCAGATTCCTCTATTTCGAACTGTTACTATGCATTTCATTTTAAGAAAGACTATGGAAAGTTATAAAATACTTGTTATAAAAGGGGGTTTGAGGGCTGACTAGGTTGAGCATAACTACTCTAACTCACCCAAGCTTACTTCACTTTCTGATTGGGGGCAGATGTCCTTAAAATAATGGAATCCAGTAAGTTCCCAGCTTATATTTTCTGGACACCAAAACTTTGTTGATGTGTGTGCAATGAACTACTTTCTCTCAGTCTGTGGCTTATCTTTTAATTTCACTCATGATGTATTTGGATGGTCAAATTTAGTACAAATTTAGTAAGGTGTGCATCTATGGTTTCTGACTCAGTCTTAAAAAAAAAATCACTTTCTACTATTAAAAGCTTTACTTATAAAATGTATCTATTATTTCACGTTTAATCAACCGAAAATTGGGTTTCATACAATATTTGAAGTTGGGATATGTTTTTCCCATAGAAATAACCAGTTGTGCCAACGACCTTTGATGAGTTACCTTTTTAAGTCCATTCTGTCTCCATGTGAGTGGATCTGCTCCTGGACCCTTTCGTTCTATCCAACTCATCTATTACCTGCACCATGAACAAACTCTAAATCGTCATAGCTGACAGGCAAGATCTGTACTTTATTCATCAAAATTGTCTTGGCTACTCCAGGCCCTATGTTCTTCCACACAAAGTTTAGAATCAATCTTATCATGACCAATTCTATTGTGATTCTGGCTAAAATTATATTGAATTTTTAGGTTAATTTGAGGAGTACTAATATTTGCTTCTGCTATTAGTCTTTCTATGTGTCATCCAATTTTCCCCATAGAGGTCCTGTATATCTTTCGATCTACTTCCAGGTATTTTAAGTCATGCCTGCTGTTCTGAGGTTTCAGGGTGCTGTAGCATGGCCATCATGTTGGGTCCATGCAGTTAAGAAGTACAAGTGCATTTCCCCAGAATCACCTGAGTTTGAAAGGACATTCCTTCTACCAATAGAATCTGTGGACTCGCGCAACTCTCAGCAAACTTATCCAACAATTTTGCCACCGTAACACCAACTACTTAAAGACTTTTGACTTACTAGTCTGTGCAACAATATTGGTATGTTTTCTTAACATAGCAGCTGCAGTCTCAGAGAGGGTCACAATTACTTCAAGGGCAAGCTGGCGTTGCATATTATTGAGGCTGGTGTCTCCACACAACTATAAAAAAAGACATACTTGTATACATTTAGTAGTTTATTCACGGAAAATAAGAAACGGAACATTTACCTAAGTATTTAATTTACCTTCAGACTTAGCTGTAAAGTTGCTTCCAAATGAGGACGTAAATACTTTGGAACAGTGTCCGCAATCTCAACAAGGGATTTTAGGACCGAATCATCATTCTGGTAGCATGAGTCATTTACAGCCTAGAAAAGGTGAAATAAATAAGGTCTGTGTTCAAGAGTCACTTTATGATGCCTCATTGGCCAGAACATCAAGAGGCAGACAACAAAGAAATACTAGTATTCTTTTTCACTGAGTAATAACTTAGCAATCAACATTATGCAGATATTCTACCTACAACCACATATATATTTTCCTTTTGCCTAATGTTAACTATAAACACATAAAGATTGAAACCTAAGTAAAAATTAAAACCAGTGCAACTATAATAACCACAACAACACTTAAGACTGGCAAAGAATTTTTTCATAACCAGAAGGAATCCCTTTTTCTCTGTCCTTCCAATACCCACACATATAGTAAATACTAGATCCTATGATACATTTAAAGTGTCCAATATCACCCGATTTATTTCTCTTTGATGTCAAGTTTGGTCACTGTGGAATTTAAGTATGCATTTTGTATCTACCTTTGCCTATTTCAGAGTCACAACTCCTAAAAGTTCTAACATTTTACCTTATTCTAAATTCAGAGGAAGAAAAATCTGAAATTAGACTTAAATAATGTGTAACTCAAGACTTGTAGATAAGGGACTTCCCTGGTGGCGCAGTGGTTAAGAATCCACCTGCCAATGCAAGGGACGTGGGTTCGAGCCCTGGTCTGGGATGATCCCACATGCCGCGAAGTAACTAAGCCCGTGAGCCACAACTACTGAGCCTGTGTGCCTAGAGCCCGTGCTCTGCCACAAGAGAAGCCACCACAATGAGAAGCCCGCGCACCACAACGAAGAGTAGCCCCCGCTCGCTGCAACTAGAGAAAGCCCGCATGCAGCAATGAAGACCCAACGCAGCCAAAAATAAATAAATAAAATTTTAAAAAAAAGATTTGTAGATAATCAACTACTAAAACAATAGAATGTTTCATCAGTTAATGTTTTGTCATTGACCTAAACTATCTTTTCAGCTTAACAGCACAGGGAAAAAAGTTTCTACTAAGTTCTGGTAATAACTCTATCACATATGAACCTTTAGTTTTAGCTCCCCTAAATCCTCTCTAACCTGGTCCTCAGCAGGGGCACTATTCCTCTCAGGAGGTGCTTCTTGGTTGTCACAGATTGAGGAAATACAAAGGCCAGGGGTACTATATGTCCTACATCTGTGACACAAATGCTTACGAAGAACTCATCTGACTTTCTTATCATGCATGCATCTTGCATGATTATGCCAGACACTTACATAAATGAAAAACTCATTTATAATGATCTGAACCTAGAACCTAACTCACAAATTATTTTTTGCCTGGTTTTAATGTACCATGATGTCCCCACCCCCCGCAAAATGTAAATACTGTATAAATTGAGAAGGAATACATATTTTGTTTTGTCCAGAACTTCGCCATTTCTGGAAATCACCAGTTCAAATCACCAACAGTAACAGAAATCATGGTGTTCGAACCACCGATGATACCTCTGTATCAGTCCACATTTTTAGCTACTGCATTTGTATAGATCACTTAGAAATCACCCAGTCTACTGTGTCTTTGTTGTGGTCAGGCCCTAGCATTTATATGTGGAAAAGCATGCCATTTTATTAGACATTACTTTCTATTTCTTCTTTGTATCCACTTAAGGCCATACATTGATATTTTAAAAACTTGTATGTGTACATGAATTGCTACTATGCATTTCATTTTAAGAAAGACTATGGAAAGTTATAAAATACTTGTTATAAAGGGGGTTTGAGGGCTGACTAGGTTGAGCATAACTACTCTAACTCACCCAAGCTTACTTCACTTTCTGATTGAGGCAGATGTCCTTAAAATAATGGAATCCAATAATGTCAACTAACCATAAACTACTTACTTTATAAGACAAACTGTTACAAGCCCTGTATTTAACAGTAAGGACTGCAGTCCAACTGGGGTTTCAATTGTGCATGATTTCACCACTTACCAACACTGTGACCTTGGGCAAGTTTCTTACCCTCTCCTCCTTAGTTTCTCCTTATGTAAAAATGGGCATTACATTTCATAGGTTATTTGGTTGTTCTAATGGAAATAACCTATGTGATTACATATTCAATAATAAACATAAATTGCTCATATCATTTGCCTTATAGAAAAAATCTGAAACCAAGAGACCAAAGGTCTGTCAAAGACAAAAGATATTAACTCAATGGGGACAGAGATTTGCGTGTTTTGTTCATTGCTGTATCCCCAGCTGGCACATAGTAGGCAACAAATATTTATTGAATAAATGAATGCATTACAGAACTCTGATGAGAATGTAAGCAACAGAAAACCACTAAGGATATAATTATCACCTATTCTAAACTGTTTTCTTACCTGTAAGAATCCGGGTAACAAGTCTGCAAAATGTTTGAACAGGGCAACGTTATGTTCGTTTGCAAGTATAAATGCAGCGGTAGCTCTAGCAGATAATGTCCTGATCTAAAATGAAGAGAGTAAAAATGCCAAACACGAGAAATTCTTAATAGATGCAAGTTCAAGTTTTCTTACTCAAGATGAAAATTTTCTTTATCAGTAAAACTAGTAGTTATATTTTAAAGTATAAAAGCAAAGACGATCTCCAAACACATAGATTTCTTTCACAAGTTAGGTGCTATATTAAATTAGGTGTTAATATTAACGGAATTAAAATTATTTACCGATGGATGTTCCTGATCTTGCATACACTGAACTAACATCCGTTTGATGACGTCTAAATAGTGCTGCTGTTGATTTCCAAAAATTCCAGGAAAGTTCCTGAAAAAATGATCCAAGGCATGCTTTAAAAACCACATTATAGGGGCTTCCCTGGTGGCGCAGTGGTTAAGAATCCACCTGCCAGTGCAGGGGACATGGGTTCGAGCCCTGGTCCGGTAAGATCCCACATGCCGCGGAGCAACTAAGCCTGTGCGCCACAACTACTGAGCCTGTGCTCTAGAGCCTGCGAGCCACAACTACTGAAGCCCACTTGCCTAGAGCCTGTGCTCTGCAACAAGAGAAGCCACTGCAATGAGAAGCCCGCACACCGCAACAAAGAGCAGCCCCCGCTCGCCACAACTAGAGAAAGTTCGTGCACAGCAATGAAGACCAAACGCAGCCAAAAATAAAATAAATTTATTAAAAAAAAAAACTACATTATACATCTAATTACGTGTCTAACTGACTTAAAAGTTTACATTAATCCTTAAGGCTGGACTTCATCTACCCATTTTCCAAGCAATCCTATTTTGGGGTCAGGTGAACAGAAAACAAACACAGTGGAATCAGACTGGGAGTAGAGGCGACCCAGGTGCACACCCATCCCAGCTCTCTGCTTTATCCTTATCACTGTCTCAGGGGGAAGCTGACCTGAAGTGCAGGATGGGACAAGAGCAAGCACAGGGGTTCAGGTGGTAACTGTAATGACCATGCGCACAATCAGCTCCCAGCCTTGGTGATCCAGGCAGTCCAAGTTCTGCTCTACTTTAAAGGTGGTAAATAATTAAACTGAATACTTTTACTTAATTCTCCAATTTGGACTACTGATATAAAGATACACTTGACAACTAAAATAGAAAATGGTGTAATATCTAGTCTTAAGGTAGATCTCAAAAAAAATGTATATGGTCTTGATAAGTTATAAATTCAACTGTATATTTTAAATGCAGTAGAACTGTACAGTAGGCCAAACTTTTTAAAATGCAGTTAATCATTTAATTCTAAACTTAGATCATTTACTTATAAATGAGGTTAATAAAATATTATGTTTTTCTAAAGCTTGGTCACAGAAGACCCAGAAGACAGTGGGGATTCACCAGCATTCTTTCTCTGCTTCCAGATGCCATTATTAAAGTGGCTTTCTAAAAGCTACAGCTGGTACTGTGTCAATCTCCTAAGGAAGAAACTGTCCCAGAAATTTTTTCAGAATCATAAAAGACAAAGGAAAGAAATAAAATTGCAGAGAATCCCCGTATACAAAAAAGGATCATAATGGAAAACGAAAAGCTTTGTTCTTTTCAATTTTGCTTCCAACACAAATACAAAGCTTATCTAAAGGCATTATTTAAGGCTAAAAAGTTAAGCTAGACTAAAATAATCAATTGAAATGTGCTTTGGGCACTCATAACATTAAATTTCCCCCCCAAATTAGATCAATGTGTATACCAGAAAATATGAAGGGCAGCTTCCCGCAGTCCCACATTTTGAGAGCTGACTGAATCAAAAAGGAACTTCAGACCTTCAGGCCATTGGTTGTTGCCATCCTCATCTAAAAGGAAAGAAATCCAGGCATAACCTGTGTAAATCAAAACTTCAAAATATCAAGAGTGAATCCTTTCATTTCGTAAGGCTCATTCAAAATATGTGGCTGTAGAAAATGTCACCCGTTCTGTTTTTACAAAAATTCCAATAAAATCAAGTCCTTCCACCATAAACTGGCATTATAAGCTAGTAAAAGCAATTGTGTGCATCTGGGTTACATAAGCACAGACCATCAGCAGTGGTTATTTCTCAGGAGTGGGATCTGGAGAAAAGGAAGCACACTTTGACTACTGGACTGGTTGAATCTTTCATACGTACTATTTGTTATTAAAGAGTTTAAAAAGCAGGCAAAGCCAATATTTGGTAACAAGTCTTAAAACCAAAATATTTATTACTTGCAAACTGGAGAATGGGAATGGGAATCCCAGAGCTGTGCTCACACTGTGCAGTTTTAAGTACTATAGGATGTTATCAATGTGTTTGTGTTTTAACAAGATTTTAAAATATAGATTTTTGTGATACTTTGTGACAAAAATGAACCACCACAAAATTCTACTGTACAAGTTAAGAGACTCACTGGTTTTACTGTCACAAAGAACTTAAGAGTTATAGAAAATACAGATGAGTTATGCATTAAAAAAAAAAAAAATTTCCCCCCCATTTGCTGAACTTCTCTGAAGTGAGTAGTGTGCTGACAAAAAAATTTATGGAGAGAGCACTTTGAAACATTCTGGAAATGCTTCCATTATTAAGTGATTTTGAGTTAGAAATGATGTAATCTATAAAAATTCCTATCTGCACATTTAAAAAACTTGAAAATAGAACTTCCCTAGTTAAAAAAATTCAAGGTTCTGTGGGTTTAGAACTTACTTAAAATATAAAAATTTAATGTTTCCTATTAGTTTTTAAGAATTTGTTGTATCAGTAAGTTGAATTGAACATCTGCATTACTAGTAGTGGAGATTAAAAAATTGTGTCATAATTTACTAAGCACAATTAGCAAAATTCTCCCAGTTAGCCTTATCTCAGTGAGGTATTCTTTTCAACCTTTAAAAATGCCACCTAAATGAACCAAGTTTAAAATCACATGTATGAATCTGTGAAAAAAAATAACACAGCATATCCAATTATATCATTAATGTTTTTAGTGAGACCAAAAAGAGTTCTGGCTGCAGATAAAATGCATTTTTAGGTGTTTTCATTTACCTTATCCTCTAAAAATATTTCTGGGTATTTAATAATGAACTATAGTAGTATAATAAGCATATGTGCTTAATTCATAAACACAACTTCAACAGCAAAAAACCACCCGGAGGGCTTCCCTGGTGGCGCAGTGGTTGAGAGTCCGCCTGCCGATGCAGGGGACACGGGTTCATGCCCCGGTCCGGGAAGATCCCACATGCCGCGGAGCGGCTGGGCCCTTGAGCCATGGCCGCTGAGCCTGCGCGTCCAGAGCCTGTACTCCACAACGGGAGAGGCCACAACAGTGAGAGGCCCGCATACCGCAAAAAAAAAAAAAAAAAAAAAAAAACCCGCCTGGAGTCCACCGAATTCTATTTCTACTGGCAGGTTTATAAGTTAAACTATGCTTTCAAAACTACAGATTAAGGGGAAAATAAAACTAGAAAATAACACTAGAAAATTATTTCTCCACACAGAGAAATAGTTTTGAAGATCAATAGGTAAGTATTAATTACATCTGCATTTCACAAACATCTGTTATTTTTGGCTTTAAATGAAGAATCCATAATCACTCTCATTTCGAACAGAATAAATGATACTCAAGTACTTGTGAGTCTTCCTCCAAGATTCCACTTAAAAAAAAAAATAGGGCTTCCCTGGTGGCTCAGTGGTTGAGAGTCCGCCTGCCGATGCAGGGGACATGGGTTCGTGCCCCGGTCCAGGAGGTTCCCACATGCCGCGGAGCAGCTGGGCCCGTGGGCCATGGTCGCTGGGCCTGCGCGTCCGGAGCCTGTGCTCCGCAACGGGGGAGGTCACAACAGTGAGAGGCCCGCATACCGCAAAAAAAAAAAAAAAAAGAAAGATATATGTACTCATTTTGTTCAATAACATAATGATAAACGTATCTGCACACATACCTATCAAATTCCTGGCCAGCTCTGCAGCAATATCACAAATTTTTTTCCTCATGCTAGACTGTGTTTCCATTTGAATAATCATTAGTAGTTCACTCTTGATGGCAGTCTGAACATCAGTGGGAAGAGTTGGATAGACTTCATCAAATGCAGAGGACAAAAGACGTCTTAGGAGAACGGCAGCCATTTGTCTAGCCTATAAATAGGTAACATTGTTAATAACTTGGTGTCTTACTGGAGAAAAAATTTCCAACAAGCTACATTCACTCTGCCATTGATGTACTTTACTATTCTAGTTTTACAATTCATTTCAAAAGTATTTTGTTAAGAGTTTTAAAACAAATAATAGGTAAAATACATAAAAATCTTCCTAATCACATCAGTCTACTGTACAGAAAATGCCACACAAAAGCTATTTGTTTAGAGCTGAGGAAAAGCCTTGAACATATTAGATCTTGAATAGGAACACATATCTTAGCAATGACAAACCTGTCTTTAATTCTTATTTTAAATATATTCTTTGGAGAAAAACAAATCTTAATATAAATCGCAAACCCTATAAAATGCTCTTTTCTTACTTCCCTATCTGGCTCTCATTCTAGTGAATAAAGTACCTTTCCTACTTAATCTTATGCTCCCAGCCTGGCCAATCTTACTGTATCATCGCCCTTTCATTAGCCTCTTAGATAAAGCGCTATCAAATCCATTTATCTGGGACTTCCCTGGTGGCGCAGTGGTTAAGAATCCTCCTGCCAATGCAGGGGACACGTGTTCGAGCCCTGGTCCAGGAAGATCCCACATGCCGTGGAGCAACTAAGCCCATGCGCCACAACCACTGAGCCTGTGCTCTAGAGCCTGTGCGCCACAACTACTGAAGTCCGTGTACCCAGAGCCTGTGCTCCACAACAAGAGAAGCCACTGCAATAAGCCCACGGACCACAACGAAGAGTAGCTCCCGCTCGCCACAACTAGAGAAAGCCCGTGCACAGCAACAAAGACCCAACGCAGCCAAAAATAAATTAATTTTAAAAATCCATTTATCTTTATACTTCATTCATGCAAACAAACATCACAAGTTCCCCATATCTAAAAAGCCCTAATCTCAATGTGTATATTCTTATCCCATTTTCAGATTTGTAAAATGTATTTAAATTTGGCACTTTCTGTGTAATATTCATTCAGAGTATCAAAAGAAAAGCTGAGACAAATGCCATTCTAAAATTTTATCATAAAAAGTCAATAAACCATTGAAAATATTAAACCCGATTTTTCATGTTCTTTTTTTCTGGACTGCAGGTACTCATTATCACTATAATTACTTTGAGACTATGACCAACAACAACAAAGAGAATTAAACCATACAAATAAAATTTGCCATTTTTTCCCCTCCATTTACTTCTCACTGAGAAATCTTATTTGAATCACTTCTGGCTGATAGCAAACTTTTTAAAAATTTTAATTTATGCTCTACAAAGGATTCAGAGAGGTTAAACAGTGGTTAAAATTGGTGCAATTCTTCTCACACATACACTGAATCATGAAGATGCTGAGGCTAGTTCATAATCATCTAATTCCTAAGTCAAAGCAGGATCTAAATAGGGTTCAAAATAGGCTTTTAGAAATAAAATTCAATAATTTTCACATTATTCTTGGCTTTAAAACTTGTTTTGCAGCTAACCTGCATCAATCTTCAAGAATTAAAATAGCCAACTATTTTAGAGATTTAAGTTACTTCTATGTTTATCCTCATATTTGACATTTATTTTGAATTAAAGAAAAACAGTATGTTACAAAGGTGAAGAAGTGCCTTTTGTCACCTGTTTAAAAAAAAACTAGGGCACTTTATTATAGTGTTTTCTAAGTGTTATCAGAAAACACTAAATTGCCAGTTTAAACTGACTAAAAGAAGGCAGGTGTAACATTATATAGGATTTAGTGTGACTTCATTTCCATCATGTGTTAATATAAGCATTTTACACATAGTGTGACTGTTAGCAATGAAGTCTCACTTTAGAAATTCTAATGCAATGTTTCGTAGGTGGAGTAAGTTTTCTACACTTGGGTATTTTGATGCCTTTTCCATAAGAGAGGATTTTCAATTAACATTAACTATATACAAAGATATTACTTTTGAGAAAAAGCAGCTAAATGCAGAGAAGCAGTAACAAACTATATATTTGAATTTAGTATAGTAATTTGCTGAAAACCATGATTTTTAAAGGATTCTAACAAAGTGTGTCTTTGTCCTTACACATCTGTAGCACGTTTTCTTCACCACCCAGAAATAGCTATATGCATAAAAGTTTTAAAGACAAAAAGTATTTTTTCATTTGGCAATACATTAAAACACTGAATGAATTCAATTTCCTCCTCTAGAATGAATTGTTCCAAGGAAGAAAAATTTTTATAGCTACCAAAAAAATAACTTACGTTTAATAATTTTTATGTAATCATCTTATATGGAAAAAAAGAAATTCTCATTTTTAATACAGAGTATTTCAAAAAAATTGTAACTCCAAAGTAGCTTTTAGCAAAGAATTAAGTTCAGAGTTCTGGTAATATCTATGCAGTAAACAACAGTTCTCATTACCCACTCTGACGACTGTTTGTAAGAAAGTAACATTCAAAGAATTAAAGTAGTACCTCCTCAGCAGCTGTTGTATTTCTGATGGCTTGTAAAAGGAATGTGATCTTCGACTGGCCTGGGATATTCTCATAGGTTTCCTACATGAAAAAGAAAAACAGTAAAGGTTAGAATATCATGTTAGAAAATGTCCTGAGTACACCATTAATAGAACTGAAAGGAAGAGCAGGAAAGATCCATGCATGGGGAGTCAAACAACCTAGGTATGGTGTGAAAGTTTTCTCCTGTGAAAAGAACATACTTTAGACAAGTCAGGAAAGAGGATGCTGAAGAAGTTACTTACCAAGTTCCTTTCCACCTTTGTCTCTTAACTAGATTTTTCTAATGTATGTGCACATTTTCTTACCTTAGGCTCTTCTGTGATTAACAGAACTCAAGGCCTAAGAGAACCAAAAACTTGACCAGCGTTGAGCTACCATGCTGTGAAGTGCTCACTCAATATCCTCTTACATCATGGAAACTGCTTATCTTGTCAACATTTTTTAGACCAAATGATGTAGAATTGGTTCAAGTTACTACTTAACAACCACCAGAGAAATACCCTCAGATGAAGCAAGTCAGAGAAAGGGCAAATATTCAACTTCTTTATGCTACATTTTCTTTCAAGCAAAGATTATACCGAAACCATATTATATACGTAAACAAATGAATATGGTCAGGAGAAAGTTGGCCAGGAAACTTAATATCATTTCAATAAATCTAGACATCTAGGTTTTGTGACTCAGGACACTTCTTTCCTTCTCCAATAATAATGTAAAATGAGAGCAAACTGTTTAACAGTAAAAAAAATTGACGCCAATTGAAAGGCAGATAGAGCGGATCCAAAAATAAGCCCGAAGCATATGATGTCTACAAAAGTAAACTCAAGTGTAGATTCATGTGCATGCATACAATTTCTAACGTCAGTCTTTTAAGGTGGAAAAGTAATCATTATTTTAAGTACACTTGGAATTGTTTTCCAAGAAGCCTCTTAGTAAATATTCTATTCTCATCTATCCACTTGAAGGTTAGTAATGTAGATAACATGTTAATTTCTCAGCCGTCTAAATTCAAAGAGCTTGTCTGCTCTGCTACCATCCTCTATAATCTACCTAGTTTCCCTCTAGACAGAGGTGATGAGGACATGGAAAGGACAACTGTGCTTCTCAGAATCCCTATCTCCCATTTACCTAGTGCTCCGTGGTATCCCTGGGATACTGACAGATAAGAAAATAAAGGCTCAGAAGTTAAATGACTTGCTCAAGGTCACAGACAATAAATAGTAGAAAGAATTCTGTTCTTCCGAGGCCAGCTGTACCCAAAATCTCCCTGACACTGAATGCTCTCCCTGGGTTTCACCTCTGGGGCCTGACTCCACTAAACAACCAGTTCTATTTAGGCAGCGCTATACAGTTTTCAAACTTCTCAAACATATCTGAATCTGAGGAAGAACACATTTTGGGGAAAGGACAATTCAAAATCTTCTGATGACCTCAAGTTCCCCTCTAGTACATAAGCACACAGGAACATAATGCTGAAAACTGTGACAAAAAGTTTTCACAGCTGAGAAGATGGTCTGAATTTACTTATCCAGAAATAATAATTTATGTAAAGATACCTACAAGATGATTGCAAAAATGGTTGTACCTTGAGATTTTTCACTTAATCTTTATCAAAGCAACTCAAAAACCAGCAGTTTTTTTTCATTTAAACAAAGTCTCTTACAGTATAATAAAAATGTCTTTTTATTCCTTGTACTAGCTTAGCCCCTAATGCCCTGTAGATGCTATATATGTTTAACACTTAAATTTCCAGTGGTCTAAATCAAGTTTTGGGGATAAAAAACTCTTCACTAAGATACCAGTCTCAGAAAACTTGTTATAAAGAGTAAGTCAAATAGTAAACTCTATTCCACAACAAATTAAAAGTCAACGGAAGGAGAGTTTAGTATGACATCTGACTCCTGAGAGGGTTCTCCCCATTTGATATGTCCCAGCATGGCAATCCAGATCTAGTATTACATTTACACCACGACACTAGTCAAGGATAAAGTCTGGCAAAAAGAACACAGCCATTAAGTCAAAAGAACAACTTTCTCTTAGCCTAAATAGACTGAGTTCCACAAAGACAGAGATGGTATCTCTTCCTCATGGTATTTCCAGCACCTGGCACACTAGAGTACAGCAAATGCAAAGAATTTTTCTAAGAATATTCCTAGCTCTAGCCCAGGCAGGTTCAATGAATGCTACCAGTGTTATTGCAAATAAAAGTTCATTCCGTTTGATACCACCATACACAATCCCACAATGGAAAGCAGAGTTCACCCCCCAGCCCCAGAAAGGAAAAATGCCAAAATGCACTCATCCCACTCATTCCATAAATATTTATGGCAAGCCTCCATGTATACGGAAATGTAAAGATGGGACAAACAACTTTTACCTAGGAAACACCCTGGTTCCTCAAAAATCAGGTAAAATTTTCAATACATTGACCTCTTTCAATTCAAATCTCATTAATGAAGTGCTGTACTACAATCAATGAGGAACAAGTCAATGGAAAAAACTGGGAATATAAAATCCATGCACATGATTAGTGATTACTCAAGTTTATGTCATATAAAAATGTCTAGTCATGAATGCCATGGACATTCAACTCTGGAATACCTGTCAATTATCAACGTATTCATGTTAATTATTAAATTTTTAAGACTTACGGGCATTTAAATCATTTCTTCAAATACCAGAAAAATTTTTTTTTTCTTTTTTTGTGGTACGTGGGCCTCTCACCGTTGCGGCCCCTCCCGTGGAGGAGCACAGGCTCCGGACGGACACGCAGGCTCAGCGGCCCTGGTTCACGGGCCCAGCCGCTCTGCGGCATGTGGGATCTTCCCGGACCTGGGCACGAACCCGTGTCCCCTGCATCGGCAGGCGGACTCTCAACCACTGAGCCACCAGGGGCGCCTCATTTTTTTTTGTAAAGTTAAAGAGAAAAATCCTTTAAGATTTAATAGAAATAAAATATAAAGCCTACCAAATGGTTTATACAATGGAAAAAGTTTTATAACTTTTTCAAGTTTTGAAGCCATTCAATGATTTCAACAATATATAACAATAAGTCTTTTACTGTACTTGACTCCATATTTGAATATAAAACAAGTCACCTTAGTCAACAGTTTGGTATTTATGTGTCAACTAAGTATTTTTATTTTGACTGAGTAAATTACAAAGATATTTACTGAGCCCTTGCCAATTCTTTACTTCAAAAAAAAAATTCTGTATTTGCTATATCAGACTGTAATACTCAATTTTATTTAGTTTGATCACTTATAAAGGGCTCATTTCGTACGGCAAAAGGGAAAAATGTGGTATTAAGGTATTGTTATGTGCGGCCATTTCTTTTTCAAATATTTTGCTTTCCTGAGCTCTATTTACAGGCCAGATTAGTACTATATTACATGGTGCTAGGGAGCTTCCCCTCAAACATTAACCTTTTTTTCTGTCAAATTAAGAAAATTCTATATTATAGTACTTAGTTTACATATTAATACAGTCCCAGGACATACAATGCAAGTAAAAATACAGTAACTGAATGTTTTCACTCAGAATAAAAAGACTAAGAATAACAGTACTTATTTTCAATTGTTCTTTATGAGAAAATGTGCTGAATGCTGCTAACCATCCCCAAATTGATGGGAGTGATAAAAGATTTACAACAGGCACCAACCGGAATTCAAGCTAAACCAGACATTGGTATTTAGTTCAATAGAAGAGAGATTCCCCACTCGGCTTGACAATAGAGACTTAAGCAACTGGAGGGAAGAGGGAGAATTAAACTAGCTTACTAATTACAATGCTGTTCTGCTTTGTAACACATGGAAATTTCTATCATGGGTTGGGATTAAGAACTTATTTTGGTGAAAAATTACCTCTAGAGTTAGCAGAAAGCATTAAAATGTTTTTATAGGCTCATCACATCCCTCTGATAGCAGTGAAAACTGATGCAACTAATAAATACACATCACTTCTAAGTACAAATATTTTATAGGCTCATCACATCCCTCTGATAGCAGTGCAAGCTGATGCAACTAAAAATGCACATCACTTCTAAGGTAAGGACAAATACAACTTTTAAATATTCTACAAATAAACCTGTTAAAGTCTGAAAAGATAATATACATGTACTCCAATGTACAGAATTATTTTTACGAGCAGGACAATGGAAACCTCAACATCCATTCATAGGTGGTTGGTTGAGCATCCATTGCTGCTTTAAACAAAAACCCTCTTATGTGGCAACTGAAATATACTGAGTGAAAATTCCAAGTCTGCACAACAGGATGCGTACTATAAGCCCATTCATGTAAAAAAAAATCAACGTATACATACACGCCTATAAGGATATTTGCAAGGAAGATTCACAAGACACATAAAAGTGGTTACCTTTGGGGAATGGCATAAAAAAACTATTTGCAGGGAACTCCCCGGCAGTGCAGTGGTTAGGACTCAGCACTTTCACTGCCATGGCCGGGGTTCAATCCCTGGCGGGGGAACTAAGATCCCACAAGCCGCGCTGCGCAGCCAAAAAGAAACCCAAACTATTTGCAGTTTGAACTTTTACCCTGAATGTGTGTAAGAAATGAATTGAAAGTCATTAGGATAAAGTTAATAGTTGTTTAAAGCGCTTTTCATTCAGAACTGAACTTCCAGTGTATTTACTTCACGGATCATAAAACCACTAAGCATAAGCAGCAGACCCTCCATCTATTTAAAGTAAGAATGATGTTGTGATTTTAAAAATAACTATAAAAGCTCGTGAATCTAGAAGAGGATTTGTCCCCCAATTTCATTACCTATGTACCAAATAAATTTTTGATCCGTAAGAGTATCTGGCTGAACATCCTTCACTGACTCTTATAAAAAATCTTCAATCACATGGTTGCAAAGAACTCCATATATAATCAACTTTGAGGATAGGGTCTGATAACGCACTTTACAGGAACTGGAAAATTTCTGCCCTTCCCTTGAAGTGTCTCAAATCGCATCTCAGGGCTTAGTATAACAACAGTCTTCTACAGAACCAAGTGTGCCTTACAGCTACACTGGTAAATGAACTTGCAGAGACATTTGAAATACTGTCTCTTGAAACTTTATCTACAGCTCCACATTTTGGAGGTCAGGAGCCAGAGGTTGTTAAAAAAAAAAGAGAGAGAGATTCAGGCTAGATTTAGTGAAATTAAAGGCTTAAACATATGGCATTGGCCCAGTTAGACAATGGAAGTCCCAGAACATCCCATTTATGAGACCACAAATCTCTGGAGATCAAACAAAATGTATCCGAAGGATGGGCAAACTAACGGTGCAAGCTGCTTAGAAAGAAATCCTAACGGCAACTTCACAAAACTGGGGGCGGAGGGGGCAGGGAAATCCGGCTTCTGATGTTAGGAACCAGAACGAGAAAGAGGACTAAATGTAAACAGGTGGAAAGAAGGCGAGAAGGCAAGGCACATTTCAATAGGAAGGGATGGGGAAGCGAGGGGCAGACGGTGTGTTAAGAGTGAGGGGCAGGAGAGAAGCAGGGGTGACGGGTCAGGGAGCAGCCAGGGTTTGGGGGACCACAGCGCTGGGCAGGGTGGGACCGCAGCTGGAAGGCCGGGGGAGGCGCCCAGAGGGATAAAGCGGGAAAGGGGCGAGGGGAGCCCCGGGGCCCGCCCCACACCCCACACCCCACACCCCACCCCGCCGCCCGGCTTCCCCATCTGGGCGGGGGCAGCTTGTCAGCAGCGGCCGCACGTGTGCGCGAGCGGCGACGGGGAGGCAACTGGCGCCGCGGCTGCAAGGGCCGGAAGGGCCCGGGGGGCACCGCTGGGAGCCGACGGCCGACTCACACGTGGGCTGCGCGGCCGCCGCCCGCCCGGCCCGGCCTGCGCCGCCGCGGCTGAGCGGCCAAGGCCCAGCGGGCGGCGTCGCGGGAAGGATCGGCGCGCCGGCCGGGGCGCGGAGTCGGGGGCCGGGGGGGGCGAGCTCGGTTACCTCTGCCTGTTTCCGGACCACATTGTCGGGGCTGAGCAGGTTTCCCAGGAGTAGGTAGAACTGTTGCTGCTCCGCCGCGCCGGCCGCCATTGCGCTAGGCGTGAGAGAGAGAAGGAGGGAGGGGAGACAGGAGCCGTGAGGCGCGCTGGCGGGCCGGCGGGAGGGGCGGGGGCGGGCCCAGCGCGAGGACCGGCACCAGCAGCTACGCGGGGCTGGGGGGCCGGGCGGGAAAGGGCGGGGCAAAGGGGAAAGGGGAGGACAGGGCGGGGCCTCGCGACCCCTCACCCCGCCGGGGCCGCCAGCGCCGGTGCCCCATTGGCCCTGGGTGCGAGGGGCGGGGCCGAGACCGTCTGCTCGCGGGCCGAGCCGATTGGCCACGCACCCTGCAGTGCCGTCACTGGCGGGGCGCGACCGACCGCCCGGCTTGGCGCGGGCGGTGGCGGGGCGGGGACGTGGTGGCTCCTGTGGCCGCGGCTTGCGTCGCGGGGAAAGCGGGAGGAGCCGGCTGGCGGGCCTGGCGGCGGTGAGGGGCGTGAGGCCCGGCTGGGGAGGAGGGGCCAGCTCCGGAGCGCGGGAGATTTCGGCGCCGCGGGCTGGCAAGTCTCCTCCCCTGCTGCCCGGCAGCCCCTCCCTGCGACCCGAGGAGCGCCCCCAGCCCCAGTCCCCCGGCCCCTGGAGCCCTAGACCCCCCCACCTCAGAGTGGAGTTCAAAATCCACTTCCTACTTTAATTCCACCCCCAGCTCCAGAGATCCCTCCATCAGTCAGACCCTCCGACCTCCCCAAGGGCTATGCCTCAGGCCGCCCCTTCCTCCCACCAGGCTCACCAGTGACTCACCCGGAAGAGGGGTTACTCAGGCCCAGACCCCCCCGCCAGGCCTACCCACTCCCAGCCCGCTGTCGTCCTCAGTGGCCACGTAGCACACTTGCCTCCCCCTCTTCCCACCCCAGGATCCTAGACTATTCCTTTGAATTCCTTGTTTTGGGGTCCCATTCTTTCAATGATAGAGGAAAGTTAAGACCCCCCCCGCCTTTCCTAAAGAAACACAGGCTTGTAGGGTTGATTTCTCAATAAATGTTTGATTCACATCCGTCCTTAGGGGCTCAGAGACCTCGTTTCAACTGAAGTAGACTAATGCATAGATAATACCCCAATCTGCCTTTTCTGGAGCTGCCAAAGGCTGAGGGAGCAGTAGTGTTCCAATCAAAGGGCACTTCTCTTGAGCCCCTACTATGTCCAATGCATTGGGTTAAGGTTGACGGTGGAGAAAATAACACAATTCATTTCTGCCTCAGAAAGACAGTTTCTAGTGAGAAGTTTCCGCTCTGAGTGCGATAGAGACTACTACACTTCTGGCCGCTCATAGTATTTAACTTAGGGAATTCAATTTCCTGTTGACTATTCTGTTGAGGTTCTGGTCTTTGAAGGTCCACTTAAAACGTTTGCTTTTGAATGAATGATAAACCTTGCCTGTACGTTAGAATCCAGGCCACTGTGTCCAGAATCCCTGGGATCCACATGAAATTGTGATTGCCAGCCAAGATATTGTAAAGGATTCTAACTGATTCGTGGAAAAAACTCCCTTAGAAAGTTTTATCTGTGACAGTGATAGGGTTCTCTATAAGAGGTCTGCCGACCTAGCTTGGTAGATTTGATGTTTCTTAGATGTGACAATTTGTCATTCTTATAATACATTTCTTCAAAGACAGACCATTATGTACATTAATTTGGGGTAGATTTTGGTTTTTTTGTTTGTTCTCTTTTTTTGCAGTGGGCATGTCTGGAGTTTGAGGAGGCTTTATTACCTCACCCAAGGTTATTAAGATTTGGGGGATTACATACTAAAACACCCATTTTAGTGACTAGTTACCAGTGAAGTAAGATGAGTTGCCTACACACTTGCTCAGAGGATGGCCTGATCTAACACCTGTTGTAATATGTGTTTTTATAGGCAATGACTGTGTAGATTACATATATTTGTTAAATAATTCTTAAATAATAGAAATTCTGACATAATTCTATGGATTTGTCTAAATAGGAAGCTTGTTTTTTGATGAGGCAAAAAAGCATAAAATTATTTCAGGCTAGAGACAAAACAAGTTAGTATTAGTGGTGACATCAACTGCTAGAATATGCAGTGACAGCCCATCCTTATTTTAATATTGTAAGCATCTAATCAAAAGGGAAGGAGGAGATTTTTAAGGGTAATGAATAAAGAGATTCCCTAATGGGAGAAATTCCTATAAACTTGGGGTGGATAACAGACATCCTGACAATTGAGACCAGTTTTGGTATCCAGAAAACCTATTAGGTGGGAACTGTCCTTTCAGCAGCAGGCCTGCCTGCCATTTTTGGAGAGTCTGTAATGCTCAGCCTTCTCGGAATTTATTGCACTTGAAACTGATTTCCCATGGAGAGAGTCCTGTTTGTTTTATGAGTGTTCTCTTCCCAAAAGAAAATAGCTCAGATATTGTATAAAGGCAGTTCATAAGAATAGACATTTATTTCCAAAGCAGATTAGATGGTATAAGGTAAAGAACCTTGAACTTGGATTGAATGGATTTGGGTCTTTAGTTTCTTACTAGTTATGTGAACTTGAGTAGGCACTTAATGTCTTTAAAGCTCAATTTCTCATCTATAAGATGGAATAATAATGGTTGTTAAGGTATGATATTACTAGTCACAAAAGTTCTAACATCAAATTATAATTGGAAATGAAATGGAGGCGCAGAAAACTTTTTGATCCTGCTCACTCCCGATTAGCTGCCTTTGCTTTGGGCGGATTAACTGGGAAAACAGCCAGCTCTTGATGCCTTTCTCTTTAGCTTATGAGACATCTATTAAGTTCTGGAGGTATATTTGCTAGGTTCAACTCCCTGTACAAAAGGGTGAGGTTGGAAAAATGGAAAACTGCAAGTTTCTCTCAACTGGGACCTGAAATCTAGGTAGTTTAGGATATTTGAAGTTTGTTACAAGGCACTGCACTGTCTGTCTGATCATGATATAATACTACAGGAGGCAAGACTCCTTAATGAGAGAGCATCAGAATCCTCTCTGGCTACTGCTCTTGGCTTTATGGGCTTCCATGTTGATGGGCATGTTCTAGAAATGGGAGGAGGCTGGAGAAATCAAGCCTATAAAACTTCTGTGAAAGCTTCTCTCAGCTGTGGTAGAATTTGGTCTTGCCTGTCATTTCTGGTTTGTCGGGTGCTGAATGTAAATAAAGTAAGATTCTCCCAAATGAACACTCTGTAATTTTTTTTAAGTTGCTCCAGGACTCCAAAGAACTACAGTTACTTGTCCTGGTAGTTGTGAGCACATGTACTTTCTGTATCACTACTTATTATGAGGGTCAGTTTACATGGTATAAATGAAAGTATTATAATCTGTAACTGTACACAGATTTAAGGTGATGGTGTTATTTACAGATGTTTGTATTAATAGTTAACATGATACAAAGAAAAAAGGTTGGCTTTGTTTCCTCATCTGTAAAATGGGAATAATACTTCTTCATAGGAGTGCTGTAAAAGGATAGTATTTGTAAATGCACATAGCATGGTGTCTGCATAGTAGTTACTCGGTAATTGTCAGCTATTATTAGTTAGATGGATTTGGGTGCTAAATAACAAATAGACCTTAAATAAGTAATTACTCTTAAAGCTACATGTGATATAAATGTGTAATCACAGTTGTGTGTGTATAAAATATAGATGTATATTTTCTATTAGTCTTTCAATTATGCAGAATAAAATAGTATGTGGATGGATTAAAGAATAGTTAATAGACACTGGGCTGATAAAGAAGATTTCTCTTTCCCGTACTGATGTTATCAGTTGCCTAGACAAGAGCCAGCAAAAAAGATGAGAACTGTTGAAAAGTTGTTTACTGAAAATAAAAAACCTGAACAGTTCACATTTCTTTAGCTGCTTTTTATCAAAATGTTCAAGCCCCTCTCTGGAGCAGTGAGTTTCAGTCAGAGCATGCCAGCCAGGGGTGAGTGAAACCTTATTCCCAAGGGCACTGCACACAATAGGCCCTCAGCAAATTGCTGAATGGAACACAGGCAGGGGAAATTTGGCCTCAGTTCCTTTTGCTCTCTCTCTCATAGTCTTACATACGAAATTCACCGCATGTCTGCGGGTGGTTGGATTCATTTTAGGGACGCAGTAGAATTTGGAGGCCAGGCTCACAGGCTCCAGAGCCAGCCAGCATGAGAGTTCAAATAATGGCTTCACAACGTACATGCTGCTTGATCTTGCCTAAGTTAATTAACTTTTCTTAGCCCCAGTTTCATCTTCTATGAAATAGAGATAATAGGAGTACCTTTCACCATGTTTTAAAATACCTGGCATAGAGCCTGGCATAGAGCAAACGCTTAATAAATGCTGTCTGTCATTACTAATGCAGATTGGAACCTCCAAAATTTGTAAATTTAATGCTGATTGCACATCTACCTGTTTATTACGTTTTTATACTCGTATTATATAAGCAATGCATAATAATTGCGGTTAAGAAAAAATTTTGGGGTTTGACTTGATCAGCTCAGAGGATTTCAAGGCCATTTTCAGCTTTAAATACTACAGTTGCACTGTCCAATGTGGCAGCCACTAGCCATTATGGCTATTGATCATTTGAAATGTGGCTAGTTCGCATTAAGGTGTGCTTTAAGTGTAAATTTCAAAGACAGTAGGAAATTAAGAATCATAATTTTATATTGGTCACATGTAGAAATGATACTATATTAGGTTAAATAAAATATATTATTATATTTACTAATAAGCTATCATTATTAACTATATTAATAAATTTGACTATTTTCTCTTTTTAATATATGGCTACTAGAAACTTTAAAATTTACGTATGTGATTTGCATTTGTAGTTCACATTATATTTTTATTGGACTGTGCTTTCCTAGAGAATAAAATAACCAACTAGCTAAACATAGGTGTCCTGAATACCTTTTTCATTTTAGATTTAGGAAGTGACTTGTCACCAAGTGAAAATCAGTTACCTTATAGGGCTTTCCGTTGCTTCCAGTTTTCCGAGTTGAGTCTCAGGGATTTGAAGACATGGTACAGCACTTTCTGAGCGTGTTCCTCGCTTAGGAATTTCCTTTCCCTGCTGGCTGGACATTAAATAGATTTGTGAACCTTTAGAAGGTAAGTAAGACTCCAAATTTGATCCTGTGGAATAAATCCTTATGGGTTAAATCAGGACTGGTTAAGAGATGGGGGAAGGAAGAATATCTTTTATAATTTTGATGTTGATTATTTTCATTTAATGTGGTAAGTGGGTTTAAAAACCACAGTTTAGTTTTTAAGTTTAATGTTTTTTCTTAGAACACAAATAGGGTGAAAATAAGAGAATGGAAAAAGATATACACACAAACAGTATCCAAAAGAGACTGAAATGACTATATTAATGTCAGACAAAATAAATTTTAAGAAAAAATTGTTGTCAGAGACAAAGGAGGACATTTTATTATGATAAAAGTGTCAATCAATCAGGAAGACTTAACAATTATAAACACATGTACCTATCAACAGAGCCCCAAAATACGTGAAGTAAAACTTGACAGAACTGAAGGGAGAAATTCAACAAAATAGTTGGAGACTTCAATTTCCACTTTCAATAATGGATAGGACCACTAGGCAGAAGATTGACAGGAAATAGAAGACCTAACATATCTATCTGTAAGACACTCCATCCAATGACAGCAGAATATACATTCTTCTCAAGTGCATAGGGAACATTCTCCAGGATAGATCTTATGTTAGACCATAAAACAAGCCTCAGTATGTTTAAAAGGATTGGAATCATATGAAATATGTTCTCCATCCATAGTAAAATGAAATTAGAATTCAAGAACAAAAGGAAATTCACAAATAAGTGGAAATTAATCATCACCCTCCTAAATAACAAATGGCTTGGAGAAGTCACAAGAGAAATTAGGAAATACTGAGATGAATGAAAATGAAAACATAAGATACCAAAACTTATGGGATGTAGTGAAAGCAGTTCCCATAGGGAAATTCAGAGTTGTAAGCATCTTCATTAAAAAGGACAGACCTCAAATCAATAATCTAATCTAGTTTCTTAGAAACTAGAAAAGGGGCAAACAAAACCTAAAGCAAGCAGAAGAAATAATAAACAAGAAAAGGAAATAAATGAAGTAGGAAATAGAAAAACAATACAGAAAAAAAAGTTGTTTCTTTGAACACATCAAAAAAAATTGACAAACTTTGGGCTAGAGTGACCAGGAAAAAAGAAGACTCAAATTACTAAAATCAGAAATAAAAGAGGACATCACTACCAAACTTTCAGAAATAAAAAGAATTATAAAGGAATGCTATGAACAATTGTATGCTAACAAATTAGATAACCTAGACGAAATGGGAAAATTCCTAGAAAATCCCAATTTCGAAAGTGAATTCAAGAAATAGAAATCTGAATAGACCTGTAACAAAGAACTGAATAGAATTAATAATTAAAAAGACTTGTCACAAAATTCCAGGACTAGATGTCCTCACTGTAAATGAATGTTCTACCAAACATTCAAAGAAGAGTTAGCACCAATCTTTCTTAAACTCTTCCAAAACTTAGGAGCAGAGTGAACACTTATTTTATGAGGCCAGTGTTAACCTGATACTAACACCAAAGAAAAATAGCTCAGAAAAACTATGTACAAGGCTTCCCTGGTGGCGCAGTGGTTAAGAATCCACCTGCCAATGCAGGGGGCGCAGGTTCGAGCCCTGGTCCGGGAAGATCCCACATGCCGCAGAGCAACTAAGCCCGTGCGCCACAACTACTGAGCCTGCGCTCCAGAGCCCGCGAGCCACAACTACTGAAGCCCGTGTGCCTAGAGCATGTGCTCCGCAACGAGAAGCCACCGCAATGAGAAGCCCACACACCACAATGAAGAGTAGCCCCCACTCGCTGCAACTAGAGAAAGCCCACGCACAGCAACGAAGATCCAATGCAGCCAAAAACAAATAAAATAAATAAATTTAAAAAAAAAGAAAACTACATACCAGTATAAATATTGATGCAAAAATTCTCAACAAAATCATAGAAAATTGAATCCAGCAACATATAAAAAGGATTATATATCATGACCAAGTGGAATTTATCCCAGGAATGCCAGGTTAGTATATAAGAAAATCAATCAATGTAATATACTAATAGAATAAAGTACAAAGATCACATGATCATCTCAGTTGATGCAGAAAAAGTGTTTGACAGAATCCAACACCCTTTCATGATTAAAAAAACCCCAACAAAACACTCAACAAAATAAGAATAGAAGAAAACTTCCTCAACCTGATAAAAGCCATCCATGAAAAACCCACAGCTAATATCATACTTACTGGGAAAAAAATGAATGCTTTCTTCCTGAGATCAAGAATAAGACAAGAATGTCCATTCTCACAATTTCTTTTCAACATTGTACTGGAGATTCACAGATGACCTGATCTTGTATAGGAAAAAATCCTGATGAATTCACAAAAATGCTATTAGAATAAATGAATTCAGCAAGGTTGCAGGACACAAGATCAATATACAAAAATCCATTATATTTCTATACACTAGCAATGACCAATCAAAAAAAATGAAATTAAGGAAATCCCATTTATAATAGCATCAAAAAATAATATAATACTCATGAACAAATTTAACAAAAGAAGTATAACACTTTCATGAAAATCATAAAATATAGCTAAAAGAAATTTATGAAGACCTAGATAAATGGAAAGACATCCCATATGCATGGATTGGAAGACTTAATATTAAGATGGCAATACTCCCCAAACTCATCTATAGATTTAAGGCAACACCTATCAAACTTTCAACTTCTTTTTTTTTTTTTCAGAAATGGACAAGCTGATCCTAAAATTCGTATGAGTTGCAAGAGACTACAAAGAACCAAAAGAATCTTGAACAAAACAAAATTGGAGGACTCACACCTTGATTTTTAAGCTTACCACAAAGCTACAATAATCAAAACGCTGTGCTACTGGCATAAGGATAGACCCATAGATTAATGAGAATAAATAGAGAATCTAGAAATAAACTTTCTATTTGTGGTCAGTTGATTTTTGACAAGGGTGCTGTGATGGTTCATTTTGTTTCAACCTGACTAGGCTATGGTGCCCCGTTGTTTGGTCAAACACTAGTCTAGATGTTGCTGTGAAGGTATTGTGGATGTAAGTAACATTTACAATTAGTTGATCTAAGTAAAGCCCATTACCCTCCATAAGGTGAGTGAGTCTCATTCAACCAATGGAAGGCCTTGATAGCAAAGACTGAGGTTTACAGAGAAAGAAGCAATTCTGCTTCAAGACTGCAACATAGAAAAACCTGCTGGCTTCCTTTGCAAATTTCAGACTCCAGACTACAAAATCAACTTTTATCTGAATTTCCACTTGTTGGCCTGCCCGACGATTTCAGACATGCCAGGCCTAACAATCATGGTACCTAATTCTTTAAAATAAATCTCTCTATAATATATCCTAATGGTTCTTTGGAGAATGCTGATGTATATAGGTACCAAGACCATTCAGTGTGAAAGAACAGTCATTTTAACAAAGGTTGCTGGTACAAGTGGATATCCACATGCAAAAGAATGAAGCTGGACTGCTACTTTGCACCGAATACAAATCTCAAAATGAAGCACAGACCTCAATGTGGGAGCTAGAGCTATAACATTCTCAGAAAAACACATAAGACCAAATCTTCATGGCCTTGGATTAAGCATGGGTTTCTTAGACATGACACTAAAATCACAAAAAGACAAAGGAAAAAAAATAGAAAAATAGGACTTTAACGTTTGTGCTTCCAAGGAAGCCATCAGGAAAGTGAAAAGACAATCCATAGAATGGGAGAAATATTTGCAAATCAAACATCTGATAAAGGACTTGAATCGGAATGTATAAAGAACTTCTACAATTCTATAGCAAAAAAACAACGCAATTAAAAAACGGCAAAATATTGAATAGACACTTCCTCAAAGAAGATATATGAATACAGATAGCTAATAAGTACATCAAAAGATGCTCAACATCATTAGTTATTAGGGAAATGTAAATCAAAACCGCAATGAGATACCACTTCATACCCACTCAGATGGCTATAATAAAAAAGACAATAGCAAGTGGTGGTAGAGAGATTGGTGGAGACATTGGAACCCTCATACACTGCTGATGGGCACATAAAATGGTGCAGTCAATTTGCAAAACAGCTTGGCAGTTCTTTAAAAGTTAAACGTAGAACTACCATATGACTCAGCAATTCTACTCAAGTGTGTACTCAGGTGATGTGGAAACATATGTCTACACAAAACTTGTATCAATACATGAATGGTCATAGCAACATTATTCATAAGAGCCAAAAAGGATTAACAATCCAAATGTCCGCCAACTGACAGAACAGATAAAATGTGGCTTATCTATACAACGGGATATTATTCGGCAATGAAAAGAAACGAAGTACTGACACATGGCACAACATGGATGAACCTTAAAAACTTTATAAGTGAAAGAAACCTGACATAAAAAGTCACATTTTTTTGGTTACATTGATCTGAAATGTCCAGAATCAGCAAATTCAGAGAGACAGAATGTGGATTCGTGGTTGCCAGGAGCCTGGGGGAGGGGAGGGGGCAGGAGAGGAAGGGAGGGAATGTGGAGTGACTAGTCATGGGTATGGAGTTTCTTTGGGGGGATGAAATGTTCTGGAATGTGAGGGATGCACAACTCCTGTAAATATACTAAACACTCAATTGTACACTTTAAAAGAATGAACTTTATGCTATGTGAATTATATCTCAATAAAGCTGGTATTTTAAAAAGTGCTTTTTCTTAGAGAGCTGAAGGAAATTGATGCAGATCTCAATTACTGATTTTTTTCCCTATTTTTTCTATTTTTCCACAATATATTTAGCTCCGTTCAGAATACGTGGATGGTAACATTCATAACCCTCAAACCTTCTGAGCATTCCTGAGCCAATACGTGGGGCGAAGAGGAGATCCAGATGAGACGTAGCCTGTATATTTTCCTCTCCATTTACTTGCAATTTATGGCAAGTACCTTACAGTTTGGACACAATGACATACACATTTTACCTCATGCATTATGATAACATACATAATGGAATATTAATTGTGACATCAATGCACAGCTCAAACTTGCATCCACTGGCAGGATAGATTTTTAACTGTCTTCAGTTAATAAGGAAGAAACAAACAAAAGAACTTCATAATAGTTCATATTCCTCAATTCTACCCACGCTACATGTAGTACCTCTTCATACCCTATTTTACTATATTAGTATTTATTTAACAAACATTTCCCTTGGTCATTTATTTAGCAAATATTTAATGGCACCTTCTCTGAAGTGGGCACTGCAGGGGTGCGTATGAGCAAGTGGAACTTCACAGAGTTTACAATCCTTTGAACGAAGCCAGACAATAAAGTAAACTGAGTAGATCATTTCTTATTGTGACACATGACAAGAAGAGTATAATGGGATCATGAATGACGGAGGAGGAGTTGGGTCTCCACCCAGAGGACACAGTCTTTTGAGGGGAGGTGATGTTTGAGCTGAGACTTGAATGATGAGAAGACACATGAAGAAACGGGGGAAATCCCCCAAGCAGAGGAAACAGCGAGCACAAAAGCCCCGAGGCAAAAAGAGAGTCTGGTGTGTTCCAGCCAGGGAAGAAGGGTACAGCTAGAGGGGAGTCAGCTGTGAGGAAAGGGGCTAGGAGGTAAGCAGGGGCTAGATGACCCAGGGGCACTGTGATAGTTCAGTGGTGTGCCGTATTCTAAGTGGAATGGGAAGCCAACGGGTTAAGTCAGGAATGTGACCTGAAAAACAGTTTCAAAAGATCATTCTGGCTGCTATATAGGAAACAGACTGTAGGAGAGAAGTGAGAAAGCTGTGTGAGCATTAGGAAGTCACTGTAGTACTCGAGGTCAGCGAAGGTGCTGGCTTGGATCAACAGAGATCATGTCTGAGGTGGTCAGATTTAGATAGTATTCTTTTGAAAATACATCAGGACGCAGGGTGCAGAGGCAGATCCAAGTTTTATGGGATCTAAAATGTACACAATCTGAGGGCCCTCTGTAAGAAAAATTAAAATCTGAACAGAAAATGAGGTTCCCTGCAAGGCTTCTATGCAAGTGAAGGGCCCGGCAGCTGAAGCTTCATGAGCTTCATGGTAGGTCCTCCTCTGATGGGGGTGAGAAAGAGGAATCAAGGATGCCTAGGTTTGGAGTCTGAGCACCGGTGATGTCATTAAGATGACCTGTTTGGGGTAAGGTCTGGAGAGAAGAAAACAAGAGTTGGGTTTTGTTCATGGTGAATTTGAGATGCCACTAGGCGTTCGAGTGATGATGTCCGGCAAGTAGTTGGACAGAGGGGTCAGGACATCAGGAAGAGGGCAGGGCTGGAAATATCAACTTCAGTCATCACATTCATGACATGTAAAGGTGTGGAAGTGGATGACATTGCCTGGGGAAGAGAGAAGGCGGCCAAGGACTCAGCCCTGAGACATCCCAACACTAGCGGTCAGGCAGAGGAGGTTTCTAATTCATTAATAATACAAATGTAATCATAAGAGAGAACTGGCACATTGAACATGTCACCTTATATTCGAATTCCCTTTGATCTCTGGTTGCAAGGGCCTTTTAACACCTAGGAGTCCACTAATGAATGTAAAGATAGTCGGAAGAACAAGTAGGCACAAATGTTAAAGAGAAGGTCAATTGCACAGCATTTTATTTGAGGGAATTATTTTTATTTTTCATATTTCAGGAAAAGTAGTAGTGGTGGTGCTGCTAAGGAAATACTATTTTCTCTAAACCTTCAACCATTCAGCCCTCCTACAGTCCCATCTACTTCTCCACCTCTCACTTAGAAATCACGCTTTAAACAATATGGAATTCAAATAATTCTTTAAAGAATTAGATCACATTGATATCTAAGATGTCAGATGCTGTCCTCTTCCCATCTCAATCTAAGCTCTTATCGAATTTTTGTTCACACTTAAGTTTTTGCTCGGTCATCAGAGATAATAGCCCAGGCCCTTTTAAGGAACGTAGAAAGGAAGTGGGCAAAGCAGGAATGTGTTTTAATATCTATCTGCCATGTACAGTAAGAGTGATATTGGAAACATGTTAGAAAAATGCTAGTGTTACATGGATCCAGCTCTACCACAGGCCAAATATTTCCTCTTAAACCTAATTACAGATAGCAAATCTTGATAGAACTTAGCTTAAGATGGGAATATTGGTACTTGTATCTAAACACCATCATTATAAAGGGATTCCATTATATGTTACAAATCAGGCTTGTTATAATCAGTCTTCTCTGTGTATATGTGTATGTGTGTGTGTGTGTGTGTGTGTGTATAATTTCATATGGTGATAGGTTATAAGACATATTAAACCAAGGTAAGGAGATAGAAAGTGAAAGAGGTACTATTTTTAATAGGGTAGTCAAGGAAGACCTTTCTGGAGAGGTGACATTTTAGCGCCCAAGAATGGACTGCTTCATGGAAATTACTTTTCAGAAAGAGAAACGTTATTTAAAAGATTCATATTACAAATGCTCAACCATTTTTTAGATCAGATTTTAAAATTCATAATAATAGCTAACGAGCTTTTGATCTCTCTGTGTTTGTGCTAAGCTTCTGTATTTTAATCTCATTTGATCTTCATCTTCAACCAATGAGGCTTCAACCATTTTGTCAAGAAAAAGTACATTGGGGTCAGGATCAAACTGGTTCCAGCTACAGCTCCACCACTAACCAGCTGTGATGCTGACCTGGGCCCTCAGTGCTTCCCTAGGTCTCCATTTCCTCACCTGTAAATTGGGATAGTTGGGCGAGATCCCAAGGGCATCTTTCCAGCTCCAACATTTGAGGGTAATTAAGTCAATTATCGCACTGTGTTGAAATAGATGACTACAGAGGCCACTTAGAGTCGCTTGTCCTGAAACAAAACTGCTCTGTGTCTCTGGGATTTGAGGTCTTATATCTGCCTGCTTTTTAGAAGTTTTTTCTTTTCTTCTTCTATTTTTTCTTCTTCCATTCTTCCTGTCAGTCAGCTGCCACTTCTTGTAGCGGCCAACGTAAAATGACAGCTGCCTCTACTTGTCAGCTGCTCTGATCATCTGGTTTGCTATGTGCTCTGGAGACTAAATAACCAAGGACATTAAATGGTATATGGAATAGGCAAAGCTGAGCATATTTTCAGTAGAGTCCCATGCATGAGCTTTACAATTGGCCACTTAGGTATTTTTCATTTAGGGGTTAACTGTGTTCCAGAAGCTTAACTCTGCTAAGATGCTGACACAATGCCCCGGCACAAAGCTGTCTCTTACTGCTAGTGTTATGGAGGTTCCAACATATATACATATAAACACAAGTGACAGAGCAATGAAGCAAAACTGTTTAGGAAGGTCTAAATTAGACTTTATATAATAAAAGCATTGCCATTGACAAGTCCCCTGTATCTAATTCTTTTCTCTGTAATTGTGGCTTTTTTATACCTAGTTAGGGGGCTAAGTTCTCAGAGAAGCATTTGAGTAAGGTAGTCCATCAAGTAAGTAGTCTTCTGACTACTTAGTGATTTAGTTTTCCCACAATAAAAATGAATTATGTTTTTCCTCATTTACCATTTCCTGTGGTCCCAGAAAATTAAGCTAACTTGTCCTCAGCCTCTGAGAGGAAACAGCCAGAATGTATAGAGGCCTAAGATGGGAACTCTGAAGATTTTAAACAGAACTTATTTTGAGACGCTTGAGAAATTAAGGAATCAAACTGCTTTTAAGTACTTATTTTTCTGTAGGAAAGCGGGGTAGAAAATCCTGGTGGATTGGATTTTGATTCATGGGTGAATAGAAGGTGAAATGATCAAGAAGTGAATATGAGAATTGTAGAAGAAAACAGTAGGAGATTTTTGTTTTAAAGGAAATAAAGAATGCAATTAACAGGGGCCAGAGACAGAACCAAATATATCTGCTAGTTTTAGTCTTACTTGGGTGCTGCAAGGATCCTGATCAGGGAAAACAGCTGTGCCCATTCATGGGTCCCGGAAAGGTTTTTCTCCAGAACCACCTAAATGAAATAAAAACTCATTTCTAACTCTTTCAGAATGACTACTGAGATCAGTAGGACAATAGCCTACATTTTTTGGAGCAACTCTAATCAAGTGATGTTTCCTTAAGTCCACGGAGGCAGTCACCAGCTAATTTAAAACACAATATCAAGGAACAACTTGCAATCATTGAATTCGCATTCTCTCATTCTTGGTTTCTGTCTAGTCCCGTTCTCAGAATCATTTTTTCTGGCCCTTCCTCTCTCGTCGGAACCACGACGGGGACTCCGGATGGTGAGAGAGCGAAAAGGTCCTCCAGGATCTCACACAGAAAGACTTGCCCTCCAGAATCACCCTAATTTGTCCCTCAGTGTGGATTGATAAGTTCTTACATTTTTTTCATCTAAATCTCAGGTCTGGGGATGACTTACCTTAGTCCAAGCTATTCTCAGCACTATAGTTGCTCCAGTCGTGGGATGTCATTAATCCCACAGTTCCAACCTCATGGCTCAGAAACATCACCATGGAGACCTCTGACTACAATTGTGACCCGCTGCAGGTCAGCAGTGCCATGCTGCTGGCCCACTTCAACTTGCCTGCCATACAAGCTTTCCAGGTGGCTCGTTCATTCAGATGTTATCGGCTGACCTAACTGTCCCCAAAGCCACAGAAGGGACAGGAGCTCTGGCCTTTGAGAACTCAAAACATGTGGTTGGGGGTTACTAGGACCCCAAATGTATCAGCAACTTCAGCTTTGAAACTACTCAGTTTCTTTACCTAGGATTTCAATTCTATTCCACTATTCAATACTAAAAACAGAAACTCATCTCTCAAACGGACAAAGATAAATTTATATAGAAGCAAAAGGAAATTCCCTGTTAAATAAGTTTATGGCATTTCGGTCTGTTTAAGTTCTTATAGGATATATTGATTTATCAGATTTGGCCTCCATTGTCTTGGTCCTTGATGACCACTACATTTAATATTTCTTCATTCTGTTTCTTAATTTTCATCGATAATTAATGAAAATCAAACTTTTTGGTTTCTGAAATTGTTTCATAAGACACATGCAGATCCCTTTACAAAGGTTGGTTTTTTTTCTTGGTAAAATATGAGGTCTAAGCACTTTCAAGGTCTCTCTGCAAATCCTGAAAGTTCTTTGGTGCAATTCCCTGCTTCTTTGTCCTCACTTCCATCACGTGTTGTTTGTTCTGACGTTATGGCTGGTGGGCAGGGGTCATGGCAGTGAGGTACCCTCATGGCGTTTTGCTTAAGGATCCTACCAAGAGTCCAAAACCAGAAGTTTTGCAGGTTAAGAGGCAAGGACTGAATGGTTACAAACTGATTGTAAGATGTATGATGAACGTATTAAAAGAATGAATTCCAGCCATTCCTTCAGTCCCTGGGAAATTGACCAGTTGCTGGCTGACCTCAGCTGCCCTGGCTGACCTTTGGACATTTCAAACCTACACCAAAGACTGGAATATGGGGAATATCTATTGATCTCTTCATCAGCAGGTACAACAGGTGGAAAACAGTTGAGTAAGGAGCATCATGGTGGATAAGGTAGGCTAGAAAATCAGCTATAGGAGAACTGGGGTGGACGTTTTGCCTTACATTCCACGTTAGTCACAGATGAGCTGTGAGAATCTTGGATAATCAGAAAACTCCATGATCTCTTCTTTTTCTTTTTAAGATGTAAACCTTCTAATGATTACTTAGATATGGTGTCATTCTTTAGTTAACAATAGGTTTAGATCCTTCAAGCTGTTCATGTAGCCTTCACCATTTTACTACTATTTGAGATGGAGATGGGGAGGTTAGTGGTGGATAATGCAAATGTCTTTTGTTTTTGAAAAAAGAAAAACTCCTGTCATTATTTCCTAACTATTCAGTGAGCTCATACTGTGTTCAAGTGATCAACTGTGGTGGCTTCACCTGCCCCAGGTCATACCTTTATACCCTAAAATCTCAAACCACTACATCTACCCACTCACAAACTGGTACATACTTGTTTCCTTCCTACCATCGTTAGCCTTATTTTGGGGAAGGTAGAGCCTGCAGACCTTAAAAAAAATTTAAAAAATTTTAAATGTTCATCTTTAAATTAAGCAACATAATAACTCAGAGGAAGGGAGTGGTCTGGAAGCAAAGCGCTGGCTTCCCCTCCCAAGGCTGCACCCTTCATGAACATGTCTATACTGAGACCCTGCTGAATTGCTTTTCTTGGGATGTATATCTTCATGCTACATCATACATTTGGTGAAACAACTCAGCTGTGCTCTTAGCTGGTTGAAGATGGATCACCCCATAACGTAATTCAGACAAAAGCTGGGTTTATTTTTTCAAAGGCCATGGGAAATTAAGCACATTTGTCCACTGGCTCATTTCTGGGCCAGGTTTTGCACCAATATGGAAGCCTGTTTGGCAGGACTTACCACTGCAACAGAGGACTTTCCCGAAATGCATCTTGATAGCTCTTTTAACTCGAAAGTTCATCTCTGCGGGAAGTGGGGACCTTTTGCTACATTTTATCCTTCACCTTCCATTCTATAAAAATCAAATTTAAGATAGGAAAATGCTTCCAAATTGTAGATTCATGGAACTAGAAAGAATTGGTACAATTCAAATTCATACAACTAGGACTCATATAATTCAGGTAATAGAAGACTGGATCTGAAGCAACCAAGAGATTAAGAATCTAATCTACACTTAACCTTTCAAAAAGAAATTTTTTCATGAGCAAAGGATCTGAATAGACCCTTCTCCAAAGATGACATACAAATCACCAATAAACACACAAAAAAATGCTCTACATCTAATCATCAGGGAAGTGAGAATCAAAACCACAGTGAGATACCACTTCACAGTCACTAAAATGGCTAGAATCAAGAAGTCATAATAACAATGTTGGTGAGAATGTGGAGAAATTGGGACCCTCTTACACTGCTGTTGGGAATAAAAATGGTGCAGCTACTTTGGAAACTGTCTTGCAGTTCCTTGAAAGTTAAACATAATTGTTATCATTTGACCCAGTCATTCCACATCTCGGTATATACCCAAGAGAAATAAATACATATGTCTACACAAGAACTTGCACATGAATGTTCTTAGCAGCATTATTCACAAAAGTCAAAGGTGGAAACAATTCAAATACCTATCAACGGATGAATAGATAAACAAAATGTGGTATATCCATGCAATGGAGTATTATTTGGCAATCAAAAGGAATGAAGAACTGATATGTGCTACGACATAAATGAACTTTGAAAACATGATGCTAAGGAAAGAAGACAGTCACACAAGACCACATACTATATGATTCCACTTACATGAAATGTTCCAAATAGGTCAATCTATAGAGACAGAGTAGATTAGTGGCTGCCTATGGCTAGGAGAAAGGGGGGGACAGGGAGTGATAACTAAAAGGTATGGGTTTTTTTTGAGTTGATGACAATGTTCTAAAATGGATTATATTTATGGTTGCACAACTGTGAATATACTAAAAAACGTTGACTTTTACACCTTAAATAGGGGAATTGAGTGGTATGTGAACCATATCTCTAGGTTTCCTATCTCAGTTTTTAATCATCCTGGCTGCCAGAAAATTCTTTTTCATATTTATCCTCATTCTTTTTGCTCAGTCTAAGCAAAACTCATTCCCTCTTGTTTTTTTTTTTTTCCTGTTTTGTTTTGGTATAGACAGACAGAAGTAAAAAACGTCCTTATTAAACTTCCTGAATCATAGTTCTTGTAATACTCAGAGGTCAGTATTAAATTAGCTGTTCTGAGCAAACAATGTTGGTGCCTTTTACCTTTTCTCATAAGATCCATTTTTACACCACTGCTTACCTTGGAGCTTCTTAACCACTCCGGGCCTCATATTCCTAATCTATAAAATGAGAGTGTTGGACTAGATCTTAGAGACACCGTCCAGCTCTGAAGTTCTGTGAAAATGTCAATATCCTTTGAGAAAGCTGGACACATAAAAGACAGATATTTTCCTGAGCCACTGTAGGTATAACTATAATCAACTATGAAAAGAATATGGAAATGGATTGAAGTAGCCATGCTTTAAAATAAGTGAACACAGCATGAAGTGGACACAGCAAAAGACTAAGTCAGGTAACTTGATTTCTGCTTTTATGACTCGTGGTGAGAATTTGGAGAAGTCACATGACCGCTTGCATACATTTTCTTTTATGTAAAATGGGCTTCATGTAACCTGCATAGCTCCCTCTAAGAAATGTTTCCGTATAATGAGTAAATAAGCAAATATTGTAATGCAAAGATTTTAACAATTGTTTATAGATGTATAATTCAAAACACAAATGCTGTCATTGAAAGACTTCTTTCCTTGGAGAAAATTTATGTCACCTAATTTTGGGGGTTGTCATTTTACTTTGGTCTCATCATCTCCTCTTAAAACATAATGAATATGGCATAGTAAAAAATAAAGCAAGGGACTTCCCTGGTGGCACAATGGTTAGGAATCTGCCTGCTAATGCAGGGGACATGGGTTCGAGCTCTGGTCTGGGAAGATCCCACATGCTGCAGAGCAACTAAGCCTGTGCACCACGGCTGCTGAGCCTGTGTTCTAGAGCCCGCGAGCCACAACTACTGAAGCCCACATGCATGAGCCCGTGCTGCGCAACAGGAGAAGCCACCACAATAAGAAGCCCGTGCATCACAATGAAGAGTAGCCCCAGCTCGCTGCAACTAGAGAAAGCCCGCACGCAGCAATGAAGACCCAATGTAACAAACAAACAAACAAAAAAAAGCAAGCATGGAAATAAAAGCATAATGAAATTATGATAAATGTGAACAAAGCTAAGAAGAACATAAAAAATTAACAAAATATTTTCCTTTCAAATTTGGCCTTCTAAAAAGTCTACGTTAATTATAAAAATTGTTAAGCATATTTCTAGTTGACCTTCTGCCCACCTCTCTAATGATTTCACCGTGAAGTTGTCTTATCTTTTTGGTCAAATCTCAGAAACCAGAAGTTAAGGGACCATGTCTAATTTCTCCTTTGTAACATCTCAATGCCTAAAACAATGCAGGTCCCTGGTATTTACTGAGGAAATACTGATGTTATTTGTTGCCTTGTAATAGAAGAGGTTTAACTGCTAAATGAAAATGTGACAATAAAAATTTTGCAGTCCAGCACTACATAATGATCAAGGGATCAATCCAAGAAGAAGATATAACAATTATAAATATATATGCACCCAACACAGGAGCACTTCAATACATAAGGCAACTGCTAACAGCTATAAAAGAGGAAATCAACAGTAACACAATAATAGTGGGGGACTTTTAACACCTCACTAACACCAATGGACAGATCATACAGACAGAAAATTAATAAGGAAACACAAGCTTTAACTGACACAATAGACCAGATAGATTTAATTGATATTTATAGGACATTCCATCCAAAACAGCAGATTACACTTTCTTCTCAAGTGCACATGGAACATTCTCCAGGATAGATCACATCTTGGGTCACAAATCAAGCCTCAGTAAATTTAAGAAAATTGAAATCACGTCAAGCATCTTTTCCGACCACAATGCTATGAGATTAGAAATCAGTTACAGGGAAAAAAACAAACAACACAAACACATGGAGGCTAAACAATACGTTACTAAATAACCAAGAGATCACTGAAGAAATCAAAGAGGAAATCAGAAAATACCTAGAGACAAATGACAATGAAAACGTGATGATCCAAAACCTATGGGATGCAGCAAAAGGAGTTCTAAGAGAGAAGTTTATAGCAATACAAGCCTACCTCAAGAAACAAGAAAAACCTCAAATAAAAAATCTAACCTTACACCTAAAGAGACTAGAGAAAGAAGAACAAACACAACCCAAAATTAGTAGAAGGAAAGAAATCACAAAGATCAGATCAGAAATAAATGAAATAGAAACAGAAAAAATAGCAAAGATCAATAACACTAAAAGCTGGTTCTTTGAGAAGATAAACAAAATTGATTAACAATTAGCCAGACTCATCAAGAAAAAGAAGGAGAGGACTCAAATCAATAAAATTAGAAATGAAAAAGGAGAAGTTACAACAGACACCACAGAAATACACAGCATCCTAAAATACTACTACAAGCAACTCTATGCCAATAAAAGGGACAACCTGGAAGAAATGGACAAATGCCTAGAAAGGTATAATCTTCCAAGACTGAACCAGGAAGAAATAGAAAATATGAACAGACCAATCACAAGTAATACAACTGAAACTGTGATTTAAAATCTTCCAACAAAGAAAAGCCCAGGATCAGATGGCTTCACAGGTGAATTCTATCAAACATTTAGAGACGAACTAACACTCATTCTTCTCAAACTCTTCCAAAAAACTGCAGAGGAAGGAAGACTCCCAAACTCATTCTACGAGGCCACCATCATCCTGATACCAAAACCAGACAAAGATACTACAAAAAAAGAAAATTACAGGGCTTCCCTGGTGGTGCAGTGGTTGAGAGTCTGCCTGCTGATGCAGGGGACACGGGTTTGTGCCCTGGTCCGGGAAGATCCCACATGCCGTGGAGTGGCTGGGCCCATGAGCCATGGCCGCTGAGCCTGTGCGTCCAGAACCTGTGCTCCGCAACGGGAGAGGCCACACAGTTAGAGGCCCGCGTACCGCAAAAAAAAAAGAAAATTACAGACCAATATCTTTAATGAATATAGATGCAAAAATCCTCAACAAAATACTAGCAAACAGACTCCAACAACACATTAAAAGGATCATACACCATGATCAAGTACGATTTATCCCAGGGATGCCAGGATTCTTCAATATACACAAATCAATCAATGTGATACTCCATATTAACAAATTGAAGAATAAAAACCATATGATCATCTCAATACATGCAGAAAAAGCTTTTGACAAAATTCAACACCCATTTATGATAAAAACTCTCCAGAAGGGGGCTTCCCTGGTGGCGCAGGGGTTGAGAGTCCACCTGCCAATGCAGGGGACACGGGTTTGTGCCCCAGTCCGGGAGGATCCCACATGCCATGGAGCGCCTGGGCACGTGGGCCATGGCCTCTGAGCCTACGCATCTGGAGCCTGTGCTCTGCAACGGGAGACGCCACAACAATGAGAGGCCTGCGTACTGCAACAAACAAACAAAACTCTCCAGAAAGTGGGCATAGAGGAAACCTACCTCAACATTATAAAGGCCATATATGACAAACCCACAGCAAACATCATTCTCAATGGCGAAAAACTCAGAGCATTTCCTCTAAGATCAGGAACAAGACAAGAATGTCCACTCTTGCCACTATTATTCAACATAGTTTTGGAAGTCCTAGCCTTGGCAATCAGAGAAGAAAAAGAAATAAAAGAATACAAATTGGAAAAGAAGAAGTAAAACTGTCACTGATTGCAGATGACATGATACTATACATAGAAAATCCTAAAGGTGCCACCAGAAAACTACTAGAGCTAATCAATGAATTTGGTAAATTTGCAGGGTACAAAATTAATGCACAGAAATCTCTTGCATTCCTATACACTAACCATGAAAAATCAGAAAGAGAAATTAAGGAAGCAATCCCATTCACCATTGCAACAAAAAGAATAAAATACTTAGGAATAAACCTACCTAAGGAGGTAAAAGACCTGTACTCAAAACTATAACACTGATGAAATAAATCAAAGATGACGCAAACAGATGCAGAGATATACCATGTTCTTGGACTGGAAGAATCAATACTGCGAAGATGACTATACCACCCAAAGCAATCTACAGATTCAATGCAATTCCTATCAAATTACCAGTGGCATTTTTTACAGAACTAGAACAAAAAAATCCTAAAGTTTGTATAGAGACATAAAAGACCCCAAATAGCCAAAGTAGTCTTGAGGGAAAAAAAACGGAGCTGGAGGAATCAGACTCCCTGACTTCAGACTATACTACAAAGCTACAGTAATCAGGACAATATGGTACTGGCATAAAAACAGAAATATAGATCAATGGAACAGGATAGAAAGCCCAGAGATAAACCCACACACCTATGGTCAACTAATCTATGACAAAGGAGGCAAGGATATACAATGGAGAAAAGACAGCCTCTTCAATAAGTGGTGCTGGGAAAACTGGACAGCTACATGGAAAAGAATGAAATTAGAAAACTCCCTAACACCATACACAAAAATAAACTCAAAATGGATTAGAGACCTAAATGTAAGACTGGACACTATAAAACTCTTAGAGGAAAGCATAGGAGGAACACTCTTTGACATAAATCACAGCAAGATCTTTTTTGATCCACCTCTTAGAGTAATGGAAATAAAACCAAAAATAAACAAATGGTACCTAATGAAACTTAAAAGCTTTTGCAAAGCAAAGGAAACTACAAACAAGACGAAAAGACAACCCCCAGAATGAGAGAAAATATTTGGAAATGAATCAACAGACAAAGGATTAATCTCCAAAATATGAAAACAGCTCATGCATGGTCAAGAGGCATATGAAAAGCTGCTCAACATCACTAATTATTAGAGAAATGCAAATCAAAACTACAATGAGGTATCTCCTCACACCGGTTAGAATGGGCATCATCAGAAATCTACAAACAACAAATGCTGGAGAGGGTGTGGAGAAAAGGGAACCCTCTTGCACTGTTGGTGGGAATGTAAGTTGACACAGCCACTATGGAGAACAGTATGGAGGTTCCTTAAAAAACTAAAAATAGAATTACCATATGACCCAGCAATCCCACTACTGGGCATATACCCAGAGAAAACCATAATTCAAAATGACACATGCACCCCAATGTTCATTGCAGCACTGTTTACAATAGCTAAATGCCCATCGACAGACGAATGGATAAAGAAGGTATCGTACATATATACAATGGAATATTACTCGGCCATAAAAAGGAAAGAAATTGGGTCATTTGTTGAGACGTGGATGGATCTAGAGACTGTCATACAGAGTGAAGTAAGTCAGAAAGAGAAAAACAAATATCGTACATTAACGCATATATGTGGAACGTAGAAAAATGGTACAGATGAACCGGTTTGCAGGGTAGAAATTGAGACACAGATGTAGAGAACAAACGTATGGACACCAAGGGGGGAAAGTGGTGTGGGGGTGGTGGTGGTGCGATGAATTGGGCGATCAGGATTGACATGTATACGCTGATGTGTATAAAATTGATGACTAATAAGAACCTGCTATACAAAAAATAAATAAAATTAAAAAAAAATTTTGCAGTCCAGGTAGAATTTTTTGTGGGTCTAATGATTTCTGAGAACCATAAAGCTCAGTTAAAGCGTCTTAGGCGATGACAAATATCTCATAATATTCACGAGGTCAGTTACATCATAACGAGACTTAGAAACCTGAACAAGTCGCTAGAGTTTACACACCTAAATCAGTGCGGGTCTTCCAAGTAGGGAGACTGTACGCTTTTTCCAGTGGTGGCGCCATTACTCAGGATGGCATGGATCTTCCTCTGTGGGGAATTTTGTTCAGTGTCAGATTGCCATCGTTCGGGACTTCATTACTTACAGTCACACAATGAGGCGAATGGCGTTTCTTTTCCCTCTTTTTCAAGCTACTTGAGTTATCGGCAAATAGGATGCTTTGTACAGGTGGCAGTGGCACTCTACCAATTCCCATGTCATTGGAGTTAGAGACGGGCCTGCCTAAGAAAACAAACCTCCGTAGAGCTGAGACTGACATCGTTCTGGATGCTTTCAGGTGGGTTATTGTATCCTTAAAGCAACCCTTGGAGATAGGTGGTACTTTGCTCAAGAACGGGGGTGCATTTAGGGACATACACATGTATCCTGGGACACAGACATGTATCCTGGGACACAGACATGTATCCTGGGCCCTGAGTGATTACGGATGGGCTGTGCAAAGTCTGAAGCTGCTGATAGGTGTCCCTCCTGCTGAGGGTCACCTGGCACATTGCTGGCTGTTGCTGGGAGGCCCTCCAGGGACACAGCAAAACCACTACAGCTTCTTAGCACAGCAACAGGAAGCGGTCCCGAATGGCAGTGGTGGTTTGCTAGCTTTGGCCAAGGTCCCAGCCCACCTTGCAGGAGCCAGGACTAAAGGTGCTCACCTGGACAGGGGCCAGGCCATCCTGAGGAGTCTCTGCTTCTTGAAGAGAGGAATCTCCAGGAGTGGGAGACCCACTCTTTTCACTTTTCAACCTTCCCCAGATTTCTCACCCTCACCCCGTGGTCTAACTTCCTCCCAGCTCTTGTTTAAGGATAAACTTTATGGGTGGCCTCTTCAGAGCTTTGCTTTTTGACTCTTTCAAAGGAAAGAAGGAAAGAAGGCAAGAAAGAAAGAAAGAAGGAAAGAAAGAAAGAAAAGAAAGAAAGAAAAAGAAAGAAAGGAGGGAGGAAGGGAGGGGAAAAAGAAAAAGAAAACAGGTTTTGGCTTTTAAAACAATTGGTACATGTTTAGGTCAGTTGGAAAAAATGTGATAGGAGAAAGGTAGGATCATGTACTCATGAAAACAGATTACAAAACAACTGTACAGTCAGTATAAGGTCATTTTCAGATCTAGAAGACTCTATATTAAATGTAACACTGATGGTCTCTGGATGGTGGAAATGCAAACATTTTATTTATTTATTTTTGTCTGTCTATTTTTCTAAAGTTTTCAATGCACAGATCTTGCTTCTTTCTATATTAAAAAAAGATTACAGTTGACCTTTGAACAACATGGGTTTGAACTGCACGGGTCCACTTACACACAGATTGTTTTCAATAAATATAGTACCTGTATTTTCCACTTTACAGATCTTTAACTAAGGGTGGGGAAAAGTGTGTTCAATTATGGATGACAATATGTGGAATCAAAAGAACTAGGGTTGGAGTCCTGATTCTACCCAAACTGTTTTAGCTTCCTGCCCTTGGTTGAGTCATTTATCAATTCCTCTGTTATTAGTGAGGCAGAGATTACAGTATGCATATTTTTGACTGCTAGGGAAGGGGTGGAGGGTCGACAACACTTACCCCACGTTGTTCAAGGGTCAACTGTATTTTTTGTTTTTGTTTGTTTGTTTGTTTGTTTTTGCGGTACGCGGGCCTCTCACTGTTGTGGCCTCTCCCGTTGCGGAGCACAGGCTCCGGACGCGCAGGCTCAGTGGCCATGGCTCACGGGCCCAGCCGCTCCGCTGCATGTGGGATCCTCCCGGACCGGGGCACGAACCCGTCTCCCCTGCATCAGCAGGCAGACTCTCAACCACTGCGCCACCAGGGAAGCCCGGGTCAACTGTATTTTAAAAATGATTGCACTGATATGTTTTTTCAATTGTGATAAAATATACATAACATAAAATTTACTATTTTCACCATTTTATGTGTACAGTTCTGTGGTATTAAGTATGTTCACATTGTTGTGTAACCATCACCACTATTCATCTGTAGAACTGTTTTCCTCTTCCCACACTGAAACTCTGTATCCAATAAACAATAATTCACCATTTTTGCTCTCTCCCCAGCTCCTGGCAACCCCCATTCTACTTTCTGTCTCTCTGATTTTGACTATTCTAGGTACATCATCTAAATGGAATCGAAGGGTATTTGTCATTTTTGTGACTGACTTATTTCACTTATTTCACTTTGCACTAAAAAGGAGCAACAAGAACTCACCCACACAGCCGTTGGAGGTGAAAAGTGGTACAACCCTTTGGAAAATAGTTTGCCATTCTCTTATAAAGTTGAAAATAAACATACCCCATGGCCCAGTAGTTTCTTTGCTGGATATATTCTCTAGAAAGATGAATGCACTTGTGCACCAGGGGACAGTAATGTTCATGACAGCATTGCTCATAATAGCTCTGAACTAGAAACAACCCAAAAAGTCAACTGCAATAGGGCTTCCCTGGTGGCACAGTGGTTAAGAATCCGCCTGCCAATGCAGGGAACACGGGTTCGAGCCCTGGTCCGGGAAGATCCCACATGCTGCGGAGCAACTGAGCCCGTGCGCCACAACTACTGAGCCTGCACTCTAGAGCCCGTGAGCCACAACTACTGAACTCGCATGCCACAACTACTGAAGCCCACACACCTACAGCCCGTGCTCCACAACAACAGAAGCCACCGCAATGAGAAGCCCACGCACTGCAACGAAGAGTAGCCCCCCTCTCCCCAACTAGAGAAAAGCCTGCGCGCAGTGATGAAGACCCAATGCAGCCAAAATAAAATAAATAATAAAATAAAGAAATTTTAAAAAATCTATGTATTAAAAAAAAGTCAACTGGACAAATAAATTGTGACGTATTCATTTGATGTAATACAGGGCTACAGCCATACACATCATGGATGAAACTCACGAGCATGATGTTTAGTGAAAAAAGCCAGATTCAAAAGATACCATATGACTGCTTCCATTTGTATTTGTTAGGCAAAAAATGGAGTGTATCTTTAGGGAAGCATGTGTCGATCGCAAATATATAACAAAAAGCAAGGAGTGACTATCACAGGGTCAATACAAAGGGGTTACGAGTGGAAAGGAGCTTATGGGGGAGGGGAATTCTGCAGGGGGCATTGTCCTCTTTTCTGACGTAGGTGGTCGCTACTTTAGAATTTTTAAAAAGTATTATAGATTCGCAGGAAGATGCAAAGATACAAAGATAGTACAGAAGGTCCTGAATATGCTTCACCAAGTTTCCCCTAATAGTTATATCTTAAATTATTATAGTACGAATTGGCATTGGTACAATGTACATATATAGCTCTATGTCATTTTGTCATATGCATAGTTTCAATAATCCGCCACCAATACCACCATATAGAACTAATCATCACTACAAAGGTCTCCCTGTGCAGTTGCTTTATAGTCACCAGCCACATCTTCTCCCCACTATCCATGGCCCCTGGAAACCACAAATCTATTTTCCATCTCTATAATTTCATCATTTTGAGAATGTTTTATCAATGGAATTGAACATGTGACTTTTTGAGATTGACTTTTCCCAGTCAGCATAGTGCCTTTGAGATCTACCCACATTGCTGAACATGTCAATATTTTGTTCCTTTTTATTGCTTAGTGGTTTTTTACCTTATGCATGTACCACAGTTTGGTCAGCCATTCACTTGTTGAAGGATATTTTGTTTTCAATTTTTTGCTATCACAGAGAAAGTTGTTGTGAAACCCAGTGTATAGGTTTTTATGTGGACATAAGTTTTCACTTCTCTGGGATAAAGCCCAGGAGTGCAATTGCTGGCTTGTAAGGGAATTGTATATTTTATTTTACAAGAAGCTACCCAAGTGTTTTCCAGAGTGGCTTTTCCATTTTCCATTTCCACTAGGAATGTGTGAGAATCCAGTTTCTCTGCATCCTTGCCAGCATTTGGTATTGCTGTTATTTTTAACTGGAGCTATTTTGATAGGTGTGTAGTGATAGATCATCACGGTCCTAGTTTGCATTTCATTAGTGGCTAGTGTGATGTTGAACATCTCCAGAGCAGGGTGATGTTTCTTCTTCCAACTTAGGTAGTAGTTACTTTAGAATTGCCTGTAGCTTCCATGCACAGCTCTGTGGTTGTTTCATATTTCACAATACAATAATTAAGAAAAAAAGAAGGAAGGAGGAGAACTGAGTTTAATATTTTGAGTTATTCTTCCCCTACACCCATTTTTAAAAATACGGCAACCACGAGTAAGGCAGTGAAGTCACCTGGCTAGTGGCAGGCAGCAGAGGGAATCAGGTGTGCCTGGTGTGAAGACTGCTATTTTCACCTGAGCAGAGCACCTCCATGTAAAACAGCCTTCTGAAAACCAAACCTCCTTCCACAGCAGACTGACATGGAGTAGTTCAAACACGAAGACCAAACACAGCTAAAAATCAATCAATAAATCATTATTTTTTTAAAAAGAAAAGAAAACGCGCAGGGAACTATACTCAGTACCTTGTAATAACCTATACTGGAAAAGAATCTGAAAATAAATATGTATATATATATATATGATTGAATTACTTTGCTGTACACTTGAAACTAACACAACGCTGTAAGTTAACTATATCTCAATAAAAAAAAAACCCAACAGATTTGGCTTAGTATCTTATATTCGTTTTCTAGAGCTGCCATAACAAAGTACCAAAAACTGAGGGGCTTAAACAACAGAAATGTAAATGTCCCACAATATTGGAGCCTAGAAGTCCAAAATCAAAGAAATCAGATTCTTAGATTTTAGAAAGATGCTGAAGCAAAAAAAAAGTTTCTGGAGTCAATTTAATGTTATCCAGAAATTCAGGCATTCAAGGCACAATTTACTTTATTTTATTTTATTTTTTTAAAATATAAATTTATTTATTTATTTTTGGCTGCGTTGGGTCTTTGTTGCTGCGCGTGCGCTTTCTCTAGTTGCGGCGAGCGGGGGCTTGCTCTTCGTGGCGGTGCGCGGGCTTCTCATTGCGGTGTTTTCTCTTGTTGCGGAGCACGGGCTCTAGGCGTGCGGGCTTCAGTAGTTGTGGCTCGCAGGCTCTAGACCGCAGGCTCAGTAGTTGTGGCGCACAGGCTTAGTTGCTCTGCGGCATGTAGGATCTTCCCGGACCAGGGCTTGAACCTGTGTCCCCTGCTTTGGCAGGTGGATTCTTAACCACTGCGCCACCAGGGAAGTCCCTCAAGGCACAATTTAAAATTCCAGTCTCCTGGAATTTTAAAGGTGTCCTGCAAATGGTCATTCTTGCTCCTGCACTTTGGAGGAATTTTCTCTCTCGTCCTCTTCACTCACCTGCTGTCTTTGACTCACTGAAATTAAACAGCACTGAGAAAAGCACTTTGCATGTGTAACCTTTAACTCAACAAAACAACGCAATGGATTCAGAACCAATATTATTCCCATTTTACAGATGAGGAAACAAGGGCATAGGTAAATGGCTAAGTAACTTACCCTTCGTTTCAGAGCTAATTACCAGCAAACTAAGCTGTGAACACAGGTGGTCTGGTTCCAGAGTCTGTTGTCTTAGGCACTAAGCTGCACTACAGTATTTCTTAGACATCAAACAACAACAACAGGTATAATAAAGTTCCACATCAATGTCAGCAAAATAACTTTTTACAGTACCTTGGCATATGGTAGGTGCTGAATTTCCCCCCCAGTTTTATTGAGATATAATTGACATATAACATTGTGTAAGTTTTAAGATGTGCAACCAGATGACTTGATACACGTGTACATAGTGAACTGACTCCCACAATAATGTTAGTTATGTCCATCACCTCACATAGTTATTTTTTTCCTTGCGGTGAGAACACTTCAAATCTGCTCTCTTAGCAACTTTCAAGTATACAATACAATTTTGTTAACTACAGTCATCAAGTTGCACATTAGATCCTCAGATCTAATTCTTAAGATCTGTTCATCTTATGATGGGAAGTTTGTACCCTTTGACCAACACCTCCCCATTTCTCCCAACCCCCCAACCCCTGGCACTACCAATCTACTTTCTGTTTCCATATGCGTCTGATTTTTTTAGATTCCACATCTAAGTGATCCCATATAGTATTTGTCTTTCTTGTATGAATGTTATTCATCCTTTTTTCCCTTCTAATATCTCTGATCTTCCTTTGACTTATTATTTTACAAGGCAGACATATTTGGGAATCACAGAGTTAAAGATGACTATGTTTGTTTAGAAATTACAGAAACCATTGATGTTGGCCAGGTGTTGGAATTTTTCTGTTGCTGGATTGATAAATGGCCTAAAAGATAAAAATTCTCTTGAAGAGAGTACACTTTTTTCGATAATACTGCAACATCTCATTTGATCTGAGGCTAAGACAGTGCTGGAGACATGGAATAACATGGGCACAGACATGTCAACTGGATTTGCTTCAAGTTCTGAGTTCTGATATAATTCTGAACTTTGAAAAAAATATTGTTTTGGCCCCCAATTTTATCTTTGGAAAATGAGACTTTTCCCATGTCATGGCCAGATTTTGGTAATGTTAACTGAAGTTCTACTAAAAATTAAACTGAGAATGCTTCCTGGTGATGGAGACTGTTAGATCTGGGATTTGAGTTTTCCTATTTACAAGCTAGTAAGTGAGCCCATTACTGTTTCATGAGTGCTGGCAATAGACAAAGATTCCTGGGGCTGAGATATGGGACTTATTATTCATGGCAGAGCAAGCAGTATGCACATCAGCATAGTTGCTTCAGTTCTCTTTGCCCTTAGGTCCTATGGGGGTGATGTGATACAGCCCAGATGAATGCTCTCTCCCCAGTGGGGTTGAGATGCAGCTGAGAAACTCTGAGTTTGGGGAATCCACCGCTTTTAGAGCAAGCAGTAAGCAAGACTGCTCCTCGTCCCTGGGGAGATATTACCCCGTCACTCAAGATTACCAGATGAATAAAAAACCCTGCCATGCACGAAGAGCAGACAGTGATGAGAAAACTTTTAGTAGAGGCTGGATTAGTGGCAAACCAACTGTTGGTGGGGATTAGGAAAAGCAGTGAGGAAATTTCACCGGCCATGTGGGTAAATGGCATGTAGCCTGATGTAGTGCCATAACAGTTTGCAAAATTGTTCTGTAATAACTTGGAAGATAGGAAATGCTACGAATAAACTTTTGGATTTGGCTAAAGAAATCCCCAGGCAGAATGCTGTGTCAGTTTGTTGGTCCCAAATGCATATGATAAGACATAGGAAGAGACAGATGAGGTCAAAATGCAACTGTTTAATTTTCATGCAGAATTGAGAGAAAATATAATGTATCCAAAACGTGCTGGGATGGAAAATAAAATTGTTTATTATGCCCAGTGTCCACAGCAATTAAGATTCTCAAAATAAAATGAGGCCTGGGGCCAATGTCCAAATTAAGTGTACAGCTATAATGTCACACTTAGGATTGTTGAATGATTTGAGGCAGTGCCAACTAGACTCTCTCAGTAGACAAAAGAGCATTGTTCTCCTGTTGCCTGACTAATGACCCAAAATAGAAAGAGACCTGTCTCAAAACTAATGGTAAATGTGACTTTTGCCCCACTGAGTAGACCTGTATCAGAGTCATAGGAAATCCACAAAATTTTAAAGAGAGTGTTGCTGGCAAAAGCATTGTCAGCTGAGACTAGAAGGAACAAAGACAGTTCAAAATGAATCAACAACCTCTGGGCTCCCATCTCTCTATAGGTAGGAGGCAGACTGAGAAAGCTATTTGGCTGCAAAATGGGCCATTTCTGATGGAAAAGGGCTGAGCCAAGAGTCTCCCAGAAAAATGGATTGGATAGTTCGATACCCAGGGAGCAGAGATGGACCCTGATCAAGAAACCTTCCCTAGTTCTGGTTTAGGGGGACCTGGTAACATGTACCCAGCTGTATTTCAGAATTGCCACGGAATAGTGACTACTACGTACCTCCCAACCTTCCCTCTTGAATGGGAGTATCTACTGTGGTTATCCTGCCTTATTAATATATTTTGGGTGTGTAGGGGGTGGAAAACTTGCTTTTTTGCTGTGCAGGTGTCCATATTGACAGAAGCTACACCTGAGGATACATACCCAGGGAGCCTCATTTGGACCTGACACAGGTGATTAGATCTTAGACTTTTAGCGTGACACCATTCTTGAGTAGACATGTGGGGTTCCTGGGCTGGGGGTGAGCATATTTTGCATGTGAGAGGAAAATAAATAATTGTGGTCAGATGGAAGATGATGGTAGCTTGAAAAAAAAAGTGGGCATAATATTTTACTGGCTTTCTCATCAAAAAGTGGAGTTTATTGTTCTTCTCTTGAACGTGGACTGGCCTTGTGACTTGCTTTGACCTATGGAATGCAGCAGAAGTGATGTCGTATGGCTTCCTAGGCCAGGACTTGGGAAGTTTACAGGTTTAGCTCTCGTCCTTGGGAATGCTGCCTTATGTGAAAAGCACAGGTTGGCTTGCTGAAGACGTGTAGCTCAGCCAAGACATAAATACGGAGGTTTTATCCCATTGACCCTAGTTGAGCTGCCAGATAACCACAGCCACAGTAATGACCCAAGCAGAAAAGGTGATTGGTTTAGCCAACCAAATTGCTGATCTACAGAATCACGAATTACAACAACAAAATAGCTGTTTTAAAGCCTCTACATTGGGACTTTGCTGATGGTGCAGTGGTTAAGAATCCACCTCCAATGCAGAGGACACAGGTTTAAGCCCTGGTCTGGGAAGATCCCACATGCTACAGAGCAATTAAGTCCGTGCGCCACAACTACTGAAGCCCGCATGCCTACAGCCCGTGCTCCACAACAAAAGAAGCCACCGCAATGAGAAGCCCGCGCACCGCAACAAAGAGTAGCCCCTGCTCGCCGCATCTAGAGAAAGCCTGTACGCAGCAATGAAGATCCAATGTAGCCAAAAAAAAAAAAAAAAGAAAAAGAAAAAAGATAAAATAGAGGATCTCAGATTAAAATAGGAATTTTTGAGAGGGAGAAATTAGTATTTTTCTGAAAAATCTAGAACTTTCCAGTTTATACATCCCAGTGTCTTCAGGGGAGAATTTGGTTTTACCTTGTCAAATATTCTCTCTGTGACAGCTCTGATCACGTTTCAGTAACCTCGTTTCTCTGTTATATATAAATCCTGTTTTTAATCTTGATTATATGATTAGCAGCCTTTGTACATGTTGATGTTACAGGACAGGGAAATGTCACGTTCTAGGACTTGGAGGAGTCCTTAGGACGGACTGCCAAGTGAGGGTTCTTGGCTTCACACAGGAAACAATTCAAGAGCGAGCCAGAGTAAAGGGAAAACAGGTTTATTGAGAGAGATACTCGTTCCATAGACAGAATGAGACCATCTCAGATAGTGAGAGTAGCCCCACAGCATGGGGTAGTTGGCTTTTATGGACTGAGTAATTTCACAGGCTAACAAATGGGAGGAATATCCTTGCTATTTCAGGGAAGGGTGGGGATTTCCCAGGAATTGGGTCACTGCCCACTTTTTGGCAGTCAGCAAGCAGCAGAACCAGACTTAGAACCTGTGGCTTCAAATCCAATACCCTTCTCTCAATCCTACAACTATAGTGTCCATTAGGTTACTTTCTTGTGCCCTGTTAATTATGTTAAATTCAAAATCTTCAGTCTGTTATTAAAGCTTCTCCATAATCTGGGTTAACCCGTACCTTCTAGCCTCATCTCCTAAAGCTACCCTAGCGGACAGTATGGTTGGCTCTCCCAAATCTATTCCTCTCCATTGAGCAGCAGCAGTGCATTCTGGGAGATTATCCTTCCTTCAGGGTGTGCTTGATTGTTATAAGAATAATTGAATCCTCTGACTAGAAACTGGTTCATAAACATGTGAATATGATCCAACTCTGGACAAGAGATGCTGAGTGTTGCCAGAGACTTCTAGGTAAGTTCTGTCTGTTCTTAAGAGAGAAACAGGAAGCTCTTCACTCTCTCTTGTTGGATAGGAATAAGGAGGTACATGGCTCCAGTGCCTGTGGGCAGCCATTTTTCTTTCTTTCTTTCTTTCTTTTTTTTTTTTTTAACCAAATGAGAAGACAGCAATTCATAGCACCTGCAGATAAGGGGGATAAAGCAAGAGCAGAGCAAAGCAGAGAAATGGGTCTGGAATCTCCAGTTAAAAGAACCAACAGGGGCTTCCCTGGTGGCGCAGTGGTTGAGAGTCTGCCTGCCGATGCAGGGGGACACGGGTTCGTGCCCTGGTCCGGGAAGATCCCACGGAGATGCCACGGAGCGGCTGGGCCCGTGAGCCATGGCCACTGAGCCTGCAAGTCTGGAGCCTGTGCTCCGCAATGGGAGAGGCCACAACAGTGAGAGGCCCGCATACTGCAAAAAAAAAAAAAAAAAAAAAAAGAACCAACAAAATTCCTTATCATCTCAACCATTTTTCAGTTGGATTTCTATTGCTTGCAGAGCTAAGCAACTAAGAGATACAACTACCCAGATGCTTGGCTTACCCAGAATGAAAGAGCAAAACTATTGCAGTCACTATTTTGTTTTAGAAATTTAAAATTATTTTTATTGTGGTATAATATATACACAGATCTTAAGTGTTCAGTTGGAGGAGTTTTTTTTTTGTTTTTAAAAAAATTTTTTTTGCGGTACACGGGCCTCTCACTGTTGTGGCCTCTCCCGTTGCAGAGCACAGGCTCCAGATACGCAGGCTCAGTGGCCATGGCTCACGGGCCCAGCCGCTCCGCGGCATGTGGGATCTTCCCAGACCAGGGCACGAACTCGTGTCCCCTGCATTGGCAGGCAGACTCTCAACCACTGTGACACCAGAGAAGCCCCAGTTGGATGAGTTTTGACAATTGAAACTGTATACCCAAACCCAAAACAAAATATAGAACGTTTCTTTCACCCTAGTAAATTCCCTCACATCCCTCCCCCAACCCCATCCCAGGCAACTACTTCCTTTTTTTCTTAAAATTTATTATTTTTGACCACTCTGGGTCTTAGTTGTGGCAGCCAGACTTCTTAGTTGCGGCATGCATACAGGATCTAGTTCCCCAACCAGGGATCGAACGTGGGCCCCCTGCATTGAGAGTGCAGAGTCTTACCCACAGGACCACCACGGAAGTCCCCCCAGGCAACTACTTTCTGATTTCCAGCAACATGTATTTGGCTTGCTTCTGAACTGCTCATAAATGAAATCACACAGTATGAATTTTTTTGTTTTCTTTAGCTCGGTATAATATTTTTTGAGATCCATCCATGTGGTTGTGTGATCAGTAGTTCACTCCTTTTAATTGCTGAGTAGTATTCCATCATATGGATGTACTACAATTCATTTTTCCATCTTCTATTGATGGACATTTGAGTACTTTCCAGTTTTAGACTATTAAGAATAAGGCTCTCTAATGGGAAAATCTGTAGGAATGGAAATACTGGGCATTATACCCATTTTCAATTTCCACACAGAAAAACTTTGAATTCTAGACTATCGAGGTAGGAAAAAAGTGGTACAACTACTTAACTTAGAAACTTCACAAGATTATCCTGAACTCATCTTGTCTTTTTTTTTTTTGGCAGTATGCGGGCCTCTCACTGTTGTGGCCTCTCCCGTTGCGGAGCACAGGCTCCGGACTTGCAGGCTCAGCAGCCATGGCTCATGGGCCCAGCCGCTCCACGGCATGTGGGTTCTTCCTGGACTGGGGCACAAACCCATGTTCCCTGCATCGGCAGGTGGACTCTCAACCACTGAGCCACCAGGGAAGCCCTTGTCTTTTTTTTTTTTAAAGAAAAATTAATCATTATCAAAATATCAGAAGACATAATTAATATGTACCTAATTTGTACTCCAGGCACCTTACACCATATGTCATTGCCTAATGTTGTTATTTACTAGCTATTTGATCTCAGATAAATTCCTTAACCTCCCAGATCCTCAGCTTCCTCATATGTAAAATAAGGATTAAAAATAGCACTTACTTCATAGGGTTTTTGTGAGAATTAAATGAGCTAAGGTATATAAAGTACATATCACATTGCCTGACACACAAAGGTGCTCAGAAATAGTAACTATTATCATTATGATGATGTAGCATCTTACAATAACCCAACGAATTGAGAATTCATACCCCATTTTCAGAGGCAATATGCAATTTGTCCTAGTTATAGAACCAGGATTGGGATTCAAATTTCCATCTACATTGGCACCAGAGGCCAAGCTTCTTCCACCACACTATTACAACAAGGTATGTTATTTTCACGGTGTATCTTATTTAACCTTTACAGCGATCCTGTTAGATGATTTATGCCAACGTGAAAAGGACAAGAAGGAAATAATATAATGAATTAGAAAAAAAAAGTTTGAAACAAAGTCTCAGAGAAACATGGAGTCAAATTTGGTTTGCTGTGTTATTTTTCCCAAATAGTGAACCAGAGATACCCAGAGTACTTTTCAAGTTTTCTAGGGCTCCATGGGAGAACTTTGCAAGTAAAACAGGATTTAGGAGGGTGTGTGTATGTGTGTGTTTTGTTTGTTTATACTTTCCTAAACATTTAACCATATATTCCACTTGCTTTTCTCTTATTTTTTCTCTTTCTTTAGTGCAATTGGTCCCCCCATTGTAATCATGGCAGGATACAGATGGCACGTTCAAAGGGGCTTATGGGAAATTTTAATAAAAGGATTATTTATAAACGTGTGGGCAGTTAAAAACCAACAAGGCGTACTGAACATCTGTGAGTATAGAAAGAGTAGGAAGCCATTATGGTCCCTACACCAGGAAGGCGAGGGAATGGTGTGGTTACTACAAAAGGGAGAATATTGCTCTGCCTGTAGGAAAGCACTGAGCAACAGCAGTTGGGGTCTTTGGTGGAGGGACTCAAGACACACATGATGACCTGGGAGGGTGGAAGGCAGGGAACTAAATACCCTGACCTTGCTGGGCCTATCCCTGATTTGTGCAGGGGATGGAGGAGGTGGGAGAGTGAACGTGGTGGCTGTGTTTATCCAGGTATTTGTGAATGAGGTGGGGGCAGCAGAGACACATTCTGAATGTGACTGTTGCAGTTAGACATTTTTCTCCACATCTGGACTCGGGCAGTTTTAGTAACTCGCCCAAGGTCCTAGAGCGAGTAAGTGAGGAAGAGTTGAGGGTTTGTGTAGTTCGCTGGTTATTAATCCTGGCTGAATGTTAGTATCAACTGGGGAAGGGCTTAAAAATGACTGGAGTCAGTGGCTTCCCTTGTGGCAGTGGTTAAGAGTCTGCCTGCCAATGCAGGGACACGGGTTCGAGCCCTGGTCCAGGAAGATCCCACATGCCGTGGAGCAACAAAGCCCATGTGCCACAACTACTGAGCCTGCGCTCTAGGGCCTGTGAGCCACAACTACTGAAGCCAGCATGCCACAACTACTGAGCCCGTGAGCCACAACTACTGAGCCTGCGTGCCACAACTACTGAAGCCTACGTGCCTAGAGCCTGTGTTCCACAACAAGAGAAGCCACTGCAAGGAGAAGCCCACACACTACAATGAAGAGTAGCTCCCAATCGCCACAACTAGAGAAAGCCGGTGCACAGCAACGAAGACCCAACACAGCCAAAAATAAAAATAAATAAATTTATTTTTTAAAAAAAGTACTGAAGTCAGAGCCCCATTCTTTGAGATTCTGATATAAGTCATCTGGCTGGGGGCCCAGGCAGTGTATTTAAAGCTCCCCCAGTTGATTCTAATATGCAGCCAGGGTCGGAAAACCACGGTCTGGCTGAGCTCCAATATGTGTGCTGTTTTCACTGTAGTGTGAGCTGCTCTGGGCGCAGAGCTAGTGACAAAGAAATCACTGACCTTAGGGAACCCACTGTCTAATGTTAAGCAAACCATGACAACAAAGGGATGCGAGATGCTGGATGCAGTTTGGAGGAGTGAGGGGAGACTCCTCAGAGATCAAGCTTGAGCGGAGCTGTTGGTAGGTTTTCCCACGTGCTGGTCATTGTTCCAAGCACTTAATAGTATTAGCTAATTTAATTCTTATCACCACCCTGTGAGTAGGTGCTATTATTGATTATTTTAACCAACAACCATTATTCATTAAATTAACATAATTTAGATCTCATTACCTCCATTTTACACTTGAGGACGTTAAGACATAGGAGAGATTAAGTGTCTTGCTGAAGGTCACATACAGGTATAAGTGGGCTTGAACCCAAGCAGTTTGGCCTGAGATCCCACCTGCATTAATATTATATGAATTAGCAAAAGTGACACTGGGGGTCAGAGAGAAAAGAAAGCAGACAGAAGGTAGAGGGAGTGGTATTCCAGGCAGAATCTTTGCTGGTTGGAGCTCGGTGGGGAGTGGTGGGGGGTGGTGAGGGGGCGGGGGGTTGGAGGCAGAAGGGGAGGCAGGTACCCCACACCACGTTCCAGGGATGAGGCTGCATCGTGGTTTTTATTCTCAGGGCAGTAAACAGCCACGAAAGCGTGGCTTGGTCAGATCGGCATTTTAGAGCCGGAGAAAGGATGGGACTCTAGCCCAGCAGGGAATGGAGGTAGGCGGGGGCCGTGGGGAACGCGGAAGAAGAAACAGGTTTGGGTTTGGCTTCAGGAAGCGGGAAAGGTTGAAACAATACTGAAGCAGAAATGCGGTAGAATTAGTTCTCAACTGCACGAGTGGGTCAGGCATTCCACAAATTATTTACGTTTATAATAAAGCACTGAAGTTTGCTAACGATTTCCTCAAGTTAGAATGCAATCTAGCATCTTCCATGATAGCCTCATAACTGTGATACCCTTCCTTGTTTGGGGGAGACAGGTATGGGATGATGGGCAAAGCCCTGAGTTGCAGTCCGAAAATAGAAGAAGGCAAGGGTAGATACGAACACGTTAAAATCTGCAAAATATATGTCATCTTTTTTGTTTCTTTAATGTTTAAAAATTTTTAAAATTTTATGTCATCTTATTAAAAAATGAGGTTTCCTTATGCATGTGTTTCAACATTTAAATCTGTGTGATTTATCACCTTTGGTCTGGAAAGTCTGGAATTAAAAACAAAGTTCATTTTGGGGGTGTAATCTGATCAGTCATGTTTATTTTTCCTTAGTCTCAAAAGGTATAAGAAACAAAAACTTTCTCCCTCACCAGGAAAGAAATGGAGAGGTGGAAGATGAGAAGGTGGAGGTATGGTGGCAGCTCAGAGCCTTTAGAAACACATAGCAGGGTTCTTTCCTGGAGGGAAGTACCTGCTGCTACTTTTTTTTTTTTTAATTGAAGTATAGTTGATTTACAATGTTGTGTTATGTTCAGGTATACAGCAAAGTGATTCAGTTTAATATATATATATTCCATATATATATGGAAAAGATACATATTCTTTTCCATTACAGATTATTACAAGATATTGAATATAGTTCCCTGTGCTATACAGTAGGTCCTTGCTTGCTGGTACATTTTATTAAAAAATTATTTTTCAATATATTTTTTTCAATTTTATTTTTTTATTGAAGTATTTTTGATTTACAATGTTGTGTTAGTTACAGGTATACAGCAAAAGTGATTCAGTTTTTTATATATAGATATATATAATGTAGATGGCGGAGTAGAAGGATGTGCACTCACTCCCTCTTGCAAGAGCACCAGAATCACAACTAACTGCTGAACAATCATCGACAGGAAGACACTGGAACTCACCAAAAAAAAGATACTCCACATCCAAAGACAAAGGAGAAGCCACAGTGAGACAGTAGGAGGGGCACAATCACAATAAAATCAAATCCGGGGCTTCCCTGGTGGCACAGTCATTGAGAATCTGCCTGCTAATGCGGGGGACACGGGTTTGAGCCCTGGTCTGGGAGGATCCCACATGCCACAGAGCAACTGGGCCCGTGAGCCACAACTGCTGAGCCTGCGCGTCTGGAGCCTGTACTCTGCAACAAGAGAGGCTGTGATAGTGAGAGGCATGTGCAGCACGATGAAGAGTGGCCCCTGCTTGCCACAACTAGAGAAAGCCCTCACGCAGAAACGAAGACCCAACACAGCAAAAATAAATAACTAAATTAAAAAAAAATCAAATCCCATAACTTCTGGGTGGGTGACTCACAAACTGGAGAACACTTATACCACAGAAGTCCACACACTGGAGTGAAGGTTCTGAGCCCCACGTCAATCTTCCCAACCTGGGGGTCTGGCAATGGGAGGAGGAATTCCTAGAGAATCAGACTTTGAAGACGAGCAGGATTTGATTTCAGGACTTTGACGGGACTGAGGGAAACAGAGACTCCATTATTGGAGGACACACACAGGGTAGTGTGTACACTGGGACCCAGGGGAGGGAGCAGTGACCCCATGGGAGACTGAACCAGACCTACCTGCTAGTGTTGGAGGGTCTCCTGCAGAGGTGGGGGGTTGCTGTGGCTCACCGTGGGGACAAGGACATTGGCAGCAGAAGTTCTGGGAAGTACTCCTTGGCGTGAGCCCTCCCAGAGTCCTCCATTAGTCCCACCAATGAGCCAGGTAGGCTCCAGTGTTTGGTGACCTCAGACCAAACAACCAACAGGGAGGGAACCCAGCCCCACCCATCAGCAGACAAGTGGATTAAAAGTTTTACTGAGCTCTGCCCACCAGAGCAACACGCAGCTCTACCCACCACCAGTCCGTCCCATCAGGAAGCTTGCACAAGACTCTTAGATAGCCTCATCCACCAAAGGGCACACAGCAGAAACAAGAAGAACTACAATTCTGCAGCCTCTGGAAGGAAAACCACATCCACAGAAAGACAGACAAAATGAAAAGGCAGAGGACTTTGTACCAGATGAAGGAACAACATAAAACCCCAGAAAAACAACTAAATGAAGTGGAGATAGGCAACCTTCCAGAAAAAGAATTCAGAATAATGATAGTGAAGATGATCCAGGACCTTGGAAAAAGAATGGAGGCAAAGATAAAGAAGATGCAAGAAATGTTTAACAAACACATAGAAGAATTAAAGAAAACACCTAGAAGAATTAAAGAACAAACAGAGATGAACAATGCAATAACTGAAATGAAAAATACACTAGAAGGAATCAATAGCAGAATAACTGAGGCAGAAGAATGGATAAGTGACCTGGAAGACAGAATGGTGGAATTCAATGCCACAGAAAAGAACAAAGAAAAAAGAATGAAAAGAAATGAAGACAGCCTAAGAGACCTCTAGAACAACATTAAATGCAACAGCATTCGCATTACAGGGGTCCCAGAAGGAGAAGAGAGAGAGAAAGGACCCCCAAAAATATTTGAAGAGTTTATAGTCAAAACTCCCGTAACATGGGAAAGGAAATAGCCACCCAAGTCCAGGAATCACAGAGAGTCCCAGGCAGGATAAACCCAAGGAGAAACATGCCAAGACACGTAGTAATCAAACAGACAAAAATTAAAGACAAAGAAAAATTATTGAAAGCAACAAGGGAAAAATGACAAATAACATACAACGGAACTCCCATAAGGTTAACAGCTGATTTCTCAGCAGAAACTCTACAAGCCAGAAGGGAGTGGCATGATATACGTGAAATGATGAAAGGAAAGAAACTACAACCAAGATTACTCTACCCAGCAAGGATCTCATTCAGATTCGATGGAGAAATCAAAAGCTTTACAGACAAGCAAAAGCTAAGAGAATTCAGCACCGCCAAACCAGCTCTACAACAAACGTTAAAGGCTTCTCTAAGTGGGAAACACAAGAGAAGAAAAAGACCTATAAAAACAAACCCAAAACAATTAAGAAAATGGTAGTAGGAACATACATATCGATAATTACCTTAAACGTGAATGGATTAAATACTCCAACCAAAAGACACAGGCTCACTGAATGGATACAAAAACAAGACCCATATATATGTTGTCTATAAGAGACCCACTTCAGACCTAGGGAAAAATACAAACTGAAAGTGAGGGGATGGAAAAAGATATTCCATGCAAATGGAAATCAAAAGAAAGATGGAGTAGCAATACTCATATCAGATAAAATAGACTTTAAAATAAAGGATGTTACAAGAGACAAGGAAGGACACTACATAACGATCAAGGGACCAATCCAAGCAGAAGATATAACAATTATAGATATATATGCACCCAACATAGGAGCAATTCAATACATAAGGCAACTGCTAACAGCTATAAAAGAGGAAATCGACAGTAACACAATAATAGTGGGGGACCTTTAGCACCTCACTTACACCAATGGACAGATCATACAGACAGAAAATTAATAAGGAAACACAAGCTTTAAATGACACAATAGACCAGATAGATTTAATCGATATTTATAGGACATTCCATCCAAAACAGCAGATTACACTTTCTTCTCAAGTGCACATGGAGCATTCTCCAGGATAGATCACATTTTGGGTCACAAATCAAGCCTCGGTAAATTTAAGAAAACTGAAATCATATCAAGCATCTTTTCTGACCACAACGCTATGAGATTAGAAATCAGTTACAGGGGAAAAATGTAAAAAACACAAACACATGGAGGCTAAACAATTCGTTACTAAATAACCAAGAGATCACTGAAGAAATCAAAGAGGAAATCAGAAAATACCTAGAGACAAATGACAACATAAACACGATGATCCAAAACCTATGGGATGCAGTAAAAGCAGTTGTAAGAGAGAAGTTTATAGCAATACAAGCCTACCTCAAGAAACAAGAAAACCTCAAACAATCTAGCCTTACACCTAAAGGAACTAGAGAAAGAAGAATAAACAAAACCCAAAGTTAGTAGTAGGAAAGAAATCATAAAGATCAGAGCAGAAATAAATGAAATAGAAACAAAGAAGATAATAGCAAAGATCAATAAAACTAAAAGCTGGTTCTTTGAGAAGATAAACAATATTGATAAACCATTAGCCAGACTCATCAAGAAAAAGAGAGAGAGGACTCAAATCAATAAAATTAGAAATGAAAAAGGAGAAGTTACAATGGACACCGCAGAAATACAAAGCATCCTAAGAGACTACTATGAACAACTCTATGCCAATAAAATGGACAACCTGGAAGAAATGGACAAATTCTTAGAAAGGTATAACCTTCCAAGACTGAACCAGGAAGAAATAGAAAATAGGCACAGACCATTCACAAGTAACGCAACTGAAACTGTGATTATAAATCTTCCAACAAACAAAAGTCCAGGACCAGATGGCTTCACAGGTGAATTCTATCAAACATTTAGAGAAGAACTAACACCCATCCTACTCAAACTCTTCCAAAATTGCAGAGGAAGGAACACTCCCAAACTCATTCTATGTGTCCACCATCACCCTGATACCAAAACCAGACAAAGATAGTACAAAAAAAGAGAATTACAGATCAATATCACTGATGAATATAGATGCAAAAATCCTCAACAAAATACTAGCAAACAGACTCCAACAACACATTAAAAGGATCATACACTATGATCAAGTGGGATTTATCCCAGGGATGCAAGGATACTTCAATATATGTAAATCAATCAATGTGATACACCATATTAATAAATTGAAGAATAAAAACCATATCATCATCTCAATACATGCAGAAAAAGCTTTTGACAAAATTCAACACCCATTTATGATAAAAACTTTCCAGAAAGTGAACATAGAGGGAACCTACCTCAACATAATAAAGGCCATATATGACAAATCCACAGCAAACATCATTCACAAAGGTGAAAAACTGAAAGCATTTCCTCTAAGATCAGAAACAAGACAAGGATGTCCACTCTCACCACTGTTATTCAACATAGTTTTAGAAGTCATAGCCTCGGCAATCATGAGGAAAAAGAAATAAAAGGAATACAAATTGGAAAAGAAGAAGTAAAACTATCACTGTTTGCAGATGACATGATACTATACATAGAGAATCCGAAAGTTGCCACCAGAAAACTATTAGAGCTAACCAATGAATTTGGTAAATTTGCAGGGTACAAAATTAATGCACAGAAATCTCTTGCATTCCTATACAGTAACAACAACAGATCAGAAAGAGAAATTAAGGAAACAATCCCATTCACCATTGTAACAAAAAGAATAAAATATCTAGGTATTAACCTACCCATGCAGACAAAAGACCTGTATGCAGAAAACTATAAGACACTGATGAAAGAAATTAAGGATGATACAACAGATGGAGAAACATATCATGTTCTTGGATTGGAAGAATCAATATTGTGAAAATGACTATACTACCCAAAGCAATCTACAGATTCAATGCAATTCCTATCAAATTACCAATGGCATTTTTTACAGAACTAGAACAAAAAATCTTAAAATTTTATGGAGACACAAAAGAACCTGAATAGCCAAAGCAGTCTTGAGGGATAAAAACATAGCTGGAGGAATCAGACTCCCTGACTTCAGACTATACTACAAAGCTACAGTAATCAAGACAGTATGGTACTGGCACAAAAACAGAAAGATAGATCAGTGGGACAGGATAGAAAGCCCAGACATAAACCCACGCACCTATGGTCAACTAATCTATGACAAAGGAGGCAAGGATATACAATGGAGAAAAGACAGCCTCTTCAATAAGTGGTGCTGGGAAAACTGGACAGCTACATGGAAAAGAATGAAATTAGAACACTCCCTAACATCATACACAAAAATAAACTCAAAATGGATTAGAGACCTAAATGTAAGACTGGACCCTATAAAACTCTTAGAGGAAAACATAGGAAGAACATTTTTGACATAAATCACAGCAAGATCTTTTTTGATCCACCTCTTAGAGTAATGGAAATAAAACCAAAAATAAACAAATGGTACCTAAGGAAACTTAAAAGTTTTTGCATAGCAAAGGAAACTACAAACAAGATGAAAAGACAACCCTCAGAATGAGAGAAAATATTTGCAAACGAATCAACAGACTAATCTCCAAAATATATAAATAGCCCATGCAGCTCAATATTAAATAAACAAACAACCCAATCCAAAAATGGGCAGAAGACCTAAATAGATATTTCATCAAAAAGTCATACAAATGGCCAAGAAGCACATGAAAAGCTACTCAACATCACTGATTATTAGAGAAATGCAAATCAAAACTACAACGAGGTATCACATTGCACCAGTCACAATGGTCATCATCAAATAATCTACAAACAGGGCTTCTCTGGTGGCGCAGTGGTTGAGAGTCCACCTCCGATGCAGGGGACACGGGTTCGTGCCCCGGTCTGGGAAGATCCCACAGGCCGCGGAGCGGCTGGGCCCGTGAGCTGTGGCCACTGAGCCTGTGCGTCCGGAGCCTGTGCTCCGCAACGAGAGAGGCCACAACAGTGAGACGCCTGCGTATCGCAAAAAAAACCACAAAAAACTACAAACAGTAAATGCTGCGAGTGTGTGGAGAAAAGGGAACCCTCTTGCACTGTTGGTGGGGATGTCAATTGATACAGCCACTGTGGAGAACAGTATGGAGGTTCCTTAAAAAACTAAAAATAGAATTACCATATGACCCAGCAATCCCACTACTGGGCATATACTCAGAGAAAACCATAATTCAAAGAGACACATGCACCCCAAAGTTCATTGCAGCACTATTTACAATAGCCAGGTCATGGAAGCAACCTGAAGGCCCATCGACAGACGAATGGATAAAGAAGATGTGGTCCATATATACAATGGAATGTTACTCAGCCATAAAAAGGAATGAAATTGGGTCATTTGTAGAGACGTGGATGGATCTGGAGACTGTCATACAGAGTCAAGTAAGTCAGAAAGAGAAAAACAAATATCGTATATTAACGCATGTATGTGGAACCTAGAAAAATGGTACAGATGAACTGGTTTGCAGGGCAGAAATAGAGACACAGATGTAGAGAACAAATGTATTGACACCAAGGGGGGAAAGTGGTGGGCGGAAGGTGGTAGTGGTGGGATGAACTGGGGATTGGGATTGACATATACGCACTAATATCGATAAAAGGGATAATAATAAGAACTTGCTGTATAAAAAATAAATTTAAAAAATTCAAAAAAATAAATAAAATCATAATAAAAGAAATTTAAGATCTGGTAGAAGTGGGGCTGAGATAAGCTAAAGGAATGTGAGATCAGATCTGTAACATCAGTTTAAGTTGGAATTGGATATACATTCAGAAAGTTCTACAAAAACGAATTCTAAGATTTGCAAAAGTGCCTATAAGGAGATAGAAATGGACCCACCCCATCTTCCCACCTGAACCACACACTCCTCTCCCTCAGGCACCAGCAGGAGGTACCCGATGATTTTCTTGTGGTGAAAATGTAATTAAATTTATTTCTTTCTCAAGTCATCACAACCAATGAGACCGTTTCCCATCCAGGCCCCCAGCTGAATGAAATCAATGGATTACAAGCTTAAATCAGTATTTTGGTTTAAACTTTCCAGTTCTCAGCCCACAAGATATCTCAGGGCTTGGACCTCATCCCGGGGATGGAGAGGTTTTTTTCTTTTAAATTAATTGATTGGATGTAGGTTGAAGGACTGTGTGAACAGACCTCTTTGTGTAAAATAATGAAAGCAATATTGACCCTGTCTCTGAGGTTGTTGAAGAATGTTAACAGGAGGTGATTGCAAAGGCCCAAAGGCACAGAGGCCTCATATGAATTCTAAGAGGCCTCTTTTGCCCACAAAAAGGCAGGAAAATATTTTAGTGTTCTCGAGTGCAAAACAGAGATCTGATTTTATATCCTCAAGGCAAAAATAATCTCATATGGCCATAAATATGCAAAATGACTTTCCTTTTGCTCCAACTAATTGCTGTAGAATAGATGAGCTATTTCTTACATGGATGGAAAGGTAGAATGAATTGTATAAAAAAGCGCTAGTTTCTAACCACCTGGAATCACCATGGAATATTTTTGTTATATTTGTCATTTTGTTTTTTTAACGAAATTAAGTATTATAGATAAACGTTAAGTGACACTTGACCTCATGTCCCATTCTTGTTTCCATCACCACTACTATGAGTTTTGTACATATTTGTTCACTTCTTTATCTCCTTTTCATATATTTATTTATCCACAACCAATACATAAGACTGTTTTCTGAGCAGGTTATTGCTTTTTTCAAACATCTTTATTGGAGTATAATTGCTTTAGAATGGTGTGTCAGTTTCTGCTTTATAACAAAGTGAATCAGTTATACATATACATATGTTCCCATATCTCTTCCCTCTTGCGTCTCCCTCCCTCCCACCCTCCCTACCCCACCCCTCTAGGTGGTCACAAAGCACCGAGCTGATCTCCCTGTGCTAGGCGGCTGCTTCCCACTAGCTATCTATTTTATGTTTGGTAGTGTATATATGTCCATGCCTCTCTCTCGCTTTGTCACAGCTTACCCTTCCCCCTCCCCATATCCTCAAGTCCATTCTCTCGTAGGTCTGTGTCTTTATTCCTGTCTTACCCCTAGGTTCTTCATGGCATTATTTTTTTTCTTAAATTCCATATATATGTGTTAGCATACGGTATTTGTCTTTCTCTTTCTGACTTACTTCACTCTGTATGACAGACTCTAGGTCTATCCACCTCATTACAAATAGCTCAATTTCATTTCTTTTTATGGCTGAGTAATATTCCATTGTATATATGTGCAACATCTTCTTTATCCATTCGTCCGATGATGGACACTTAGATTGTTTCCATCTCCTGGCTACTGTAAGTAGAGCTGCAATGAATATTTTGGTACATGACTCTTTTTGAATTATGGTTTTCTCAGGGTATATGCCCAGTAGTGGGATTGCTGGGTCATATGGTAGTTCTATTTGTAGTTTCTTAAGGAACCTCCATACTGTTCTCCATAGTGGCTGTACCAATTCACATTCCCACCAGCAGTGCAAGAGTGTTCCCTTTTCTCCACACCCTCTCCAGCATTTATTGTTTCTATATTTTTTGATGATGGCCATTCTGACTGGTGTGAGATGATATCTCATTGTAGTTTTGATTTGCATTTCTCTAATGATTAGTGATGTTGAGCATTCTTTCATGTGTTTGTTGGCAATCTGTATATCTTCTTTGGAGAAATGTCTATTTAGGTCTTCTGCCCATTTTTGGATTGGGTTGTTTTTTTGTTATTGAGCTGCATGAGCTGCTTATAAATTTTGGAGATTAATCCTTTGTCAGTTGCATCATTTGCAAATGTTTTCTCCCATTCTGAGGGTTGTCTTTTGGTCTTGTTTATGGTTTCCTTTGCTGTGCAAAAGCTTTGAAGTTTCATTAGGTCCCATTTGTTTATTTTTGTTTTTATTTCCATTCCTCTAGGAGGTGGGTCAAAAAGGATCTTGCTGTGATTTATGTCATAGAGTGTTCTGCCTATGTTTTCCTCTAAGAGTTTGATAGTTTCTGGCCTTACCTTTAGGTCTTTAATACATTTTGAGCTTATTTTTGTGTATGGTGTTAGGGAGTGATCTAATCTCATACTTTTACATGTAGCTGTCCAGTTTTCCCAGCACCACTTATTGGAGAGGCTGTCCTTTCTCTGCTGTATATTCCTGCCTCCTTTATCAAAGATAAGGTGACCATATGTGCGTGGGTTTATCTCTGGGCTTTCTATCCTGTTCCATTGATCTATCTTTCTGTTTTTGTGCCAGTACCACACTGTCTTGATTACTGTAGCTTTGTAGTATAGTCTGAAGTCAGGGAGTCTGATTCCTCCAGCTCTGTTTTTCATTCTCAAGATTGCTTTTGTTATTCAGGGTCTTTTGTGTTTCCATACAAATTGTGAAATTTTTTGTTCTAGTTCTGTGAAAAATGCCATTGGTAGTTTGATAGGGATTGCATTGAATCTGTAGATTGCTTTGGGTAGTAGAGTCATTTTCACAATGTTGATTCTTCCAATCCAAGAACATGGTATATCTCTCCATCTACTTGTATCATCTTTAATTTCTTTCATCAGTGTCTTCTAATTTTCTGCATACAGGTCTTTTGTCTCCTTAGGTAGGTTTATTCCTAGATATTTTATTCTTTTGTTGCAATGGTAAATGGGAGTGTTTTCTTGATATCACTTTCAGATTTTTCATCATTAGTGTATAGGAATGCCAGAGATTTCTGTGCATTAATTTTGTATCCTGCTACTTTACCAAATTCATTGATTAGCTCTAGTAGTTTTCTGGTAGCATCTTTAGGATTCTCTATGTATAGTATCATGTCATCTGCAAACAGTGATAGCTTTAATTCTTCTTTTCTGATTTGGATTCCTTTTATTTCCTTTTCTTCTCTGATTGCTGTGGCTATAACTTCCAAAACTATGTTGAATAAGAGTGGTTAGAGTGGGCAACCTTGTCTTCTTCCTGATCTTAGTGGAAATGCTTTCAGTTTTTCAACATTGAGGATGATGTTGGCTGCGGATTTGTCACATATGGCCTTTATTATGTTGAGGAAAGTTCCCTCTATGCCTACTTTCTGCAGGGTTTTTATCATAAATGGGTGTTGAATTTTGTCAAAAGCTTTCTCTGCATCTATTGAGATGATCATATGGTTTTTCTCCTTCAATTTGTTAATATGGTGTATCACGTTGATTGATTTGCGTATATTGAAGAATCCTTGCATTCCTGGAATAAACCCCACTTGATCATGGTGTATGATCCTTTTAATGTGCTGTTGGATTCTGTTTGCTAGTATTTTGTTGAGGATTTTTGCATCTATGTTCATCAGTGATATTGGCCTGTAGTTTTCTTTCTTTGTGACATCCCTGTCTGGTTTTGGTATCAGGATGATGGTCGCCTTGTAGAATGAGTTTGGGAGTGTTCCTCTCTCTGCTATATTTTGGAAGAGTTTGAGATGGATAGGTGTTAGCTCTTCTCTAAATGTTTGATACAATTCACCTGTGAAGCCATCTGGTCCTGGGCTTTTGTTTGTTGGAAGATTTTTAATCACAGTTTCAATTTTAGTGCTTGTGATTGGTCTGTTCATATTTTCTATTTCTTCCTGATTCAGTCTTGGAAGGTTGTGCATTTCTAAGAATTTGTCCATATCTTCCAGGTTGTCCATTTTATTGGCATAGAGTTGCTTGTAGTAATCTCTCATGATCTTTTGTATTTCTTCAGTGTCAGTTGTTACCTCTCCTTTTTCATTTCTAATTCTATTGGTTTGAGTCTTCTCCCTTTTTTTCTTGATGAGTCTGGCTAATGTTTTATCAATTTTGTTTATCTTCTCAAAGAACCAGCTTTTAGTTTTATTGATCTTTGCTATCATTTCCTTTATTTCTGATCTGATTTTTATGATTTCTTTACTTCTGCTAACTTTGGGGGTTTTTTGTTCTTCTTTCTCTAATTGCTTTAGGTGCAAGGTTAGGTTGTTTATTTAAGATGTTTCCTGTTTTTTAAGGTAGGATTGTATTGCTGTAAACTTCCCTTTTAGAACTGCTTTTGCTGCATCCCATAGGTTTTGGGTTGTCGTGTCTCCATTGTCATTTGTTTCTAGGTACTTTTTAATTTCCTCTTTGATTTCTTCAGTGCTCACCTCATTATTAAGTAGTGTATTGTTTAGCCTCCATGTGTTTGTATTTTTTACAGATCTTTTCCTGTAATTGATATCTAGTCTCATAGCGTTGTTGTTGGAAAAGATACGTGATACAATTTCAATTTTCTTAAATTTACCAAGGCTTGATTTGTGACCCAAGATATGATCTATCCTGGAGAATGTTCCATGAGCACTTGAGAAAAATGTGTATTCTGTCGTTTTTGGATGGAATGTCCTATAAATATCAGTTAAGTCCATCTTGTTTAATGTATCATTTAAAGCTTGTGTTTCCTTATTTATTTTCATTTTGGATGATCTTTCCATTGGTGAAAGTGGGGTGTTATAGTCCCCTACTATGAATGTGTTACTGTCAATTTCCCCTTTTATGGCTGTTAGTATTTGCTTTATGTACTGAGGTGCTCCTATGTTGGGTGCATAAATATTTATAATGGTTATATGTTCTTCTTGGATCAATCCCTTGATCATTATGTAGTGTCTTTCTTTGTCTCTTGTAATAGTCTTTATTTGAAAGTCTATTTTGTCTGATATGAGAATTGCTACTCCAGCTTTCTTTTGGTTTCCATTTTCATGGAATATCTTTTTCCATCCCCTTACTTTCAGTCTGTAAGTGTCTCTAGGTCTGAAGTGGGTCTCTTGTAGACAGCATATATATGGGTCTTATTTTTGTATCCATTCAGCCAATCTGTGTCTTTTGGTGGGAGCATTTAGTCCATTTACATTTAAGGTAATTATTGATATGTTTGTTCCTATTCCCATTTTCTTAATTGTTTTGGGTTTGTTATTGCAGGTCTTTTCCTTCTCTTGTGTTTCTTGCCTAGAGAAGTTCCTTTAGCAGTTGTTGTAAAGCTGGTTTGGTGGTGCTGAACTCTCTCAGCTTTTGCTTGTCTGTAAAGCTTTTAATTTTTCCAACAAATCTGAATGAGATCCTTGCTGGATAGAGTAATCTTGGTTGCAGGTTTTTCTCCTTCATCACTTTAAATATGTCCTGCCAGTCCCTTCTGGCTTGCAAAGTTTCTGCTAAAGATCAGCTGTTAACCTTATGGGGATTCCCTTGTGTGTTATTTGTTGTTTTTCCCTTGCTGCTTTTAATATGTTCTCTTTGTATTTAATTTTTGACAGTTTGATTAATATGTGTCTTGGTGTATTTCTCCTTGGATTTATTCTGTATGGGACTCTCTGTGCTTCCTGGACTTGATTAACTATTTCCTTTCCCATATTAGGGAAGTTTTCAACTATAATCTCTTCAAATATTTTCTCAGTCCCTTTCTTTTTCTCTTCTTCTTCTGGAACCCCTATAATTTGAATGTTGGTGCACTTAATGTTGTCCCAGAGGTCTCTGAGACTGTCCTCAGTTCTTTTCATTCCTTTTTCTTTATTCTGCTCTGCAGTAGTTATTTCCACTATTTTATCTTCCAGGTCACTTATCTGTTCTTCTGCCTCAGTTATTCTGCTATTGATCCCATCTAGAGTATTTTTCATTTTATTTATTGTGTTGTTCACCATTGTTTGTTTCATCTTTAGTTCTTCTAGGTCCTTGTTAAATGTTTCTTGCATTTTCTCTATTCTATTTCCAAGATTTTGGATCATCTTTACTATCATTATTCTGAATTCTTTTTCAGGTAGGCTGCCTATTTCCTCTTCATTTGTTAGGTCTGGTGGGTTTTTATCTTGCTCCTTCATCTGCTGTGTGTTTTTCTGTCTTCTCATTTTGCTTATCTTACTGTGTTTGGGGTCTCCTTTTTGCAGGCTGCAGGTTCGTAGTTCCCGTTGTTTTTGGTGTCTGTCCCCAGTGGCTAAGGTTGGTTCAGTGGGTTGTGTAGGCTTCCTGGTGGAGGGGACTAGTGCCTGTGTTCTGGTGGATAAGGCTGGATCTTGTCTTTCTGGTGGGCAGGTCCACATCTGGTGGTGTGTTTTGGGGTGTCTGTGGACTTATTATGATTTTAGGCAGCCTCTCTGCTAATGGGTGGGGTTGTGTTCCTGTCTTGCTAGTTGTTTGGCATAGGATGTCCAGCACTGTAGCTTGCTGGTCGTTGAGTGAAGCTGGGTGCTGGTGTTGAGATGGAGATCTCTGGGAGATTTTCGCCATTTGATATTATGTGGAGCTGGGAGGTCTCTTGTGGACCAGTGTCCTGAAGTTGGCTCTCCCACCTCAGAGGCACAGCACTGACTCCTGGCTGCTGCACCAAGAGCCTTTCATCCACACGGCGACAAACTGGCCCCGACCTGCAGGCCCCAGCCTGTCCTAGGCGGATCGCCACTGTCGGCGTGCCAGAACCTTGCAGCCTCACGCCAGGCTGGCCCCTGCGGCTGCTTCAGGTTATTGCTTTCAATTTATATAAGTGATGTTATACAATACACTTGATCTACATGTAGATTTTTCCACTCAACATTGTTTTTTAAAGATATCCATATTCATACAGATAGATCTGGTCTTTTTTGGCTGTACCGCATGGCTTGTGGGATTTTAGTTCCCCAACCAGGGATCAAACCCCGGCCCTTGTCAGTGAGTGCAGAGTCCTAATCACTGGACCGCCAGGGAATTCCCCCAAATTCATTCTTTTTAGCAGCTGTACTGTACAATGAATGTACCTTATTTCATACATCAATTTCCTTATTACTTCAACAGTCTTGCCATTATAAACAATACTTCAATGAACATCTGTTTCCTTGTGCAAATGTGTGGTGGCTTCTCTGTGTTATATATTGGAAATGAAATTTCGAGGTTGTACAGTCATGCATTTTCAATTTTTTAAGAGTCTACCAAAGTTTTTATATCACTAAATCCTTTACCAGAGGTATCTTAGACTGTTAGGAACCCATTTCCCTCAATATACAAAAGTTAGGTAATTTGGAATCATTGAAACCCAAAGTCTCTACAGCCTCAATGAAACCTAAACCCTTACAGTAGACAACTAAACTCTACCAACAAAGTCCTTTCCCATCTCCCCAACCTCAGGCCTAGTTGTATTGGAGAGGGCAGACTAGAACTTGATAAAGCTGTGATTGGTGATGAAGCAGACATCACTTTTGTTAGCTTGGAAGGGGAATGTTTGGTGTTTTGTGGGGAGCAGACCAACCTTGTTTTTGTCTTTACTTACACACAATTTAGTTGTGGGCTTATTTTGTCTCACTTCATCACAGTCACAGAATGACCTTGTCTGATGTTAGTATCCTGTGAGATGGTTTATGTCCAACAGGAAAACACCATGGTCTAGCTGTGTCAGACTAGTTTCCAGATGTACAGGAACTTTATTTTTTAAGCTTTGTTAACAAAACACAGAAATCCTCTGCTATGGGCTGAGAATTTATTTGTTGAAGTCCTAACCCCCAACGTGACTATATTTGGAGATAAAACCTTTAAAGAAGGAATTAAGGTTAAATGAGTTCACAAGGGTAGGGCCCTGACCTGATAAGATTAGTGCCTTTATAGCAAGAGACACCAGAGAGCTTGCTCTCACCCTCCACATGCATGTACTGAGGAAAGGCCACGTGAGCACATGGTGGGAAGGAGGCCATCTATAAGCCAGGAAGAGAGCCTCACCAGGGACTGAATTGGCTGGCACTGAATTGATCTGGAATTTCCCAGCCTCAGAATTGTGAGAAAATACATTTCTGTTGTTCAAGTCCTCCCCTCTGTGGTATTTCATTATGACAGCCTGAGCAGACTCATACACCCACATTTCCCTGTTCTTCCTGGTTCTTCTCCCCACCGGCAACCATTTAAGACGGTTTTAACTGTTTCTTCTGACATTTATGGTGTCCTATATTTTTGAATTCCATATGGTGCTATCTTATGACTCATCAATTTTATTTTATTTACTCATTTATTTATTTTAAATTTATTTTATTTTTGGCTGCATTGGGTCTTCATTGTTGCACACAGGGTTTCTCTAGTTGCTGCAAGCGGTGGCTGCTCTTCGTTGTGGTGTGCAGGCTTCTCATTGCGGTGGCTTCTCTTGTTGTGGAGCATGGGCTCTAGGTGTGCAGGCTTCAGTAGTTGTGGCATGCGGGCTCAGTAGTTGCGGCACGCGGGCTTAGTTGCTCCGCGGCATGTGGGATCTCCCCAGGCCAGGGCTCAAACCCGTGTCCCCTGCATTGGCAGGCATATTCTTAACCATTGTGCCACCAGGGAAACCGTGACTCATCAATTTTAGACATTGCCTATTAATTTCCCATGATGGTAGATAAGTATTTAGCTTTGTTGTACTTCATCCTCTCCCCTATCCTCCCACTATCGTTACAACTTTTGGTTAAATAAATATGTGGAATTTACATTATTTTCTTAATTATTGGGAAAACTGTCAGGACAACACAACTTGCCATAGTAAGTGCAGGTCTCCCCTGCAGGGGCAAGTTATCATGTGGAAAACAAGAATTGTATCCCAAAGCAGGTAACATATTCCGATACCCTAGGGAATGGTAGGTAAGGAAGATAAAAGGGGCCAGGAAAAATTCTTCCTGTATTTTTGCCTCCAGGTGAATGAAAAGGAGTTCCCTCCCTTTAATGGAAAACTGAGGGGAGCAGGGGGAGGAGATAAATACTTCCTTCTCTCCAGGAGCCTGCAGCAATGTTAGGGACTCAGCATGGACCTGAGGCTTCCCAGTACCCCTAGGTCAACTCAAGTATCCAATGGTAGTTGAGTATGGCAAGTAGGTACCGAGGAATGAGCAGTTTAGGAAGTTCAAAGTGAAATGTGAGGCAGGTCAGATTCCACAGTCACTTGCCCTTTGAATTGGACTCCACCATTAATCTGCCATGTTCAGTGTCCTGCTGAACAATGGACTTGAAAAAATGATGCACACACAGCCCTAAATTTGCTGAGCTATTCTCATACTCAGGCGAGCTCATTTCAGAGCATTCAGACTGCACCACAATTAGCTGCTGACACTATCCTAAAATAATATTAAGCCAGGCCAGTAATTATACACTGGAAGAAACTATGTATAGAAAAGCTCATTAACTTGTGGAGTGGTGCAAGTTTCTGAAGTGGGAGCCTTTCAAACAGGATGGTAGTGCACCTGTTGATATGGTTGAAAATCCAACTGCAAATCCTTAGCTAAATATTTAACAACATCCCGCTGGAAAAGCACCAAAGAAGTTTTCAGGGTTTATGGGTCAAGCGATAAAAAGGGTCAAGTCGCTCCCAAGTTTACCTGTAGGTGGCACTGTAAGAGTAGTCAAGAGAAGACCTACACTAACCACCAGCCTTATAAAAGTGATCACAGTCATCAATCAGGGTGTCATCATTGTCATCATCATTGTCATCATCATTGTTGTCGCCGTCATCTTTACAGTCATCATTAGCGTTGTTCATTTAGGAAGCATTGTGTGTGGCGTAGTCCTAGATCCCATTTCCCACTATTCTATAATGACAGACTTCTACTCCAAGGGAGGTTCATCTTGCATGTGTATGCATTTGGCTCTGAAGTCTTACCTTCGAGCCTTTGCTTCTGTGGTATCCCTTGGCTGGGATGTTCTGCCATGACCCTCCCTGCTTTGTTAGGAGGAGGTGTTCTTCATGAGTCATCACCACTCCACTCAGGTTCTTGAGATCCAGCTCAGGGAGGGCTTCTGTCAACCACACAACCTTCATCTAGAGAAGCTTTGTCCTGCTTCCCTGTTACTTCTTACCCTAGTAAGGGCTTTACATCTCCCTTCTAAACTTAGAGTCCACCTCACACCTGTCAGAATGGCCATCATTAAAAAGTCTACAAATAACAAATGCTGGAGAGGGTGTGGAGAAAATGCAACCCTCTTACGCTGTTGGTAGGAATGTAAATTGGTGCAGCAACTCTGGAGAACAGTATGGTGATTTCTTAAAAAACTAAAAACAAAAAAAAAAAAAAACTAAAAACAGAGTTGCCATATGATCCAGCAATCCCACTCCTGGGCATATATCCAGACAAAACTATAATTTGAAAAGATACATGCACCCCTACGTTCATAGCAGCACTATCTACAATAACCAAGACATGGAAACAACCTAAATGTCCATTGACAATGAATGGACAAAAAAGATGTGGTGTATATATACAATGGAATGTTAGCCATCAAAAAGAATGAAATAATGCCATTTGCAGCAACATGGATGGACATAAAGATGATCATACTGAGCGAAGTAAGTCAGAAAGAGAAAGACAAATACCATATGATATCACTTATACGTGGAATCTAAAATATGACACAGGGACTTCCCTGGTGGTGCAGTGGTCAAGAATTCGCCTGCCAATGCAGGGGACATGGGTTCGATCCCTGGTCCAGGAAGATCCCACATGTTGCGGAGCAACTAAGCCCGTGCGCCACAACTACTGAGCCTGTGCTCTGGAACCCGCGAGCCACAACTACTGAGCCCACGTACCACAACTACTGAAGCCCCCATGCCTAGAGCCTGTGCTCCTTAACAAGAGGAGCCACCGCAATGAGAAACCCATTCACCACAACTAGAGAAAGCCCGCTCACAGCAACGGAAGACCCAATGCAGCCAAAAATAAATAAATAAATAGTTTAAAAAAATATAAAAAAAATACAACACAAATCAACATATCTACGAAACAAAAACAGACTCACAGACACTGAGAATGGACTTGTGGTTGCCAAGGGGGAGGGAGGATCCAGGAGGGATGGATTGGGAGTTTGGGATTAGCAGAAGCAAACTACTATATATAGGATGGGTAAAAAGCAAGGTCCTACTACATAGCACAGGGAACTATATTCAATATCCTGTGACAAACCATAATGGAAAAGAACATAATAAAGAATATATATGTATACTATAACTGAGTCACTTTGGTGTACAGAAGAAATTAACACATTATAAATTAACTATACTTCAATAAATTTAAAAAATTAAAAAAATAAAGTCAGAGTCTAAAATAAGCTGTAAACAACTGTCTCCTGTCTCTCTGTTTTGTTTACAGCCAGTGCCCCACCCAGCTCTCCAGAGTGGAAGGTAGCTCCTGGCCACCTTTGCCCATTCTTTGACTGCAGTCACCTGCCCTTCCTCCATACACAGAGTGTTTTCCATTGTCACTCTCTTGACATTGCTTGTGAGCCTCCAGAGTTCAGGGGCTTTGTCTTATCTTTTGTTATATCCCCAAAGTTGGACGCATATTAAGTTCTCAACACATATGTGGTGAATGAATGAATGGAAGCAGGAGACGATTAAGTAAAAAGCCCCATAATGCACTTTCTTAAAGGCCGGGATGCAGAGAAGAAGAGAAATTTCAGATTTTCCTCTCACTAAAAAGTTTTACTTTGACTTTGGGGATCGAGAAGCTACAAGAAAGCCTCTCTTTTGAGGAAAGAATGTTATATTATCCTCTCCTGAGATAGGCATGTTAGATAACAGCCCTCAGAAATTCCCACCCTTTTGTTTGCTGACCAAGCCCTGAATTTGTGGCTCCCTCCCAATCCCAGAGGTCAATGATGATGAACTTAAGAGAAAGGCTCATCACATTGCTAGGGAATGGTTTAAGCTTGAATTCTGGCTAATGACATCTGAGGGTGTCCTACTTGGAGAGTTTGGGGAAGATTTTCCTCACTAAAGATGAAAACCATGAGGGCAAAACACTTTTATTCTCTCTTTTTTTTTGGCCGTGCTGCATGGCTTGCTGGATCCCAGTTCCCCAACCAGGGATTGAACCTGGGCCACGGCAGTGAAAGCACCAGATCCTAACCATTAGACCTCCAGGGAACTCCCCCCAAACACTCTTATTCTTGATTAGATGTTGTTGGGTTGGTGTGTGACATCTGGAACATCTGCAGCCATCTTGTGGTCAGAGAGGAGACCTTACTCTCCTGCCAGTGAGATGGAAAGCCCCTGACTTTTGAGGATATCACGGAATCATGGATTTACCTAGCCTTGAAACTGCCTTTTTTTCCCCCTGGACTTACTGTAAAATAATAAATCCCTTATTTTAACTTCTATTAGTTGGGTCTACTATTTATTACAGCCCAAAGTATCCCAATTGACACAACTCACAAACAAGTGTTTTTCTTGTGGAACATGCCAGATAGCTTCCCTTTGCCATTCAGATACACTTTCTACTCTTTTTCTTCCTGCTCTCTGCTCTGACAGGCTGACCTCTACCTACTATCTCTGTCCTCTCATCTTACCAACAAGGATATTAATCAACATCTTCTTCAGTTAGCAAATTATATGTCCACATATTATTTCTTCCAAAGGTTTCTCATCAAATATCATGTTACCTATAGTTTCCTTTTTAATTTTGTCCAACGCTGAATCCAAATTTGGTGGCTTTTAATGTAATTCCATGCACCAATCAGGGTCCCAACAAGACACAGATGGCTTACTCAAATCTGGGTAATTCAGGGAAGTGTTTTTACAAAGCCATGGGTGAGGTGGTGGCAACCACAAGGCTAGTCAGTTAGTCAACCACACTCTCTGCTTGAATCCAACTCAAGCAGATCAAATTCAAAATCAGTTCGAAGCCTAGTGCTTCCCAGAGTGTTGTTGGATCAAATGCTGCCTTTCTCTACCAACACCTGCTCTCAGTCACATTCTTCTCTTTCTTCTAGAAGGATTTCAAGTTACACTGTTTTGGGGGGAAAGCTTCCCTGTTCTCGACTAACCAACACTTCCTGAGCCTTCACTCAGAGTTACATCACATTGTTATTGGTGCTCAACATATATTGGAGTTCCTTGAGAATAGAGAACACATCTGATACTTATAAAACCTATTGCTAAACTGAATATTACCACCATTATAACACATATCACTACTCAGCCATTAAAAAAAGTGAAATAATGCCATTTGCAGCGACATGGATGGACCTAGAGGTTATCATATTAAGTGAAGTAAGGCAGAGAAAGATAAATATCATATGATATCACTTGTATGTGGAATTTAAAAAACTGATGCAAATGAACTTATTTACAAAACAGAAACAGACTCACAGACATAGAGAACGAACTTATGGTTACCAGGGGGAAGGGTGGGGGGCAGAGATAGATTGGGAGTTTGGGATTGACATGGACACACTACTATATATAAAATAGATAACCAACAAGGATCTACTGTATAGCACAGGGAATTCTGCTCTGTATTCTGTAATAACTTAAATGAGAAAAGAATTTGAAAAACAATAGATACATGTATATGCATAACTGAATCACTTTGCTGTACACCTGAAACTAACACAACATTGTTAATCAACTATACTCCAATATAAAATAAAAATTAAAAAAAAAGCACACACACAAATAACACATATCATACTTTATTATGATTACTTTTATTTTGGTAAACTATATGTAACATAAAATTTACTTAAAGCGTGCAGTGCACTGGCATTAAGTACATTCACATTGTTGGGCAACCGTCATCACTATTCATCACCAGAACGTTTTCATCATCCTGAACTGAAACTCTGAACCGATTAAACAATAACTCCCATTACCCTCCAGCCTCAGGTAAGCCCTGTCCTACTTTCTGTAGCCCATATTTTATTTAAATTTTCTCAGTTTTTATCTAATGATATTTTTCTGCTCTAGAATTACATCTAGGGTATCACATTATATTTATTTGTCATGTCTCTTTAGGTGCCTCTTGGTTGTGACGTTTCCTTAGACTCTTATTTTTGATAACCTTGACAGTTTGAAAGAGTACTGGTATTTTGGAGGATGCCCCTTTACTGGAATTTGTTTCATATTTTTCTCATGAGTTTACTGGGGTGTGCGGACCCTGGGAAGATCACAGAGATAAAGCACCATCTTCACCACATCATATCAAGGTTACCTACTAATTAACAGTTTATGACTATTGATGTTGACCTTGATCATCTGGCTGCAGGAGTGTTGGTCAGGTTTTTCTATTGTAAAGTTACTCTTTTTTCCCCCTTTTTTTCCATACTGTACTTTTTGGAAGGAAGTTAAGGAACAGGGAGTTATGGAGTTAGTTTTTAAGTTGCTGCAGGACACAGTTTATGTGGCATCTGTCCAGCTCACACGATTTCCCATTCCCGGGGGGAAATTCCCTCCCCCAAATCCATCAGGGTGGCCCTCCACACGCCCCATCCCTTAAACACCTTCTCCCTTAAGCAGCCAGATTTATTCTATGAAATCCTGTCTCTTGGCCACAGACGTTTAGAGAGAGTTGAGTCAACAAAGTCCCTTCCCCAGGTGCTTGGAATTTTAGGGCAGGCCAGGCTCTCTGCATGCCCAAGCCCAATACATAGCTACTGTTAATGATTATTTAATTACACCTTTCACTTGACTATTAATTATGCAAATAGTGTAGCTCAGATGCTTCTGACATTGGTGATTGCCTACTTAACATCCGTTCCTCCCTCCATCCTTTACCACACAAACCCAATTTTATTTCTAAGACTATTTCTCCCATGCAACCCATGTGCCCCAGGAATGGAGCCCCCCCCACCAGCTCCAGGAGTGGGCCTAATTGCTCCAAGAGTAATGCCATCTTTCTTGACTGTGATAGGTTCAGGAACAGGCATGTGACTCAATTAAAGACAATGAGATGTGTGGAAAATTTTCTAGGGCTTCCTGAGACAGATCTCCTTTGCTCTTTTTGGTTCCTCTTGAAGGGACCCTCTCTCCCTTCTGGATGTTGTCATATATAGACTGGAACCCCTGCATACACCGCCAGACCAGCCCCCAAAGCAGCTGGAACACAGAGGAGGGCAACCTAGAGAATGTCAGTGCAATGGAGCAGGAATCAAGCTGATGCCTACCCTTTCTCCAGAGCAGTGGTACTCAGAATGTAGGGTGAACTGTTTGTTACATTCTGCGATGACATAAATAAAGAAGCTGAGAGTAAATGTTTAGAAACGTTTGTAGTGATTTGACATTGCCATGACAGCTCAACGTGTGACCAGTGAATTTGTGTAGTTGACCAGTTTGAGTGCTGTCCAACAAAGAGAAGAGTTGCAAGCAGTGCCATCTGTGTACAAGTCTTGTGCATTAGGACCATGTAGCAATCTGCACTGGATAGAAAAAAAAAAACAATACATCACCACCAAATGTCCTTCACCACTGACAGTTTGGGAGGCACTGCTCTAGACTTAGTAATTACATGAGTCAATTAATTCCCTATTTTTTAAGACAATGCGGATTCTGTTTTCTCCAGTTAACACCAAAGCATCTGAACTGATACAGTGAGTGAATCAAGTAAAAAATAAGAGACCACATAGACATATTGGGCATTTTTTGTAGGGTATACATGTTAAATTAGACTGTGAGTGTGTGTGTGTGTGTGTGTGTGTGTGTGTGTGTGTGTGTGTGTGTGTGTGTGTGTGTTCACCTTGCTCTGATTCTGGGTAATCATTTCTTAACGTTCCTGATTGCAAAAATTTCAGGAAGAGAATAACTTCTCTTTGGTACCTTTGCCAGCTGTTGGCATTTCCCAGCCTTAGTTCTTTGATTTGAATGTGATACCATAATAAAACACATGGGAGAGATTCTAGAAGAACAGAAATTCCATTTGTATCTCTAGGGAGAATAAGAGGAAAAAGGGTGACTTCATGTCATTCTCTGATTGTTTTTACCTTTGTATTTCAAAACGTTTCTAATATCGGGAGAATACCAATGTAATTATTATAACCTTTTATTTTTTGGTCACAGCCTTTAAGGAGTTATCAGAATTATAAATTATAAAAATATTATTTATAAGTTACACAAAGTAGGTCTTTTCCTTTTTTTCCCCTAGTGAATGAAGAAAAGGGCTATCACGATTATTGTGTACATATAAATAGAATAAATGCATTTGTTAAAAGATGCAAAACTTATTTTTGTTTTTTTTTTTGGTGATTATTCTCTTCTGGTATTATTTTGATCCTAAAGGAATGTTTTTAGAGAATTTTTGTTTACCATCCCAAAGATGATCTTTAAGCTAGTGATATGAAGAAAGTTGCTGTACGAAATTTAAAAAATTCAAGTATTCTTACAACAGAGACGAAATGAGCACGTCTTTTTAGCCTGGATGGAATGAAGCCACGTGACAATTGATTTATAGTGTGCACTGACATAGCCATTAAGAGCTCTGGAAGCACTACTTGTGTTGAAGGATGAGGCATATGGGGTGTTCTAGAGAACAACTAGAGGGTTTATTTTGGCCTCAAAGCTGGTTACTATTATAAGAGATAGCAAACTGGGCAATAGCTGCAGCAGAAGGGCCTCAACAGATGAGCCTGATATATTATTTTAAGAACTTTCTTCCAAAGCCAAATCATAACACCTCATTGCTTTATATGAAGTAGAAAACACATTTTCTTATTGGACTTGCTTTCCCAGAAAATGGTAAAAGTAAATTCATAAACTTAGATCATATTGTATATAAAAATGGTGGCGCTCTTCTTTCAATGATATGATGAAACATTACATCATTGTCGTGTACCTTGTTGGTACAGACATCTCTCTGCATAAGTGGCGTTCCTTAACTGATCCCCTAGTTCATTTTTTAAATTCAGTTGTATGGCAGAGCCAGCAATGCTCACCAAATATTCCATGGACTCCCCTAATTCTCAGTCTCCCTTTTAATTGACTTGGGGCCAGGTGTCTAGATTAGGCCAATGGGCCATGAGCAAAAGGGACTTTTGTCACTTCTGGTCCAAGGCAATTAAAAACAAGTCTAGGTTTCCATAATCTTCTTCCCTTTGGTGGTGACCATTTTGACATAGAGGAGTCACAGAGGGAGGCAGCCTCCATCACTGAGTCACCATGTCAAGGAGAGCAGCTGCTTCAGACATTTTATAAATCGGAAAGAAACTTTTGCCTTGAGAAGCCACTGAAATTTTGGCATTTGTTTGTTACTATAGCTCAGGCTAGTGTGATGCTGATTCTTATAAGTCTTACAACCATGATAGAACTACTAACCCATTCACCACTTGTAGTGTTGAGATAATCCCAGAGGCAGGGAGATTGATATCTGATGTAGATGTGGGCACATGGTGGCGTTCCTGGGGGCCCTATTTAGGCATTGCTCATTTGCTGCCATGCTCTTACTGGGTGAGCAGAACTGTCCTAGGAGCTTTGACGATATAAACAACAACATCAACAACAAAATGATCTTAGTCCTAAATCCGTTCAGCCCAAAGATGAGTAGCATACACTTCCTCCCTTCAATAAACTTACAGTCTGGTAGGAGAGGTTTAGGACAGGTACCAAGTAACTAAAATACAAGGTGGAGCAACAAAGAACGTTTTCTAGACTTGAGGAGATTATAAATTGTAGATTATAACTTAGAGAAGACACATCACTCACATTAACTCAATTTAAAAAACAACATGCGTGAGTTTGTGTGTTCTAGGGTATAGTAGCACTATGGGAATTTGGAGAGTGAAGATACTGTTATGAGGTTGAGGTTTTTTTGAAGGATAATTTGTATTTTTACGTACAGAAAAGTTAGCATTGTGCTTCTATCCCAGTTTGGTGGCAAGATCTTTAGCCTTTGCCTTTCCATCTTGGCAATGAGAGCCACAGATTTTTTTTGGACCTGTGATATTGCCTCACAGTGATGGTGGATCTCTGCATATCTGTCATTATAACTGGTCCTAATAGCTTCCACCAGCTTAGCTAGAGCTCCTCTGTCTTCCGAGTTAACCTGTGTGAAGAGTCTTTCTGAAGATGAGACATCTCAGCCTGGCCCTTCCCTTGAGAATGAACTCGGGAACTCCCCTTTCATGGCCCAAGGCAGGCGGGAGGCCAGCGAGCTCAGTGGGGTCCACAAGTGTGCCGTTGCCACCTTCTGAGCCTTCTTGTTCTCCACAAGGTGGGGACAACATTAACACCTGCTCAAAGGACAGGCGGTCTCAGTGGGGACTTCCCCTTCGTGGGTGGCTTTCTCCTAGCTGGGACAACAGCTCCTGCTTTTGTTTCGTCTCTGGGCTGGGCTCGTGGGCCAGCTTAAGCAGTTGAGTAGCCATTTGGACCCCTCCCAGCCCAAGGCCTGGGTGAACTGTTTCACCAAAGGGGGGCCCTTTCAGACACTCACGGAGGGGAGCCTTTGCCACTGACAAAGCGGATGGCACAAACAGTTACGTGCCCCATTTTGCAGGCCTACCTGGAAATGATAATTGGCTTGTGACTTAAACACTTTAAAACATTTTGCTAGCATTTAAAGTTTTGGTCAACATAATATATATACACGTTTCAAATCAACAGGTCCCGTGTCAGGCCTCTTGCCACCAAGTCACATGATGGTTTACATTTGTACAGGGGTTTTCCAACTTATTCTTAGAGAAATAAATCTGACCACTCAAGGGCAGTTTAAATCTGTACTTCTAGATTTCAACATTTGTAATATGACCGCAATATTGAATGTTTCCACCGTAGTAGATTTTTTTCTTAATTGAAAGGTGCAGATCAAATCAATTTTTAATCACTTTTCTTTTTGCTGAGAAAAAATGAATTTTTCATGTGCTATAAAGACAGCACCAGCCCTTTTTGTCCCCTTTGAATAAAGGTATGATGTTAGCTATACTATGAAATTTATCCTCAGGATTCTGTAAGTAATTGTACTAAGAGACTGGTCTTTTGTCTCTGTTTTAGCTCTGTTGCTCTCTCTTACCCAACCTCTTATTAATCTACTAATGAAGAGATAGAAAAGAATAAGAATTGGGGCAGTAGACTATATATATATCTCTCTATATATATATATGTATATATCAATAGATTATATAAATATATCTGTATATAATATACCTATCTATATTTATATATACATAGATAATATAAATACAAATCTATCTACATATTATATATATATGTATACATATATATAAATAAACCTAGGCCTGATATGCTTTTCATAAGAACTATTGTTATATGATTGTTTTAAGTGTCCATTATATATCCTCTGAACCAAATTTTCTAGTTTTTATTATATTTTCTCCTAGAAAGATAAATGAGGCACTCCACAGTGGAATAAAAAACAGATTTGGCTTTTGGGAGTTGGGAAAGTTCTGGTAAAATGCCAAGTGCTGAGCTGCAGGTTTTCAAAATTGTTTATTTTCAAACCTACAGATGTAGAAAAATATCACATAAAGCCTCATGTCATTGCTTCTGACAGGGAAATAGGTCAGCTGCCCAGGTGGTGTCTGAGGAAAAAAAACACGGAAATAGGTAATGTGTAAATCTTGTTTTCAGCTCAGACTCTTTTTGCTGTGTAAGAGGCTCTGTGGGATTGAAAATCATCACTACCACTCCTTGATTATTGTCTCTTAATCTGGTGGTCTGACTTTTATGGTTGTGGTCACAGTTATTTGAAAGATCTGATTTTTTTAAACTTTGGAAATTCTAAATTAATTCAATACTGATATAGTCATGGTAACCTATAAAATCAACTCTTGTTCCCAAGGGGCACGGGCCTAGATCCCTTTTAATAGCAAATCGGTGTGGAATTCTAAATGCCATTATTCCGACTTCAGTTCATATGGTGAATGAACTGAATGCCCATAATGTGGGAAGCAGCAGTGGTGCGCACTGAGGGCAGGATGGAGATTTCTAGACCTGAAGGATGCCAGGTAGAAAAGTGTGGGAGGAAGGCCGGGGAGCATGAGCCTCCCAGAGATGGGGGACAAACTCCCAGGGTTGTCTTTTCCCACATGGGGAAGACACATTTCATTAGCAGAACTGGTGGTAGCTGTGTTCTTTATCTTGTAGACAGATGATGTGATGTAAGGTGGATTTGCTACAGAGGTGGGTAGTGACACTGTTTTGGAACCATTTTAAGTCATAACAAGTAGTAATGGGGGAAGTCACTGCAGTCAGGGGGTGCCCCAACCATCAGATATCTGGAAGGGAAGGAGGTCAGGAAGGTGGTGGGGTGGATTCAGACAGAGATTCTGGGATCCAAGAACATGTGGGGTTGACCCTGAAAAGATAAGTCCTCAGTACACAGGGAAAGGATTTCTGCAGATAAGCCTCTTGCCCCATCTACAAAGCTACCTAAAGTGCCCTGATAAGCTACAATTTGGAGTTTGATGTGTCTCTTTGGAACTCCATTCAACATGAGGCAAAGCTCGAGTCTAGTATATCAGTGACTTAAACTAAATTGTCAGAAACTTCTCAGAATTTGTTTCAGAATACAGTATATACTCAAAAGATAGAAGTTAAAAAAGGGGAAATGTTTGCAACAAAAAGAATCTTGTTAACTATAAAGGAATCTACCAACACATCTAAGTCCACATCACATATTCTAAATATTCCCCCAAACATCCAAAAGTTTTTGAGTGCTAGCAGGATTTTGTTCACAAATTCTTATTGCTCAAATGAGGCACCGAAAATTATCATCCTTTTTACAAGTAGACAAACTACAGCTCAGAAGGAGCTGGAGAAGAAAAGATTGTCCAATGTCATAAAGTGAAAACAAAAAAAAAGATCAAAAATTGATTTAACTGCATTATGCTTTGCATAATATTTTTTAAATGGCCATCTGTTTTTGTTTTAGAAATGTATTCCCACTGAGTACATCAGGTAATTCTCCAAACTCAAGAAACTTCAAGGGAAAAGAGAGAGGAGAGAAAGTCAAGCAGATTTTATCTTAAATTTTTGTCTGATTTCAATTTATTAAAAACTGAATGCTACTAATATTAATAATTTTTTGTTTTTTAAAATTGAGGCGAAACTTATGTAACACCAAAGTATACAAATCTTCAATGAATTTTATATACTTGTGTAACCACCACCTAGATTAAGTTTAGAATATTTCCAGCATTCCAGAAGGCTTTCTTATTCTCTCTTCCAATCAATACCCCCAGGATCCCCCCAAAACCACACCTCTGGCCTCTGTCTATCCCCATAGATTAGTGTTTCCTGTTTTTGAACTTCAAATAAATGGGATTCTGGCTTCTTTTGCTGAACATTATGTCTGTGAGAGTCACCCTTGTTTTGTGTAGCAGTAATTTGTTCTTTTACATTGCTGTGTTGTATTCCATTGTATGAATACACTACATTTATTTATCCATTCTCCTGTGGATGGACCTTTGGGTTGTTTCTGCCTTGAGGAACTATTTCGAATAACACTGCCATGAATGTTCTTCTACTTGTCTTCTAGTAAAGACAGCCACTTATTTCTGTTGGAGTTATACCCAGGAATGAAAATACCAAGTCATAGGGCATAATTCTATTTAGCCTGGTACATACTGCTAAATGGCTTCCAAACTGGTGGAAGAATTTATCCTTCCATAGTAATGTATGAGAGTTCCAGCAGCTCCTCTTCAACACTTGGTTTTATCTGTCCTTTAATTTTGGTGTTGGGGTGGGTGTATCTCAGTGTAGTTTAAATTTGCGTTTCCCCAATAACTAACGATGTTGAGCACCATAATGAATATTTACCCCAAAATCCACAATCTTACTCCTCTACTTTTATTTTTCTGTTAAGTCTTTTCAGTGCAGCCTATGTATGTAATTACACTCAGGGTAAATCTAGAATTGTGTTGTGTATTTTTACATTAAACATTTTAAAGTTTGTTATGGCCTTCATACTTATCTTTTAAAATGGCTTCTTAATATCCCACTGAGTTTGACGCAGTGTAATTTACTTAGCTATTTCCCTCTTGTTGAGTATTATGTTCCTTCCCATTTTCCTCTGGCTCATTGTTGTTCAGAAGGACAAATGGAGATGTATCACCCCAGAAACTATCATTTGTGGAGGTAATGTGCCAGCTAGGTGCTTCGATAAGGGTTTAGTTTTATTTCCAGTACAACCTTCAGGAGTAAGTGTTAGGTCTATTTTACAGATGAGGAATCGGATGCCAGCCTATATTAGCTTGTTTCTTCGTGGAAGATAATTCCAGTCTTTGCATTTGGAAAAAAATTCTGTACAGACATCAGAATGAACATAAGGTGATCTGACTCTGGGGTTCTACAGAGTTACATTTATCTGAGAGGGCTCATGGCCAGTGAAAGCTTGACACATTTTCTTTAGGATACTGTGGTCACCTAATAAATTATAAGGGCCACATTAATTGTCTTCCAATGGGAGTGAGACCTCTGGGGTTCAAATCTCAGCTCCCACCCTTATTCACTGGGTAATCTGGGGTGAGTTATTCAATTTCTCTTCACCTCTGTTTTCTCATCTGTAAAATGGATATAATAGCCACCTCCAGGGCTGCTGTGAAGATAAATGAACTAATACGTAGGAAACCTTTAGCATAGTGCCAGGCACATAGCACTCAGTGAGAATCAACTCAGATTCAATCATCCCCTAATTTTCCTATATCTTCCCAATACTATAAGGCTCATTGTTTTTAGCTAGAAGTCACCTTAGAGATCATACAGGCTAGTGCTTTACAAACTTGCTCATTTCTTCTTCCTTTTTAAACAATGGACTCTTTTTTTCCTAGTACAAGGTACGTGGAACTCTAGCCTCTAAGGCTGCTGCCACTGGCTGCCAGTGAGCACATGACCTTTCTGAGCTGAAGGCTCCTCTTTTATATTCCTCAAGGAATAGGGTGAAGGGAGAACGCATTCACAATCAGAGGTGTTACTACCTCGTTACTATGCCAGATAGGTGGTGTTGTAAGCATGGATCTGGGCCCAAACCCATTCATTTTATCCATGAGGATGCTGAGTTCTATGGCAGTTGCCAATGACAAGGAAACTTAAAAGTGGCAGAATTAGAACTTGAACTTAGAGTCAGTGGATTTTCAGCTATGCTGGTTACATTTTACTGCCTCTCTAGCAAGAAGAAGGAAACAATGGGAAGAGCACTGGACTTGGAAACAGGAGACCTGGGTTTGGGTCTTGGCTTTGCCTCTAGTTTTATAATCATCAGGACACTTGCTATCATATTTGTCCAGCTCACAGGCTTCCCCTTTCTCTACAGACTACCCTCTTCAAGTTTGTGCCAAACGGCTCCACCCTTTGTCCGTAGCTAATGGGCACTGTTTGATTATTTTGAAGGAAAACTGGCTCCTTAGTCCTCAAAGGTCCACTCCTATGTAAAATGCAGGTGTAGGTCTAATTAGCATCAGCTGATGGAATCATGTTGCCCTTCGTAAACTTGGCTAGAAATGAGATTCCTTCTGAATCTTGACACAAATCTATTTTTTAAAGAGTAATAATACCCTGGATGCCATAGGCTTAAATATGGATTTGTAGTGTCACAATTAAATTCCGTTCTTTGTTGGCCCAAGGCTGGTCTTTCACCTCTTTCAAGAGTCAGTCTTTGGGATGTCCTTAGCATGCATGGGAATTCTTTTCTGATCTGGCCCTATATGATTTTCGTGCCTCATCTTCCCCCACTGCCAAGTATGTACACACTCAAATACTTGTCGTTCCCCAGATACTCCATACTCTCCTTGCTTTGCCTTTGAACGTGATGTACCTTTTCGCCGGAATGCCCTCTCCTGTTGGGCTAACTGCCATCTATTGCTCAAGACCAAGTTCCATGTGTCAGTTCTTCTGGATGGCCGCTCCTGACCCAGCTGGCTGCCCTCCTCTGTGCACTCATAGATTACAACCTACTGGTGTTCTGTTGTGGTGGCTGGTTCTCTTGTATGGCTCCCCCACTAACTGTGAGCTCCTTGAGTGTAGAAATGTAAACTATTCATCTCAGTATTTCTATGACTTAGAAGAACCAATGGTATAACAAAAACAATTCATAAATTGTTATGAATTTTATGAATGAATAAAGAATGAATAATTCTTCCTGACAGGAGAAGACAAATACTATAGAGACATTATTACATAGTGGTGGTCAGTCCTGTTGTAACCTCTGTTAGAATTGAAACTGTGACCTTTAATAAGAGACTTCCTGAGATTCAGTAATTTTAAAACAAGTTTCAGTAAGGTGCCTTTGAACTTGAATTTCTAGTTCTTTTGGAATTTAAAATCCCTTTACTCACTTTTGTTTCTGAAATTGTTATAAACCAGAGGCAATCTCAAATTCAATCTGGTTGGGTTATTATATAAACCTACTAATTAGTTGTCTTCAGGCTTGTATTTGCACTTATAACAATCATATACATTATTAAGATTTGGAAAAAGGATTCCAGAACCCAATGATGCAAGACTGCTACCACCCTTATTAAAAAGAAAGAGTAAATTGAATAGATATTTGCTCTTTATTCCTATTTAGAGAATGTTCCCATCTCAAGCTTCATTAAATAGAGAAAGCCATTAGAATTGTTAGGTTTTTAAGTTCCTTAGTCCTTTTAAACAATGGTTCTTATCAACAAAGTGGGTATAGAGGAAATATACCTTAACATAACAAAGGCCAATATATGACAAGCCACAGCTAACATCATATTCAATGATGAAAAGCTGAAAGCTTTTCTTCTAAGATCAGAAACAAGGTGCCCACTCTTGCCACTTTTATTCAACATAGTACTGGAAGTCCTAGTCACAGCAATTAGGCAAGAAAAAGAAATAAAGGCATCCAAATGGGAAAGGAAGTAGAAGAACTGTCACTGCTTGCAGATGACATGAAACTATATATAGAAAGCTCTAAAGACCCCCACAAAAAAACTGTTAGAACTAGTAAATGAAGTCAGTAAAGTTGCAGGATACAAAATGAATATATCAATCTGTTGCATTTCTACACACTAGTAACAAATTATCAGAAAGAAAAATTAAGAAAATAATTCTATTTACAACTGCAACAAAAATAATAAATTACCTAGTGATTATCATACTAAGTGAAGTAAGTCAGAGAAAGACAAATATCATATGATATCACTCATATGTAGCCTCTAATTTAAAAGATACTAATGAACTTTATTTACAAAACAGAAACAGACTTACAGACATCAAAAATGAATTTATGGTTACCAAAGGGGAAACATGGGGAGGGGCGAATAAATCAGGAGCTTAGGATTAACATACACACTACTATACATAAGATGGATAACCAGTAAGGACCTACTGTATAGCACAGGGAACTCTACTCAATATTCTGTGATAATCTATATGAGAAAAGAATCTGAAAAAGAATGAATATATGTATAACTGAATCACTTTGCTGTATACCTGAAACTAACACAACATTGTAAATCAACTATACTCTGATAAAATTAAAAAAAAATTACCTAGGAAAAAATTTAACCAAGGAGGTGAAAGATCTGTACACTGAAAATTATAAGACACTGATGAAAGAAATTGAAGGAGACACGAATAAATGGAAAGATATTCTGTACTCATGGATTGAAGAATATTGTTAAAATGTCCATACTACCCAAAATAATCTACAGATTCAATGCAATTCCTATTAAAATTCCAATGGCATTTTTCACAGAAATAGAACAAACACTCCTAAAATTTGTATGGAACCATAAAAGACCCTGAATAGCCAAAGCAACCTTGAGAACAAAGCTGGAGGCATCATATGTTTGTACATAGAGAGGACAGATTGTTGCCAGAGGTGGGCGATGGGGAGTGGGTGAATAGGTGAAGATGGGTAAAAGGTACAAACTTGTAGGTATAAAAGAATTAAGTCATAGGGATGTACTTTACAGCATGGTGACTATAATCAAGAACACTGCATTATATATTTGAAAGTTGCTAAGAGAGTAGATCTTACAATTTTTTTATGACATGGAAAAAAAATGTGTGGTGATGGTTGCCAACCAGACTTATTGTGGTGACCATTTCACAATATATACAAATGTTGAGTCACTGTATTGTACACTTGAAACTAATATTTCAGTTATATATCAAAAAATCATCTTAAATTTCAAAAATTAATACTTGTTTCTTTGCTTCTTTGTTTTTGACCAGAACCACATAGCATCACCAAAATTGTCTACTCAGGAAGAATTTGTAATGAGTTTATATGATGAGATTTCATTGAGTTAACTACCTCCCCCAAATAACATCCCTTGTTTTGAAAACCTTGAAGTTCAGATAGCTGTTATTCCTTTGTTAATTTGTCTTCTAAGTGAAATGCAAAGTCCTGTCAGGTAAGATTTATTTTTATTGTGGCAGTGGTGGGGAAGTGAAGAAATTTTATCTATATTCTGTTTTCTGTTATTCAGATATATCATTTTCCTATATTAACAAGGAATGTAGGGAATACACTGTGCTTGTTTGAGGTTTCACAAAATATCCTCTAGTTTCTAATGTTGTGTTTGTGGTCCATGTTGATCGATCATATCACATGAAAGTCTGTCTTTGGGCCTCTCGCCTTCTGAGATGGCCCGTATTCTGTCTGTGGAGTGTGTATCTCCCTGAATAAACCTTCCTTCTCTTTACTATGGTTCACTCTTGAGTTCTTCCCAGGGCGAAGCCAAGAACCCACACTTGGTGGCCATCCCAGGGACTCGCCTGAGACCTGGGATGTGACCCTTCTCTCCAACCCCACATTCTTTCCTGCAACATCTTTTCTGGTGCCCAGCTTGGGACCTCAAAGGGCATAATCTTGATCTTGCTGTTGGGCTATGGCTCCTCTCTGGAGCGTGGCTGTGACCTGTCCTGAGCCATGTAGCTTCAAGTAGGATCTGACAAAGACCAGTTCTCTGGCCAGGAAGGAGCCCACCAAGACCAAGACTTTTCTCCCCTCCGTCATTCTCATTCTCCTATTGCTCTGTCTCTTTGGACTTAAGAAGATCCACCAAGTGGACATCCAAATTAAGACCACGTGACAAGTGTTGACAACTCGGTTGGGTGAATTTCCCCTCTGTGGTTCCTTGAGCCCAGTTCCCCCTCCCTACTTGTTTTTCGTCCCAGTTCGGTTCCAGGACGCTGGAACTACGTCGGCCCACGTTGGGGGGACTCCTTGAGTCCTCTAGATTTGCAGCCGGCCCTCCCCGAGTGCTCTCGGGCTTATGGCCTCATTGCGCCCCCAAGAGGATGTTGGGGGAGAGCACTTCCGTTGTGGAGGTCACAGGCGGACCTTACCAACCCCTGAGCGGAGGTAGCGGGCGAGCACCTTTCTCAGTGGGCTTGCGAACCTCTGGCCTAGGAAGTGTCATGGCTGTACACCTTCCTTTCTCTTCTGGGAAGCGTCGTGGCTGCACACCTTCCCTCCTTTCCCGGATTTCTCTTATATCCTCCGACTTCTCTCTTGACTTCTTGGACTACTGATCCTTGAGCTTCCTTGCTGGCTTTGCCAGTAGGTTGTGTGTTGCCTTTTGCGTCTGTGGAGAGGTAGGCCTCCTCAACATCACAAGGGCCATATCCTGAGGGGAGCTTTATGCCTTGCATTGTTATCACTGCCTTGCGGCACACCAGCCCTACCCTTCGGCTCTATTCGTTTCTCTTTCCTTTGTTTCAGTGATAAAGGTAATCCATTTAGTTGGCTCAGGGCCTAGGTCTCCTCTCGCTCTCTCTGAAGGATTTAGGCCCTGAAACTCTGGTTGCTTTTTCTCCCACTGGCTCTGGTTCCTTTCCCTGACTAATCCAAGGGGCCTACTCAGGCTCACCGACCAGGCAGATATGGGGTGCTCACAGGGACCCCACTGTTGACACTGGGAGAACGCCAGGACAAATAACTACCACCTCGCCAGGATCCATCAGACTCTTGTCAAGACATCCTAATAAAAAATGGGGGCAACTACAAGCACCCCAAAGGACTCCCCGCTAGGATGCATATTAGCTAACTGGGGAAAATTTAGACAGGACGGTTTAAGAAAAAAATTAATTTTTATTTGCATGCCCCAATACAAAATAGGGGACCAAGAGATCTGGTCAAAAAAAAAAAAGGGTCACTGAATTACAATACCATCTTGCAGCTGGACCTGTTTTGAAAAAGGGAAGATAAATGAGGGGAAGTCCCATACATCCAAACATTCATGACCCTATTCCAAAATCCAGGTCTAAAGAACTCCTGCCAGGTGTGCTTGGCGCACATCCCTTCAAAGTGCCTTCTTCCCCCACAGGAGGCTGATGTTTCATTTATTTACTTATTTTTAAATTAATTAATTTATATTTTTGGCTGCGTTGGGTCTTCATTGCTGCATGTGGGCTTTCTCTAGTTGCGGTGAGCTGGGGCTGCTCTTCGTTGTGGTGCGCAGGCTTCTCATTGCTGTGGCTTCTCTTGTTGCAGAGCACAGGCTCTAGGTGCACGGGCTTCAGTCGCCGTGGCTCGCAGGCTCCAGAGTGCAGGCTCAGTAGTTGTGGCGCGCGGGCTTAGTTGCTCTGCGGCATGTGGGATCTTCCCGGAGCAGGGCTCGAACCCGTGGCCCCGGCATTGGCAGGCGGATTCTTAACCACTGCGCCACCAGGGAAGTCCTGAGCCTGATGTTTTAGATGATCCTCTTATGAGTCCACCTCCTTGGGGTCCATAACCGAGAACTCCCACCTCCCCCAATTCTGACCGGGACACTGTCTTCTGGACTGTTTAACCCTAATGCCCCATCTGGGGAGCCGGAGACCTCAGCCCGCCATGAATCAGCTCATGGATTTGGCCTTTGGAGTATTTAACAATAAAGATAGTGTTGAAGAGGCAAAATGGATTCAGGGACAACAGCTAAAAGCACAATTACTGGAGGCAGCTCTACCCCTGCACCACCTCAGATGGTGACACCTCAGGGTCGCCATCCCTTGGGAAGACCCATGGTGAGGACAGGATCCAGGAAGCCTGGATCGGAGCCACGGTCTCACTGAGAAAGTGTCGGTTTTAAGTGCAGCCAGAAGGGCGACAGGAAGGGCAAATACTCCCTCTGTGGGAAAAATCCACCAAGACCCTGCCCGATATGAAAACGAGAGAGCCACTGGAAGCGGGACTGCCCCCAGTCCCAAAGGGGACTTGGGGCTCCCAAATCGAGGATGACTGAGAGGACCAAAGACTGACAGGGCCCGGGACCCTCCCTGGCTCCCAAAGGACACCTGATCGTTTCTCCGGAGGAGCCTTGGGTAACCGTTGACATGGCAGGTAGGAGAGTTATTTTCTTATTAGATATGGGGGCTGCCTGCTCTGTGCTGATTTCCCTGGACCCCTGTTCTCCGAATTCTGTATGATAATGGGGATTGATGGAAAGCCCAAAACCAAGCGATTCACCCCTCCCCTCCACTGCTCGCTAGGGAATTTTACCTTTGCACTTCATTTTCTGCTCGTGCCTGAGTGCCTGTCCCCTTGTTGGGAAGGGACTTGCTCACTAAATTCCAGACAACAGTCCAAGCTGGAGACCCGTATGGGTTAGAAAACAGCTGCTCTTGGCCGGAGGAATCATCTACCTCAGTCCCAAGCCAGAGGAGGTCTCCATTCCACCCCAATCTAAGTTCTTAGACTATGGGCTGTTAAACTTGTTCACAGTGTTAAAATGTCACCTTCTTCTGCATTCCCCAGCACCCAGACTTCCAATATCTCTTTTCCTTTGAGTGGACGAATCCAGACAATGCAATGCCATGAATGCCTCCACTCTCTGTGCTTATAAAATTCAAGCCTAGGGTGCCTACAGGTTAGGAATGGAATGGACAAAAAAAGGGGGGGGGGAGCTAAAAATTGTCCAACTACCTTCAGAAATGGGATCACGTGAGGCTGCAGGCAAGCCTCCGCAGATCAAAGACCTGACTGAGGGCCACAATTAAAGAATTTCTTAAACCCAGGGAGGAACCCCAAAAGTGTTTGAAAATAGAGTACCAAAATGGGAGGCTACTGGTATGACTAAACTAAGCATACCTGTTAGGAATGTTTGGGGAGACCTTCTCCCCTAAGCTAAATCAGGAAAAGTAAAACATTCCAACATAGGTGAATGGGTATATCAGTCCTTCAATATCACTGAGGTGGCTACCCAATCCTTTGAGGGGGAAAAAAAACCCCAAACCTGTCCTTGTTTTCCAAATCTAGTCTTTATAGGACCAGAGGTGTGGCTCCAAAAATAATCCAAAGCCCACCAATCCTCCTACCTCTCCCCAAACCTTCCCTATTTGTCTTAAGAGGTTTATAAGTATTGAACAAAGGGGGAACAAAGTCATCCCAGGAGGAACTTGTCTTTCTCCTCCCATGCCTTTGAAATGCAAATGTTCTACCTGGTTTTCTCCAGGAACTCTTATCTCTGCCATCTTTTTAAAATACAAATTTTGAAAGACGGGGTGACGTGGAACTTGTCGAACACAAATTGAAATCTTAAGCATCTTTTCCATAAATGTTAGTAAAAAGGGTTTAGCCATCTAGACAAGTGACCTTGATTTGTTCCATCTGCCAGGAACCCAATTTGAATCCAGCCCCTTTTGTAACTGATGGGTTTTACATTGTACCTGACTCATGGCCGAAATTTTGGAATGGGAACTATGAGGTCTCTGTGTGTGTTTGTGTGTTCGTACGTATCTATATGTGGCAATACCATACATCTATGTTGCAGATGTATGGTATTGCCAAAAATTAATTTGTAAAAGAGCTCTATTTAATTGATTTAAAGGAAGCTGAGCACTTATATAAATATTCAGAAATAGAAAATAATCTGGCCAGAATGAATTTCAGGTTCACGTCATCTGGAAAATATTCAGTACTAAACTGATATCTTGTATTGAAGGTGGCTTAAGCTTGTTTTGATTAATATAGACATGTCTTTAGAGTCATCAATGTTAAGTAGAATACTTCTGTTGTACCTAGGCTTACTAGAGGTCAAATAAAACCTTATTATATCTGTTGCAAATTTGTCAACAAGAAAAGTAACTCGACGTGAAAAAACTTTTAAGGAAAGTGAGATATATGTTTTCAGTGAAAGAAGGTTTGAGGAATGAAAAAAAAAACTGAAAAATGTTGTGCACGATCAGGATTTTCTAAGATTGGATTAAATTTAGTTGGATTAATGGATTTTGCTCGGAATGGGCTGAGGAAAGACTTGGGTTCAGTCTCTCTGTTAAGAGAACAAAGTTTTCTTGCAATGCTGCTTTTGATAACGGATTGTGTGAGTTTCTTTGCCTTTAAGTGATCTGTATTTGCTTTTGAGATCTCTTGTAACTTTGGTTAAAAAAATAAGTATTGTCTCACAGTGACCTATGATGTTATTTAACCAAATGTTTTGAAACTTTTGGACAAACTTCCCAAATATCAAATTTTAATTAAAGTTCTTTTGACTTCCAGCTAACTTTGGGATGTTTAGAGGGACCCTGAGCACCTCAGAGAGAAATATTTAACTAGTATTATTTGGTGTGTTAAATTACATGGAGAGCATTATCACATGAGTGACAAACCTATGTAAAATACACTCTATGGATGAATGCTATTAATGTAGACATTCTAAACATTATGTAAAGTTTCTAAAATTTGGATATGTCCTGGTATAATGCTATAGTTCTAGTAATTATCTTAAAATGTTGTATGTCACAACAGTAACCAAGCTTTTTTATCAATTATACTGTAATCAGATGTCTAACCGTGCTTTTTAAGTCTTCTGTCATTTATAGACAGTTACTGTTGTCCAGATGCTTCATCAGTGATTCATCTTCAAGAAGATTCATAGGAAGGCTATGGAAGCAGTTACAACTGTTCCACAATTGTCATGTGCCAATATTATATAATGTGCCAAAATACATAATTTTAAAATTGTTCTGTAAGTAAAGAGGTCATGGAATAATGACACTCTGGTAGTTGTTGGGATTTTCCTATTGGCTTCATGTGGCAGGTACTGGATATTTCTTACTCATTTTAAATATGTCTCTTTTATTAGAAAAACATTTTTTCTTTTGTCAGAAGAGCCTTCTTCCATTTTCCTTGCTAATAAATAGTTGGCATTTAAAAAAAAAAAAAAGATGACGACTATGCGAGGATTCCAGTCCATACCACCTTAAAACAAGGAGCTGTCCTGCCCCTGGGTCCCCTAGATCAGGCATCCAGAGATTTTTACTCCCTGACGGGCAGGGTCGACACCTCTACTCAGCCCTGAAGCAGCTACAGAACATGGACCGTTGCCTCTCTGCTTCCCATAAGAATATGGGAGTAAAATCTCTTCGGAGGGAATGAAACAGGAAGGGGCAGGGGACAACCTTTAAAAGAGTGACATAACCATTGAGGACACGACATAAACTGGTTAGAACCAACTAGGTCCAAGATGGCAGATGACTGACTTCCACCAGATCTTGAGCTTCAGTATACGCTCATTGTAACACATCAGCAAGCTCAATGACCCACCCACAGGCGCCATGACAGTTCCAAGGCCGACCATAAAAGGCCAAAAAAGTGTGGGGTGGCCCAATTCCTGGAAATCCCCACCCTTTCCCCCAAATAGTTGGAATAATCCTCCCACTCATTAACCTATGAAATTACCCATGCCTATAAAAACTGACAATCCCATACCCTGGGGCCTCTTGCCTTCCGAGATGGCCCACACTCTGTCTATGGAGTGTGTATCTCCCCGAATAAATCTTTCACTTTACTATGACTTGCTCTTAAATTCTTTCCTGTGCAAAGCCAAGAATCCACACTTGGTGGCCGTCCCAGGGACTCTCCTGAGACCTGGGATATGGCCATCCTCTCTGGCTTCACTTTCTTTCCTACAACATGGGCACTAGCAAGATGATTGGCCAGAGACAACTCAGAAAGCTAATCCCATTACCAAAAAACATGAGACTATGAGCCACATGGCAGAGCAGTTCTCCAGGGTTCCGTTACCCTGCTGCTCTCTGTCCAGAGCCCCTTCCCAATAAAGTCTTTTGCTTTGTCAGCAAAATAAATAAATAAAGTCTGTCTTTGTATCAGTCAGCTATAGCTGTGTAACAGCCTCAAAATCTCAGTGTCATACAGCAATAAACATTTATTTCTTGCTCATGAATTTGAGGCCGCAGAGACAACTGTTTCAAGTTCCAATTACACTAGGGTGGCTCTACACCATGTAGCTCTCATTCTTCTCTTGGTATCAGCCAGGGTCTGTTGTCTCTTGGTGATAGAAGAATAGAGAACAGGCCTCAGAATGTAACCACATGTTTAGTTCCTACTAACATCTCTTTGGCTAAAGCAAGTCACATGGTTAAGTAGAATGTCAAGGGGTGAGGAGGTTCATACCATCTTTTGTGTAGCAGTAACTGCAATATCCCATGACAAAGGGCATGGATCTATATCCATGGATGAGGGAAGAGTTGGGACCAATAGTTTTATCTATTACAGTCTTGCACTTTAAAACTTTTGGATGGCATGTGTATTTGGTATATACCCAAATCCATGCTAGATTATGCAAGGTTCCAGCAAAAACTGTAGTATAATCTTTTTCTGTATTGTTTGTTCAAAATAAATTACTTTTAATGAGTATAGTAAGGTCACAAATTTTGTTCTCAATATTCTCAGATGTTTCTTAATTTTCTTCTATAGCTATCCTAGTCTTTCTCATAAATATCACCACAATAAGGAGAAAAAATTGTCTATCTAGTAAATGTAAACAGGTTCTTTAGTAAGTCAGTGTTTTACAATAGTTGCTTGTGTTTTTGTTGTTGTTGTTTCTACGCTATTCTCTCCCACCTACCTAAGATGGCTTCTGGACACCTAAAGCATGGAGTGACTTACACAACTTTGTTAGGTGCACGTTTCCCTCTTGGCACACACCCTCCTGGCATTTGCAACTATAGTCTTGATGGGAATTAATGTGTTACTTGTTCTCATGGCTAAGTAGAGTCTGGTAGCCCTCCCACATGACCTGGCCTTGGTTCTTACTGGTGTTCTAAGCACGCTGCATTTCTGCATTAGTCTCCACCTAGCTCCCTGGTCAGGGAGTCCACCCCAGGCCTCTGCTTCTGGTTGTTCACCCCTCACAATGGCAGGCCCATTGCTGCTTTCAACTCAGCTGCCTCTGAGTCCCCACTTAGGGACTCTGGGAACTTCCTGGTTCTACCTATGTCCTTGGAAGCCATGAGTAGCTTGGGGAAGCAAAGTACACAGGGTGCTCTTTTGCTGAACCACTGTATTAGTCAGGCTTCTCCAGAGAAACAGCCAATGGGAGATAGACACACATATAAAAGGAGATTCATTACAAGGAATTGGCTCACATGATCTGCTGTCTACACGCTGGAGACCCAGGAAAGCCAGTGGTGTAATTCAGCTAAGACTAGAGACCTGAGAAACATGATGTAAACCCAAGTCCAAGAGGAGAATAAGATGCGGTGAAGGGGCCCGGTTCAAGCAGTGAGGCAGGAAAAAAAAAAGACGGGGAGGATTATTCTTTCCTCTACTTTCTGTTCTGTTGAGGGCCTCAAGAGATGCGCTGACGGCCCCTCACATTAGGGAGGATGATCTACTTTACCAAGTCCACTGATTCAAATGCTGAGCTCATTTGGAAACACCGCACAGACACATCAGAAGTGACAGTTAATGTGGGCTCCCCGTGACCAGCCAAGCTGACATAACATTAATCATCACAACCATGTTGTGCTTCCAGATTCACTTGGATGTGTCCACGCCCCAGGCTAATGCAGGACAACCTGTGGGGTGGTCCCTTTTCAGGGTTCAGGATGAGGACAAGGGGCCACCGTCTCCCCATCTTGCCTCCTGCCACCTCCACAGGAGTTCCTGAGGCCACCAGGGCACCTCAGTGAGTCGTCCCCTGGTTGGGGGGAGGACTCCCATCCGCCTTGTGCTCTGCGGGGAAGTGTATTGCAGCCCTGGTCATTAATTCTCTGCGAAGGCACGTGGAAACTCCATTTAGGCCTCAGTTATATGCTCCTTCTAATCTAGTTTTCCCCAGAGAGCCTTGTCTTTGGGACATTTTGGGGCATTTTCCAAGCCATTCATGAAGGTGATATTTCGACTACTGGTTCTGTCTGTGATTTAGGTTGAATTACTTGAATGCTGACATCCAACCATTTTTGACCTAAGAATAACAGCAATTCCATATGTTTCAATCCACATGTTAACTGATAGAACCCCCTGAAGAGAGGGAGGGTGTCTTAGACCCCCATAGCCCCTGACCCTGTCACACTTCATGTTAGAAGTTCTGGGAAATTGCTAGCAAAGGATGTTTTAACAAGGCCTGGAGGAAAATGGACCAAGCCAGAGGTTGTCAGAATTGCTGATGCGAGCCGGACAGAGGCTATTAAGAGTTAATGCACTGACCAGCGTCTCCATGAGCTGCAAGTCCTCCCGGGAAACTGAGATTTCCGACTGTGAGGCTGTGCTCCGTGGCCTGGGGGCACTCAGGTGCAAAGAGGAGCTGCAGCTCCAGTTCCACCCAGGAGGTCTGGCTTCCCTCCAGTTGGGGTGATACACTCCTGCTTTCATGTTCGGAGGGTGCAGACCGCGGTGCGAAATGTGCCAGTGCGCGTGCCAGTGGGGTGGACAGTACGCCGTCCTGAAAAGCAAAAGCCACCGCTGCCTGCCACCCTAGCCCTTAGTACCCTCTTGGCTCGCTCCAAGGTTTTGAGGCCACGTGGGCCCCAGCGCAGACCCAGTTTCAAAGATAGCTCAGGGCAGTCTGGGAGGGAAGGTGGGTCAGGGCACATCTGTCCTCGCAGGAGGAGCTGAAATAGCTCCCATCCCTGCACAGCGATGACGCAGAGAGAGAAGCGGAGCGGACATGGTCCTTTTTTTAGTTCTTTCTCAAATTGTTTTCAGATTTGGGAATTACAGTTTTTAAGAGAAATAGTGCAGTGGCTCATTGCCATCCGACAGAGCCGCTGAGGTGTTTCTATTTAGTCTCAAAAAGCACTTGCTCTGCAGCTCACGGTGACAGCAGGCAGTCAAACCCAGCTCAGCCCAGCTGGGGAGACACTGTCTTAATTCTGAACAGTAGACTGGCTTACAGGAAGTGGCATTGTGTTGTTTTGTTTTCCAGGTATATATAGAGATTCAGGTTGTTTCCAGAGTGGCTGTGAGTAGAGGACCTGTCGTACCTTCTCCCCACCAGTCCCAACCCCACCCTGGTAAAACTGCCGTCTCACTGGTGCTATCTAGTCCCCGTTGCCATCGGCCCACTCTCCGTCCTTACGGCCAGAAGGTGACCTCTGAAGATGGCATCACCTGAATTCCCTTGACTTCTGGCTTCCAGGGGAAGACAGCGGGGTGGGGGGAGGGGAGGGAGGGGAAGATTAAGGGAGGGATGGAAGGAGGCGGGAGATGGGGGGGGACAGGGGAGGGTGGGGGGAGGAACAGGGTGGAAGGACAGGGGAGAGTCAGTGCACTGGTTCCTGCCCATCTGGCCACGGCTGAAGGGATGGGCTTGGTACTGGCTACCTGCTCTCCCGAGACCCCACGTGGATGGCCCCTCCTCCAGTCTGTGTCCACAGGGCCCTGGAGACCCTGATCCCCTTTCTCCTGTAAACCCAGGGATGGTATTGGCTTCCTGCTGTTTTCAGTCCCAGGTACCTGACATTGGTCACTTGCCTGTAAGTCTGCGCCCAGCCTTCTGAATAGTCTCTATTAAACTCTTTGGAGTTGCCATCTGTTTCTGCTGGAACCTTGATCCTGGAACCCAAAGGCCTCCTGATCTTCTAATCACCCGGACATATTTCCATTCTAACCTTCAGCACCAGACAGCGGACATCTCTATATTGATGTCTCTTCCCCTCGGCTTCCCCATTTCCCTCTCACCAGAGCCCCACCTCTTGGCAGTTCCCACGGGCGTCTGCTATGGGCGCCTGGTCTGCCCATCTCTGTACCTGCTGCCCATTCTTGGCCCTTCTCTTTTCACTCTTTATTATCCCCCTGGATGACCTCAATCACACCCATGCTTCAACTTAGAGGAGGAAACTGACCCTTATTGAGTAGTCTATGCATGAATACCCGGTGCTTTATTCCATTATTCATTTGAATATTGAATATTGATTTAGTGTCTCCAATGTGGCAGGACCCATCTGGGGCTGGGCATATGTTATCTCTTTGACTCGTCACAACAAAGTTGGTACTACCGTCTCTCTTTTATAGATGAGGATTCTGAGCCGCAGATAAGTTAAATAAAGCGCCCACTCAAGGTAGAGCTGGGACTGAAGTCAGCTTCCTTGCCTCCAAAGCTGGAGCTCTTCCTCCCATATTGCAATGATAATGGAACGTCTCCTCTTTACGTTGTTGAATTTTAGTTGAACTTAGCAGAACTTTCACAGATTCTAAAAACAGCAGAGGGACTTCCCTGGGTGCAGTGGTTAAGAATCTGTCTGCCAATGCAGGGGACATGGGTTCAAGCCCTGGTCCAGGAAGATCCCACATGCTGCGGAGCAGCTAAGCCCGTGGGCCACAGCTATGGAGCCTGCGCTCTACAGCCCGCGAGCCACAACTACTGAGTCCACATGCCAATGCTACTGAAGCCTGCGCTCTTAGAGCTTGTGCTCCACAACAAAGAGTTGCCTCCACTCGCTGCAACTAGAGAAAGCCTACGTGTAGCAAAATAAAAAAAAGAAATAAATTTATTTTTAAAAAATCTAAAAATAAAATAAAATAAAAACAGCAGAGTCTGACTTCGGGGGTTTGAGTTGAAGTAGAACAAATTTTTTTTGCTAACTCATTCATCAGAGACACGTGCCTTACTCTGACTTTCAGGCTCTGTTTGCTCTGTAATTCACTGTGATTCTAAAAATTACCCCTGGGTCCCCAACTGCTCTATTTTAAAAACTGGTATCCTGACAATACAAGATTACTTTAAAGTCAGAGCAGTAGGATTTATTCGAGAGATCTTTGGTCATAATAGATATTAGAAAGAGGAGTAATTGTTAGCATTTTCTTCCGCCCTGAAAGAGGACAATGAAGCTAAACCTTTTTCTGGGTATAGGACCCAGGATACCCTTATATTGCAGCTATAACATGGGAACAATGGTGCTGAGTAAACAGGATGTGCACAGTTGGCAGTGCTTGGTGATTTGGGTCCTAAAACGTTGGCCTGCTTTTGGTAGAGATGGCAAATATCACTTTGGAGAATATTTGAATCACTATGGGGGTGGGGGGAAATCCCTTCACCAGTCTCCCATCCCATATCCTTTTTTTAAAAACATTAATTAATTAATTAATTTTTGGCTGCGTTGGGTCTTTGTTGCTGTGCGTGGGTTTTCTTTAGTTGCAGCAAGTGGGGGCTACTCTTCGTTGTGGTGTGCTGGCTTCTCATTGCAGTGGCTTCTCTTGTTGCGGAGCACAGGCTCTAGGTGTGTGGGCTTCAGTATTTGTGGCACGTGGGCTCAGTAGTTGTGGCTTGTGGGCTCTAGAGTGCAGACTCAGTAGTTGTGGCACATGGGCTTAGTTGCTCCGAGGCATGTGGGATCTTCAGGGACCAGGGCTCCAACCCACGTCCCCTGCATTGGCAGGTGGATTCTTAACCACTGCACCACCAGGGAAGTCCCCACCCCATACCCTTTTTGAAAAGCAGAGTGCTAGATGAATCCTCAGCAACTTGCATACAGAGCACCGGACGTTCTAAGAGAGAAGGGACTAAGACCTTAACCTCTTGTCCCCAATAACTGAAGTTCAGAACACTCTTCTGGAAGGGACAGAGTGATGAAGACGCTGAAATAAAATTACCAATAAGGTGGAAAGATGTGTGGCCTGGGGGGTGGTGAGAGCTGCCCGCAGCCTTGAATTGGTGAAGAGCGCAGAGCCCAGGTGTCTCTTGGTTCTGGAGGAAGCCAACCTGCTTTCTACCTGCCCCTACCCAGCCCTCCTGAGGGCAGAGTTGGATCTTAGAAAAAGCAGCTTAGAGGAATAACTTAAAAGGGAGCACTGTCTAGTTTGGGGTGAAGTTCTTTTGACTGAGTTTTAGCCTGAGGAGACGGAGCCAGCGGGACTGCCTGGAAGCCCCCTGCCCCTCGGGAAGTGGAGATCAGGTAGGGGGAGCACTTTGCTGGTGGGTGGGGGTGGGGGAGGAGGACTAGACTTCCTGCTGGGCAGGGTAACTGGGCTGACAGCATTCCAGTTTGGTATACTACTGTGATGTCAGTTACCAATTACAAATACAAAGCTCTAAGCACAGTGCCTGGCACATAGTAGGTTATCAAGAAATGGTAGGTAGTTATGAGCATCATTATTTCATTACTAAGAGAGATCACAAAAAAAGAAAATTACAGGGGGGAAGTTGCAGGGGTGGTGGTGGTGGTGGGATGAATTGGGAGATTGAGATTGATATATATACACTAATATGTATAAAATAGATAACTAATAAGAACCTGCTGTATAAAAAAATAAATAAAATTCAAAAATTCAAAAAAATTAAAAAAAATGAATATTACAGACCAATATCACTGATGAACATAGATGCAAAAATCCTGAACAAAATACTAGCAAACAGAATCCAACAACACATTAAAAGATCAAACACCATGATCGAGTGGGATTTATCACAGGGATGCAAGGATTCTTCAATATATACAAATCAATGTGATATACCATATTAATAAACTGAAGAATAAAAACCATATGATCATCTCAATAAATGCAGAAAAAGCTTTTGACAAAATTCAACACCGATTTATAATAAAAACTCTCCAGAAAGTGGGCATAGAGGGAACCTACATCAACATCATAAAGGCCATATATGACAAACCTACAGCAAACATCATTCTCAACAGTGAAAAACTGGAAGCATTTCCTCTAAGATCAGGAAGAAGACAAGGATGTCCACTCTCACCACTATTATTCAACACAGTTTTGGAAGTCCTAGCCACGGCAATCAGAGAAGAAAAAGAAATAAAAGGAATACAAATCAGAACAGAAGAAGTAAAACTGTTACTCTTTGCAGATGACATGATACTATACATAGAGAATCCTAAAGATGCCACCAGAAAACTACTAGAGCTAATCAATGAATTTGGTAAAGTTGCAAGATACAAAATTGATGCACAAAAATCTCTTGCATTTCTATACACTATCAATGAAGGATCAGAAAGAGAAATTAAGGAAACAATCCCATTCACCATTGCAACAAAAAGAATAAAATACCTAGGAATAAACCTACCTAAGGAGGTAAAAGACCTGTTCTCAGAAAACTATAAGACACTGATGAAAGAAATCAAAGATGACACAAAGATGCAGAGATATATATACCATGTTCTTGGATTGGGAGAATCAATATTGTGAATATGACTATACTACCCAAAGCAATCTACAGATTCAGTGCAATCCCTATTAAATTACCAATGGCATTTTTAACAGAACTAGAATAAAAAAATCTTAAAATTTGTATGGCAACACAAAATATCCTGAAGAGCCAAAACAGTCATGAGGGAAGAAAACAGAGCAGTAGGAATCAGACTCTCTGACTTCAGACTATACTACAAAGGTACAGTAATCAAGACAATATGGTACTGACACAAAAACAGAAATATAGATCAAAGGAACAGGATAGAAAGCCCAGAGGTAAACCTATGCACACATGGTCAACTAATCTATGACAAAAGAGGCAAGGATATAAAATGGAGAAAAGACAGTTTCTTCAATAAGTGGTGCTGAGAAAAGTGGAGAGCTACATGTAAAAGAATGAAACTAGAACACTCCCTAACACCATACACAAAAATAAACAAAAATGGATTAAAGGGGCTTCCCTGGTGGCGCAGTGGTTGAGAGTCCACCTGCCGATGCAGGGAACATGGGTTCGTGCCCCGGTCCAGGAAGATCCCACATGCCGCTGAGTGGCTGGGCCCGTGAGCCATGGCCACTGAGCCTGCGCATCCAGAGCCTGTGCTCTGCAACGGGAGAGGCCACAACAGTGAGAGGCCTGTGTACCACCAAAAAAAAAAAAAAAAAAAATGGATTAAAGACCTAAATGTAAGACCAGACACTATAAAACTCTTAGAGGAAAACACAGGAAGAACACTCCTTGACATAAATCACAGCAAGATCTTTTTTGATCCATCTCCTAGAGTAATGGAAATGAAAACAAAATAAACAAATGGGAACTAATGAAACTTAAAAGCTTTGGCACAGCAAGGGAAACTATAAACAAGATAAAAAGACAACCCTCAGAATGGGAGAAAATATTTGCAAATGAATCAACAGACAAAGGATTAATCTCCAAAATATATAAACAGCTCATGCAGCTCAATATTAAAAAAACCCAAACAAAAAATGGGCAAAGACCTAAATAGACATTTCTTCAAAGAAGACATACAGATGGTCAAGAAGCACATGAAAAGCTGCTCAACATCACTAATTATTAGAGAAATGCAAATCAAAACTACAATGAGGTATCTCCTCACACTGGTTAGAATGGGCATCATCAGAAAATCTACAAACAACAAATGCTGGAGAGGGTGTGGAGAAAAGGGAACCCTCTTGCACTGTTGGTGGGAATGTCAATTGATACAGCCACTATGGAGAACAGTATGGAGTTTCCTTAAAAAACTAAAAATAGAATTACCATATGACCCAGCGATTCCACTACTGGGCATATACCCAGAGAAAACCATAATTCAAAAACACACGTGCGGGCTTCCCTGGTGGCGCAGTGGTTGAGAGTCCGCCTGCCGATGCAGGGGACACAGGATCGTGCCCAGGTCTGGGAAGATCCCACATGTTGCGGAGTGGCTGGGCCCGTGAGCCATGGCTGCTGAGCCTGCGTGTCCGGAGCCTGTGCTCCGCAATGGGAGGGGCCACAACAGTGAGAGGCCCGCGTACCGCAAAAACAAAAACAAAAACAAAAAAAACACACATACACCACAATGTTCACTGCAGCACTATTTACAATAGCCAAGTCATGGAAGCAACCTAAACGCCCATCAACAGACGAATGGATAAAGAAGATATGGTACATATATATACAATGGAATATTACTCAGCCATAAAAAGGAACAAAATTGGGTCATTTGTAGAGATGTGGATGGATCTAGAGACTGTCATACAGCATGAAGTCAGAAAGAGAAAAACAAATATCGTATATTAATGCATATATGTGGAATCTAGAAAAATGGTACAGATGAACCGGTTTGCAAGGCAGAAATAGAGACACAGATGTAGAGAACAAGCATATGGACACCAAGGGGGGAAAGTGGGGTGGGTGGTGGTGGTGGTGGGATGAATTGGGAGATTGGGATTGACATATATACACTAATATGTATAAAATAGATAACTAATAAGAACCTGCTGTATAACAACAACAAAAGAAATGGTAGGTAGGTATGAACATCATTATATTATTACTAAGAGAGATCTTGATGAGGAAAAGAATGAGCTGTTTGAGCTGGGGGGATCGGGGAGTGGGAGGGGCACTACTGCATCCTGCGACCTTTGCTTGGTGTCCTGCCTCCAATGGCTGTCACCCTGGTCAGGGGTGGAAATGGTCTGCAGAGTTTTCCCTATACTTTGCCTCTAGTGGCTGTCACCCTGTTTCATTGCCCAGCAGCATGGTTGAGAGAGGTTAGGTATTGCTCAACTCCTGAAAGTGTAATATTTAGAGTCTTAGAATCTTGGAAGGAACCCAAAAGCCACCTACCGGTGGTTACCAAACATTTGAAAGCAGTAAAGCCTGTTTTCCTTCTTGAATAAAATTTTATATGACACACTGACATGTAAAACAAATTGAGTGACATTTTGCTAATAAGATATCTTTTTAAGTTGAAATGTATTCTATTGACTTATGTTAGCATCGATCGAAGAGAATAGTAAAGCAATTTGGAAAAATCCAAAACTCATAATTGGGGCTATGGAGGGAGGCGTCGGTCTTCTATCAGATTTAGTGAATATCCACACAAGTCAAATCAAAATGCAAATTAAATCTCGCAAGTACCCCATGGTATTCAGTACACCTCTAATCTAGCTCATTGTATTAGTCACAGTGCCAGTGGGAAACAGTTGGCACTCCCAAATGAGGGTGCTTCTAGGCCGCTTTAAACTTATTAAAGCATTTACAAAAGCATAGGCAGGGCGGGGAGCCATGTGGGATGGTGTACTACCCCAAGGCTAGTGACAGTGGAGTTGTTAACCACCAGTAGACCTGAGGGTCGAGCAGGGTGAGCAATTACTAGAAGCTGGGAGATGACTGTGTAGGGGGGTTGCCTTGAGAGAGCAGGGACCTTCAGGAGAGGGACCGCACCACTCCCAGGAGACCCTGCAGGAAAAGAGCAGGGGTGTAAATACCCAGTCTCACTCTCTCTCCTCCTTCTAACGTCTTCCGGGGGGCACCCTTTGGCAGACCCCAACCAGAAGCTAGAGGGCAAAAGAGACCCTGATGTCATTCCTCCAAGTCAGCCTCCCAGGGCACAAAGCAGGTTGGAGCAGGGTGGAGAGGGAAGCCAAGCCAGAGGAGCCAGTAGACACCACCTAAGACACCCCTGTCCCTGTTTTTAAAGATAGCAAGAACGAAAGCTCAGAGAGCTTAGTTAACTTGCCCAAGGTCAATAGGTTAGGGACAATGATAAGAAACCAAGTCCTCCAATCCCACTTCGGTCCTCTTTCCACCATGCTTTTTTCATCACTCTAGTCCGAGGACAATTCTTGATTCAGAAATGCTAAGGTCATCTATTGGGGTTCTGGAGTTAAGGGGACAGGCGTAGCCTAGTCCAGTAATTTCCTTTGTTAGGGTCAACTGTGATCTACTGTTGCTGTGTAGCTCTTTGCAAGTCTAAAGACAGACCACAGCTATTTAGGGAAATAGCCGAGCGTGAAGCTCTTTGGAACTTTTATCCCAACCTCTCAGGTCAGCCACTTTCTCAGAAAGGGCAGGAAGAATGTTAGCCAAAAAACATAAGGGAGATCTCGGAACACGGGTACTAATTCTGGCCCAGAAATATCCAAGAGTATTCACGTCTGTGAAAGTTGAACAGCTGCAGAGAGCTTTTGGATTCCTGGTGACATTTGTGCTAAATTCCGCATGACTCCCAAAGGTTCCACCTTTGACCCGCTTCTCATAGAACGTTCTCATCAATGTGGTGGATAACAACTGTTGCCTAGTACTCTTCGTTCGCTGTGGTTTGGGGGAATTAGTGGTGAGTATCCCTTGACCCGTGTGCACTTGGAATAGGTTATGTGTGGCTGGTGTCTTGTAACTTCTTTGATTTAGTTAGACACTGTGGATGAGCAAGCTTTGTGATGAGGTGAGGGCTATTTACTTACTGATGGTTTAGTGTGCAGCAGTCAGCTCACGAAGAAGCCACATGTCCCTGAGCATCTTGGGCATTCCCTCACCACAGGTAACTAACGTGTCTGCTCCAGTCAACTTCACTGAGCTTTCCCAGAATACGTTCTCATCTCGTCTGCCAATTTCATCCCTTCTCCATGGTCGCCACCCCTCCCATATTGTTGGTTGACTCCTTCAGTTTATTTTTGTCCTGTCCGTCTTTTAAAAAGCTATTTACTCAGTCGTGGTTGACTGAGGTATGCAGACATAAACTTTCTTTCATGGACTTTGGGGCCCAGTGCGGTGTCACATGGAAGCATTCTGGTTTGCCAACCTGGAAGCTCTCAAACCCCCTCCTTTTGGGTTTTTACGCAGGCTTTGTTACACAGGCACAATTGATTAAATCATTGACTGTTGGTGATTGATTCAACCTCCAGCCCCTCTCCCCTCCCCAGAGATCAGGAGGCCCACCCTTCTGTTCATTGTTGGTTCCCTTGCTGCTTTCCAAAAGCCACCTCAAAAAGATACATGCACCCCTATGTTCATAGCAGCACTATTCACAATAGCCAAGACATGGAAACAACCTAAACGTCCATTGACAGAGGAATGGATAAAGAAGATGTGGTACATATGTACAATGGAATACTACTCAGCCATAAAAAAGAATGAAATAATGCCATGTGCAGCAACATGGATGCAACCTGAGATTATCATACTAAGTGAAGTAAGTCAGAAAGAGAAAGACAAATACCATGTGATATCACTTGTATGTGGAATCTAAAATGTGGCACAAAAGAATCTATGAAACAGAAGCAGATTCACAGACATAGAGATCAGAGCTGTGGTTGCCAAGGGTGGGGGGAGAGGGATGGACTGGGAGTTTGGGGTTAGTAGATGCAAACTATTACATTTAGAATGGATAAACAACAGGGTCCTACTGCATAGCACAGGGAACTATATCTGATCTCCTGGTATAAACCATAATGGAAAAGAATATAAAAAAAGAATGTATATATGTGTATAACTGAGTCACTTTGTCGTACAGTAGATATTAGCACAACACTGTAAATCAACTATACTTCAATTAAAAAATAGAGAATAAACAAAACAAAACAAAAGTCACCTCCTTAACCTAAACCCAAGTTGTGGTGGAACGGGCTCGTCACAAATAACAATACACCCATTTCCCCTTCTGGCTCTGAAGCATTTTCAGGAACTGAGGACTAGAGACCAAACATTAGAGTAAGAGATGCTCTTTTCACTCAGGAAATTCCAAAGGTTTGGGCAGCTGTGGGCCAGGAACCATAAATAAAGACCAAACACAAACAAGAAATATACTTGGCTCACCTGAATAACCAAATCTATATTTCTTATAAATTTCAATATCACACCTCTGTCCAACATTTTCGCTCTTTTTGCCCCCCCCCCCAACCTTTTCTTTATTTGACTCTCAGGAAAACTCTAATCCTGGATCTAACAGGGATCCGCTCCTGTTACACGTGCACTTCCTACTCATGCTGGGGAAAGTCAGACAACGGATAAAGTTTTGCGACTACAAATCTATCAGCTCCCACCACAACCACACTTTAAAAGTTGCTCAGCCATCCACCCGAATTCCTGGACAGGTCTGCCTCTTCTTTGTTACCACAACTGTTTCAAAATGCCTTCACTCTCCTCAAGGTCCTGCAGACCCTCCTGACTCCCAGCCATGGCGTTGCCCTCTGCAGGCGCTACGCGAAGGCTAAGTCAGCTATGACATACCTCCAGAAGCCTTCTGTTTCTTTTCATTTCCAAGGCATTCGGGATAATGCAGAAACATTTCAGAGCAGTGATTTTTCAAAGCATGGTTCCCTGGACCAAGAACGTCAGCCTCACCTCGTTAGAAACGCAGTTCTCATGCCCCGCCCCAGATGCAGGAAACCAGGAATTCTGGGAGTGGGCGTTGGTCCTCCGGGTTTAACAAGCCTTCCAGGTGATTCTGATGCAGCTAAATTAGTGCAAGAACCATTGCCTTAAAATAAGATGCAGCTTCTGCTTCCTTCTTTAGCCTTGTAGCTTGTCAACATTGCCGATTTCTCCATTTTATTGTGCCTTCTAACCCTGTGGAGCTAATCATTCTCTAATCCGATCAAATTTTCTCTTGGTTCAGAGATTTGCAAAGCTGCTATCTCAGCGTGGCAATCCCTGTGCTATTTATTCCCCATTACCCTTCATTTCTCAACGTTACACACTGTAGGGACTTCCCTCATCCTGCAGCCAATGTAGATGTGAAGGCAGACTAGGGACACATCTCTCACATTATCACCAGGGACCTCCAAGACTTTCAGATTAGGGACCCCATGTAAATGTTGGGGACTGGCTCTAGGTGTGCCAACTTCCCTAACAGGTGACTTGAAGGACAGGTCTGTGTGGAGGGGAAGATAGCCATTACAATGAACTGTCTTTTCATTTATTGTTTTGTGATAAAGGAAGACTAAATTACAGCCCAGTCTGTGTTTCAAATGTCATTCAGTTCAACTCCTGCACATTCGGTTGGCTCTTGTTATTTGGTTGGGTTATCAGTTTGGGTCAGAGAACTTCAGGTTGGGTTAGGGGGAGGGAGGGTAAGGCAAGCTTTCTCTGGGTGACCTAGTGGCCCCTGTGTTCCCCATTTGTGATTTCACAAGGCAGCTCTCCCAAATGCACTGGGCCTTGCTGAGCTAGAGGGCACCCTTGCGTCATTTGAGTTAATTCTAGTAAGAAGAAGTCTGAATATAGAAATTACTTTGAGATCAACTGCTCACCTCCTTGGGGTAATTTGCCCCTTTCATGAAGCCAAGCAGTCAGCCAGAGCTAAGAAAATTACTTCCAAGTGGACACTCCACTTTGGAGTGATGACTCCACTTGTGTAGGGAATGCATTTAACTCACCTGGCTGTGCTGTAGAACCAGGCCCATCGATTTTCAATGGTCATTCACCAGGCATTTTCAATTTGATTAATTTCCTTGTGGTTTCTACCCAACTCTAAGCAAGGCCAAGTTTTTGTTGTCTGTTGAACATTTTTTGCTTCCCTAGAAAGTATGAAACATACCTGTGTTAGAACCCGACGGCATTCTTCAGTATTTTCTGTGCTATTTTTAGGTCTCGTGGTGAGGTAACTTGAGACCTAGGAGCCAAAAGGAACAAGAATTCATCATAGCCATAGTGACCCATTAATTTGAGCTGAACTCACAATTTTTCAGTCGTTCCAATTTAGACCCTTACTTCAATCACATGATCTTTCGACATTGATACTTCCTTTAATATCGTGGTGAGTATTTCAGAATTTTTATGATAGCATTATCTATAAACTATAGAAAAGGAACAATGAGATTTCATGTTTTGAAGCTTCACAAATACTACGTGGCATCTTCCAATTTTTCTTAAAATGTTGCTTTTGTATCACGATACTTCTCTGGATTACTCTAAGCATAATCTTATAATTTTCTTTTGTTTAAGACTAAAGCAGAGTAGATAAAGTTCAGTGGGTTCTGCTTGCACTGTTAAAGCTGGACTTGTGTGTTTAGATTTTCTGTTTCTTAACTACTCTTTGCTTAACCTGTCAGTTATTGAGAGGTTTAAGTTTTCAATGCCTCCTAGTAATTCCTGTTTTTGCCTTACATATCTTAAGGCAATGTTATTCAAGGACGTACAAGTTCAGAATTGTTATAACTTTGGAGTTAATGTTAGGTGTTAACCAGTTTATCCTTAATAATTCAGTTGGATATAAAATATATTTAACTTTAGAGTAACGTAGTTGTATTAGATTTTTATTGCTGCTGCAACGAATTACTACAAATTTAGTGGTTTAAAACAACACAACTTATTATCTCACACTTCTGTATATTGGAAGTCTGACATGGGTCTCCCGGAGCTAAAATCCAAGTGTTACAGGACTGTGCCCCTTTTTGGAGGCTCTGGGGGTGAATCTATTTTCCTGCCTTTTCTGGCTTCTAAAGGCCACCTACATTCCTTGGCCCGTGGCCCCCTTCCTCCATCTTCAAAACCAACATTGCATTTCTCTGTGTCTTTCTTTCACAGTCGCATGTTCCTCTAACAGACTCTTTGTTCTGCCTCCCCCTTCCACTTTTCAGCTCTCTTATGATTATATTGGGCTCACTTAAATTATCCTGTTTTTGAGCTCTACAAAAATGGAACCATATGGTAGATACACGTCTGTTTCTCTTTCACTCAACATTAATTTTAACGAAATTAATCCCTATTGATATATTTAGTTGTAATTTTTTAACTTCTTGACTTAAAAAATTTCTAAATTTTTTTCTTCCGGTTTTATGGAGGTATAATTGACATACAGCACTGTGTAAGTTTAGGGTGTACAGTATAATGATTTGACTCACGTAAAATGAAATGATGGGACTTCCCTGGAGGTCCGGTGGTTAAGACTTCACCTTCCAATGCAGGGGGTGAGTGTTCGATCCCTGTTGGGGAGCTAAGATCCCACGTGCCTCGCGGCCAAAATACCAAAACATAAAACAGAAACAATACTGTAACAAAATTCAATAAAGACTTTAAAAATGGTCCACATCACAAAAAAAAAAAATCTTTAAAAAAATTCATGAAATGATGACCACAATAAGTGAACATCCATCATCTCAAATAGATACAAAATAAAAGAAAAAGATAGTTTTTCCTTGTGATGAGACTCTTAGGATTTACTCTCAACAACTTTCATATGTAACATACAGCGGTGTTCATTATATTGATCATGTTGTGTGTTACATCCCTAGTACTTAGGTATCTTATAACTGGAACTTTGTACTATATAATTGTAATTTATACATTCTTGTTGCAGTATATTTCATTGTATGAATTCTATATAGAGTTTTATTAGAAATATTGGACTTTCTCTCCCATCCTATCTTATCTCTTTTGTATTTTCCATCTCTTTGATTCTCTGTACTTCATGTAGTATAAATTCCTCAGATATTTCTTCATGTTTACTAAGTCTCTACTCAGCTACATCCAATTTGCTGCCTAACCCACCAGCTGAATTCTGTATTTCAATGGCAGCATTTTCATAATTTGAAAGCTCTATTTGGCCCTTTTAAAAACAGGCTTGTTCTTTTTTCAGAGTGTTTAGTTTTTCTTCTATGTTTTTATTTAATCTTAAACATATTTATTTAAACTCAAATGATTCTTTTAAATGAAAATTTACAGGATCTAATCTTGATATTTTTTGTGTATGCTGACTTTTGTTCTTGGTGCATTTTTTTCCTTATCAATTTTACAATCTTGAGTTGAGAGCTGAGCTGATTGTTCAGGGTTTTTTTTTTTTTTCAATATTTGGGACTGTTGTGCAGTGTCCTTGAAGATTTGCTCTTCAGAATTTCAGAATGGTTTCATGTATGCTTCTGCCTGGAGTCTCAGAAGTATCATAAGGTTGTTGCTAGCTTTCATATTAATTTTCTGGCTTGGAGGTTTCTGGATTTATAAAGGATATATATATATATATATATATAACCATATATATATGGTTCTGAATTCTCAGGGGAGGTTTTTCCCGCCACTCAGAGTCCAGTATTAAGACAGACAACAACCTTTGTCAAGTAAACTATTCATAATTCAGGGAAACTTAAGAAATGATGCAGCCAGCACTGTGACTTACACCACTGGGTCATCTGAGTCCATGACAAAAGAATTGGACATTGGAATCCAAGAATGAGTCCCAAGACCGGGACTTCAGTGAATTTTGTTGGAGAAATGGGGTAGAAGGGAATCTGGGAATTAAGCAAGGATTGTTACTGGGATTATCAGAGAGGCAGACGAAATATGAGCAGGTAAAGTGTGTGCAGTGGTCCTGGGGCTAATTATCAGTACTCAGAAGATTTGTCTCAGTATCACATTGAAACTGTCTTTTTGCGTAGCTTGAGCCCTACTCAGGACTGAGGCAGGTCCTTAATGGCACAGAGGCTGACTAGTCTCATTTTCAAAATTCTAAATTATGGGAAGTTGTCCTTTCTGACCTTCCCTATTTTACTTGCTGGATCCACTCCCCTTCCCCCTCCCAGTTAAATGCCTCTAGGACAAGGTTCTCAATGCCTGTGGGGAGAGGGTGATGGGGCAGGTAACGTGAATTAATAAAATGAGATGGAATGATGACTGAAGAGAAGTAAAGATCCAGGGGGACATGGCTTCTCAGCTCCAGCTCAGTGGAAACACATAGTCTGGACTGGAAGTTTGGATTTTTTAAAAAAGAAAACATCTAAAAATGCTGGCCATTCATTCAGTTATAAAAATGTACTGTGTTAACCAAAAACACATCTGTAGGTCACATATGGCCTACAGGCCACTGGTTTGCAACTGTTACTTTGAGCTGCCTTTCAGAACCTTCTGGGTGCCTGAATTCCCTTGTTCCATGGCAGCCCCTGTCCTCTCTCCAGATTTACCTGTAAATAATATACCTTTCCATATGATCTGCATTCTCAATTCTCCAACAAACACCACATTCTTAGAATGACCGTGTTTGAACAAATTCTCACTAAAGTGTGAATGATGGATAGCTCTTCCCAAAGTAGTTGGATGGAATCACAGTGTGAAACCCTGGCAGGGAGCCCAGGGAGCAGTATCTTGTGGGCATGACCGATGCAGGCAGTGTGGAGTCTCAACAAGTGTGGGCTTTGCAACCCTATGTTCCTGCCTCCTGGCTCCCCACTCACGAACGGAGCAAAGCAGTCCATGAGAGGCCTCATCCCTCTAGATCTCGGTTTTCTTATCTGTACAATCGGGATAATAATACCTGGCAGGGTTACTGTGAAGCTGTTAACTTCTGCTATATACTCAATGCTTCTTTTTGTTCTGATTATGGAAATTCTGCAGTGGTAAGAGCCCTAAGTGAAGCCCCTCCCTGTGCAGATTTTGTTTCAAGGCATTTGTCCAAGGTCTCAGCTAGGCAAGCTGGAAATTCATTTGCAAAATTTATTTTTAGTGGTAAATTTTATGGTACAATCAACTGTAATATCCCACAGCTCATCTCTGAGGCAATATGAATTAATTATTAAAGGAAGACCATTGCCCCCAAATCTGTCAGGTTGGAGTGTTGGGGAAAGGACCAGGGTACTTCCAATCTTTCTATTTAGTATCTGTGTAGCAGTTAATCTCTTTAAACCTCAGTTTGGCGCCAGTATCTGCTTTGCCTGTTGGAGTATTATTCTGAGTGTTACTGACAGGTTACTTTACAAACTGGGGGTGCAAACATGGTCTCATCTCTTTGAAGAATGAACACTAACCCAAGAGCATATGTTCCTGACTAGGAGAGAGGTCAGTATCTCCTTCCTGGGTCTCCCCGCACAGCCCCGCCCTGAATTCTTCAAGAACTCGAGGGTTATAGAGTCCTAGGGTGGGGCTTAGGTGGTTGAAGGCAAAGCCAAAGTTTAATCAGTTTTCTGTTGCCCTTGCTCCTCCTAGCTCATTGTCACTCTCAGAGCCACCTCCTGGTCCTCCAGAGACTTTCTACAATCTAGAAAGTATGTCCCCACTGGGCAGACCCAGTCCTGTGGACGCTTGGCCTAGCAGGTGAAACCTGGGCTAGATTTCAGCCTCCACTTGCTTCTTTGAACTGTATTTCCCTCACCTCCACAAGGGCAGGACACCTGGTCCTGCACCGCCTGACAGAGGGATGCGGTATGATGCTGGTCCAGGGAGGCCCCGTCCCTGCCTTTCCTGGGCTCGCAGGGACACAGCTTTTACTGCTCAGCTATTTCAATTCCTGGGGCTGCCATTGCAAGAGGCAAGAGGCACCTGGGGAACACTTGCCTGGTCTCATCCTGCTGCCTGGACAGCCACATACCTCACCCTCAGAACACAGAGGCTCTGAGGTCTGCCGCTTTTGAGAACTCCAGGGCAATCTCCCCTCCCCTTATTTTAGAGTCCTGCTGGTGAGTTCCCCTCCTAAGGTTGACACACGTGACTTCTAGAACATGCTATGACAGAACTAAACAAAAAAAATCAATGCAAGTTAAATTTCCCTCAAGACATCTTGATACATGTAAGCATCATATTGTATTACAAAATTTTTTCTTTAATCTGCTGTTATGGTATAAATCAGATTGATTTTGAAATAAGCTGGTTGCTTCATAATCTTTAGCAGGAGACTCCAAGGATCTGGACCTTCCAGGAAACCCAACAAACCTTTTTTTGATGGAGTAGCTGTGGCTGTCATTTGCATATGAAATTGAGGTGCTGATACCCTCCCAGTCTCTCTGATAGCTGGAGTGGGTGGCTGCGACTCTCAGCTGGCCTCCCTTGTGACATACGACTTGTGCAAACAGATGTCGAGATTTAGGGACCCAGCCTGGGGTCACAGGCTGGAATTACTTCACCTGTGAGTCAGCTGCTCACCTGCTGGCCCCTTCCTGGTTAGCATTACTGCTTTCTTCTCATCTGGACTAAACAGCCCCTATGAGCTAGTCCCCCTGTTAGAATCCACAGAACTACTGGACCCACGGTAGAAGGTTATAAACAAGGAGGTTTATTTTTCTTCGTTTAGAATTCTAGCAAGACTGACCAATTTTTTTAAAAATTGGAAGCTCAGTTAAATCAAACCAAGGATGAAGTGAAACGCCAGCCAAAAAAATCAATAAATCATTAACTTGAACAGACCTTAGAGGCCTGTTGCCTGGCTTGCTCTGCCACGTGACAGAAGGTTCAGTAACTTGTGATGTGGAAGGAAAGTGGGTAATGATTTCCCGGAGCGTGAATTCATTTCTTTTCCTTGAGCTCCGCTAGTGAAGGGGTGGTAGCGATGCTCTATCACCACCTAGTGATACATTCACACACATCACCTACAGTGCACAGATGGGCTCTGAGATTGTCCTGGCATTCCCCAAGTAAAATCAATGCACTTTGGTGAAAAACAATTGCAACAAATCACATGTGACTGATACCTAAATACAGTGACTCTGAGACTTTCCCCTGCCTGCTGTTTCCCATGCCTTGATTGTGCTGATCAGGGGAAGGAAGTGCAGAGAAGATCTGGGAAACCTGTAATTTACTTGGGAAGTTGGGATTTAATTGCACATGAGATGGCGGGAAGTGAGCAAGAGAAGAGGAAAGGCCAGAGAAGCAGGGGGCGTGGTGCCCAGGAGCCAGTTCAGAACGCTCTGCTGATGTTTGATTTTTGGGGAGAGAGGACGATCAGGGAGTTCACGGAGATGGAGCCTACTAGGTGTTTTTAGGAAATATTGCTATTTTCTCATCATGGCTTTTTGTTTTTCAACTTGCAGTGGGTCACAGGACTAAGCTAGGTCTCAAATCAGTGGCAAGTAGGCTACATTTCTTTTGGATTACACACAAAAATATAACACCGCGCACTGTTATTTTGACATTTGGGGCAGCGGGGGGTGTTAAAGATTAGAGGGGATAAAGGTGTTCTAAGAGTGGTGGGATGCCATTGACGAGTATTGACAAGCATCTATCAGGCCTTCCTTATGGACCAGGCACCCTCCTAAATTGTGCTCTGATGGAAGAGAGAACTGCAACATTGTGAAGGGCTGGGGAGAAGGGGGAGTGAAATGAGGTGGAAAGGGAGGTGGGCTAAGGCCACGCAGCTGAAGGGGACCCTGAAGGAGGTAGAAAGTAATGAGCCAAGAGCCCTTGTAACGGACTGGTGGCCAACATCTGTCTCATCACTTCTCCCCCGGGGCACTGCTGGATGTCACACCCTGAAGGGCAGAAGCACTTTTTGTAAAGCAGTATGAGGTTCTCTTCCTGGGATTTGCAAATACATATCATATGTAAGTTGAATAAGCTGATATTTTTCTCCATAGGATTATATTACTATTAAATATCAAATATGACTATTATATCCCTCTGTACCAACTTTCCAGCACGTTAGCAGGCTCTGAATGCCCACTGTCCTTCCATCCATCCCCCCATCCATCCCCCATCCATCCCCCATCCATCCCCCATCCATCCCCCATCCATCCCCCCATCCATCCCCCATCCATCCCCCATCCATCCCCCATCCATCCCCCATCCATCCCCCATCCATCCCCCCATCCATCCCTCCATCCATCCCTCCATCCATCCCTCCATCCATCCCCCATCCATCCCCCCATCCATCCCCCCATCCATCCCCCCATCCATCCCTCCATCCATCCCCCATCCATCCCCCCATCCATCCCCCCATCCATCCCCCCATCCATCCCCATCCATCCCCCCATCCATCCCCCATCCATCCCTCCATCCATCCCCCATCCATCCCCATCCATCCCTCCATCCATCCCCCCATCCATCCCTCCATCCATCCCTCCATCCATCCCTCCATCCATCCCCCCATCCATCCCGCCATCCATCCCCCCATCCATCCCCCTATCCATCCCTCCATCCATCTATTCATGTAGTCATCCTTTATTCAAGTATTCAAGTCTGAGTCAGACAGTATGTGAAGCACTGAATATTCATTGATGCTCATTACTCCAGGTAGTTCCTCCAGCACTAACCACATTCTTCTAGGCTCTCAAGAAGATGTTTCCATTTTCACTGGGGAGGGCCATATTCTTGTAGAGCACTGGGCCAGGGGTGCCCTGTTGTCACTCATGGAAAGAGCAGATGGCACCTCTCTGATTATTTCTCACACTCATGCCTTTTGCCTATTACCTCTGGGATTTTCCCATCATGGCTGAACCACAAAAAGCTTCAGGGCTTTTGGGCACCTTTGCACATGCGTTGGCTTGCCCAGCCTGGCCTGACCTACCACAGACAACACCCAGGCTGTTAGGAAGTGTCACCAGTTCATTCTGGATTCCCAGTGGCTCCCTAGAGGTGACATAGCCCAAGGTGTGAGGGTTTAATGTCCCATGGGATGAAATGTGCCCAGTGAGAAATAGCAGATTGGAAGGAGTTGGTGGATGGGTTATTCTCCCTTCCTCTTTGCTGACAGACTGTTCTGAGACTCAGAGAATCCACACTGTTTCTTTCTGGATGTGTCCTCTGTGACAACCAGAGTTTTGGTGTGTGGCCGGCTCAGTAACGTACCACCTTATTTGTTCTTTCCTTCCTTTGCAGTCTTGCTTCCCTTTTCTTTTTTTTCCCCTCCTCTTGGGACCTTGCACTTACACTTCTCAACAATGCTTGCACGTAAAAGTTTCGCCTCAAGCTCTGATTTCTAGGGACCTTGAGCTAAGACAGTTCACATGCCCATCTTGGGACCAATTGCTGGGATTAAGGTATCCAGATACCCCCGCCATGTAGTGGTGGGGAGTGAGGGGCTGTCATGGAAATTCCCACCAGAAACAGGTGTCATGGGGGAGGGGTTCCTAGAGGAACAAGAAAGATAGTCTGGAGTCCTGATGACAACACACTTGCTGCAGCCCATACCACCATTCCTCTCGCCACCTCCAGCTGGGTTCAGGAAGTGGCCAAGCCATATTTAAGTCATCAAAGACATAGTGTCCTACCTTCACCATGTGATCCAATTTAACATAATCACAGAGGGACCACCTGACTTCATGTCCCTTTGAGATGAGACAGTATGAGTCACATAGAATCACCCATGAAATAGTCTCAACAGAAATCTTTGAAGCCAATCAAGACTTAAGATGTAGCTTAAGTTAAGTTATAGGAGACACAGGGGATAGAGGAACAAGTGAAGTGACGTCATGAGGAAAATACTTCCAAATCTAGAATGTGGAATATTCTACAAGACAGCAATATGGGGCTGCCATAACAAAGTACTGCAAATCTGGTGGCTTAAAACCACAGAAGTTTATTGTCTCCCAGTTCTGGAGGCTAGACGTTCAAGATCAAGGTGTTTGCAGGGTTGGTGCTTCCTGAGAGCTATGAGAAAGACTCTTCACACCTCTCCCCTAGTATCTGGTGACTTGCTGGCAACCTTTGGCATCCCTTGGCTGGTAGCAGCATTATTCCAGTCTCTCCTTCATCTTTACGTGGCATTCTCCCCGAGTCCAAATTTCTCCTTTTTATAAGGACACCAGTCATACTGAATTAAGGACTCACCCTACTCCAGTATGGTGACCTCATCTTAACTAATTACATCTACAGTGACCTATTTCCAAATAACAGCCCATTCTGAGGTACTGGGGTTAGGATTTCAACATGTGAATTTGGGGGGGAACACAATTCAACCCCAAAACACTTGGTCTCTTCAAGACTTCCATGTCATTAAAAAAAAAAATACAAGATTAACCTAGATTAAAAGGGACTAAAAAGGCAGAGCCGAGAAGTGCAATGTGTAAAAGTTGATTGGCGCGTGGTTCAAAGAATTGGGTATAAAAGTTATCTTTTGGGACAACTGAGGAAATGTGAATATGGACTGGATATTAAAGGATGTGAAGGAATTATGATTGATTTTTCATGGTATTGCGGTTATGAAGGATAGTATTTTTATTTTTAGGAGGTGTATGCCGGCATCTTTAGAGGTGAAACACACATATCACACAGGAAAATGTTGACCCTTGAATCTAGGTGATAGGTATATAAGGATGCTTATTGTACTCTTCTTTCCTTTTCATGTATATTTGAAAGCTTTAATGGTACAAAGCTGAGTAGTGGGGAGAGGTATTGTGGAGTGCACCTTTCTGGCCTTTAGTTTTAGAGCTAAATTCCGTCCCGGCTGTCCTGCCCATCTCTAGCCAAGTTCCAAGTTGGAGGTTTCTGCCTTGGAGAAATCACTTGGATACTAAAGCATGTTTTAGGATCTTTTGTTTTAAGGATGGGAAAAGCCTTCAGAAATCATGTCAGTAGAGTCAGATAGGCATGAAGAAATCTTTTACGTACGGGTAGACTTAACGTTTCAGTTCTAATGTCAAATAAATCCATAACAGGAAGTAAAAAATAAAAGAGAGCTGTCATAGGCTTCCTGCATTTGTCGTCAGACAGACCTGTGTTCAAATCCTGTCCCTGCAGTTTACCACCAACTTAATGACTTTTGTTACACTGTGTGTCTTCTCTGAACCTTGGTTTGGTCCCAAAATGTGGCGATAGTAATACCACCTTGCGTGGACTCAATGACGTAATGTGCTGTTTGCACATAGCATGGTAACTGGAATGTAGTAGGTGCTTGTATTAGTCTTTCATTGCTGCTGTAACAAATGATCACACACATAGTGGCTTGAAGCAACACCAATTTATTACCTTACTGTTAGATAGGTTAGAAGTCGGGCAGAGGTCTTGGTGGGCTCACATCAAAATGTTGGCAGGGCTATACTCCTTTCTGGAAACTCTAGGAGTGCATCTTCTCCTTGCCTCTTTCAGCTCCCAGAGGTCCCCTGCGTTCCCTGTTCATGGCCAACTTCCTCCAGCCTAGAGCCAGCAACGGGCATCCCTCTGACCCTCTTCTGCCTCCCTCTTCTACTTTTATGTGGATTACATCGGGCACTTGGGTCATTTAGGATCATCTAGTTTAAAGTCATCCGATTAGCAACCTTACTTCCATCTGCAACTTTAATGCCTCCTTGCCACGTTACCTAACAGCGTCATAGGTTCTAGGGATTAGGTTGTGGACATACTGGGGCCATTATTCTGCCTATCCCCATGCTCAGTTAAGATAATTCATTACAATTATTAATTAGAGATCCAGAAACTAAGCCACTCTATTGATTTCAATCTTCTGCTGATTTGCGTCTTGGACCACATTCCCTTTTCTTTCTGGATATGATTATCCCCCAGAGAGAGCTGTGTTCTAAGGAGCCTCGAACTGGCCTTAACTGTCTTGCAGAAACTTGCCGGCTTTCACCTGCGTCCTCAGAGGAGAGGCTGCCTTTGGTTCCGCACTTACTGCTACAGATCATCTCGAAAGCTTCAGCCCAACAAGGTTCCCCTCATACGTTGATCTTTTCCAGGTAGGCTTGGGTATTTGAACTGAGAAAGATTTGGGGGGTTGTGCTGGTCATTCTATTGCTAGACAACAAGCCACAATGAACCGTAATGGCTTTACCAACCACCACTTTATTACATCTCACGACTCTGTGAGTCAGGCATTGGGACCCGGTTCATAAACGTGATTCTTCTGCTCCACGTGGAACTGGCAAAGTCTCCCGTAATAATCGGCTGCTAAATGGAGAGGTCTTGGGGGTCTAAGGCGGCCTTGCTCACATGTCTGGTGCCTAGGCAGGCATGGCTGGGAAGGCTGGGCACAGCGGGGCTGTGGACCAGAGCGTCTACCGTGACCTCTCTAGTCCGATGGTTTCAGGTAATGAGAGTTCATACGGGTAGCTCAGGGCTCCCAGAAGTGATGTTCTTGTGACAAGGGGAAGCTGCCTGGCTCCCTGAGTTACCCAGTGTCACTTTTACTGTCCTCTGTTGACCTAGACAGTCCCAGGCCGACCCAGGTTCTAGGGGACGAGCCATGGAACCCCCTCTCCTCGGGAGAAATATCCAAGAATTTGAGACCATGTTTAAAAACCACCACAAGGGGCAACTGACTGGGACTCATCAGGGATGTGATGGGAAAGTTGGGACATCCCAGTGCTGGGCTAAAACCATGATTTTTAACCTTTTTTTTAAGGGGGAATGGGGACGGGCATCCTTTTCTGATGAAAACTAAGATTCTATCCTTAGAAAAATGTCCGATACAAACATATGTGTGCACACACCCACAATTTCATTACATCATTTCAGGAGGTCTGTGGGTCTTCTGGACACCATCCATGGACTCCAAGGTGAGAATCCCTGGGTCCAAGTAAACCCAAGAGCCTTTCAGAGAGAAGGGGGCATGTATCTGTGTAGCCTGACATCTGATGGTTATTTCAGAGAATTTCTGGCTCCTGGCTTGGGAGGGGTGGCCCACGGGGTACAGAGCTCTAGAGGAGGAAGAGGTGTGGGCTCTTTGTTGTGTGTGTGTGTGGGGCATTGGGGGGACATATGTTGACCTTGAAGGGTCTGAGGACCGTCCAGATGGGTTTGTAGGGGGCTAAATGAGTATACTCTGAGTGTATTAAGTCTGGAAAAGCTTAGGCTGAGGGCATTTCAGGGGGGGGCATCACTGTTGAAGCCTCTTATGGCTGGTGCCTAGTTCAGGGGATTTTATAAAATGGCGAGGAAACGGGCCTAGAAGAGTCTGCCACTTTCTCAGTTGTTTCTGTAATTAATGGCAGAGCTGGAGTGAGGACCCTCGTCCTTACACAGAGCCAAGTGCGCTTTCTGCTGTTGGGAGAACTTTGCCATGTTTCCTTTGGTACCAGCTTAGGGGTCACTGAGGGACGTGGGACCTTCCTCGGCAGAGCTATTGCTCCAGGCTGCTCTGCCCACTCCTCTTTCTCCGGGCGGACACGCATATCTTCCTTTGGGGGGAAAAGACCCTTCTTTTGTTCTCAATTCATATGTTCAAGAGGGACTGACCCCCATGTGCTGAAGCCATGGGGTGGGCGTGTCACCTGTCCTGGCTGGTAAGATTGTCCTATCCATCCCACAGCCGCTGTAATTGGTTGAAAGATGCACCTATGAAGGTCCTGCCTAGGGATTTGGGAAGAGCCACTCTCTTTCTACCTGGGTGGCTAACTGGTGGAGGTAAGCCTCCCGCGGCTTGGACCATACTGTGGACAAATCCTGCCTCTGAATGAAACCAGAGAAAATCAGTTCTGGGGCACAGAGTATGAGGCACCTGCGCTGATGTTCTGTGTTGAGCCACTGAACTCAGTTATGTCTGAAGCCAGTCATGGACTTAGCCTCCTGGACTTGATAGTTGTGCCAAGAGCCCATTGGGTCTCTGCTTTGACTGAGCCAGTTTAATTGGGTGTCTGTTGATGGTACCTGAGAGGAGTGACCGAAATAGAAAGCGTTTTGGTTTGATAACTCAGGTTATTAACATGGTGCTAATGTGACCTCAGTTACAAATTTAGTTACCATACGGTTCAGATAGCATTGCCGAGAGAAAGCTACGCTCCCTGAACTTCTCTAGCAAAAATAAGATTTTGAGAGAGCAAAAACGCCTAATTACAGACCCTTCTTCACAGTGAGCAGAACAATTCAGTGCATTTCCTGCTGACGATGGATCAGAATTGCCATCTCTATATACACAGAATTGGATGTTCTGGAAAGAATCTAGGGGGCACATTTGAAATGATAATAACTTACGTTTTCAAATGAAAAATTTTTTTAACACTTTAGCCAACATGTATCCTGAAACGCATTGAAATAATTGGTGTCATAAAACTAAGAATACTGATAGGTAATTGAATTATAAAACTCAAATGGATTATGGACCAAATACATTTTGCAAGATCATAGTGAGCTTTTAAAGGGAGGAGTGATCCAAATCTTTCACAAGTAAGTGACATTAATACTGAAAAATAGTATGATAGTAATTTATTTTCCTACAAAGTAATTGCAACAATAAATGGAAATCTTTCATCACATCTTTTGGTATGAATAGTGCCTAGTACTAATCTGATTTGAGATTTTTTTTTTTTTTTGGCTGCCTTGGGTCTTCCTTGCTTCGTTTCTGCTCACGGGCTTTCTCTGGTTGTGGTGAGGGGGGGCTACCCTTCGTTGCCGTGTGCAGGCTTCTCCTTGCGGTGGCTTCTCTTAGTTGGGGAGAGTACGGGCTCTAGGCACATGGGCTTCAGTAGCTGTGGCTTGTGGGCTCTACAGCACAGGCTCAGTAGTTGTGGCTCATGGGCTCAGTAGTTGTGGCACGTGGGCTCGGTAGTTGTGGCTCGCGGGCTTAGTTGCTCCGCGGCATGTGGGATCTTCCCGCGCCAGGGATCGAACCCGTGTCGCCTACACTGGCAGGCGGATTCTTAACCACTGTGCCACCAGTGGTGGTGAATTTTGTTATTTTTAAATAGTTTATAACAGTTTATAACAGAACCAATTTCAGTGATGCATTTTGATACAACATGTTGTAAGAAGAAAATTAAACTTATGACACAGAGGAGGTGTGAAATGTGTTCTATGAATAAACTGGAAACTTATCTGCTTGATCTGAAGACAGATTGGGACATCTATCAATAACACGAGAAAAATTTCTCCCTGGCCTTATCATCAAGCAAAATTTTCTAATTTATATTTCCAGGATGTAGAGGCTATCAATTCTGACAGATTTTTAAAAATCATTATTTCATAAAGAGTTTGAACTGGGGTCCTGAAGTGATTATATTTATTTATTTATTTATTTAACATCTTTATTGGAGTATAATTGCTTTACAATGGTGTGCTAGTTTCTGCCATCTTACAAAGTGAATCAGCTATACATACACACACATCCCCATATCTCCTCCCTCCTGCGGTGAAATGATTATATTTTTTGAGAACCATTAGGATCCTGATAGCATTAAAAATGGGATGCAACATAACAAACATGTGTTTAAGGGAGATTAAATTTACATATAAAATATTCTCAAAGACCAAAGCATCTTTAATCATGATGCATAAATCCCTCATCTCACTTCAACAGCCTTTTTTATTTTCCAACAGCTGAAAAGTAACTCATTACTTTCTTTAATATTATGTAATTATTGTGGAGTGAAACATAATTAAACTAGTAGCCCCTCAAGGACTTTGATGACAGGTATAAATAAAGCTTATGGGCCTAGAAGTTGCATTTTAAGTGGTGTTAATGACATTGTTTGAATAAAACGCCCAGGCAGTTACACATCATTTGGTCTGACTTTGCTTTGAAGTGTCTTACAAGAAAACTTCTGTTGTAGCTTTATCTCATTTATCATACTTAGTTTAGGCTGGTATAAACACAAAGATCATTTTCCTTCTTCAAATTCTTGTAGGATGGATGCTGAATTTCACGTGGTCTTGGTGTATTTCAGACACATTAACTACATTTTCCAACTCTTGGGTAAGTTAGGTAGGTTTCCTTTGGACCATTGTTTCTATTACTCTTCGTAACCTCACAAAGTACTAAGTATAATTTCATTTAGTTATTTAATAAGCATTTATTGGGCACCCATGGAGCGGGACACTGTCTGGAATCTCAAGGAGCTCACAATTTAGTGGAAGTTTAGATAAATGAATTTCCAATGATAGCCCAGTTTCAAGAGTGCTCCATTGCATAGGGAAGCCATATTGAGAAATAGCTAATGTCTGGGTTCAAGGCTCAAAGTCTCCCCAAGCCTCAGTTTTCCCATCTGTAACATGGGAATAATAACCCCCTTATAGGATTATGGCATAGATGAACCTGTAGAATACGAACATCCACTGTTTTTGAATTTGTCTTACAGTTTAGTTACATGGAGACACGGAATCAATCAATCAATTACTATCTATTATTGTCTTTCTGCTAATTTTGAATTCTTGGTGAAGGAATTTGATTAGTTCAATTTGAGTCAGGTGGCCATTTCTGGTCCAGTGATTTGTGGCTATTTCTATACAGCATGGCTACCAGAAGCCCACCCCTGTGAATTGAGGGATTAGAGAGAGTCATTGTGAAATAACAAATCCAAACCCTGGGTACTACACTTCCATGTAGATTTTGTTGTGATTAATAAATCTAAACATCGTGTTGAATTAATAATTTATTTTCACAGATATCAGCGCATGGTTATTATCCTATAGGATTCTACAAACTTTTTTTGATATTAAGAAGGTTTTTTTGAACTGGAAAGTCTAGAAACTCCTGTTCTAGGGAAGAGGTATTTACACAAATATTTATAGTGCTACAAGTTTACTACAAAAATGAGAAAGCAAGAGTTCTGGAGATTAGTTGCACAATAATGTAAATTTACTCAACATTACTGAACTGTACACTTAAAAATAGTTAAGATGGTGAATTTTATGTTATGTGTATTTTACCATAATAAAACCTTTTTTTAAAAAATGAGAAGACACAGACATCAGACAGACTCACTGAAATGTTTTCAAATTTGATAATGTTTCTTATTTAATAGCCAAATGCCTTCAGTCCAAAGAAAGCATGGTTTTATCAGACTAATAGATATATGCACATGTAAGTATACATATATATAATTTATTTCTGCAGATTGAAAAAATAGGAACAGGTAAATACCCTTGTACATAGTATTAAACCCATAAAGAAGAAAAACACCTGAGACATTGAAAATGTGGAGTGTAAGGAATTATTTATTATCATTGGTAGAGCATTTCCACCTAGGGGTGTTTTTAGACTATTCATTCCTTTTATAATTAGAGACAGAGGCCTAACACTTGCCAGGTACCAGGCTAGGTGTGGGGTACAGCAGTACACAAGACATCCAAGGTCCCTGTCCCACTGAGTTTATACTACAGCAAAGGAGATCATTAGACAAGAAAGTACCAGTCAGTGTCATAAGTGTTCTGGTGGTTATAGGAACAGATAGAAGTGGTTCTTTACCTGGTCTGGGATTTGCTGGAGGAAGTGACTTGTAAGCCCAGGGGTGAAGTATAAGTAAAAGTTAGTTAGACAAAAAGATGGAAAAAAGAGTGATTCAGGCAGAGGTAATACCACGCTCAAAGATCTAGAGGTGAGAGGGAAGATGGTGAATTCAGTGCATTGAAGGAAACCCGGAAATGATTGGAGATGGGGGTTTGACATTAGTCTGGATGTTACCAGGACTGATATTTGCTGATTGGTTGATGTGAAACAGTAAGTAAAGGATTTAGGAGGTTGGCAAGACATCGTTTGAAGCGAACGATTAAAAGGAAATTGAATTGGAGAGGAAGAGAAGTTCCCAGGAGCTGACTATTCACAAAGGATTCATTGAAAAGTGAGAGATTAAGGGCAGGCCCTGAAGACATAAAGCTGCAAAATGGGAAGCAGTATGGCTTATCGGTTAAGGAATGAGATCTGAAAGTCAATAGACCCGGTGTGAGCCCTACTCTTTATCTAACTTCGACTTTGGGTGTGCCACTCAACACCTTTAAACTTCATTTCCTTATCTGGTAATACTTACTCATAAGGTTGTTATAAATATTTCCAAATATGTAAGAAGCTAAATGCACAAAGATGTTCATTGCAGTGTTAATGATGATGATGAAAAACTGGAAATACCCTAAAGGCTTAATAACAGGGAACTGGTGAAGTAAGCTTTGGCATATGCCCTTGATGGGATATAAATGTACACAATAAATTTATTTTTGAAGCATATGTACTATTATGGAAAATGTTTAAGAAATATTGTTACATGAAAAAGGCAGATTTAAATGGTGGCATGATCACATAATGGAAATACATAATATTCCTTGGGCCAAATCAAAATCTACCCATAGAAAAATTAGAAAATATACAAAATGGTGGTGGTAGGGCTCTAGATGATTTTCCCTCTTTTCTCCTTTGCTCTTTCCTCTTTTTTTTTCAAAATTATACAACTTCTCTAAACAAAATTGTACAAAGCTTCATATAAAAGAGGAACATGCCCATCAAATGAGAAAGTGGGTCTGGTTGGAAAGGCTTTCTCTACCTCAGTGGCTGCAGCCTTTTCAGTCCTACCTGTCAATGACAGTGGGAAGTGTTGCTGAGAAAAGGGAGAAGAAAGGGAAGAGGAAGTGAGAGGAAAAAAAAGAAAAGTAGGAGAAAAGGGGTACACAGGAGGGTGGTGGGCACAGTGGTGCCCTTGCGGTCTGACTCTGATGATGAATTCCTGATACTTCTTTTCACACAGCTAGAATAATGCTTATATGGAAAGGATTATGCTGTCTCAACAAATGTCTAGAGCTCCATCAGTGGCAGTTCCCTCTTGGCAGGTGGAGTGGAGTTGAGCTGTTAAAGTGTGTGACTGGTCACGACCAATGTGACCATACTCATGAGAAGGTGACAGTCTCCCCTCTCCTGCCAACTCCCCAGTAGAAGAAGAATCTATCATTTCTTAATGTCCTGTGTAATTTTGTATTTTATAAATACAAAGATCACATGGAATAGGTTATGGGATTTGCGATAACATGGGGGAATGAAGGGATAATCTTAATCTACTTAATCTACTTAATCTACTTAATCTACTTAAACTCCTCAAATCTCAGAAGAGGAAGTTTGAGAATTGAAGTAAGTGACTGTGCAAGGTGACATAGAATGTTAACAGCAAATCTGGGATGATTCTCCATGTATAGTCTTGGTAAGCTGGTCCTTGCTTTGCTCTGTTCTTGGAGACCAGCTGGCTGGCTTCTTAAGGCTACTCAGAGAGTGTTTCTTCTGGGGGACCCCAAATTTGTACTCAACACTTCGGAATGGTCAGGGTGGAAGCTGCATAGAAGAGCAATACAAGAAAGGTAAGGGCTTGTCTCTTCCATCCCCTTGCAGGAGTGAATGTTTCTCACTTGAATGGTGATGATGATGATGATAATGATAATGATGGATGATGACGGTGAATCCTTATGGAGAATTTACCAAGTGCCAGGGCTTATTTTAACTGTTTTTATATATTAATTTACTTAATCCTCTTAATTCTCATAAGATAAGAACAACTATTATCCTCACTTTTAGAGATGAGGGAACTGAGGCACAGAGTAGTAGAGAAGTGGCCGAAGTCACTCTACTAAAAAGTGACAAAGTGACTATTGAGCTCAGAGAGTCGGGTCAAGAGTCCATGCTCCTAAAAACTATTTAGAGGAGAGAAGGAGGAAAAAAGAGACAAAGAGGGGGGTGATGGGGAGGAAAAAAAGGGGAAAGAAAGATGATAGGGAAAAGGAAGGGAGGAGGAAAGTGAAGTTTATTAGAGATCCATACCCTAGAAAAGACACATCTCTTTACAGAAATGAGCTGACCTAGAGAAAACTTATCTAACTTCTTTTTGGCAAACATATTTTTGCAAAAAAGTATCCCTAACACTTTCTACCTATAATGGCTCCTTTATGTCTAAAATTCTTAGTAACATGTTACAATGTCATCAAGATATAGGAACATGGATCCTTAAGCTTGGAACCTTGCCAAGACCATGGAATTGGTGGGTTTCCAATCTCTTCCTGTTCTGTGTGTTGGCTCCCAGGCAGATGGAAGAGTAGGAGTGGGTATAAAGGATGGTAAGAGAGAGGAATGCGTTATATTTTTCTGAGTCTTTTTGCAATTTTTTTGCTTTATAGCCAAAAGAGTTTATTTTAATACTTCCTAGTGAATAAACAATTGTATTTATAACATGATGTTTGGTAAAATTTCATTTATTATTATTTATTATTATTATTATTTTTTTTGCGGTACGCGTGCCTCTCACTGTTGTGGCCTCTCCCATTGCGGAGCACAGGCTCCGGACGTGCAGGTTCAGCGGCCATGGCTCACGGGCCTAGCCTCTCCGTGGCATGTGGGATCTTCCCGGACCGGGGCACAAACCCGTGTCCCCTGCATTGGCAGGCGGACTCCCAACCACTGTGCCACCAGGGAAGCCGTTTCCTTTATTTTTAACTTTGTTATATTTCTATTACAAATTTGGTCTGGTCTCTCAGAAATTAATAGGCCCATATAATATTAAAAATAAGAACAGAAAAGTGAAAAAGAATACGCATTCAACTATTTCTTTAGCCCATGTGGTAACAATAATGACTTGACTGCTTTTTGGAATCAGCTGATTTTTGAGCAAACTAGTTATTCCCACAATAAAGTTACGATCTGATATGCTCTTCACCTTGACTAACTCTTGTGGCTTTTAGGTGCATAGAGTAATGCTCTAACTGTACTGTCCAGCATTTAAAATCTGGATTCTGGTGGGAAAACTGATGGGAATTCTCAAACCATTTAGCCTTTGGCTAGGATTGCCTTCTCAAAAGTTTAAAATAGTCTTTTTTTTTTTTTCATCCCATTTATCCCTCAGTGCTGTGTTTCCTCACCTAGAACTGTCAAGCTTTCTTCCTATCCCCATCTTTCACAAAAACCTGTTCAGATGCTTCATTCACACTCTGGTGAACGTGAACCCAGAAAGGTGTTTGAATAGTGACAAGAAGTATAGACTGCATCTAAAGGCATAGAACATATGTAAAGTAAAATATGTGACAGAAATTGCATAAAAGATGTGGGAGGGACTTCCCTGGCGGTCCTGTGGGTAAGACTTCACCTTCCAATGCAGGGGGTGCGGGTTCAATCCCTGGTCGGGGAGCTAAGATCCCACACGCCTCATGGCCAAAAAACCAAGACATAAAACAGAAGCAATATTGTAACAAATTCAGTAAAGACTTTAAAAATGGTCTGCATCAAAAAATATTTTTTTTCTTATACAGCAGGTTCTTATTAGTTAACCATTTTATCCATATTAGTGTATATATTGTCAATCCCAATCTCCCAGTTCATCCCACTGCCCACCCCACTTTCCCCCCTTGGTGTCCATACATTTGTTTTCTACATCTGTGTCTCTGTTTCTGCCCTGCAAACTGGTTCATCTGTACCATTTCTCTAGGTTCCACATATACGTGTTAATATACAATATTTGTTTTTCTCTTTCTGACTGACTTCACTCTGTATGACAGTCTCTAGATCCATCCATGTCTCTACAAGTGACTCAATGTCATTCTTTTTTATGACTGAGTAATATTCCATTGTATATATGTACCACATCTTCTTTATCCATTCATCTGTCGATGGGCATTTAGGTTGCTTCCACGACCTGGCTATTGTAAATAGTGCTGCAGTGAACATTGCGGTGCATGTGTCTTTTTGAATTACAGTTTTCTCTGGGTAGATGCCCAGTAGTGGGATTGCTGGGTCATATGGTAATTCTATTTTTAGTTTTTTAAGGAACCTCCATACTGTTCTCCATAGTGGCTGTATCAATTGACATTCCCACCAACAGTGCAAGAGGGTTCCCTTTTCTCCAAACTCTCTCCAGCATTTGTTGTTTGTAGATTTTCTGATGATGCCCATTCTAACTGGTGTGAGGTGATACCTCATTGTAGTTTTGATTTGCATTTCTCTAATAATTAGTGCTGTTGAGAAGATTTTCATGTGCTTCTCGGCCATCTGTATGTCTTCTTTGGAGAAATGTCTGTTTAGGTCTTCTGCCCATTTTTGGATTGGGTTGTTTGTTTTTTAATATTGAGTTGCATGAGCTGTTTATATATTTTGGAGATTAATCCTTTGTCTGTTGATTCATTTGCAAATATTTTCTCCCATTCTGGGGATTGTCTTTTCATCTTGTTTGTAGTTTCCTTTGCTTTGCAAAAGATTTTGAGTTTCATTAGGCCCCATTTGTTTATTTTTATTTCCATTACTCTAGGAGGTGGATCAAAAAAGATCTTGCTGTGATTTATGTCAAAGAGTGTTCTTCCTATGTTTTCCTCTAAGAGTTTTATAGTGTCCGGTCTTACATTTTGGTCTCTAATCCATTTTGAGTTTATTTTTGTGTATGGTGTTAGAAAGTGTTCTAATTTCATTCTTTTACATGTAGCTGTCCAGTTTCCCCAGCACCACTTATTGAAGAGACTGTCTTTTCTCCATTGTATATCCTTGCCTCCTTTGTCATACATTAGTTGACCATAGGTGCATGGGTTTATCTCTGGGCTTTCTATCCTGTTCCATTGATCTATATTTTTGTATAAAAAGAAATATATGTATATATTTATATCTATATTTCTTTAAAAAAAGAAAAAAAGATGGGGGTAGAAATGGAAGTATGCTGTTGTAAGGTCGCTACACTTCAGGTGAAGTGATATAACATTACTTGAAGGTAGGCTGTGGTAAGTTAAAGATGCATAGTATAAACTCTAAGTCAATTACTAAGAAAACAAAACTGACATATAGATAACAAGAAATTAAAAAATAAAATAAAGTCATAAATATTCAATTCATCTAAAAGAAGACAGAAAAAGAAGAAAAATAGAGTAAAAAACAGATGTGACAAATAGAAATCAAAAATCAAGATGGTAGATTTAAATCCAACCACATAAATAATCACATTAAATATAAATTGTCTTAACATCCCAATTAAAATGCAAGGATTGTCAGCTGATTAAAAATAAAATAACAACACAAGATCCAATTATATGCTATCTGTTACACGGATAGGTTAAAAGAAAAAAAGATGGAAAAGTATATTCCAGGTAAACATTAATAAAAAGAAAGTTGAAGTGGCTATGTCACTATCAGACAAAGATGATTTCAGGATTATGAATATTTTAAGTGATAAAGAAATTCATTTCAAAATGTTAAAGGGGTCAGTTAATTAAGAGGATATAATATTTCTAAACACTTATGTACATAATAACAGGGTTTCAAAACACGTGAAGCAGAAACAGACATAACTGAATAGAGAAACAGACAACTCCACAGTTATAGTTGGAGATTCAACACTTCTCTGTCAATATAATTAGTGAGACAAGTAGACAGAAAATTAGTAAGGATACAGAATACTTGTAAAACATCATCAACCAACTTGATCAAATTAACATTTATCTATAATTGTTTTAACACTTTACCCAACAACAAGACAATACACATTCTTTTCAGGTGGGCACAAAACATTAAAAGAAATAGATCACATTTTGGGCCATAAAATAAATTTTAACAAATTTAAAACTATTGAAATTATACAACATGTGTTCACAGACTATAATGGAACTAAGCTAGAAATCAGTTCCAGAAAGATAACTTGAAACTCTAATATTTGGAAACAAAACCACACACTTTGGAATAACCTATGGGTCAAAGAAGATATCACAAGGGAGATTAGAAAATATTTTGAACTGAATGAAGATGAAAACATGACATCATTATTTTTGGAATGAAGTGAAAGCAGTGTTAGAGGGAAATTTATAGCATTAAATACTTATGTTAGAAAGTAGAATAATGTAAAATTAATTTTCTAAGCTTCCACATCAAGAAAACAGAAAGAGAAGAGAAAATTAAATGCAAAGTAAGTATAAGAAAGGAAATAATAAAAATCAGCACAGATATAAATGAGAGATTTAAAAAAAAGAATAGTAAAAATCAGTGAAACAAAGATTGGTTCTTTGAGACTAATGAAATGAACAAAATTCTAGTCAGAATAATCAGAAAGAGAGAGCAAGAACAGAAATTACCAATATCAAGAATGAGAGAGGGAACACCATTAAAAGAACATTGAAAAAATGGTAAGAGAATATTATTGACAACTCTACTCCAATAAATTTGATAAGTTATATGAAATGGACAAATTCTTTGAAAAGCAACAACTACCAAAGCTCCCTTAAAAAGTAATAGATAAACTGAATAGCCCCACATCTACTACATAAATTAAGTTGTAGCTAAAAGTCTTTCTAAAAGGAAATTTCATGACAAAGTGATTTTGTTGGTGATTAATATGAAACATTTAAGGAAAAAAATAATGCATATTGCAAACAAACTTTTCTGGAGAATAAGGAAGAAATTCTTCCTGACTCATTTTATGAGTATAGAATTTCCTTGAAACTGAAAGTCAATACAGGAAAGAAAACTACAGACCAATATTCCTTATGAATTTATTTATTTATTTATTTAAATTATTATTTATTTATGTCTGTTTTGGGTCTTTGTTGTTGTGCGCAGGCTTTCTCTAGTTGTTGAGAGCAAGGGCTACTCTTGGTTGCAGTGCACGGGCTTCTCATTGCGGTGGCTTCTTTTGTTGTGGAGCACGGGCTCTAGGCATGCAGACTTCAGTAGTTGTGGCACACTGACTCAGTAGTTGTGGCACATGGACTTAGTTGCTCTGTGGCCTGTGGGATCTTCCCGGACCAGGGCTCAAACCCGTGTCCCCTGTGTTGGCAGGCAGATTCTCAACCACTACACCACCAGGAAGCTCTCCTTATGAATTTAGATAGAAAAATTCTGAAACAAATTTTAGCAAGTCAAATCCACCAATATATTAAAGGAATAATACATCATGATGGGGTTTACCTTAGTAGTATAAGGTTTGTTTAACATTTGAAGATCAATTTACCACATTAACAGCATAAAAAGATTATGGGAAATCTGTGTATCTTTCACTCAATCTTGCTGTGAACCTAAAACTGCTCTAAAAAATAAAGTCTATTTTAAAAAAATAAAAGAAATTGTATGGTCATTTTAGTAGGTAGAGAAAAAACATGTGACAAAATCCAATATTTACTCATGATTAAAACTCTCAGGAACTAGAAGTTGAAGAGAACTTTTTCATTCTGATAAAGAACATTATGAAAAACTCATAGTTAACATAATACTTAATGGTGAAAGAGTGAATGTTTTCCCCCTAAAATCAGGAAAAAAGCAGGGATGTCCTGTCTTACCACCTTTATTCAACACTGTATTGGAGGTTCTAGCCAGTGCAACAAGACAAGAAAAAGAAATAAAAGGTAAACAAATGGAAAAGGAAGAGATAAAATTATATATATATATATATATATATATATATATATATATATATATATTTTTTGCAGTACGTGGGTCTCTCACTGTTGTGGCCTCTCCTGTTGTGGAGCACAGGCTCTGGATGCACAGGCTCAGCAGCCATGGCTCACGGGCCTAGCCACTTCGCGGTATGTGGGATCTTCCTGGACCGGGGCACGAACCCGTGTCGCCTGTATCGGCAGGCGGACTCTCAACAAGTGCGCCACCAGGGAAGCCCTAAAATTATATTTTATCCAAAAAAAAAAAAATCAGTGTAGGTGAGGATTTGGAGCAACTGAAATTCTCATACATTGCTAGTGGGATGCAAAATGATACCACCATTTGGAAAACAGGCAGTTTCTTTAATATTATACATATACCAACCACACAACCTAATAATTTCACTCTTACGAATTTACCTAAGAGAAAGAAAAGTAAGTGTCTATACAAAGACTTAAACATGTATATTTGTAGCAGCTTTATTTGTAATAGCCAAATACCTGAAACCCAAATATTTATCAAAAGGTGACTGGATCAACAAATTTTGGCATATCCCTACAATGCAATATTACTTATCAATAAGGAACAACAAAATATTGATACATGTGACAATGTGGAAGAATTTCAAAATCACTATGCTGTAGCCAGATAAAGCTACATACTATATGATTTCATTTTTATAAAATTCTAGAAAATGAAAACTAATCTCTATTAACAGAAAGTAGAGTAGTGGTTATCTGGAGATGAGAGGGGGAGAAGATGGAGATGGATTAAAAATGGGCATGAGGAAACTTTTGGGGGTGGTGAGATGTTCATTATCTTGATTGTGGTGATGATTTTTTTGTGAGCCCATATGCTGAAACTCATGGAAACGCACAGTTTATTAAATATATGCAATTTATGCTATGTCAATTGCATCGCAATAAAGCTGTTATAAAATTAACATACATGAAGTGGAAGCCAGAGAAAGATGTTTTGGGGCTTTTCCTGATGTTCCTGAAATTTCATCAATTTGACTGTTAGCTGCACTGCCTATATCCAAGTTTGGCCGTATTTTGGTGTAGAAAAATAGCTACTTACAATCCAGGTTCCTTGTTTGGGAGGCTTCTGACCATGCAATGTGTTTATTTCAAATGGGCCAAGTGTTTCCATGTTACCTTGCTGTATCCAGTCCCCAAAGGGAACTGACAGTAACTTTGGAGCTAAGTTGCTTATTCCAAATACCACAGAATCAGGTGTGAGGACATTTAAAGCGCTCTTAATTTTCATCTTATTTCTCCCCCAAATAAAATATATACTCTGTGTTTATGCTTTGAACACTGAGAATGAACACAGATGGTAAATCAAATTTAGGGAGGAGGAATGTTCTATAAAACTCCTAAATGCCAACTTCCAGACACTAGATGGCTCCTCTAATGTGTTTTAGATTGAAGTTAAAAATAGAATTATTGAGAAAGATGATAATCATTTTCAAGCAACGGGTGCATCCCTATGGGCTGTAGCTGATGAAGAAAAGGAAAATGCAGTGCAGACTGAATAAGACACTTGGAGATTAGAACTTCTGGCTGTTTCTTTCTCATGAAGGTTAATACACGCCACATAGAGCCTAGTGGTTTGGTTGCTATTGAAACATTCAGGAATATGTTTTAAAGAAATGAACGTGTATTATTTCAGAAAAGTAACAATAAATTACTTTTTGTTTGGGGAGCAAAAGCTGCAGATGGATCACTGACAACTGGCAGAAACTTATTTTTATGCTCCTTTAGTACAACCTTCAATCAACTAGCCCTCTGGAGGGTGAAGCTGGATTGAACAGATGCAAAAAGTGCTTGGCTTTGGGGTTCTGGCTGCCAGAATTCATTTTCTACAGAGAATAAAATATATTAAGAAAATTAAAATTTTGAACATTCCCCAAAATAAAACTCAAAATGCTGAACCTGAGGTATAAATTTATACTTAAGTGTTAATATTCTTTTCGACTACATTTCTCATGCTGTTAATACTCTGATACATTTCAATGCTGAGGGCCCTTTCTTCCACAGAGATCTGTTTCCTTTTGAGATAAGGGAATATGGTAAAGGGCTCTTCCTGAGAGTTTGGATTTGGAACTCAGAATTTAAAAGTACCAGGCTCTTCAAGAATATTCAGAATTATTTTGTAGGTAGAATTTCTAAATTAAAATAATCATTACTAGGGACTTCCCTGGTGGTCCAGTGGTTAAGAATCCGCCTTTCAATGCAGGGTATGTGGGTTCGATCCCTGGTCAGGGAACTAAGATCCCACATGCTGCGGGCAACTAAGCGTGCGCTCTCTGGAGCCCACACACCACAACTAGAAAGAAGCCCATGCGTCGCAACAAAAGATCCCGCACGCCATAGCTAAGACCCGATGCAGCCAAATAAATAAATATTAAAAAAAAAAAAAGATCATTACTAGATATAATCCCAACAGAAATATACATATATATGTTCATCAAATGATATATAGAAGAGCGTTCTCAGATCACTGCCCAAAACGGACAGCAATGCCAGTGTCCATCAACAGTAGAATGGATAAATCAAATGTACTATCTTTCAATGGAATCCTATGTGGCAACGAGAATGATTGAACTATGACTACATAACGCAAATGAATAAGGATGATAAAATCTTGAATGGGGGAAGACAGATTCAAAAGCTTAATGCTATATGACTCCAATTTATGTGAAGTTCAAAACCAGGTAAAACTAATTTATGGTGTTAGAAGTCAAGATAGTGGTTTACCTTTGGGTATGTGAGGGAGCATGGGTGGTAGCTGCTTCTAGGGGGCTGGAAAATTTTTGTGTCTTGATCTAAGCCCTGGATACATTAGTGTATTTACTTTGCGAAAAGGCTTCAAGTTATTTGTTTTGATTCGTGCATTTTTCTAGATGTATGCTATACTTTAACACAAAGTTTAAAAAATGATCCCTCTTCCTGTTTCAACAAACACATGAAGAAAATGCCCACAAATTGATATAAAAAGAGAAAGAAAGAAGGGAAGTCAAGATAAAAAGCATCCAGTAATTTGGATTTATTTTGCCATTATCGAGAAGATTGACCCTGTACTTTACTATAGATTGATTCAGTAAACCAATGAAGGAAATTGACTCCACTGGTAAGTGTGATCCAGAAGCCTGACCATCAGAAAAGGGGAAGAAGCTCTGATGACTTGAGAACTGTCTTTAAAAACCTTGTCCTTTTGGAGCCAAGTGATCAGCACTTACAAAATGAATTCAAAAGAAACAGTTATGAAAACTTCACACTAGGGAGATTTTAGTTGGTGCCAAAGCCATGCCTCAGGATTTGCATGGCAGTGACATTGAAGATGACAGTGGATTTTTTGTAAAGAGACCCACAGCAGTGGCATGGGGAAGGTCATCTTTTCTGGAATATAAGTTTTCCATTTTGCGGGGTGATCTCTTGTATCTGATGAGCTTTGGAGCAGGTGTGGTGATTTCTCAAGGTGGCAGACACAGGCCTCTTGGGAGGCTTATGAGATGAGAACACCGAGAGAAAAAAGGTGGAATAAATTCTACCTCCTGCTGGGTGAAAATGTCAGACTCATTTAGAGCTGGATTTCTTGAAGAAATTGTTGTATATGTCTGGCTGGGTTTTTAGGATTATTATTGGAGTTTACTCTTTCTATATACTCTAAACTATTTCTTTCCCCTCTTAACCCTGCTGCCCAGTATCCTATTCCTTCTTACTCAAGTTTACCTTCTCTTTACCTCTCTGAACAGAACTGCTGTTGCTTAGGGTCAAGCAATGGGCTGTGGCAGAGTTCAGACATGGCAGGAAGCCAGGCCTGGGTTAGTCAAGGTCAAGCTTTGGGTACGTGGTGGTGAGCTAGATATATGTCAGTAGCAGTCAGGGGCCAAGCAGGTAAGTTTGTTCCTTTAGACACAAATCAAAGAGTAGAAACCAGATGTGCAGTCAGGAGTCAGGAGCAGCAAATACTAAACATTGATATAGGAGGTCAGACATCAGATACGAAAGGCAGACAGTTGATATAACTTCTCCCCATTTGATATTTGAAAACTTTCTGTAAATATTTTATCTTCAGTAGAACTATATGACAGGTGATGTTATTAGTCAGCTTTTGCTGTATAACAAACAACCACAAAATTTCAGTGGCAAGTAATAATCATTTATTCCCTGCTCCTAGGTTTTGGCTTCTGGGTCAAGTTCAGGCCAGCTCTGTGAGTCTCATTCTGGAGCTCAGAGTGGAGGATTGGGGCTATCTGGAGTATGTTCTCACAAGAGAGTTTGGAAGCACAAGAGGGTCAAGGCAATCTGTGCACACACATCTTAACCTCTGCTTATGTCATGTCTGCTAATGTCTCACTGGCGAAAGCAAGTTACGTGACCAAGTCCAAAGTCAATGGATAGGGAAGTATACTCCACCTGCTTCCCCCATGACAAGATTAGGAATGCATAATTTTACTATAGGAGAGTGAAGAATTGGGACCAATAATTCAATTTACCATAGGTTTTATTCTAGGTGCAAGAGATACCTATATGAATAAGACATAGCTCTTGTCTTGAAGATACCATATATAGAAGAGCAATGTTAGTGAAGCTCTGTCTGTTGATTTGTTTCCCACTCTTCTTTTCCCCTCACCCCCCTTCTTCTGTGTGTAACAGTTCTCCTGCCTTTACTGCCAAGGATCTCCTGGAAGTGCTAAGAATTTGTACAATGCAATAATGGCTCTCCCCCATCCATTCAACAATTATTGAAAGACAATAAAAAGTAGATAATAATATAATAAGTAAATTATTTGGTAGGTATAAAGATGATTTAAAACTATGAAAAAAGAAAAAGGTAGGGCAGAGGAAGGGGGTGTGCCAATTTTTTGGAAGTTGCAGCTTTAAATGAGAGGATAGTTAAGTCTCATTGGGAAGGTGAGTTCTGAGAAGGCTTGAAGCAGTCGAAGGAGTCCACCATGAGGATAACTGGGACAAGAGTGTTCCAGACAGAGGGAACAGCCAGTGCAAAGGCCCTGAGGTGAGAGCACTGAGGGGTATGTAAAAAACAGCAACATGGTTAGGGCCAAGTTAGTGAGGGGCAGAGGCAGGGGAAATGAGATCAGAGAGAGGACAGGGGTCAAGCACAGTACCTAGGGGATTGCTGTAAAGACTTTGGCTCTTACTCTGACTCAGATGGAAACTGAGAATTAATAAACGTTTTGTCCTGTTTAAATCTGACATTTGAATAAGGGAAAACGTTCGTTATTCCCTAGGTACAGATATCTGGGATTGAGAATAATTTTTTCAATTCACGTATATCATGATGCTTTTGCTTGTGTATGTTTCATACAATATGCACAATTGTTAGAATTTAGAAGTAGACCAGCATTTGGTAATAACATATAATCTATGTCATTATGTCTTTGAATTGTGGGTTCTTTGGGGAGATAGGAGGAGAGTGGAAAATGCACAGGACTTGGGGACGGAGAACCTGTTAGATTTCTGACTCTGCCCTCATTTGCTGTGAAATCATATAAAATGTGTTAAATCTCTCTCAGCCTCAGTTTCTTCATCTGACTAAGGAGATAAAAACACTTTCTTCACAGAGCTCTTGCAAGCATTGAGTTAAATACTATATATCAAGAACATAATGTAATGCCTAATACATAGTGGCATCATAAAAGGTGCCATTCTCATAAACAAGGTTCACATTCCTGAGGAAAATGGCAAATATACTTTGCTATGAAGTCGATTCACCTTAAATCAGTGCAGTGTATTTGTGACGTTGCAGCTGCCTAGAGAGCTTTGTTCTCAATTATTTTAAACTCTAATGAAAGGGTGGTCCGAGATAGCTTTATAGTAAGGAACACTGAACATTCTGAATCTTTCCCTTTCCCTTTAAGGGAGATAGATGCATACTAGAACAGAAAATACAGACTGGAGGCAGAAATCTATAGAGTAACTTAAGAGAAAATCGTTATTTTGCTTCCATTGTTTCTAGAGAGAAGTCTGCTGTCAGAGAGAAGTCTGCTGTCAGACTTATGATGGTTTTTTGTGATGGCAGGAAATCTGCCTCTGTTTTTTTTCTCTAGCTGTTTTTAAGGTTTTTCTATTTGCTTGGTTTTCTACAGTTTCACAATGATATATCTGTTTTCTTTTAAAAATTTAATTTATTTGTTCAACTTGGGGCTCCATAAGTTGGTGGGTTAGTGTCATAGTCAGTTTGAAAATACCTCAGTCTTTATTACTTCAAATATTTCCTCTATTCCACTCTCCCCCTGAGTCTACTCAAACAAAAATTCAACTTTGCCTAGATTGGCAAATACTTTTAGAGCAAAAGTGGCTTCCATATTAGTTAGTCTCTGGGCATGCAATTTTCATTTGCCTTTAACTTAGTAGTTCCTTTCTATCTGCTCTTCCTTGATGCAGTTAAGAGAATATCTTAAAATATTTTACCCAGCATACTTAATTGCTTCCTGTGGGAGAGTTTGAAAAACTTAATTCACCATTACCAGAAAATAAAAATTAAAAAACATTTAAATCTTACCCCATGTGGAATCACTTTAGGGGCACAGAATGAAGAAGTGGGAATCTAACTTCTAAATACATGATCAATTTCCTCATCATTATATTTTGAAGAGTACTTAATTTCCCAGTCTATCTAACATGACACCTTTTTCATATAACAAAATCCCATTTGTACTTTTGTGGTTTCTGAGCCCTTACATCCATTTGATTGATTTAATTAAGCCAACACCATGCTGTTTTAATTATTGAAGCTTTGTACCATATTTATATACCCTCTAGGACAAACCTACGTGCATTAACCTTCTTTAAATATGGGGGTATACAGTAAGTAGTTACTATCTTAGTACACTTTGCTCTAGTTGTGACATTAGCATTGCCATTCATTCTAGACATGTCTATATGTGATACGTATGACTTATTTTGCTAGGTGCTGGGAATATAAAGAAGTTTAACACAAAATGTCAGGTCTGGTAGACTGTACATTACTGAGCAGAAAAGGTATATTGTCAGGAAAAGTAAAGAACAACATGTATTCGATAATAAAGCCAAATAACAATAGGGAAGGTGTGTCGTAAGGCAATGACAAAGCAAAGCAAAGAAAGGTGCATTTGGAGCTGAGGGGCAATAAATTAGAAACGGGCAGAACTTCCATCATATAAAATCTTGCTAGGAAAATACAGTTGGCCCTCTGTATCTGCTGGTTATGCATCCTTGGATTCAACCAACCATGGATCAAAACTATTTAAAAAAATCCCAGAGAGTTTCAAAAAGCAAAACTTGAATTTGCTGTGTGCGGCAACTATTTTCATAACATTTACATTGTATTTACAGTTATTTACATAGCATTTACATTGTAGTAGGTATTATAATGATTTAAAGTATATGGGAGGATGTGTGTAGGTTATATGCAAATACTATGCCATTTTATACAGGCACACCTTGGAGATATTATGGGTTTGGTTCCAGACCACCAAAGTAAAATGAATATAGCAATAAAGCGAGTCACATGAATTTTTTTGTTTCCTAGTGCTTATAAAAGTGATTGTTATACTGTTCTGTAGTCTAGTAAATGTTCAATGGCATTTATGTCTCAAAAACCAATGTATATACCTTAATTAAAAAATAATGCTGCTGGAAAAATGACACCAATAGACTTGCTTGATGCAGGGTTGCCACAAACCTTCAATTTGTAAAAAAAGGCAATATCTGAGAAGGGCAATAAAGCAAAGTGAAATAAAACGAGGTCTGTCTGTAAGGGATTTGAGCATCTGCAGATCTGGGTATTCGTGAGGTGGGGTGAGGGAGATCCTGGAACCAATACCCCATGGATACCAAGGGATGATTGTAGTAGACAGTAGATAATACAGACAATATTTCTCTGTCCATCTGTCTTGCTTTTCACTAAAAAGAAGTGACAATATTGCACCACGGTAAAATCCTTAATTTAACATGCCTTCAGAGACAGAGAGTAGAAAATAAAAAGATACTAACTTGACTGAAGCAGAATTGGAAGCTGAAGAAGACAGCATGACTAGAAGCAGGGTGCCTTGTGCTCTTTTCATTATTTCTTATTAATGAAGTTTAATATATATATTTATGAATTTAATATATATATTAACATTATGAAATTTATTTATAATATACACATATTATATATACTATAATATTTAATTTATGTTGTGATATAATTATGTGATTAAATTATATAATCTGTCTACTTTGTTACAATATACCCTTTTGAAATGTTATCGTGTATATGTTTAATATATAGAGAACGGTGTTAATCACTCTCTAGTTGAAGGCTGTTTCTCTACGGCAATAGAAAGGGAGTGGGCAGGGCTTCCCTGGTGGCGCAGTGGTTGAGAGTCCGCCTGCCAATGCAAGGGACACGCTTTCGTGTCCCGGTTTGGAAAGATCCCTCATGCCGCGGAGCGGCTGGGCCCGTGAGCCATAGCCGCTGAGCCTGCGCGTCCGGAGCCTGTGCTCCGCAGCGGGAGAGGCCACAACAGCGAGAGGCCCGCGTACCGCAAAAAGAAAGGGAGTGGGCCAAATGCAGGAGGGAGAAAGCAGTCCAGCCATTCAGGCAAAATGAAGTACATACCACGTGGAAAATGAAGAGACAGAGATTAACTGTCATATTCTGAAAGCAGTAATAGCACAGCACCCAGGAAAGGGCTTGGTGAAAAACTTCATTTTGTCTCCTGCACGAGCATCAAGTCCACCAGATGGGGCTCTAATATTCTTCTGGTTCTGTGGCTGAAAATTCCAAGCATTGACTGTTTTCTTTAGAGGAAGAAAGTATACTTCCCATATTAACTTCCAAGAGAATTTGCCTGAGATAGGGTTATGCCTTAATAAACATTATATCATTGTTTAATATCTTTTAACACTGTAAGGTGACTTTTATAGAAAGTGGCCAATTTGCTGAAAATCGAAGCATCCAAGTAGCTGAATTAAATCAGTTCAAGGAGTTCTGAATTAAATCCTTTTGCAAGCCTTCTTTTAAGGAAACAAGGACATATTGATATACAAATGGGTGCATATCAGAGCAATGCTGCTCCGTCTTAAGAGTTACTGGCAAACTTGAAGCTGTGAATTGTTTAAAATTATGGTAAATCATTGTGAAATTTATCACAACTGCAATATACTCAGCCCAATCTAGCTATTTTGATAGGTTTCGCTTTGAGGGCTGGAAATTGAAACTTTTTTCTTTTTCAGGCCAGGGATGTAGGTTCTCCAAAGAAAACATTTTGCTGCTGTTTCTCTGAGGTTTAGAGTTGGAAATCTGAGCCTCTTCTTGGCCCCCTCTCTCCATGACTCATAACTTTTGTTCAACCTGGAAAGAATGCCAACATGGGAAGATAGATCTGAATTTTGATTTAGAGAGTGGGTGGATCAAAATCATAGATTTGAGATGGAGCTGGATTAGGTAGAGGATGTCATCCAGTGGAAGGGGCCTGAGTTAGCATCAGAAGACCTGGGTTACCGTCCCAGATCATGAAACACTGCTGCCACCAGGAACAGAGATAATTGCTAACATTTACCAAATGCTTCTACACATTAACGACATTGTCCTTCCATTGGCCTCCTGGGCCTGGCTGAGGCCAATTCTCCAGAGAAGGTGACAGCTAGCACACAGCAGTGACACTCGCAACTGCTGGGGGATGGACAACCCACAGCCTGCCCTTCTGAGCACCTAGGGTCACCCAGATGTAAGCTCCGGATACGTTAACACGTGAACTGTACCTCCTGGTGTTATGCAAGGCTGCAGCCCCGTTTCTACTAATCTTTCTAAATAGGGAACATGTTCTAAATTGTAATGATGAGCAGACTTTTACTTCCAGCCTATGAATTCTAGGAAAACTGTAAGTACCTAAAGAAGCTAAACTGGCCCCAGTGGAGCTAGTTGCCGTTTTTGTCCACATCTGTAGCTAAAGCATTAGAAGTATTAGGCTATATGCAGGCTTGCCCCAGGCCACGAGGCTGTGATAGTGGATAGGCATTTAGCGATGCAGGCGGAGCTTGTTTTGGGAAACAAGAGGGTCCTCCTGGGGAATGAGGATCCTAGGAGCATACGGCACCCCGAGATCTTCCAAGAAGGCACACAACCCCAGGGAATTCTGTCAAGATGGTGAGAGAGAAAGGAATTCCATTTAGTGAAACTTATGTACCTGACACACATAGAGCACAGCACATGCGTAGCCAGGAACGACACAGGCTCTGTCTGCATCTGAGCGCCAGAGTTCGCATCCTGATTCTGTCATTTCCCAGGCTGACAGTTCCGAACAAATTATTTAATCCTCTCTAAACCTCTAACCCTCGAGGAGCATTTCAAAGGGTTCATTGAGACGACTGGCAAAAAGTGCTTATTTTACAGGTCAGAGGGAACCACTTCCCAAACTTCTAGAGTTGGTGAGAGGTGAAGAAGGAATTCCCACGCGGGTCTTTCGGATTCTAAAGCCCTGGTTCTTGCAATCGCGATACCCTGCAGAGAAGAACGAAGGGTGAGCCAGGCTGGAGTGCTGGGCATGTGTTGCTGCCGTAGCTTCCTCCTCTCCTCTGGCCTCTCTCCCACTGCTCTTCCCTTCTTGACTCCGTAAGCTCTTCCCCTGCTCGACTCCACACCAGGCTCTCTCCAGCCTTAGAAGGTTGGCATGAGCTGGAAGGCAAATTGGGCTTCCGTTGCTACTTGGAATTCCATTTCCCCAGCTTCTGCTTAACTCATTGAAATTCCATCTCCTCATTGAGGCCTCCCCTCACCACCTGATGTAAAACTGCAATCTCACCACCACTGGAATTCTCAACATACCTTATCTTCTTTCCAAAAGCTCCATGAGGGCAAGGATCCATGTCCCGTTTTTTTTCCCCCACCTCCGTCCATGATGTGTTCCCAGTGCACCATTCCTAGAATGGTGCCTGAGACTTCCTAACCAGTTGATAAATATCTGATGAATGAATGTTGAATGAATGGGTAAATGGGGAGGAGGGCTGAAGGAAGGTAAGAGTGAGATGAGCCCTAAAACTAGAAACAGTTTTGAGTGCAGTCGGCTCTCTGTGTCTGTGGGTTTTCCAAGGAAGGACTTGGGCATCGGAAAATTTTTGGTATCCTCGGTGGTCATGCAACCACTCTCCTGTGGATACAGAGGAACGACTGTGCTGAGTTTCCAGGCTAAAGGTGTTAGGACCACATAAATCTCATCTACTTCAACTGCAGCACAAGATCAGATTCTACCGTAGGTGAGCTCCAATTTCTGCTGAGTGGCTTAGCATGGAACTAGGACTTCCTATTCTTCCCATGTGAATCAGGGTTGGCCCCGGATTTCAAACTCGGGCTTGTATTTTTTCATTGATTCCGTCGTCAGCAAATATTTATGGACACTGCTGTGCTTCAGGCCCTGGGCTGGGTACTGAGTCCCAGGGATGCGAAGATGAAGGCTGTCCCACCTTCACAGATCTCAGTGTAGTGGAGGAAATAGATAATTACAGGTCGTTATTGTAACCATTAAGGTAAGTGTGCTGACAGACACCCGCAAGGACGGTGGGCATCCTGTGACCAAGAGCTGATGGACCAAGGGGGGCAAAAAGTTGGTGCTCTGAAGACGCCCAAAAGTTGGCTTTCTTTTATACTGATACCCTTTAAGAATTTGCTCAACTGTGTCTCAGTGAAGCCCCAGAGACACAGACGTTGTCTTAATGAAGTTATTTACGAAACCAGGTTGATAGACTGGTTGACTGCCATTGGCTTGTGGAGAAAAATGTTTCAAACCTTTTCTGTAGTTTTTGATCTCATTTCAATATCTTCTGCAATTTTCTAAACAAAACAACTTTCTTCAAGGTAGCTAAAAGCATTTAGACTTTAGATAATAAAATATGTGACTAGTTTCCAATAAGTAACACAATGCCACCCATTGCTTTAGATGTACGGTTGGCTGCAGTTGTACACGGATGTCAAAAGTACCAAACAGAGACAGGTTAGGACTAGTAAGGAGGGTTTGTTTTAATCTCATTTAGGAATGCTATTTAATTTGATGGGAGTGGAACCAATTTACAGTTCACCGGTTAATAACTGGAAATCCTAGTCGACTGGCACCATTTCTCCTTTTTTCCAGAGTTGTTTTGATAGAGCCCCGTCAATAAGGCCTAGGCAGCAACTTGGGCGATGCATCCTAGTTGGACTCTTTCCATGTCTTCTTTGAGCCTCACTTTTGCCGCCTGTAAAATGGGCTTAATAATCAGTTGAAAGGATTGTTATGGGTATAAAGTACAGTTTGTGACAGTTTTTAAGTTTTGTTTTGCTTTTTAACTGTAAAAACGACATAGTCTACCATTTCCCATTTTAATGATTTTAAGTGTACAGCTCAGTAGTGTTAAGTATGTTTACATTGCTGTGAAACATCTTCAGGACTTTTTCATCTTGCAAAACTGAAACTATGTATCTGTTAAACAACAACTCCCCATTCATCAGTCCTGCCAGCTCTGGAAACCACCATTCTCCTTTCTGTTTCTCTGAGTTTGATTACTTTAGATGTTTCATATTAGTAGAATCATACAGTATTTCCTTTTTTGTGACTGGTTTATTTCACTTAACATAGTGTTTTTAAAGTTCATTCATGTTGTAGCATATAATAGGATTTCCTTTCTTTTTGAGGCTGAATAATATGCCATTGTTTGTCTACACCAAATTTTGTTCATCTATTCATTTCTTGATGGACACTGGGGTTACTTCCACTTCTTGGCTATTGTAAATAGTATTGCTATGAACATGGGTGTACAAGTATCTCTTTGAGACTCTGTTTTCAATTCCTTTGGGTATATTCCCAGAAGTGGGATTACTGGATCACATGGTAATTCTATTTTTAATTTCTTGAGGAACTTCCATACTGTTTTCCATAGTGACTGCATCATTTTACATTCCCACCAACAGTGCACCAGGGTTCCAAATTCTCCACATCCTTGCCAATACTTGTTATTTTCTGTTTTTTCAGAAAAGTTTGTGCCAGTTTTAGAAATCATGCTAAGAGTTATTAGTATGAGATACAGAATTCTAAAATGAGTGTAAATGTTTATATATATTTATTTTATAGAAAATATAAATGTATATTTAAATAAATATGAATATGTGGATAAATAATAGGATAGCTGTTAAGGCAAATCCAGCATGGGTGGCCATAGGAAGCACATTCTCGACATCACCCAATAATAGCTATTGAGTACTTGTCATACACAAGGTAAAACATTATGTTATATTGTAATTATAATAAGTTTAAAAATTATAAACAATCCCACGTTTATGTAAAAAAACACAATTTAGAATCATGTAAAGCAAAGAGCAGAGGTCTTCAGCCTGCTCTCTACTTATTCCTGTCTTCTGAACCTCCTTCCAAATCTCCACTCCCTAATAGTAGCCACTGAACAAAACTTTGCTGTATCCTTTTAAGTATCTTCTATGCAGATATCTATATGCTCCTTTTTTTTAAAGTTGGATTTTACTAGACATATTTTTCATGAAGAATTTAATCAATTAATTAAAAATATTTCCCCCTGTTTTATTACTTTATAATTGACACATAACATTGTGTAAGTTTAAGGTGTACAATATGATGATTTGGTATATGTCTATATTGTGAAATGATCACCACATAAGATTGGTTGATATATCCACCACCTCACATAGTTATCATTTTATGTGTGTGTGTGTGTGGAGAACATTTAAGATAGACTTTCTCAGCAAATTTAAAGTATACAACACAGTATTATTAACTCTAATCACCACACTGTGCGTTAGATCCCCAGAACTTACTCGTCTTATAACTAAAACGTACCCTTTGACCAACAATCTTCCCATTTCCCCCATCCCCCCAATCTCCTCTTCGTTTCTATGAGTTTGGCTTCTTTCTTTTTAGATTCCACATATAAGTGAGATCATACAGTATTCGTCTATGTCTGACTTAGTCATTAAGAATTTCAAAATGTGAATTTTTTGTCCAATTGAAATGATGTTTTGATTAGAGTTTTCCATGTTACACTCGACTACAAACGGTTACTGCAGATGTGATTATTCATGTTAGCATTTGACTTTACCCGATGGCTGAAACCTTGTACAGCGATCACTGCTGATCTCTGCACGAGAAGTCGCAAGTCATGGCCGCTTGGCCTTGATACCCAGAGCCAGATGATCCCAGGGTCACTCTAGGCATCTTTTTATGGTGTGCAATGGTTGGGATAGGTTCTTCCCTGATCAAGGGTTCAGCTCTTATTTTAGTAGTGTGCTGGTTAAGAGTTTATGTTTTAATATAAAAAGGAGATGTGGGTTCAAGTTCTGGTTCTTTTTCATTTTTTTGATGACTCATTCATTCATGAGTGCCTGCTACGTGCCAGACACTGTGGCTCTGAGGATAAAAGAGGTAAGCAGACATAAAATCTGTTCTCATATAGCTTATATTCTAATGTGGGGAGACAGACAGTAAACAAAATACAAATCGGTTTTTAAACCATAAAGCACAATTCAACCGTTAATCTTTATGTTTGATTATGGCTTTGATGGCGCTGTATTCCTGGTACAGCATGAAAATAATATCCCAGATGTATTTTTGACTCACCTCTTGGGTCAGCAATGCTTCATCATCCTGTGACTAAACCAGCATCTGCCTTAGTTGATCATGGCACAAATAATCATATAACGATTTGGTTTTCTGATATGACTGGAAAATTAATCATAAAATATTAGACTCACAGTAGAGTGTGTACCTCTGTGATTTTATGAATTCTGTGACATCTGACAGTGTTTTTGAAAAATGTGTAAGCAAGGTCACATCAAATAAATATGCATCTTTTTAGGAAAAGTTGCTCGAGCCTTTCTGATTAGTCATTTAAATTGATTTCATTTAAATCAAACCTACCGTGAAAAAGATGAACATTCTCTGAAAAGCATAAACTGTAATACACAAACACAAAGTATTTTTAAGGATTGTAATAGAGTCTGACTCTTGTTTCTTGATGTTTGAAGGCCGGCAACTTTTAAGTTGCCCTCCCTCTTCCCCTGTGTCCCATAACTAGGCAAGCGGAACAGAAAGCCTGGGTGCTCTCTCCTGTGGAGTTGGCAGGAGGCTCAAACCAGTAACCCTGACCCAGCCCTACCCCCTAAGCACAATAAAAACCCAGCCTCCTTTCCCTGTTCTCTCAGGCCATTTTTAGAGCAGCTTGGGTGTCCTACCCTGCTCTTCCCCTAGAAACCTCCTAATGAGTAATAAACCTCTTCATACTCTCTAGCGGTATATATGACATCATCAGTCTTGACATCTGGACCAACTTTTGAGTGAGGGTCCATGTGATTCTACGGAGTGGCCACAACAAGAATAGCTTTCCAGAAATCCCCTCTCCCCACTGTTCGCAGCTTATCAACATCCATAAATATTTTGCTAAGTTGGTTTATTCATAACAACCCTGGTGGACCAACAGTCATCAGGAACAACCAGGTTGTCTGTCAGTGCCTGTCTTTCCAGCCGCACCCAGTTCCAGAATCATCCCTGAACTTCCAGGATCAGGAGTTAGATGAGTCTTGTTACCCACTGTGTTTGGCTAAGCCAAGGACACACATATACATATCTGTTGAGTTCCGGCCTTCCCTTCATTCTTGTTGAGATGATCCAATCCATACACTGCCTCAGTTTCTCTCCTGAGCCAGGAGTCTTGACCCAAAGTCCATTTCTATTGGGGAAGGGAGCCTTAATGTTTTTCCCGGCTGTGTTCTCTCTTGTTCCAAGCACTAATTTGATGGTCTGTTGGTGGCCTGATTGCCTAAGACCTGAATAGCTGTTGTGATGTCTCACCATTCATTTTAATTAAATTAATTTTTTCAGGTTTCTATCGAATTAATTTTTTAAATTTAATTTGATTTACAATGTTGTGTTAATTTTAGGTGTACAGCAAAGTAATTCAGGTATCTCTATCTATCTATCTATCTATCTATCTATCTATCTATCTATCTATCTATCTATTCTTTTTCAGATTCTTTTCCCTTACAGGTTATTACAAAATATTGAGTATAGTTCTTTGTGCTGATGTCTCATCATTCAGATAAAACCTCCCTGGATGTTGATGTCTTCTCCAAGCAAGTAGGTTGGCCACGCTCCTTTGGACACAGCAGGTTGGACTTTTTCTTTACCCTATACAGGTAAGTCCCTATACAGGGACTGGCCCTACAACACTGGCCATTTCCTCAGCCTCATCTTTATCAGTCTTGGTTCCTGTATTCATCCTTCCCTTACATCCCAACATACATGGACATTCCCCCACCCTCTGAATGCATGCACAAACACAGACACATTCTTTCTAGGTCTGTTACTTTTGTCTTAGTAAGCCTCATTGCCAAAACTGCCAAGTAATTTTACGTACGGACTTAAATGTTTTGTATACACTCATTTCTTATGTCATAACTCTACATTGTGTTTATCTGTCCAGTTGGCCAGAGAATTACCAAAATATACTTAGTCATATTTGCCTTCATACAGAGCTATTTGTAACTATCCTGTGAGGACTTCTAGACTCTCTTTCTTAGGATGTATGGGTAAGGATGACCTTAGGTGGGGCATGACATCAGAGGCTCCTTGAGGCTTCAAATCTTCTCTAGTTTCCATAAAAGATGCCTTGAGAGCTTTATCTGTTGTATTAGATATATATTGCTGTATAAATAATTACCCCATAACTTAGTGGCTTCAAGCAGCACACAATTTGTTATCTCACCCAGCTTCTGTTGGTCAAGAAATCAAGACAGGAATTCAAGGGTGTTTCTGTCTCATGAGGGTGCATCGAGACACTGACCAGAGCTGCAGTCATCTTAAGACTTGACAATGGCTAGAGGATCTTTCTCAAAGACGGCTCACTCAGCAGCTGTTGGCTGCTGGCCTCGGTTCCTCACCACGTGGACCCTCTACAGGCTGTCTGAGTGTCCCCGAGACATAGACTGGCTTCCTTTCCCCAGGGGGGAGTGAGCCAAGAGTCAGCAAGATGGAAGCAGCTCTCTTTTATGACCTAGTCTTGGAAGTCATACATTGTCATTTCTGTAATATCCTATTGGTTAGACAGGTCAGCCGTAGTTGGTGTGGGAGGGATGACGCCAGGGCATGATGTCAGGAAGTGGGCTTCACTGGGGACGTCCTGGAAGTGAGTTACCACACACTTTATGTCACCCCATAGGTGCTGAATAGTTTCAAGATGAGCTGATCTCAGTGACAGTGGTGGTAGGGGTGGGGACCTTGTGGGATAAACCTACTTGTTGTAGCTCTTTGCTAAGAACAGGGTAGAGATGAGACCAACCAGGAAGGGCATCTTTAGTAATCACTTGACTTCAACAGAAGAATCTGAGAAGGGAGAAAATAAGAGAAAGAGGATGGAAAAACAAAGCAGACTAGGCCAGTCTAGACACCTTTACCATCAATCATACTTGGTGGATGTCAGGACAGCAACAATGGGCTACGGCCAGCAGAGGGCAGGCATTTGCAAGCCAGCTACTATCTTCAGAATAAAGGACAAACAGAACCATAAAATTTCAGAGTCGGAAGGAACCTGAAAAAATCACCTACTAAGACCTTCTTATTTCACAGATAATAAAATCAAGGTCCAGAGAGGCTGAAGTGGCTCGTTCAAGGACTCTCAGCCTTCCGATGGCATAGTTGGGATTTGAAATCCCAGCTCCTTGACCATTTTCCCTTTCATTATACTAAACTCTTCCCTTTTAATCAGTATGGTTAAAACATGGCCCATCACATTTTAGGCAAATTGAAAGGATTAGGCATGTTTCATTATCTCTCAAATTTGAGCAAAAATATAATAGAAATTTTTGGAGAGTTTTAGTTTTGACTTAAATCATATAAGTATTTTTATTACTTTACCGAGACATATGCAGACATAAAACTAGGAACCTATTACCATATTCAGGTGGTGAATAGCAGTTTAGTTTTAGCTAAACTCAAGGAATAAACACATCCAATGAATGTTGTCAACCTAGTTTTTAAACATTCATTTGTAAGCTCTTTTAATTGATTGATTAAAATCAAATATATGTAGATAACGCAAATAAATAATAAGTTTCCTTTGCCTATAACCCCATGGGCTGTGTGGCTAATCAATTTTCCCACCACTTTTTTTTTCTGTTTAAACTGTGACAAATCTTCATTTGTCTAGTGGGTCATTTTCAGTATTAATTCGTTCTCATTTGGCGATAATGTTTCATTTATGGATGAATCGCACTTCTTTTCTCATTAGCTTGGATAGCTCTCCTTGTCTCCAACATAACTCTAAAATATAAATGCAAACAGGAACAAAAACATCTGGGGAGATAATTGGTTACACAGTGATTACCCAGAGGACATATTTACATTAATATAAGCATTGAAGTGAAAACATACTCCAAAACGAAACAAAACAAAACAAAATCAGAGAACTTACGGCTCCAGGAAAATATGTCCACAAACCCTTGGGTATCATTATGCTGCAATTAGAGGAGACACTGCATAATGTATGTGTTTTTAGTCCTGGTGGTATGTTCTGGACATGATATTGTTCAAAAGTTATCTTGATTTCAAATGAAACGAGAAGGACCATTGCCATTTGTTCAACTATCGATGACAATGTCTTAATTGCAGAGCTAATTAACAAACACATAGAGAACACCGCCATCATTTTACCTTTCCTGGCATCATCCAGGTGAAAATGCCAAGGTTAGGGCAGAAGGTTGGGTCCCCTGGACAGCTCCAGTGCGGACTCTGTTGTCTGTGACGAGGCACTGCGTTGACTTTGCTGGGAAACTGAATACAGAGTAAAACGTGCCTAAACCCAGCTACTGTCTGTGACCTGTGATTAAGGCACCATGAGCTGCTGTTAATAAATGATGCCTTTTGGACTAATCTAAATATGATTGTCCTGCCTGAGCGATCTTGCAAAACTTATTTGGTTTAAGCGTATTTTCAGTGCAAAAACATCAGAATTGTGAAGCGCTCTTGTCCGAGGCTGAGACGCGGTATTCCACAGACAGAGCCATGGGGTAAGGAGTGGAGTTTGCGACTCACGCTCTCAATATTGTCCCTGTGTTCTCAGGCATTCCGCTTCCACGAACCAGTGGGAGGAAGCAGGAACAAAGCGTTCCTATTTCACTGTAACTTAAGCAGAGAGAAAAGAGGCAAATGAGGGGTTTAGACTGAATTAATTAAGCCCAACACATTTCAGGGTGTGAATGTTTGAGAAGCTTAGATGAACATTTTATATTCACATCCCATCTCCACCTGTTGAAATATTTCTCCTTCTTTTAGGCTTATCTCTAAAGCTACTTTTTTTCCAAAGACTTTCTGGATTCCCATCAGACGAGGTTCAGCCACTGCTAAGCCCATGATCATTTTGAGGGGGCCTCGTTTGAAGCTCTGCTTTGCCCAGAGTTGTAGATTTCTTTCAAGATACAGTATCCTCAGAGTGCTTTGTGGAGGATGTGATCTAATGAGAACTGGTTAGATCACAGAAGACTCTGAATGGTCGCCAAACATTTACAACACAATGGCTTCAGCCGTGGCTACTTTAGTTTTCTTAGTGAGGTTCAAACCCAAAATATCCCGGATGGTGGACTCATAGAAGAGGCAGAGAGGGAATGAAGAGCTCTAATCTCAGCCTCAAGATGCAGTCAGACAGCTGCTTCCAAGAACAGTCAAAATTCTGCTAAGGAAGCTGAAAGCAACGTTTTAATCTTAGGGGGAAATTGTACCCCTGTAAGGAACACACAAGGTCATGAGTGGTGGCCTCTGAAACTGCTGATTTCCCCATCTTACATCACTAAGGTGTTTAACTGAGAAGGAATCCCTCCTGCTTGACCACATACACTCTTGGCTTGCTTTTTCGGATCCTCTCTTGGTGATAGCTTCACCCCCACCCCGGGAACAGGGGTTGGCAGTGGGGCTCAGAGCAGAAAAATCTCTGAGAGGGAAGGTGCATGACAAGAGAGTGAGAATTCTGGCGGGCGCGTCATCACTCAGGGGCTGATGGGAAATGAAATTATCGCTCAGGACAAGTTAAGGAGCTGGATATGATTGTAACCCTCTGATGTCTCTGCTCGCTCTTTCCACCTTCTCATTTTTTGACCTTGCAGGACTGTGAATAGAGTTAATCAAAGGTCTTGATTGCAGGAGAAGGCTGTGATTAAGATTTAATAGCCAATCATGGCTGGAGAACTCCTTGCCAGCAGACGGTCAGCTGGCTAAAGTTAGCGCTGAATGTGCCGTGCTTGCCTCAGACGTGTGATAAAGGACGCCCATCCCAAGACTTACAGGAAGTGAAAATTGGGTAAGTGATTTTTCTTGGGTAGAGGTGGAGAAATAGAAGTGGGAGAAGTCCCCAGATCTAGGCTCACAAATATTTTATTTTAGCTTTGTCGGGGACTTTAGAGGTCACAGAGTTCAACCTCCCATCCTATCAATTCATTCAGTCAACTAATACTAAGTGGTTACCATGAGTACTGGGGATACAATAGTGAACAAAACAGATAAAAGCCCTGCCCTCAAGGAGCTTACATTCAGTAGAGGGAGACTGATAATAAAACTGGTGCACTATTAAATTATGTGATAGAGTGGAAAGTGATATGTGCTATGAAAAAGATAATATAGGGAAGGAAACTAAGGATAGTGGAGAGGGTGTGGCAGGTGTTGCCATTGTAAGTAGGGTGGTCCTCCTTGACAAGGGGCTACATAACATTTGTTGAACACATGCTGTGTCAGGGAACTCACGACCTCATAAGGGAGCCTCTTTCATTTTTATTTATTTATTTATTATTTTATTTATTTTTGGCTGCGTTGGGTCTTTGCTGCTGCGTGCAGGCTTTCTCTAGTTGCGGTGAGTGGGGGCTACTCTTCATTGCGGTGTGCGGGCTTCTCATTGCGGTGGCTTGGGCTCTAGGCATGTGGACTTCAGTAGTTGTGGCACACGGACTCAGTAGTTGTGGCTCTTGGGCTCTAGAGCGCAGGCTCAGTAGTTGTGGCACACAGGCTTAGTTGCTCCACGGCATGTGGGATCTTCCTGGACCAGGGCTCAAACCTGTGTCCCCTGCACTGGCAGGTGGATTCTTAACCACTGTGCCACCAGGGAAGTTCCCCTCTTCCTTTTTTTTTTTTTTTTTATTTGCAGTATATGGGTCCCTCACTGTTGTGGCCTCTCCCGTTGCAAAGCACAGGCTCCGGACGTGCAGGCTCAGCAGCCATGGCTCACGGGCCCAGCTGCTCCGCAGCATGTGGGATCCTCCCGGACCGGGGCACGAACCCGTGTCCCCTGCATCGGCAGGCAGACTCTCAACCACTGCGCCACCAGGGAAGCCCATCCCTTGAAGGTCTTTCCCAGAAGTCTTTTTCATATATTGAGTTGAATATGCTTTTCTGTAATGGTTTTTCATAGATGCCTTTTATTATGTGGAAGTTCTTTCCTAGTCCTAGTTTTAGGGGAGTTAATAGCAGGAATAGATTTTTGTTAAATGCAAGAAATAGGCAAGGGAAATTTGACAAAGAACAAAGGTGGAGGGATAATACTGCCTGATTCAAGTATTATTATAAAATTATAGGAATAAAGACAATGTAGTATTAGTGTAAAGATAGACATATCAAAGAAGTAGAACAGAAAGTCAGGAAAAAGATCCATACATATATGGACAATTGCGTTACAATAAAGAACAAAGGTGATTCAGACAAGAGAGGGTAACCTCTTCAAGAAATGATGCTGGAACTATTGGATATCTACAGGTAAAGACAGAATTTCTATTCATTTTCCTCTTAGTACTCTCTCCTGCAAGCTCTAACCACCTTGGTCTCTCTGGGCATTCAGCATCATCTCTTCACTTTAGGCAGTCTGTTGCGGTCCACCTGGTCTTCTCTACCCTGCACTGTAGACTGGAAATTTTTTCAAGGCAGTAAGTTAGGAAATCACAGGACTCATTTATTTCCCATCTCTCAGGGACCACTGGCCTTCATTCCTGAGGGTCTATCATCTTGAAAACTATTGATGGATATAATTTGTCTGTTTCCTTTTTTGGGTTTTTTTAGGAGAATAATTTTGTTCTTTAGTACTCCAACTGGAGCAGAAGTCTTATTCTTGCTTTTTAAAAGATGATTTTAAAATATTCCTGCTTTCTGTAATCTCTGGCAAAGTACAAACAGTGTTAGAATTCAAACCTTCAAGATTTGAAAGAATGCACCTTGTATTCTTCAGAATACTTCAGAACTGGCACTTTTTACTAGGAGGAGGCTGTGTGACAAAAATTTTAATTTCTTCCAAGGATATGATTCTGTGAGAACAAGATTTCTATCTGTTATAACTTCAATTTTGGTAATTTCTATTTTCTCAGAAGAGCATCCATTTTACCCATGTTTTCAAATTTACTTAGCTATAGGCAGAGTTAAAACTCTTAAATCTTTAATTTTTTCTGTATTTGTGCTACTTTACCCATTTCTATTTCTATTTTTTTTCTTGCTTTCCTTATCTCCTTTAAAAAATATTTTGGCCAAATTAGTGTTTTATTTTTTTCTTAAAATAATAGCTCTTGTATACATTTAGCAATTGTACCACCTCTCTATTATAATTTATTAATTCATGCTTTTATTATTTTCTTCCTTATACTTGGCTTGCTTTGTTATTTTTTTCTAACTTCTTGAGTCAAATTCCTAATTAATTCATTTATATTCTTTCTTGTTAAGTAGGGAGGTACTTTAGATATCAATTTATACATCGTGTAAGCAAGTGCTGAAACAAAAAATAATTTGCTCAGAGAAATTCTGATTTGTCAAAAATGGTGTTCAAATCTGGCATAGTTAAATGCAGATGTAAGATTTCTTTCTCCAGCATTTCCAGAACAGAGGGATCTGTAGTTAAATAAGACAAACTTATGAAGCATATAATCTAAATTGATAACATATGTAAAATGACATTTGTTGCTATAAAAATTAAGAAAAGTTACACCATTATTACTTTGGATAGAAGAGACCATTAGTTACCTTGAAGCAGCATTATTTTTTTTAACAACTTATTGAGGTATAATTGATATACAAAATTTGCATGTTTAACGTATATGATTTGATGAGTTTGGACATATGAATACACTGTGATGCTATCACCACAATCAAAGGAATAAACATATCCAACACCCGCAAAATTTTCCTTGTGTCCCCATTCCCTTTTTTGTGGTGAGAACACAATGTATTTATTCTCTCAACAATTTTTTAGTGCACAGCATTTTGTTGCTCACTATAAGCGCCGTTTTACGGCAGCTCTCTAGAACTTAATCATCTTGCATAATTGAAACTTTATAGCTGTTGGACATCTCTCCATTTCTCACCCCTCCTCCTGGCCTCTAGCAATCACCATTCTATTCTCTGCTTCTGTGAGTCTGACAATTTTAGATATATCATCTAAGTGGAATCACACAGTATTTGTCCAAGACTGGCTTATTTCACTTAATGTCTTCCATGTTCATCAGAATTACTTTTTTCCAAGGAAAGTCACATACGTGAGTGGCTAGTTCATAGCCATTGACCTGGGGAAAGTGTTTGACAGAACCTTTTTTTTTACATTGCTTAGCAAACCAGGGAGCTGTGGGAGTACTCGTAATTTGTTTAAAGAAATCTAGATCTTTCGGTGTGGTAAGAAACCCCTAACACTTTCTTCGTGTGTGTTAGTTTGTGAGGGCTGCTCTCATGAAGTACCACAAACTGGGTGTCTTAAGCAACAGAAATTTATGGTCTCACAGTTCTGGAGGCTAGAAGTCTGATATCAGGGTGCCAGCAGGGTCATGTTTTCTCGGAAACTGCTGGGGAAGGACCAGTTCCAGGCCTCCCCCCTCACTTCTAGTGGCTTCGTGGCAATCTTTGGTAGATGCATCACCCTGACCTCTGACTTTATCTTCATGTGTGTGTCTGTTTTCACATTTCCCCCTTTTATAAGGATCACTCAAGTACAACCTCATCTAACTAATTACATCTGCAAAGAACCTATTTCTAAATAAGTTCACTTTGCAAGGTACTGGGGGTTAGGACTTCAACATATGAATTTGGGAGGGGGGGACACCTGTCCACCCATAACACCTGGAGACCCCAAGTTAAGAGAAAGTATCGGTAGGCCACAGTGGCTCTGCTCAAGGCCCATTTCCAGGTCAGGCCGTGGCAGTGAATTTACCCTCATGGAGGAACTGACAGGGCTCATAGGGCAAAGACAGTCCAGGGCAAGGAAGGGAGATGGGTGACAGCGGCCACAGCATGAGCTGAAATCACTAACACAGGCTCTCACCTGACTCTCTGGAAAAAAAACCTGTGCCCAAAGCATATTGTGGCTTGAAAGAGCTGTCAGCTGGTAGAAATCCCTGACTAATTTGGTACCTGGGCTTTTGCACGGCTCCTGTGGTAGTCGTTATGCGTGAGGCTTAGCATGACTTGTGTGATGCTATTGGAGTAGAAGCGTACCTAGAACGCTGTCTTGTTAAAACCCGGTGTCAGTTATCGCTGCATGAAGAACCTCCCCACACCTTATCTCATGCTTCTGTAGATTGCCAATTTGGCCAGAGTTTAGCTAAGTGATTCTTCCACTGGTCTTCAATGACCTCACTCTTGTGGCTGCACAACTGGGTCACCCGGGGATGGAATACCTGGGGACTGTTGGTCCCAGCGGCCTCACTCGCATCTGGTGGGTGGCTCTGGGCATGTGGACCACTGGGCTATGTTTATCCAGCATCTAGCTGGTAATCACAGGTTTCTGCACTCGAGGACTGTGTTCCAGAAGCAGCAAGAGACGACAATTCCAAATGAACAGGTACTTTTCAAGTTTCCTCTTGTGTTCTGTTGGCCAAAGCAAGTCACATGGCCAAGGCCAGATTCAGAGGATGGAGCAATACAGACTTCACCTCTTAACGGGAAGAGATGCAAAGAATTTGTGGCCAATCTTTGTATCTTAACCTAAGGTTGTTGAGCAGAACGTACCGCCTGGGAGTGAAGCCTGGACCAGTTTAGGTTCAGAATTATCAAGACCAAGGATAAGGAATGAGGCTGGGATTGCAACATCGATAACCACGGTAGTTCAGATGAAGCTGTTTAGGGAAACCTGGGGACCATCTTTTCTCCGGATCCTCCTGGTGCCACTATACTCTTGAGATTCCACAAACACTGATCTCTGCCCCTTATAGAATCACCATGATTCCCTCCCTTCCCATATCTTGGGGAACCTCTACCTCTCCTTCCATCCCCCAACCCTGGCCACTCTGGGTTTGCTGCTCTCTGTACGTGTAGCTCTTTACACTGATGCGTGCTCTGCAGCCTTGATTGTAGGTCTCGAAACGAGACACTGTTCATAACAGAGGCAAAGGCGTCCACATTTAGAACATGCCCACCTTCTCACCTGGGAGAAGGACAATTCCTTCCATCTTTCCAAGCTCTTAGAGGAGCAAGAAAAAAAAATCACAAATTAATATCTCAATAAATTATCCTGCCGCATTTGTTTACCCATTAAATGTCGGAACTGTTTATCTTCCCTTTAAATTACTCCTGAGCTCCATAGAGCAGAGTATTTTGTCTTAGAAAATTTATCGTGAATTTATTTGTCGCTGCTCATCCAGAAATGTCAGGTTTCTGAATCAGTAAAACAGAGAACCACAATAGAGCAACTTTTCTTTATGAGGGATGTTGAACTCTGTCATCTGGATTAAGTAGAAATATCCATTAGCATATGCAGGTGCCTAGACAGGTATCTAAAACATTAACAAAAAATTCTTTTAGCATTTGGAAGCTTCAACTGGTGTTTTAAAAAAAAAAACACAAAGGGATATTCAGTTTTTATCCCTCTTTTTTTTTTTTTGTAAATTAACAGACAGTGTATCCAGAGATGCTACTGTACATACTCTTTGGAAACCAGATTAAATCCCATACCCTCTTCCCTTGGATTCTAGATGTGCAGTGTGTGTGATGAACGGGGCCACCCTGAATAGTTGTAATGGGCAGAACCCCTGGGGCGGAGGGGCTTGTCTTATCCAGAGGGATGGACATGCTTTTCTAATTCTCCAGTAATGGCAAGTGGAAACTGGGGCAGAAAATTGAGTGTTTGAAAGTGTATGGATTTATATTTGTATGTTCAATAGAACTGTGTAGTTTTTTTTAGGTGGTTGTCAATGTCCATTTCTCTTCCCCTTCAGAGGGTGGACTTTGTGGGAGTTGGAACAGTACCTCATTGAGTGCAGTGCCTGGGGGTGCTCAGTAAATGAACCCCATTCAGAGCGCCACACTGGGCCCTGTGTGGGACTGGGGGGAGGTACAGAGTAAATAGAGCAGCTGTCACCAACAGGCCAATGGCAATCTATTGATTGATGTCAAAATCATAGCTGGTCAAGTGTCATCCTCATTTCCAATGTGTGTCTTCAGCCTCCCTGTCAAAGACTGATCTCCCTCCCCCCACTTCCTTACTCTCTTCTTCCTTCCCTCTCTCCTCCTTCCCTCCCCCCTGCAAGGACAACATCAAAGCAGATCCTCATGAAGGAAAGAGTGGAGCCTCCTCTACTGGGGAGCGATGTGAGCCTGGCAGTTTCTGGCAGTGCCCGAGAACATTGGAAAGGCAGACTATGCCGGTGCGTTTCCAGACGAGTGCACGAAGTATGATGTCTTGGGACTTGTGTTACTGAAAGAAGCAAAATAAACATATTAATATACACAGATGCGTAGTCTAACTTGGATCACGGGCTCAGTGTTTTGGGGTTTGAGCAGAATATAGAGAATCTTCTTACAGGCTCTTGTAAAATAGCAATTTGTGTACGTTGGGCCCAGGTGTACAGATGTGTACTTGAGGGAAGGAGTAAAGGAATATGAAAAACCTGTCTATTTTTTTAAAAATAAATTTATTTATTTTATTTATTTATTTTTGGCTGCGTTGGGTCTTCGTTGCTGTGCGCGGGCTTTCTCTAACTGCTGCGAGCGGGTGCTGTTCTTCGTTGTGGTTCGTGGGTTTCTCATTGCGGTGGCTTCTCTTGTTGCTGAGCATGGGCTCTAGGTGCTCAGGTTTCAGTAGTCGTGGAGCACGGGCTTCGTTGCTCCGAGACATGTGGGATCTTCCCAGACCACAGATTGAAGTCGTGTCCCCTGCATTGGCAGACGGATTCTTAACCCCTGCACCACCAGGGAAGCCCTGAAAAACCTGTCTATTGTTGTTTTAAATATTTCTTCCCCTGTTGTGAGTAGGTTCAATTTCCCATGGAATACTCCCATCCCTGCCCTTTTCTTATCCCCTTCTTGTCCTGATATGTTTTCCTTTATTGTCACTTTCTTATCTGCTCTCTCCCTAACTCCCAGTTCTATCTTCTATTTCTACTCCTCCAAAGGCCAGAATGTGGAAGGCATTGGGGGTATGATCAGAGTAGCGTAAGGGTGGAGGGAGGGGTGAACGCCACCTACGTGTTTTCCCAGCTGAAGTAGAGGGTATGGTGACCTCAGTCTGCCAGGTGACCACACTGTCAGCGTGTGGGCCACCATCAGTCCAAACCTTGGGCTCAGACGTAGGGACATGGGATGTTGTGGTCTCAAAATCTCAGGCCATTTGAGTTTGAAATATGATAGACTAGGATCAACTGAAAGAAAACAATCTCTTCAGTGGGAATTATGGTTGTTTTGACTGTTGCAGTGCTGGCTGAACACGCTGCAGACAGATACATCCTGATTGTTCTTGTTCTCTTTTTAAATCATGGGCAAGACGATATGGGCTGTCTGAGGGAAGCTTCAAATTGAGGATGGGGAAGGAAAACTCAATGAGATTTCTTGTTCATTTCACATGGTGGGTCATTTAAAGGGACCACCAGTTGGGTCTCAGACTTGTGGGTCAGGACATCTCTTTTCAGCGGGATTGTGAGCTCCCGAATTCTGGGATATTCTTTCCTCTTTCTTCACCAAGTTCACTACCATTCATCCTTCATCCTTCAGGCTTCAGTTAAATGTCACTATTGCAGGAGAACTTTCCCTGACTACCCACTCTAAAGGACCTCCTGTGTTATACTCTCTCCTAACACCTTCTTTTATTCTTTAGAGTACTTGTCTCTATTGGAAATCATACGTTTATCTGTATTTGTTATTTTCTATCACAGTGTAATCTCCATGACAGAAGAGACTGTTTCTGACTGGTTTATCACACACAGATCCTAGCGTGGTGCCTGAATTAATTTGAGACGTGGTAACTTCTTAAATAAGCAAACTAATGACCAAAGTGGGGTAGAGACTTGTTCAGCCAATTCAGAACCTGCTTATAATAACATATTTCCAGAATGTGCTTGTGTTGCAACTCCTTACTTCCATCTTAAGACTTCATCATTTGAATATTGGGTTATATCCTCTCATCCATTTCTCCACTCCTTTGTTTCATCCTGAGTTTCCTTTCCTTTGCAAAGGTGCTGCTTCCTTATTGTGAAGTTATCTTAGCATTTCCACGTCTGCTAAATTAAGGGTGGTATCCGTCTTTGGCCTCAGAACTACCTCTCCCCTGGATCATGGCTGGTGTGTAGTGGATGCACTGCTATTTGTTGATTGGATCTACATGAAGTGAAAAGCAGAACCAATGGCTCCGCCCTTGGACCAGAGTCCATTAACTTGGATGGCTAATCCTGCTCTTGCTAGATATCTTGTCTTCTAGGCTCTGGACCTTATCCCCCAGAGATCTGTTCTAGATTCATCCTGTTTCACTGAGCTTATTTTCCTGGTCTTTCTAGCCAACTCTGTCTCTTGCCAAAGCACATCCTTTCTACTGAATCGCCCACCCACCCCATTCATACTTAACCATGCTCACATCCCTACTTCACTCACTTTTCCAGCTATGAGCTATTTCCTGCTTCCCCTGTGTAAGAGATCTCTTGAAAGAGAGAGCTCTTTCTCTTCAACCCCCACTGACTCTCTTCACTTCATCTAGTTTCACTCACTCCATTCCACTAACATGACCAACCATCTGTTAAATCCGATGGGGACTTTTCATGATCACACACTCAGCAATGTTCATGGCTGTTGATTCTACGCCTGGTAGATACTTTCTTCCCTTGTTTTCCATGGCACAACCCTCTCCAGGTTTCCCATCTGCCTCTTAAGCTGCTTCTTCTCAGTGTCTTTCCCTCATCCATTTTATTGTAGCAGTGCTGTAAATATTGCAGTTTTTTAAGACCGCTGTCTTCTCAGTCTACGAAGTCTTTCTAGGTGACGTTATCCATCTCCAAAGCATCAATTATGTTTAACATACCTATGAAATCTAAATTTATATCTCCAGATCCAGACCCATATATCCAACTGCTTACAGGTAGCTTCTCTTTAATATCTTACATGCAACTCAAATTCAAAATGCCCCACACCAAGCTCGTAATCTTCTCCCCAAAATTATTCCTCCTCCAATTTTCTCTTTCTTAGAGAATCCCCCATTGGCTATTCAGCATTCTTGCTGGGAAACTATGAGCTATCCCCGCTGCTTCATCTCACTCCTCCATGTTGCCAATCTGCTGCTGACTTAACTTTTCTCCTAATTGTCTCTCAAATACACCTACATCTCTCCACCTGCACTTTTTAAGCCACCATAACACCTTTCTAATCTGCTGAACCAGTTGGCTAATTGGTCTCCCCACCATCCAATCACGACTTCGCACGGCAGGAGAAGTAATCTTTAAAAAAACCACCATGCTTCTAATGTGACACCCTTGCTTAAATGAAGTCACGTCAAGAGTTTTCCATCAAAATCCTCATGCAGTCTTGGTTCAAACTTCCCAGTATTCTTGACATGTTAGAGACGAGAATAGCTAAAGCAGGACAAGAGGTTAGAGAGTGAGAACTCGGGACTTCCCTGGCGGTCCAGTGGTTAAGACTCTGTGCTTCCACTGCAGGGGACACGGGTTCTATCCCTGGTCGGGGAACTAAGATCCCACACACCTCATAGTGAGGCCAAAAAAGAAAAAAAAAAAAAGAGTGAGGGTGAGAATGCTATCTTACATAGGGTCTCAGATGATTTCCCTGGGGAGGGATGGCTGTGCAGAGACTGGGATATGATGAGGGAACGAGTCATGCAGATCTGTCGGGGAGGAAGTTTCCAGGCAGAAAAGCCCTAAGATGGGGGGGAGGTGGGAAGGGAGAGGGATGGACTAGGAGTTTGGGGTTGGTAGATGCAAACTCTTACGTTTAGAAAGGATAGGCAACAAGGTCCTACCGTAGAGCACAGGGAACTACATCCAATGTCCTGGGATGAACCATAATGGAAAAGACTATAAAAAAAGAATGTCTAGGGGGCTTCCCTGGTGGCGCCGATGCAGGCGACCCGGGTTCGTGCCCCGGTCTGGGAATATCCCACATGCCGCGGAGCGACTGGGCCCGTGAGCCATGGCCGCTGAGCCTGCGCGTCCGGAGCCTGTGCTCCGCAACGGGAGAGGCCACGGCAGTGAGAGGCCCGTGTACCGCAAAAAAAAAAAAAAAAAAAAAAAAAAAGAATGTCTCTATGTGGATAACTGAGTCACTTTGCTGTACAGCAGATATGGGCACAACACTGTAAATCAACTATACTTTAATTTAAAAAAATAAAAAGCCCAAAGATGGAATTATTCTTGGCAGGTTCTAGGGAAAAGGAGGGGCATGACTCTGGCCCATTGAGGCAAGGTCAAGGGGGGTGGGCCGGGCACAGATAATGCAACGTCTGGGAGACCTCCTTAAAGAACTCTGGTTTATATGCTAAGCATGATGGAAGGGCTTTGAGCGAAGGAAAGAAATCCTATGACTTTTATTTGAACAAGGTCCACCTGGCTGCCTGTTAGGGCATAGGCTGGAGGCAAGAGACAGCATCTAGAATGGTGCTGGGTTAATAGTCTGGGATGGACCTAGAGACTGTCATACAGAGTGAAGTAAGTCAGAAAGAGAAAAACAAATACCGTATGCTAACACATATATATGGAAGCTAAAAAAAAAATGGTTCTGAAGAACCTAGGGGCAGGACGGGAATACAGGCGCAGATGTTGAGAATGGACTTGAGCACACGGGGAAGGGGAAGGGTAAGCTGGGACGAAGTGAGAGACTGGCATGGACATACATACACTACCAAATGTAAAACAGATAGCTAGTGGGAAGCAGCCGCATAGCACAGGGAGATCAGCTCGGTGCTTTGTGACCACCTAGAGTGGTAGGATAGGGAGGGTGGGAGGGAGATGAAAGAGGGAGGGGATATGGGGATATATGTATACGTATAGCTGATCCACTTTGTTATACAGCAGAAACTAACACCACTGTAAAGCAATTAGACTCCAATAAAGATGTTTAAAAAAACCAGTCTGGGTTGAGGGGTGGTGGCGGCTTCAATTACAGTTGTAGTGGTATGGTAGGGGCAGTACAAGTGATGGGGAACAGGAGATATTTAGAAAACAGACAGGATTTATTTGTATTTTTTATTTTGTATTTTGCCATGTATTTTATACCACCATGTGCTATAAGGCATTTTGATCACCCATAATCATGGAAAAGAGAAAATGCAGAAAATGAAAACCTATAGAAAAATTTCTTAGACATCTTCAAGAGTATGGACACTGTGCCAGACAGACCTAACATTAATAATCTTAACTAATATCTATTCGGGGCTTGTCATATTCCATTAGGTACCGAGTAAGCTCTAAGTGTGAGGTATTCTCTTGTTTAATGATCAGAACCCTATGCATTAGCTGCTATTAATATGGCCATTTTGCAGAGGAGAAATAGAACTATGGTAGGTTGCCCAAGGCCCAACTGCTAGGAAGCAGCAGAGAAAAGGGTGGGATTCAAACCTTCTACGCATGACCTCGGGAGGTAGCCAAGGTTAAGTCCCTGTAAGGGTTAACTCAACTCGCCCTTGTATAAGCTAAGAGCAGGTTTCCAAATGGACTGGTGTTTCCGTTCACTCCTAGGAGCTCAGAGCCACGCTGACACTCAGGACGCAATTCTTTTTTTTTTTTTTTTTTTTGCGGTACGCGGGCCTCTCACTGTTGTGGCCTCTCCCGTTGTGGAGCCCAGGCTCCGGACATGCAGGCTCAGCGGCCATGGCTCACGGGCCCAGCCGCTCCGCGGCATGTGGGATCTTCCCGGACCGGAGCACGAACCTGTGTCCCCTGCATCGGCAGGCGGACTCTCAACCACTGCGCCACCAGGGAAGCCCAGGACGCAATTCTTATTCTTGAATTTTAATGTAATGGTGTATATTTATTAAAAATACTTGTACGAATCAGGCCAGGATATAATTTTAAAAATCAAACACACATGCACGTATGTCTTCTTTTCTGCATCTGACTGTGTTGTGTTGGGATGCCAGGCCCTTCTAATGGACGGTAAGAAAAACTCCCAGAGGTGTAAATAACATAGATAAGGACACTGAGAATAACTAAGAACGGACCACCGGAGCAAACTCAAATGTGGAGATGGCTCAGGGCTGTTGAAAAAATTCTAAGCACTTGTAACCCAAGTGTTGTGGGAACGAAAGAGCTGGAGAGTTTATCCACATCTGAGGGCCAGGTCAGCTGCCATTTCCCCAGAGTGGCTGGGTCTGAGGTCTCTGGATTTGCTGTGAGAATATTTGCAGTTAGACTTGGGAAATAATTATGAAACCAACAATTTCCAAGCAATGTGGGGATGGGTTGGTCTTCTGGGCAGAATTCTGCCTGAGAGCACTTCCCTTCCTGTCCAAACCTCCCTGGGGGAGGAACTAGCAGAGCAAGAAGTGCTCGAGGGCTGCGCCAGGGGAAGGGCAAATTCAGTGCATTGGAGTTGTGCAAAGGCAACAGGAACAAAAATAATGATGGAAACAGGATTAGGCACCAGGAGCCCCAGGAAGGTCTCTGCATTCACCCAATGGCTCTGACTCAGGGAAACCACTTACTGGGGTGGGAAAGAGAAAGGCTTCAGAAGCCCCCTCTTTGTGATAAAACCATAAAGAAAAAAGAAAAAGAAGGGATCTGGTTCAGAGCTGGCAAAAACTGGACAAATATACAATTGAGGAGGGATTGATTGGGGGTTAAGCCATCCTTATCGTACCTGCATATCATGTGTGTAATGTGTCTTCTATGTGTAATCTTGTACACATAAACAAACACAAAAATGTATGTTTAGGCTGACTCTGAAGTGAATCTGTTCACAGTTCCTTCATAATGTTCTGGTTCTTCTCCGAGGCCTTATTCACTCATTCATTCATTCACTCATTTGGTTCTTATGTTGGGCATTGGATACATCAAGATCACAGAACACAGGACCTTCTGCAAAGACACCCACAGTCCAGTGAAGGAAACAGCCCTTTGAATGTACAATTATAAAGTAGTGATTGGGATAATTGAGGGTTTTATGGAAATACAGGTAATGGGGGTCCACCCCCAAATTCATACATTGAATCTCTAATATCCAGGCCCTCAGAAAGTGACTGTATTCGGAGATAGGGTCTTTAGTGAGGTAATCAAGTTAAAATGAGGTCATTAGGGTGGGTCCTAATCCAATATGACTGGTGTCTTTGTAAGAAGGGGAACTTTGGAAACACGTTGGCACATAGGGAGAACGCCATGTGAAGGTAAAGGCGGAGATTGGGGTGATGCTTCTATGAGCCAATGAACACCAGATACTGCCAGAAGGCACGGAACCGTCTTCCTAACAGCTTCCAGAAGCACCGTGACTCAGCCTTGGGGAGGACGATCAGAGAAGGCTTCCTGGAGGAGGTGACAGAGCCGAATTTTAAGACTTGAACAACAAGTTGCCAGGTGAAGGGGCTGGGGTGGGATGTCAAAATGGCATTCCAGGCAATAGGGGTGGCACAGGCAAAAGCGTTGGGATGAGAAGCAATTGGGCAGTGAGACGTTGGTGAGGTTTGGAGCAGTTTTGGAAGCAGGAAGTAGGAAGAGAGAAGTCTACCACCAGGATCTGGCCAGCACAGGGCGTGGGGTGCACACCAACACATATACACAAGCCAGACACGTTCCTGCCCCTGCGGAAGGTGCAAACACTGGAGTCCCAAGCTGCAAACACCCTGTGGAGCAAACAAGCCCCTGCCACTCTCCTGTTCCCCAGCATGGCTGAGCCCTGGTAGTCAGACCTCTTAGTTTCACAGAATCAGTGCCCTGACGCAGGCAAATCCTTATTCAGCCGTGAGAGAAGTACCGTGTTTCTGGACTGCTCAGGACCCAGTCTCGGTACTGGGAGGTCTAGCTCTGTTCTGCCTGACATTTCTCTCATTTCAGAGATCGTGATTTCCTCCCCTTCATCATTAAGCAGAAGCGCCCAGATGATGTTAGTTAGAGGGAACACTGACACATCATCTAAGGTGGTAGAAATGTCCTGATTCCTGAATGTTTCTGTGTCTTTGAATCTCTTCACCATAGGAATTCTGCTCACGAAAAAGCTTTCACGCGGCCACTTGGTTTTATAAAATCTGGCTTAATGGGTAAGAGGCGCTCGCTGTAAAGGCCACCTGATATTCCCTGCTCTGTCTTCCTCACATGATTCCGTGTAGTTTTGTCTCCCTTTCCACCTCTGATAGATATTTCAAAGGATTCTGGTGAAAAGAGATGCTGTTCTTGAAGCATGTGGCCAGCAATGCACAGAGATTTATTCTGGCTAATTACGAAGACTTTTGTTTTAATGTCAACCCACCTTTTATACAATCTTTAGAAATCCTGGTGCTCTGGACCAGAGGTCAGACCACTCATCCCAGGAGGAGCTTTAAATTGAGGACGTTGGTAACCTTTTTCTTTTAGGTTTCTTTAAAATTAAACCTCAAACAAATATTAAAGCTGAGTGACACTAAAACATAATGGTCCTTGCCTTTATATAATTGACTTAAAATCATATTTGAATCCTACATGAAGTATCCTAGCTGTAACGTACATTTCTTTTGAGAATAGATTTATAATACAGGAGGTATTCTTAATTAAAATTATAATAAATTATAATAATTATTATTATTATAAATATTATAATTATAATAATTATATAATTAGCATTATTATATACATAAAAGGAATGCATCTGTATTTAAAGTCTAATATTCTGTATTCAGAAGAATTAAATGGTCCATACAAATATGGACTGATATTTCAATATAATTGAAAATATTTTAAAGATTTTAATATTATTTTTAAGATTTTAACATTTAATAAGATAAAATATTTTAAGATTTACTTTTTTAAGTGAGAAAAGTTAAGTGCAAAGTTTGTACAGCATGCCTGCCCCTGACATTCATGAAACACACTCCACTTCCGCTTACATTTATCAAATACTTATTCTGAGCGGAGCTCAGGTGTTCAAGATCAAGAGAGAATCCGTCACTACTCATGAGGAACCGCAGGTCTGATGGGGAGATGGATGGATGAATATGGCAGGTGCTGCAACAGGGATGTGAATAGGGTGCCGGGACAGCTAAGCCCAGGGGGCCGAGAAACGCTCCTTGGAGATGGTATTTAACTGGGGCCTGGAAGGTGGGTATGAACTCATCAGGTGAAGGAGGAATGAGCTACTTGCTCATTCCGAGTAGCAGGAAATCCTGGCCAAAGCAGGGAAGGAAGGAAGGTGGCGTGAAGGTGGGTGGCACGTGCTGGGACAGCTAGAAGCTCAGCGTGGCCAGAACAGGATGCATGGGTGCATGGGGACTACGGCTGGAAATGACACCAGAGCGGTTAGATGAGGGATATATGGGGGAACTGTGGCACCAACAGGTTACGGATAACCTGACCAGTTCTGTTATTTGCGATGCTGACCTGGCAGCAACACACTGGAAAGACAGCGGAGGAAGAACCGCTGTTCAACCAAAGGGAGTGGCCTAGGCGAGGCACAAGGGACTCTGAACTGGAAGTGTAAATGGAAGGAAGGAAGGAGCTAAAGAGAAATTTAGGGCCAGCAACTCATAAACTGGGGTGTCCCATTGGCTGTGGTGGAGAGGAAGGGTCAAGGATGCAAACTAACTTGGGACATGGTGCCTGCTATGGACTGAATTGTGTCCCACAATTTGTGTGTTGAAGTCCTAACCCCCAATGTGACTGTATTTGGAAATAGGACCTTTAGAAGGTAATTAAGGTAAAATAAGTTCATAAGGGTGGCCCTGATCTAAAAAGATTAGTGTTCTTATAAGAGAAGACTCAAGAGCTCTCTCTGTCTCTGTCTGTCTCTCTCTCTGTGTGTGTGTGTCTCTCTCTCTCCCCCTCATGTGAGCACATAGTTAGAGGGCGGCCATCTGCCAGACAGGAAGAGAGTTCTCACCAGAAACAGAATCTGCTGGCATCTTGATCTTGGACTTTCCAGCCTCCAGAGTTGTGAGATATGCATATCTGTTGTTTAAGTCACCGAGTCTATGGTGCTTTGTCACTGTGACTAAGTGCTATTAACACATATAAAGAAAGAATACTACAGGGGACAGAGAATTTTGTGGTGTTTCATTTATTTATTTTTAGTTTGGTTTTGGACATGCTCAGTATGTGATATTAGTAAGGTAGAGAGGAAGAGATGCCTGTGGGCGTCTGGGGACGTAGACCAGGACCAATGGGGAGCAGTGAGGCCAGGAGATGGTTTGGAGAGTTCTCGGGATGATCTCGGGTGGCTTTGGCCTGCAGCAGCTAGAAGCAGGATTTCGGTTCCCGGCCAGAGATTGACGTCAGGTCTTGGCAGTGAGAGTGCTGAATCCTAGCCACTAGACCAGTGTCCAGTGACAAGGCCCTGGCCCACACGGCTTTGCAGAAAACGAATTTCCACAAAGAAATGGAAAGTAGTGAAATAAGTAAAATGTTTATTAGGCGGAAAAGGGGTACGTGTGGATAGGCACTCGGGCGGACACAGAGAAAGAGTCATGCCCACGTGGTAGTTTGAATCACTTATATGGGAAATTTCTTCTGGGTTTCCTTTGGCTAATCATCATGTTTTGTTTGGCTGAGTCCGTATTTATTTTATCTCAGGGTCTCCCACATATGCGCATGCATCTCTTAGCCAAGATGGATTCTAGCGAAGAGGCCTGTGGGTAGGCTGACATCACTCCCTTTTTGACCTCCAAGGAGCCTTTCTGTGCATGTGTAGTCGAGAAGGTCGACCTCGAGAATGAGAAATACATGGTGTCCATCTTTTTTCTGGGCAGGGCTCAGCTCCTCTCTTGCTCCTGCTATTTTGAAGTGTCTGTCCACTGGGGACAGACCCCAGCTGCTCCGACTGGGGCCCATCTATCTCCTGCCTCAAGGATAGAAGCAGAAGCCAAGACAATGTAGGAGATTATCCAAGAAGAGTGTAGAATAAGTAAGAGAAGGAGGCCAGGAAGGAAGCTGAGGATCCAGACACTCAAGGATAAGCAGAAGAAGCAGCCAGAGAAAGAGCTGCAGGAGGGTAGCGTCTAGGACCTAAGGGGCGGGGCGTTCCAGGCCATTTGTCATGTGCTGTAGAGGCTTCAACTAGGCAGAGGATCAAAAAATAAAGCATTAGGGCTTCCCTGCTGGCGCAGTGGTTGAGAGTCCGCCTGCCGATGCAGGGGACACGGGTTCGTGCTCCGGTCCGGGAAGATCCCACATGCCGCGGAGCGGCTGAGCCCATGAGCCATGGCCGCTGAGCCTGCGCGTCCGGAGCCTGTGCTCCGCGACGGGAGAGGCCGTGGCGGTGAAAGGCCTGCGTACCGCAAAAAAAAAAATAAATAAATAAAAATAAATAAAGCCTTGGGCTGGTCATTAGGGGATAATTACGAGGAGCTGTGTCAGGGCAGTGCTGAGAATGAAGCCAGGTTGCACTGAGTTGAGGAATGCTTGGAAGTTAAGAGAGATGAAGATAGACTCTGATGTTAAGATATTTGCTTATGAAAAGCACCAGGAGATGTGGAGGTGGCTTCAGAAGGAGGCAAATGTGGGCAATTATTTCCTTCGATGTTTCTGAAACTCCACATTCAGTCCTAGTTCTGTGCTAAGGAACCATGGACAGCTAAAGAAACACAATTGTACTTTGCTTCTCCACAAATCAATTCTATGCATGTCAACCCCTGTCATTGTTTTAGATTTTCAGGCATCTGTTTTCTCCCCAACAGGGACAAATCTTGCGTCCTCTTTCCCTACAGACGCTTCCTCTCACTGGTTCATGTCCGCTAACCTCCTGATGGCCGTCGTGTTTCAATTAGGTGTCAGGATCCCCAAGGTGAGGTTAGGAGTGCACACGTGTTGTGAGTGTGTGTATGAGTGACCTGAGTGACTGTGTGTGTGTGTGTCAGGGGACAGGATGTGAACATACAATATGATGCCAGAGGGCTATATTCTATGAAAAGGATCAGATGCTGTTGATGGTAAATTTTATGTTCTGTACATGTTGCCATGATAAAAAAAAAGAAAACAAAACTTGTCCCCAAAACAATTACTGTGGCCACTCTTCTTCCAACTTCAGATGACAGTTAGAATGAAAAATGCTAAAGAAAATATCTGTGTTTTCTTTTTTCTTCTCTTTTTATCCACATTTATGAAGAGCTGCTTAGCTATGCTCCTGTGAAGCTATCTATCCCGGAGATCGTCAGTGGGATGTGATGCAGCCCTCAGTTTTAAACTGCTTAATAATTGAAGCTAAAAGAAAATATGTGTTAGAACACTTTTCTTGGAACATCAAAATAATGCATTCATTAGGGAAAAAAGTGATTCACATGTGACCTTGTGTAATCTTTGACTTTTTAAATGCCACACATAGCACTTATCTGGTTTTTAGCCTTGCAGGGAAATGGCTGTATCCAGGAAGGATAAAAGGCTTCCAGCTGGGATAACGATCCCATAATTAGTGATGCATTTTTTAAAAGGAAAACTAGAAATGACTGGAGACAGTTGAGGTAAAAATCTCTACATTTCTAAAGTATGTGTGTTGATAGCGTGGCAGGTTTGGCCCTATGGATGCAAGGCTACACACACACACACACACACACACACACACACCCCACTTTCTCTTGCTATTTGAGGTAGTCAAATTGAGGTACTGACTATTTGAGGTAGTCAGTTTTCTTTCTACTGATTTCAATAGAACTCACTGGGAATCAAATCTGAGTCTTGTGAGTTTATGACATAATAAGAAATATATATTTAGTCATTGTCCCCAGTTTCTGGCACAGAGCTTTTAAAACTCTTGGAATTTCTGGAGTGATGGGAGCACCTTTTGTGTAATATTTGGCCTTTGTTCATGGTTCCTGACACTAGAACTCCTAAAACTCTTGGAATTTTCTTAGTGACAGGAGAGGAGCATCTTTTGTTATTTATAATAAGCCCCATACCTGAGTGTATGCTAATGAGCTGACTCTCCCAGGGCCCCTGGAGAGCTTCAGGGTGGGCTCTGGTTGCCAGAGGAACCAACTACGTGATTAGAGGGTTGGACCTTTCAATCCCACCCCCCAGCCTCTAGGGAGGTCTGAGGGGCTGGAGATCGAGTTAATCCTCAATGGGCAATGATTTAATCAATTACACCTAGGTAATGAAGCGTCCTAAATGATGGTTTGGGGGGCTTCCAGGTTGGTGAACACATCAAGGTGCTGGGAGGGTGACACACCTGGAGAGGGCATGGAAGCTTCAGGTACTTCCCCCCATACCTTGCCCTATGCAGCTCCTCCATTTGGCTGTTCCTGAGTTGTATTCTTTATAACAAACCAGTAATAGTAAGTAAAATGTTTTCCTTTCTATGAACCATTCCAACAAATTATCCAATCCGAGCAGGGGGTTGTGGGGACCCCTGATTTATAACTGGTCAGTCAGAAGCACAGGTGACAACCTGGAACTTGAGATTGGTCTCTGAAGCAGGGGCAGTCTTGTGGGACTGAGCCCTTAACCTGTGGAATCAGTGCTAACTCTGAGTAGCTGGTGTCAGAATTGAAATGAATTGTCAGAAACCCAGTTGGTGTCCAGAGAGGGAGAGAACTGGTTGATGTGGGAAAAACCCCTGTGTATTTGGTGGCCAGGAGGGTTGTGAGCAAAAACATCTCAGAGTTTGTGTCCATAATACATGATGATTTTATCACAGTGGTGTGATATGATGGGAAAAATAGGAATTCTCTACTTAGAGCCCAAGATATATGTCTGTTGTCTATCAGCACTGGAAACTGAAACCCTCCCCTATGTCATGAGAGCAATTTAGTCACTCCTTCCTCGGTGCTTCCAGAACATTCTGCTCACATCTTTATTGCTGCATTTTCTATGCTGAGCTGTAATTACGCGTTCACATGTTGGTCTTTCCATTAGACTGTCAGAAGGCACATCGGTAGTGAGCACACCTGGACAGTGGTTCCCAAACCTGGCCGATATTACAGTCACTTAAGGAGATTTAAAAAATGCTGTTAAATGTATTCCTGTGTCGGTTCTGGTCCTCTGAGAATCAGATGCCAAAACAGGAATAGATAGGCAAGAGTTTATTGGAGGAAATGTTGCAGGAAGAGACTTTGTGGGGAAGGGGTGCCTGGGCGGAGAGCAGCAGGGTGAGGGAACCCAGGAGAACTTCTCTGCCACGTGGCTCGCAGTCTTGGGTTTTATGGTCATGAGGTTAGTTTCCGGGTTGTCTCTGGCCAAACATTCGGACTCAGGGTCCTTCTTGGTGGCGTGCATCACTCAGCCAAGATGAATTCCAGTGAGGAGGATTCTGGGACGTTTGCAGGACATAGGGACTGGCGTCTCCTCTCTCCTTTTGACCTTTCCCGAATTCTTCCAGTTGGTGATAGCTTGTTAGCTCTGCATTCCTTACAAGAACCTCCTGTTGTAAGATAACTCATGCAAATGGTTACTATCAGGCCTGGCCAGCGTGGGGGGTTTTGGTCAGCGGTTCCCCTAACAGAAATGCTTGTGAAAGATGAGGAAAGGAAGAGCGGGAGTGGGCAGAGAGAGCCATCAGATCATGGTACAGGTCTGACACCTGTGAAAAGAGAGGGGGAGGGAGAGAAGGGTTGGGTACGAAGAGCCTCAGGGCAGCAGCACAGTGATGGGAACACCTAGGCCAGGCTGGTGGGAAGGGCCCGAGGACAGGTTGCCCATCAGAAGTTTCCTGCATCCAGCAGAAATGAGCTAGATCTAGTAGCCCACAGGGTGCAGTATTGGCTGGAGCAGTGTGCATGGGTGCACATGTCATAGAGTTACCGGCTGTCCTGGTTTGCCTGGGACTGAAAGGGTTACCAGGACCTGGGACTTTTGTGCTAAAACTGGGAATGTCCTGGGCAAATTGGGACAAGTTGGTAAACAGGACAAATGTGGGGTGATATCCAGAGGGAGGCAGGGGGACCACCAGACAACTAGGCTAACCTCCCCTCTGCAGGTTCTCTGAAGGAGAGCTGAGTGGCACGTTTCATAACTGCTGCTGCCCCTGTAGTTTTTCCCGACTCTGACCAATTCCCCAACTCTTTGGGCACCAACTGGGTGTCCTGCAACTCAACTCAACTCTGACGTCTCCACCTGGGGTTAGCATGGTATCTCACGAGTCAAGGGCTCAATCCCACGAGACAGCCCCTACGTCAGCTGCAAGATGGTTTCCCAGGTGACCCACACTTTGGCTGACTTCGGGGAAGTAGTCAAGTCTGATGATTCACTAGAATGACTCAGATGACTCAGGAAAGGGCTCTACTTGTGATTACAGCCTTATTACAAAGATACAACTCAGGAAGGGCCAAGTGCAGATATACACAGGGCGAGGTGTGGAGGAAGGGGAGGGGCATCCACGCCCTCTCCAGGCACACCTGTCCCACCATCTTGAAGCGTTCATTCACCTAGGGGCTCTCGGAATCTCAAGAGCTTTTATTGAACTCAGTGTCCAGCCTCCCTCCCCTCGCTAGAAATTGGAGAGAGGGGGCTGAAAGTTCCAGCCCTCTAATCCAAGTTTGGTCTTTCTGGTGACCAGCCCCCATCCTGAGTCACCTCATTAGCATAAACTCAGATGTGGCCCAAAAGGGCTTGCTATGAATAAGCTGTGAATAACAAAGACACTCCTATCACTCAGGAAACTCCAGGGCGTTTAGGATCTCTGTGCCTGGAACCAGGCACAAAGACCAAGTATATATTTATATTATACTGCAGCCCCCAACCAGAGATTCTGCTTGAAGTGATCTGGGGTTGGGCCCAGACATCTCCATTTAAAAAAAAACCAAACACGCCAAAGGAGGCTAATATACAGTCAGAGTTGAGAAGCACGAGGAACCATTCTTTAAATTTATTTTGGTGAATGGCAAGAGGGGAGGAAAAGCAGCAAGGACTGTTTGGGGGAGGCTTGTTTAGGGAAGCAGCTGCAGGATTGGGGGGGCAGACTTGAGGGTGCAGGACTGGGGCTGGGTCTGGATGAGCAGGCTGCTTTTCTGGGTTGGGTGCTGAGCGTTGCTGGGGAGAAGGCTGCAGTCAGGGTCCCTGCGGGATTGGGCTGGGCCAACCTGGATTGCCTGGATCCTCAGCACAAATGGTTACAAATGGTGAGGAAACAGGTGTCTGGAGCTTGGATGTTTTTTCCACATCCTAAGTCTGTGATGCAGGGGAAGCCAATTTTTGCATGGTCATAGGAATGAAAGGCTCGCAGGACCCTTGGCAGGCATGGCCTCCTCTGCCTGCAGATGGCTCACATTTCAGCTTCTGGGTCTGGGAGACTCACAAGACACTAGAGGCCAAACAGAAGGGAAAATACAGAAAAACTTCACAAGGGGGAGATTCAGTTGCACACAGACAATATAGAAATGCTTTTCGTCTCCCCTTTACTTCTGTATTTATTTTGAGGGCTGCTGTAACAAAATACCACACGCTGGGTAGCTTAAGTAACAGAAATGTATTCTTTCCCCAGTATGGAGGCTGGAAGTCCAATATCAAGGTGGCAGCAGGGTTGGTTCCTCTGAGAGGCGTGAGGGAGAAAGGGTTCCAGCCCTCTTGCCTAGCTTTTGGTAGCCTCAGACATTCCTTAGCTGCTCTCTGTACCTGTCCCTGTGTCCTAATTTCCCCTTTTACTATGCCAACTACAAATTGGCAGTGCCACCTACCTCTACAAGGATTAAATCATGAGCTGCTGCGGCCGCTGACCTTCAACACCCCTGAAAGGAGTTCAGGGTGGAGATCAGGAATGAGGCACTCCGTGCTCTGGGAAAAACTGGCAGAACAGGTCTTCAGATAGTTAGATATTTTCAGGAGAAGATTTTATGAGCCCAATTCTTGCATCTTCTCAAATCTAGAAAAGTTCTAAACCATCATCAGTGGTGACATCTGCTCCTTGTGACTAGCAGCGAGCCTCTACAAAAATGTGTGCTTGATGCAAGTACCTCCTTCACTAAAATCGTGTATAACACTGACCTTCCCCACTACCTCTTTGGAGCAGTTTCTCAGAGCCATCTGAAATGCTGTCTCCCGGGCTATAGTCCTCATCTGCCCCAAATGAAACTTAACTCACAACTCTCACGTTGTGAATTTTTTTTTCAGTCTACAATAAGGCCACCAGTCATATTGGAATAGGGCCCACCCTAATGACCTCATCATAACGAATTACATCTTGAATGACCCTATTTTCAAACAAGGTCACATTTTGAGGTACTGGGGTTTAGGACTTCGGCCTATAAATTTTGGGGGGACATAATTCAACCTGTAACAAGTTCTTAACAAAAAATATTTCCATCTCTGGCTTTCTCTTTAGTGCACGTAAGAAGAAAACAAAAGCCTGGTGATGGCTACATAACTCAACTTTCTCCAAGTTCTTCCAAGTACATTGTTTTATGGACAAGACTCACCCTGTTCTTAGGTCCTTTGGCTAAAACAGTTTACAGAGATTTTTTCCATAATGATCAAGCCCAGCAACTAAGATTATTGTTAAGATGTACCTAAGGGTATAAATTTTGTGGCTTCTCTCTAGAAAGAGCAGTCAATGGCAAAACGTTTATTTCACCCAGTCATTCCCAAGAGAACAAGTATTTGTGATCCAACCAAGGATATCCAAGAATAACAAAGAGCCTGATAACAGCCTCTGGGACACACAGGAGGCGTGGGATACATTGGCCCTAACATGGGGATACTCTATTTACAGCTCTCCCTAGCAAAGGCTCTTGCCATAATACCAATACCTGTGCTTTTATATTACTTTGTAGTGTCTATACAACAAAGCACTTTCAATTATATGGTCCTATTTCCCCTCTCAGCACCCATGTTGAGGTGGGTGGAAGAGGGATTATCTTTATTGGCAGTTGAGGAAATAGGGTCTCATAAGAAGTGAATTGCCTAAAGTCATATGGGCAGTTACAGGTAGAGATAGGCCTCGTGTATTCTGACCTGAGGTCCAGTCATCTTATTTTTAATGTTTTTTAAACTGTGAATTGTATCCTTTACATAGAAGAATGTATAAAACATACATATGCAAGTTAAAGAATAATGATGAAATGAATGCCATATAGCCACCACTCAGGTTAAGAAATGGAACATTCTCAGTCCCAGACCTGTAGACACCCCCCCCCACCACCGCCCCGCAACCCCTATTGCCCTGTTTGCTCCTCCCTGAGTACATTGCCGTCCTTCCCCCAGAAGTAAGTCAAATGCTGGCTTTTGTTTAATACTGATCTTGCTTTTCTTTCTGGTTTTATCATGCAAATATATATCCCCAGTGACACATTGTTAGATTTTGAAAAACTGAGTAGAGAGCATACCCTAGCTGTGTGAGGAAGGGGTGATACGCTACAGCCAGATGAAGGCTCCTAGGGGAGAATGAGTTGACCTCTGGGTCAGAGCTGGGCTTCTGCTCTCCTGATAAAATAACCCTTTGGGGGAAGTCATGGTAAGGCCTAGAGTGAGTCCAGGGGAACATGGGACTTGGGACAGTCAGGGCACCTGGCAAGGCTGTTGTGTGGAGCAGGTACAGGATCTCTGTCAAAAAAATGTTCAGAGTTGTTTGTTGCTCTGTATTTTCTGCTTCAAACTTATTGTGGACTATTTCCACAAGGCAGGAGGATGCCAGAGCAAGAGGCGCCCCTTGGACGGGTGACTGAATGTTCCCAGGTTATCCAGGCAGCAGCTTTTAAAGAGAGTCCCCTGCACTCTGGAAATTCACTCACTTCGGTTCTTGTTATTTTCTTGCATTATTTCATTGATGGCTTCCTCCCCATCCATTTTCTCTACTCTCTCTTTATGAAATTTCCTTCATTTGAGGCTCAACTGCTAGACTTGTCTTCTAATTTTCCCTTGCTTTTCTTTCATACTTTCTGTATCATTATCTTTTCAGGAGATTTCCTCAACTTTATCTTACAGCACTTCAACTGATTTTTAAACTTGTGCTATCGTGTTTTTACTATGTTTTAATTTCCAGGAGCGATTTTTGTTTCTTGAATATTTACTTGTTTCTTTGTTTTAAAATAGCACTCTGTCTTTATTTCATGGATGTAAACTTTCTCTTATTTCTCTGAGGCATTTAAAGCCGTTTTAAAATTCTTTTTTCACTCTGAATAGTATCTAAGGGTCTCACAGTTAATAATTTTTAGAATAGGGATTCAAACTCAGGCAGTCTGTCTTCAGAGCCTGCTGTCTTGATCACTGTCCTAAAAATGCCTTCATTTTAACAAACATTGGATTCTGGTCAGGCTAAGAAGGCAGATTGAACCCAAACATCATATTTTTTCCCTTCAGCAATTCCACTGAAATGAAACAAAAAGCTTTTTGAAAGACAAACTCACAAGGACAGGGGAAGAGCATAAGTCATAACAACAAAAAAATATTGGAATCTGAATTTTTGCAATAAATTAATGAGATAATTCATGTAAAAGGCTTAACACAGTGTCTGGCAACCAGTAAGTGTATCATAAATATTCGATATTATTAATATGACATAATAATACTGCTTTAAAAAAAAGAACTTTTTCCCAAAAATATTCTAAATGTGTCATATATGGTTTAAGAGCTTCCTTGTACTTAACCAGGCTCTTACTTCCAAATGTGAATGTTAAAGAAGGAAAAAAATAACTTTATGATGCTATTAGCATAATATTATAATTTTTTGGATTGAATTCATTTTTATTCTGTGGGAGAATATCTGATGCATAATGTATAGGGGAAAGAAATACATTATCAAAAACATGAATATGTGTACTTTAATGGTGAACGGTAGGTATATTAGAACTTTACATATCTTATTTCAACTAGAACTCCCATAGTTAATAGGACACTAATATGAAAACAGCACATGAATTATTCCATGAAAGTACAATCTTTGTATTATGGCAAAAGTAAATAAAATCAACAAATGTTTATTGAACAGTGACAATATATTCAAAAAACCCAAGGTGCTGGTTTGGGGGAGAATCTTGATCTATAACTTCAAGCAGCTTATTAGGAGAGATAGATATTTAGAGATAGATATTTACTAGTTAACTATAAATCAAAGCAGAATCAAGTAATGATTTTAACAGAAGTACAAGCAAAGTGCTACTTATGAGTTTGGCAAAAGGAATAAGTAATGCTGACCAAGAGGACTCATGAAGGATTCACTGAGAGGGGGGCACTGACCTTGATTTTGAGGTTTGGCCAGGGTCCTCTCTGGTTGAAGGAAGTGCAGAGCAAATCCCTGAAACGGGCAAATATCCATTCCAGTTCCTTTCAATGTGTTCTTCATCCTAACCTTGTGCTATAGCAGGACAGGGTCACACAATTTAAACGTTAAGTGTCCTTAAGCAAGTTCATTGGTTGACTTTGTTTCTCAAGTAGATAGTAATCTTACTAGGAACAGATACCACATCATATAATTCTTTTGTATATTCCTCCCCAAACTAATCTCAAAGTGCTGGTACAGGGCTAGTTCTCTATAAATTCTGGTTGATCAATATAGGGACTTTTTTCTGCTTAGACAATATATTTTAATGTAGGAAGACTTGCAGGGCAATAGGAAAGCAGTACGTATCGGACATATTAGGACTCTAGAATTCTAATCATTTAAAAAATATTATTGAACTTCAATGTAAATACATACCTATCTTTTTGGTGGATGAGTCTAGAGATTAATCACAAAAAAACCCAAACTAGCTTAGGGTATTCAGAAAGGAACTTATTCATACTAACAGTCATTGCAAAAAAATATAATTAAAAAAGCACTTTTCTCCTACTGAAAGTGCTCACACGAAAATATTTAGAGCTTGGTCATTCTAAGAAAGAACACCAGTAGAGCTAGGTCATGTTGGAAAACGGGACTTGGTTCTAGGATTCCATAAACAGAAGGACGTATTATTCGCTGCTCCTTGATAGTATGCATTTCAGTCGTCTATCGTGCAACTGCCTGGGCTACTAGAATCATCTAAGCCATCTCCTGATCACCTCAGGAGATTCCTGCCCTGAGAATTGAGCCTGTTTTAATAGAACAAACTTTCTATTCATTAGTTACCTACGTTAGAATTAAAAGTTCGGGTTCAACTATTAAGCCAGTTTACAACATACACAGATAGATGTCATTTGTCACGACTTCCACTAATCACCATTCTGTGCAATGCAGGCCGTTTGCTCAGGCCATGAACTTATTCTACTAAATCTGTCACACACAGAGCCCTCATTTCTGTAAGATTTCAGTGTGGATGAGAAGATCCTCAAAGATGCACTTCTCTACTTGAAGAAATGTTGAAGAAACTGGTATGTGTCTGAAAGCCCTTGGAGAAAAACAGATTTCAGGGTGATATAACCCCATAAAGTATAAATCCTGACAGACCAATCAACTTTTTCAGGGACATCGTAGCAAGCCAGATTGATGGAGAGGAAGCCAGGGATGTAATCTGCCTCGACTTTACACAGATCTTAGGTCTGTGCTTACAAGAACACTCGTCAGAAATGGAAAATAAGCTGCTTCAGGGGCACACAAGTTTGGGCAGTGCTAAGATGAAGAGACAGCTTCTTTACTGGCTTCTGGCTTTATTTCTGCCTGGGTGCTGGCCTCACTTCCATGACAGTGTGGGGAGGTGAGGGAAAGGGATATGCAGCACATGTGCTGGGCTGTGGTACCCAGAGTGTCTTATTCCCACAGGGAAAAGGAGTGAAGTCAGACACAACAGGAATATTTAGTGTTTGTGAATTACCCTTGAAATTTACAAAGCATATTGCATGAAAAATGGCTGGAGGGGAGAGAGAGAGAGAGAGAGAGAGAGAGAGAGAGAGTGTGTGTGTGTGTGTGTGTGTGTGTGTGTGTGTGTGTATGTGTGTGTATGTGGTGAGGTTGGTGGCAGGGTGAGAGGGAGAGGTGGGGAGACCAGAAACAGCAAAAGACCACAAGCCCCTTTGAATGAATTGCCTTTCAATCCTACATCTTAAATGAGCATGTTTTCTGTGCCTAGAAACGCCCTGTGCTCAGAATACTGTATTAAGCAGGGAAGTTCAAGCATTATCCGTGCCTGAAGGATGTGATAGGAGCTGAACTTTCTTGGTGGGAGGCTTTTTGCTGCATGGGTGGTTATGCTTGCACCAGATTCAGCTGAAATGAACCGAAAAAATTACCCGTTGCCATGCGTGTATTGCCCAACCTAGAGCATCCAGGTTGGTCAGGTGTTAGCCTCAGTGGGACTTATAACTTTATGTGTTGGTTGCCTGTTTTGGATGATAAGCCCCTTAAAGACAGGGGCGATGCTTTTTCTGTTTTCATGTTCCCAGGGCTTACCAGTGTGCTGTCTATCATACACCTGGTTTTGGGGAGGGAAGACAGAAGGCAGGCAGGGAGGGAATGTGCTGAGGTCACCTAATGTGGGCAACTAGTTCCAGCAGCTAGATGGGGTGGAGGGAGAGGGAATCGGGGAAGGTATTGGCAATGAAGCAGGAAAATTCTACAGGGATGAGAGCAATGAGAGTATGACCCCGATCTTGAAAAATATTCAGAAATCAGGCCCTGGAGGAATCAACAAAGAGGCCCAGCTAGAGAGTCAGGATTAACAGGTCCCTGTTTCCTCCAAGTGCCTTGGACAGAGCTCTGGGGACATTTGTGGAAGTGCCTTTGCCCCTCTTCCTGGACAACAAGAGGGTCACTGGGAATCTGGCGTTTGACAACACCAAGCGGTCCAATGCCGTCTCTAAAGTCAACTTCTGTCTCCCTTTCTCTGGCTTCCTTATCTCTTGTAAACTTTTCATAAAGGCAAAATTGGATGATGTGAATAGTCAGGGCTGCCTTCTTATGTGTTAGTCTTATTTCCTCTAGAACCATAATGTTTCTTCTTTTATGTTCTTTACACTTCTGACAGCGTCTTACACATAGTGAGTTTTTCAGAAACTCTAGGTTGAGAAATTCTCTGTGTCCCGGAGGGAAATGCTATGGATACCATCCTAATTCCTGGTTCTTTTCAGGTCTAGTGGCATCTGTAGGGCAGCTGCACTTTCGATGATACCCCTTAAGGTGCATTTTCATTCCCTCCTCTTCCAGGAAGTTGCCCTTTTGTTTGGAGCTGGGGGCTGATAGCAAAAATGAACTCCAAGTATGTTGGTAAGCTTCATCCAGGGAATTAGGTCTAAAATTGATGCTGGGCAAAGGATGCTGAGGTAACTAGCAGGGCCAGAGGGTGAAGTGAAGCTGAAAGTGAAAGGGGGGAAAGGAGAACCTGGGCAAAGGAATGCAAGAGGCTGTGTAACCCAGAGGGTCTGCAGAAAGTGTTCTAGACTGTTGCAGAGATGGGGTCTCCATGCTCATTGCTAGCTTTAGTTCTGTTCACACTTGAGTAAGTGTATGTATCTAAAGAGGTCGGCGCAGAGGTAAAGCTTTCATTTCTCAAGAGGAGACTGGGAGAGAGACTTCCCTTTGTCTGAAGCTGCCTGACATGCAGACAGAGAATAGCTATGCCCCTCCTGTCCTTGCGAGAGAACAAACTTGCATGAATTTGCAAAATCTCTACTCCTATTTCGATTACTGCCCAAAGGTAGCCATCTAACTTGTTTGTGCAGAGAAAAATAAATATTTCAGAACAGGAAACGTCATCCTGTGCACAGAGGGTAGTGATTTGGAACTGTGAGGTGCTTGACGCGATGCACTATGTTGTTTTCAGGAAAAATTCAATTTGGTGTCTATTGATGTCACAACCAAAATATATGCCTGTTGCTGAGGACACTTTGACTTTTTGTCCATGAAGATGGAGAGAACGTTCTTGAAGAGAAGGGAAGAGCTTTGTACTGATGTTGCCTAGCAACCAAAACTTCATATTTTTTCACCCCAATTTGTTGTTTTAAAAAATTCTGCGTGGTGTTGAATTAACCTGGGTCTGAGGCACACGGTTCTTGTTTGTGTTTAATGGCTGCTGTACACGCATAAGAAGGTGGGAACACTTCCTTTTGGGCACTTAACTTCCTAACTGGGCTACAGGGTCTAGGGGCAATTGTCATCAACTTGAAAAATATTGGGTTGGCCGAAAAAGTTTGTTAGGTTTTTCCATGTTACAGAAAAACCCAAACGAACTTTTTGGCCAACGCAATATGTACAAATTGGGCAGAAAGGAACCACTGGGGACAATCTTGAGCATCTGTCCCCCCAGCTGGGGATCATCTTCTCTGGTCCCATATGAAGGCTGAAAACTGGGGCGTCTGTCCTTCTGGGCCATGTCTTCTCTGGTTCTGGACCTCAGTCTATGGGTGCCACGTCTTTATTGGCCCATTCCACATTCTGTCTCTGTCTTCAGCTGACTGGTCCTTCTCTTAATGACTTGGTGTGGTGGTACCTACACTGACTCTTCTGTGATTATAAAATATGGTCCTGAACTGACAATTCAGGAGACTTGGGTTCTCATCTTAGCTCTGCCATTGACTTGCTGACCGAACTTGAGCAACTTGCTTGCTACATCAGTTAAGACAGGTAAACCAAGCTGCAGGAACAAATAAATCCCGAAATCTCTGCAGCTTTATATCACAAACGTTAGTTTCTTGCTTATGCAAAGTCTGATGAGCATTGGGCAACTCTCCAGGGCAGCTTTCTTCCAGGGGATGAATCAGAGATCTGGGCAGCTTTTATACTGGGGTTCTACCGTCTCAACGTGGGGGTCTCCAAGGGGAAGAAGAGACAGAGGGTGCACATTAGCTCTTCACTAATTTAGCCAGGAAGTGACATGTCACTTCTGCTCATGGCTCATGGGCCAGAACTGGTGACATGGCCACAGCCTAACTTCAGGAGAGACTGGGAAATGGAGGAGAACTTCTGGAATATTTAGTGAGCAGAAGCTGTCTCTTCCACTCTTGGCATCTTTGAGTCTAGTCATCTGCAAAACCACAGGGTTGCACTAGATGATTCCTAAGGGCCCTTTTATAGCTGTAAATATGTAGGAGGCTATGACTAACCACACGGCCATGATTTCAGATTCAGTATGGAAGCTTGTCCTCTAAGCATAGTTCTATTTTTAAAAGGAACAGACTAGCATTATCTCCACCCACTCACTTTATTGTCCTAAACTGAATAGTCTCACTTCTTTTACTAGAAAAATGATTCCTTATTTTTAGAAAAAAAATCAGACAAATTAGAAAGTATTTCTCTAGGCTAAACTTCTTTCAAAACAAATTCTTCTGTTGGAATAACTTAAGAAAATTGTAATCATTTATTGTTCCAACTACTTCTTAAGCAAATGATGAAAAAAACCCCTACAATATGTATAAACAACTCATTTCACCAAGAAAAACATTTATTTGAGTTTCTATATTAAAGAGTTATAGAGTTATTTCTAAATTAGGGCTGAATTCTCAAGAAGTAAGCAATTTTAAATGAAGAACAGACACAAGAGAAGGAAGATTCAAGTTCACTTCTTTTCTTTTCAAGACATGCCCATGAAAATTTACAAGTAAGTACTTTAAATTCCATCCTTATTCTCTGATGAGTGAGATTTCTGGCATCTTGCTAGAGGGCTGCAAGCATCTATCCTTCGATGATGGCCAGTCACTTGGCCTTGGCATGGCCACTCGTATCAAACTAGTGGATAAGCCAATATTCTACAGGTCATTCAGTTCTATGCAACATCTATAGTCTTTTTTGTTTTATGGACAGATGGAAACATTTCCTAAATTCCTCTTTTGGAGGATCATTATTTAATGAGTATATCCAAATTAAATAACTTCTAGACCTATTCTTTCATTTTGGAGTTTTAGCAGAGTTGGTTTTGATTTAGCATATGATCTGTAGTTTTAAAAATTCCATAAATTCCCCCTTACTCTGGGATAGGGCATTTCTCATTGTTGGTTCCTCTGACTGGTGGTTTTAAAACACGGATGAAAGTTATTTGACTCTCTTCCTCTTAAGAGGCGTATATGCCTCCGTCTCTTGACTCTGGGTGGGCTCCTGTTGCTTTGGTCAACAGGATATGGCAAACGATGGAGCGTGCCTGCTGAAGTTTGATCAGAAAAGGCCATGGGGCTTTTACCGCGCTCATTAGAACACAATGTCTTGGAACCCTGAGCTGCCGGGTAAGAAGTCTGCCAGCTCAGGGGCCACCATGCTGTGAGGTGCCCAGGCCACCTGGAAAGGCCACATACTGGGGGTGTGGCCAATGATGCCAGTTTACTTCAGTCTTTGAATCATGTCAGCCCAGATACTGGACACGTGAATGAAGAAGACTTCAAGAGTTCCTATGTCCCAGTTGCAAGTCTTCCCCATAAAGGCTTTTGTGGCGTGGTTGCAGCCACTCCCAATTTGCCCTGTCTGAGTTCCTGACCCACAGAATCTGTGAGTATAAAAATCAGTGGTTGCCAGTTACCAACCCAGCTGGCTTAGAATTTGGAGTATGCATTATCATGCTATTTGTGCATTTATAAATGGAAAATCAACATATTTAGCTGTAAAATGCACACATTTAAGTGGGCATTTTCTTCAACAAGGCCACATTCAAAAACAGTGTCATTGGATTTGATTTCTTGCTTCTCTGCTGCATGAAATTCTCCTACTTGAAGGCATGGAATGGATCTTTTCATCTCTGTATGCCCAGAAGCTGGCACTTAGGAGGCATTTAGCACATGTTAGTTGAATGGGAAAAGACAGATACATATATATATTTTTTCCTTTATAAATTTATTTATTTATTTATTTATGGCTGCATGGGGTCTTCGTTGCTGCACGCAGACTTTCTCTAATTGCATTGAGCGGGGTCTACTCTTCCTCGCGGTGCGCGGGCTTCTTATTGCAGTGGCTTCTCTTGTTGCGGAGCACGAGCTCTAGGCGCATGGGCTTCAGTAGTTGTGGCACGTGGGCTCAGCAGTTGTGGCTTGCAGGCTCTAGAGCACAGGCTCAGTAGTCGTGGCGCACGGGCTTAGTTGCTCTGCAGCATGTAGGATCTTCCCGGACCAGGGCTGGAACCCATGTCCCCTGCATTGGCAGGCGGATTCTTAACCACTGCGCCACCGGGGAAGTCTGGAAAGGACAGATATTGACACCAACGTTGACACACAGATATTGACATTCCACATTGACATTGACAGAAGCCATAAGTTGCTAAACGATTTTGATATTAACCAGAATGGCTAAGAATTTAAATTATGAGGTTAAAGAATCTACTCCAATCATTTGATACCAGGGCTTGGCAAACTATGGCCCCTAGGCCACATCTACCCCTATTATTCTATTACTATTTCTTAAATAATAATATTTCTATAAACAAAGTACTTATTTCTATAAACGAAGTTTTATTAGAACATGGCCAGGCCCATTCATGTAAGTATTGCCTCTAACTGTTTTTGTGCCACAGTGGCAGAGTTAAGTAGCTGTGACAGAGACCAGACAGACTACGAAGCCTGAAATATTCAGTATCAGGCCCTTTCCAGAAAAGCTTTGCCAACCCCTGAGTTAGACACCCTGAATGTTAACCCCATAGCCTGTAGAAACATTGAGAGTTAGGATAGACTCCAACAGCAGTTCTCAAACTTGAGTGACCGTCAGGATCACCTGGAAGGCTTGTGAAAACACAGAATGCCTGGCCTCACCCCTCCAGTCTCTGATTCAGTAGGTCCAGGGTGAGGCCCGAGGATTTGCATTTCAGCAAGTACCCGGGTGGCATGGAATCTGCTGGTCTGTGGACCGTACTTTGAGAAGCAGCGGAGTCAGAAATATGAATAAAGAGAGACACAGCTCCATTCCTGGCTCTGCTGCAACCCTCTTGCTGGATGATCTCGGGCAAGGATCTAACCTCCTCACCTGTAAAGTTAAGAGACTGGCCTGAAGCAGCTGGCGTCTCAAGATACTGATTCCCTCAACCCTGGGGAGGCTGTGTTATCTTTCTATCTCCTCTTCCTCTCTGCTCCAGCAGAGAGAAAAATCAGAGACAGCTGTAAAGAGACAAGAAATCTTTTCCTCCCATCTTGAGTTCTCCCTGGCATGCTGTAACTTAATAAATGTTGATGGAATGAACAAATAAACAGATGGCATAGCGTGGTGTATATAGGGCAATACATGATCAAGCATCACTACTGACTACTGTCTATAATGCAGGCTCACTCTTTCTCCGTGTATGTGTGTATGTATATATGTATGAAAATACACCATACATGTACAGATATATACACACCTATGTACATATACATGTTTTGTTAAAGTTACTCTTGTGCTGAATCTACTTTATAGTTATTTCCATGTATTTCAGTATGTATCGAGTACTTACTAAGCTCAAGTTTGCGTACAATGTCGTATAAAGGAGGATTAGACACAGCTATGATTTTCAGTTAGCTTAAAGTTTCGCTCTATAATTATTCTTTGGAAACTAGCTGAGAGAGGAGGTGGGTGAAAACTTTCTACTGAGAAACCATCTTTTGTTGTAGGACGGGTTTATAGTCTTTCTGTCTAGTGCCTCCAAATGATATCAAAATGGAAATAATTTGTTACATGGTGAGTGTGAGTCATCGCCGAGTGAAGTGGGCTCTATGAGTTTCAGAGACCGCACAGCTAGAACAGAATTGATGAAAGCAGAAAGCCAAGGTTGGCAGAAAGCCTGCTCCAGAATAAGCTGAACGAAGGTACACTCTGTACCTTTCTGCACTGAAAAGCGCTCTGGTTTTGTTGTTTATATGGGTTTAAAAGGCCATTTCTATCTTCTGGCATTACAGCTTCACTCTTGTAGGGATTTGCACATTTGTTGTCTGGGACTAAGTATCTGATTTGCTGCTCAATTTTTTTTTTTTGAGATGGTTATATGGCCTGGTAAAGTATTGTTTCTTTATGTCAATATTCATTTCAATTTTTAAAAATTTTGTTTTATTGAGGTAACTTTGATTTATAGCATTATGTAAGTTTCACGTGTTCAACATTCTATTTCTACTACTGTATACCCTGCCGTGTGCTCACCACCAAATAGTGAGTTTCCATAACACTGCACAGTTGATCCCTTTTACCCATTTCACTCTCCCCAACCCCTTCTCCTCTGGTAACCACTACTCTGTTTCCTGTATCTATGTGTTTATTTTTGATGGGTTTGGGTTGTTTATTTATTGTTTGTTCGTTTGCTTATTCGTTTTTTTATATTCCATATACAAGTGAAATCATGTGGTATTTGTCTTTCTCCGTCTGACTTATTTCACTTAGCATAATGCCCTCAAGTTCCAACCATGTTGTCACAATTTACTTCTCAATCTTAACCAGACTTAATTGGTATTGAATGATTGATTTGACAAATATTTACCATATGCCTACTCTGCAATAGATGCTTCAGAGTTTAGCTTCAGAGGTGAATAAGATATGATTCCCATCCTCAGACTGGTGGAATGGGGAAAAAAAAACCCATAAACACCACAAAAAGATAAATCCTGGGAAAAGGTAGGAGGAAGAACCAATTACCTGGGCAACTAGGGAAAGTTTCACAGAGAAAAACACATTTGAGACTGGACATCTGAAAAGTTTTAATATATTCTGTGGTTCATTAGCATGGACTCCAATACAATTAGTTTATTTTTGGATTGAAATCAAAGCCTGGGGAATGGAATGGCAAGCAGGAACTGCTGTTTACTAATATGACTGTGTGTTAAGGGGGTTGATCTTTTTACTATGAAAGAAATGTGTTGTTGAGAACCTTCCTGACTGTGGATAGGCTAGGATGGGTCTGAAGCAGTGTCCCGGAATAGGAGTGGGGAGATTTAATTGTTCTGCAGAGAAGAGAAGAGATTGGAGGGGGAAGAACTGGGAGCCAGAGGGATTAATGGGCAGGATGATGAGTGGGACAAGAGGAAGTGGGAAGCCAGTTAGATCATGGAGAGTTGTGGGGTCTCTACGTGGCCCATGGTTACCAGTGGAAAGGAATCCCAATAGTCAAGTGGTCTAGTGATGTAAAGGCATGGTTGTCCTGTGTTCTATTTTTTTTTTAATTAATTTATTCAAAAGATTCAATAGTGCTTTACAATCTTCCAAAGTTTCACACACATGATTTCATTTAATCCCATAATAACCCTTTTTTTTAATCCCTTATCCCTATGTTGCCCCTCCCCGCTTTCTTCTCCCCACTGGCAACCACTAGTTTGTTCTCTATATCTGTGAGTCTGCTTCTTTATCATTTTTTTCAATAGTTTCTTGTATTGGGGCTTCCCTGGTGGCTCAGTGGTTAAGAATCTGCCTGCCAATGTAGGGGACACGGGTTCGAGCCCTGGTCCTGGAAGATCCCACATGTCGTGGAGCAGCTGAGCCCGTGCGCCACTACTACTGTGCATGCGCTCTAGAGCCTGTGAGCCACAACTACTGAGCCTGCGCTCTAGAGCCCGTGAGCCACAACTACTGAGCCCACATGCTACAACTACTGAAGCCCATGTGCCCTAGAGCTCACACGCCACAACTACTGAACTTGTGTGCTGCAACTACAGAAGCCTGCATGCCTAGAGCCTGTGCTCCACAAGAAGAGAAGCCACCGCAATGAGAAGCCCGTGCACCGCAACGAAGAGTAGCCCTCGCTTGCCTCAACTAGAGAAAGCCTGCGTGCAGCAACAAAGACAAAACGCAGCCAAAAAATCCCCCCATAAAACCTGGCTTGTAATTTTCTGTTTTGTTAAACTAGTAAGCAGCGGGACATAGATTCCATTCCAGGCCTTTGGGCCTCCTAAGTCTGTATTCTTTCCTTAACACCTAAAAGCTGTCTCAGCACTGGGTATTTTGGAAGCTGCTAAGAACACATGTTATGTATGTCCTGGATCTGTTTCCTCCCCTCTCTGCTCCTTAGTGAGCTGCTCCAACCCAGTTGGTAGATTTTCAGCTTCTCTACTGGATTGGGAGGAAGGGCTGCCTGTTGGGGGAGCTTTGTGTCTTTGAACAAAATTAATCTATAAAACGAGGATGCTAAGAGTACAGGGTTAAAATGAGACAGTACATGTGAAATTGCCTGGCACGTAGTGTGTAATTAATGCTATTTCTTTTGGACTAAAATAACTGCAGTCTGCAGTAAAATTAAGAATTTTGACAATACTAAATGTATGTGAGAATGTGGGTCAGTGAGATCTCCCGTCCACTGCTGGTGGGAGTGTAATTTGGTGCAGTCCCTTCTGAAAATTAATTTTTATTGTCTTATGAAACTGAAGCATCATATACTCTGATCCAGAAATTCTAGTCCTATGCATGTACCTAAATGCAACCATCTCATGCCCACAATGAGATATGTATGAGAATGTTCATATGTTCATAGATGTCCTATTTGTAAAAACAGGCTGTTTCTATGTTTTCATTCACATGTGGAATAAAAAACAAACAAACAAAACGAAAACAAACTCATAGATACAGAGAACAGAGCGGTGGTTATCAGAGCAGAAGGGGGCTGGAGGGTGGGTGAAATGGATGAAGGGGGTCAACTATATGGTGATGGATGGTACCTAATTTATAGTAGTGATCACTTTACAGTGTACACAGATATTGAATTATAATGCTATACACCTGAAACTTATATATATATATATATTTTTAAATAAATTTATTTATTTATTTATGGCTGCGTTGGGTCTTCGTTGCTGTGCGCGGGTTCTCATTGCGGTGGCTTCCGTTGCCGCGGAGCACGGGCTCTAGGCGCACAGGCTTCAGTAGCTGTGGTTCGAAGGCTCTAGGGCACAGGCTCAGTAGTTGTGGCGCACGGGCCTAGCTGCTCCACGGCATGTGGGATCTTCCCGGACCAGGGACTGAACCCGTGTCTCCTGCATTGGCAGGCGGATTCTTAACCACTGCGCCGCCAGGGAAGCCCTGAAACTTATATTTTAAAAACAGAATGTTTCTTCATTAAGCATAAGGCCAGCTCTGAATTGAGACAGATGTCTTCTATCATGTTAAGAGAATACCCATCGTTTTCTATTCGATTAAGAATCTTGAGGAGATTAAGAAAAAAGAATCTTGAGGAGATAGATGTATGTATATAGCTGATTCACTTTGCTGTACGGTAGAAATTAACACAACATTGTAAAGCAACTATACTCCAGTAAAAATTTAAAAATAAAAGAATCGAGTAAGAATTTATGTTGAATTTATCAAATATATTATCTGCATCACTGATGGAAATAATACAATCTTTATTCTTTGAATATGATACAGTAAAACATATTAATAAATTTCTTTTAGTACTGATACATTTTGCATTTCTGGAATAAACTCCATTAGGTCAGATGTGTTACTTATTAGAGGTGGATATTACTTGCTAGTATTATTAAATATTTTTCTATTAGTGTTCATACATTGGTTTGATCTGTACTTGACTTTTCCTCTTAAATCTTTGCTCAATTTTGGTATCAACGATACTTCATTAAAAGTTATTTAGAAGTTTTCCCTCCTCTTCCATGCTCTAGAACAGTTCAAATAATGTTGGAAGTATGTGTTATTTAAAGATGTCTTAGAATTCCCTTGTGAAACCATCTGAGACTATTACTTTTAATGTAAAGTTGATGAGAGAGAGCTCTTTGACAATTTTTCCTATTTCTTCTATAGAAACGGTCTGTTATGACTTACTATCTTGTTTGAAGCTGGTTTGGGTATATTGTACTTATCTTAAAAATTATGCATTTTATCTCACTTTTCCAATTTATTTACACATAGTTGGGCAAAGAAGTGTATACAATTATTGTAGTTTTCTGTAGTTATAATACTGATGTTCCCTGACTTATGACGGTTCAGCTTAGGATTTTTCAACTTTACGATGGTGCAAAAGAAATACGCATTTAGCAGAAACTGTACTTTGAATTTTGGTCCTTCCCTGGGCTAGAGATACATGGTACAGTCCTTTCTTGTGATGCTGGGCAGCAGCCCTGCTACCAGTCAGCCACACGGTCACGGTGGTCAAATCACAACACTTCTCTACCCAGACAACCATTCTGTTTTTCACTTTCAGTACAGTAGTCAATAAGTTACATGAGACATTCAACGCCTTATTATAAAATAGGATTTGTGTTAGATGATTTTGCCCAGCTATAGGTTAATGTAAGTGTTCTGAGCACATTTAAGGTACTTTTGGCTAAGCTACGATGTTTGGTATGTTAGGTATATTAGATGCATTTCCAACGTATGGTATTTTCAGCTTATGATGGGTTTATTGAGATGTAACCCCATTGCAAGTTGAGGAAGATCTGTTATTTATAGTTATTTCTTTCTAATTCTTTTAAACAATTTTATGTTTTTGTGATTTCTTCTATTTTTCCCTGTGGTTTTTAGTTTAAAACAACAAAACATTATTCCTTGTTCATGGATCTACACATTAGCTGCAACTCCACTAAGCTAGGCACCAGGCTTCATGCTCAAGGCTGCAGCTCTGGTTCAGGTCTGCTCCATGTGTCTCTCATCTTCTCTGGTCCAGTGGCTTCCTGGGGTCATGTTGCCACAAGATGAATGGCAGGAACACAAGAGGACAAATGGAAACACATGATGCCTCTTGAGTCATCCAGCATGGTACTTGCACGCTGTCATTTATACCCACATTTCTTTGGCCAACACAAGTCACATGGCCAACGTCAATGACCTGGGAAAATATACTCTGCTTACTATAGGTGGTGTTACTGTGAAGTCACATGACAAAGGAAGTGACTTCTAAAACTGAGTGGGCATGAAGAACTGAGAACAACAATTTATTCTACAACAGTCCACTCGTTTATCTATTGTTTACATCCCTCTCACGTGCAACATATACTTACTCTTATGTAAGATTTGCCAAAATCTCATCCAATTATGACATCTGGGCTCTCATTTAAATTAGTTTAGAATTTGGTTCCTCTTACCTGGGAGAACTGTGCATTATTTCCTCTTATTCAGTCTGCATTCCATGATGGAGCAGAGACAGCTTAACCTCCACAGGCACACCCATTCAAAAAGAAGGGCTTCCCTGGTGGCGCAGTGGTTGAGAGTCCGCCTGCCATGCAGGGGACGTGGGTTCGTGCCCCGGTACGGGAGGATCCCACATGCTGCGGAGCGGCTGGGCCCGTGAGCCATGGCCACTGAGCCTGCACGTCCGGAGCCTGTGCTCCGCAACGGGAGAGGCCACAACAGTGAGAGGCCCGCATACAGGAAAAAAAAAAAAAAAAAAAAGGGAAGGAAGAGGAGGTACATGGCTGTCACTGGTTTATAGCAATATTCAAACCCTAGGGTCAAGTATTGCCTGGCCCCCTTATCCTGGGAGTAGAGAATTTTTCTTTAGTAGCCTGAATTTTACTTCCTGGGAGTAGGTCTTCATATTACATATGGTCCTCTGACTCCTGACTCTGCTCTCTGAAAGATTCTTTCTTTATCATCATGTTCCTTAGCAGGCACTTCTGAAGCCGGCACTAAGGCATATGCTATCTCAGGCTGCTTCCTGCTAGTAGAAAGTTGGAGAGAACAAAGGTTTTATATCTTAAATAACTGTTCTTAATTCTGGCTGGCAGCACTTTTGATAATTTAGTTCAATAAAATCTAAAAAGAAGACAATAAAGAAACATACACTTATCACAGTCTAATAATACTAGTACCTAATTAAAATAAAGACTGAAAATAAAAAGCTTCTATCAATTGGAAAAAGAACTTTTAGCCCTAAGATTTGAAATCAAAACCAAATTTTAGAATATCTAGAAAAAATTTTAAAAGCGGTATATGAAAGAACCCATGAATTCCACCTGAAGGATCCCAAGTAGACCTTTTCATCTGCATAAAATAGCTCCTAAAATGTCTGTGGATATGGTCTTTTGATTTTTCCAGAGTAAGCGTCATTAATTCTAGAGAGAGAAGCATAACTGAAAAAGAAGTATGAGTGTGGTTAGCAACAAAACAGAGATCAAATATTTAGAAAAATCATGACGTTTTTGAGAGATTTAGATTATGTTTTATGTTCTATGGATATTCGTTCTATGTTTTTTGGTGCATAAATATTAAAAACTATTGTATCTTCTTTTCAGAGTGCCTGTCTTATTCTCAGTTAGTGCTTTTTGGCCCAAATTCAATCTTATTTTCAAACATGTACAAAGTTTAAATTGTGACCCTCTCTTCTTCGACTTTTTGCATTTTCTTGGTCCTTTGTCCTTTCACACACATCCCCACTTGAGGTCTTCTTTTGGCAGCCTTTCCATCTATTTGGTGGTACGGAGTTTTCTCTTGCCTAGTTTTACCAAAAATGAATTTTGCATTTTTTCTTTCTCATTCTCCTTGTGGCTTTCAGGTGATTCCCAAGAAGGTAAGAGGATATTCTGACCTTAAACCACCATCTTTAAACTGGAAGTTCAACTTTGGAATTATAAAGACAGGTGGGTTTTATGACAACATATTACAATGTGTTGATAGTAGGTTTTTTTTTTCTTTCTTTTTTGAGAAAACCCGGCGGTCGCCGCCTACCGCCGGGCCCTCCTCCCCCGCCTCCTTCCACGCCCGACCGACCGACTCCTTCTCTCTCTCTCTCTCTCTCTCTCTCTCCACCCCTCCCGCCGCCAACGCCGCACATCCTCCACGCAGCCGCGAGACGGCCCCGCCACGACGAGCGACGGACGCCGTGCGCCCCCGTCCACCACCAACAGACGCCCACCGGCGGCTCGGGGGCGGGGCACGAAGCGCGGCGCGGCGATGCTAGTTTTGATAACAAAGACAATTTCAAGAGCAGCATAGTGACCAATATTTTGCTTTTACTTAGAAAAAAGAGGACATCAAAATAACCATTTCTGGATATTTTTTTCAAAAAACCAGCAGATAATTTTAAAACTGTGTACGTAATATCCCCAAAGAAGTTTTTCTGATGTCCTATACCATGTTCAAATGTTCATCCCTCTTGTGATTTTTTAAAATGCATTATATAAAAGAAAACTAATGTAGGTAATATGTGGAAGAACTTCCATGGGGTTGAAGTAAATTGAAATCAATTTAATGTGAATGGGTCCTAGTTTGCCTTGTTTAATCAACCTAGATAGAACTTGAAGGTTTTATATCATGAATGTTAATTTACACCATGAATGCTAGTTGATTAACTGAGAAGTTTGTGGTAATTTTTTATAAAGGATTGGGCATTCGATTTTCATCAAGAACTACTTCCTTGATTAAACTATTGTTATTAGGAAGGAAATAAGACTGGACCCCAGTCATCTGAATCTAGGAATGTAACTCTGTACATACATTAGCAGTTTCTTTAATCATAATGTTTTATTGAAATATCACTTTTTTGTACTGGAAAAAGAGAACAATCTTAAAAGAATTTTTATTTAAAAATATTTTGATCCTTACCTAGAATTTTGGAGTGCAGGCTTTTAGGAGTTTCTCTGTCTTTCCTATTCAAAGGAAAAACAATGTTTTCTTTTTGTGGCTGGAAATAAAGGGTATCATGTTATACTTTACCGAAATTATTCTCCGTAATTGGCATTCATATTGGTTTCACTTGAGGATACTTCCACTCACTGTGAGTGTAAGTGCAAAACGAACAAACAAGACAACAACCACCATCTCCAAATCTTAATGTGGTAGTTTTAAATTCGTAGACAAATTCTTTGGCACTCCTCCCTTCAAGGGATGGAGCCTCATCTCTCTCCTGCCTGTGGGCTGCACTAGGGGACTTGCTTCTAATGAATATGATATGGTGGAAGTGATGGTGTTTGCATTCCAAGACCAGGAAAGAAAGTCATTATGGCTTTTTCCTTGACCTCTGTTTCGGCTCACTCACTCTGAGGGGAAGCCAGCTGCCATGCTGTGAAGACACTCAGACAGTCCTATAGATCGTTCATCTGGCAAGGTCCTGCGGTCTCCTGACAGCAGCAAGGAATGAGGCCTTCTTCCAACAGCCTCAAGAGTGAACCACCTTGGGAGCAGGTTCTCCAGCCCCTGTTGAGTCATGAGGTTACTGCAGCCCCAGCCAATATCTTGACTGCAGCCTCATGAGATACCTTCTAAGGGATCTATCTCATCCAGCTAAGCCACACCTGAATTCCTGAGCCGCAGAAACTGTGAGATAATAAACACGGGTGCCTTAAAACTGGGAAGGTTTTGGGTAATTTGTTACACAGCAATAGAAAGCTAGAACACTCAATGTGATCAGTTTCACTCTGTCTATAAGGAACACACTGACACAGCCCTTGTGCCTACATTCCATAGAGTGCAAGTCAACCAGCTGAATACCTATCACTGTTTGCTTTCAGTTTCCTGGTTCTGTTCTCAGTGATCTTGATATCCTCCTAACTCCTTAACAACTGAAAAAATACAGAAGAAAAACATGAAAAATTCTGTATTTTTTGGATTTACTGGAAGAAATAGACTAACATGTTTTTGCCAGTTGACGTGGGCCTCTGTTCCAAATAGGGACTATTAAAAGCCTCAATGGCTTTTGGCAAGAATTTCCAGAAAAGGGGTGATTGAAATGGAAATTTCTCAGTTCCTCGCTTCCTAAAAGTGCCGTTAGTAAGTAGAAACCACCAGTAACAACAACAACAGCAACGAATTCTGCTGACTTATCTCAGGAACCTCTCCGTGTAGATGGGGAGAGTGAGTGAGGTAACAGATGTAACTTGATATAGCAGACCAAGGGCGGTCTCAGGATTTTGAGACAGTGGACATGGAAAATGAAAAATAAATGACAGCATGAGGGCACAGTGGATTAATTGTTACCCTATCCTGTGTTGTGAGCTAGGACAAGTCATTATACCCAGAGCTTCGTTGGATTCACAGACCAGTTGAAATCTAAACCCACTTCCTGCCAGAAGGAGGGAGGTTTTGGTTGATGAATGTTCCGTGATCAAACAGTTTCTTCCACCTCATGTCCACCTTGAGGTTGACTGATTACTTTCAGGTACCTTATTAGGAGCTAGAAAAGTCTTCCTCCCCAAAGGATCTCCTCTACTGGAAACTTGCCATTTTGTATTTTACTTCAACAATCACTAGAAGGGAGACCTGGCCCCCAAAGATCTACACAGACAATAGTCAGTGGAATTGGTGTCTTTCAATGGATGATCAGAATGTATCATTAAGAACAGTTTATTTCTTCAGAAAATTTATCATTCCACTTCACCTCATAAAACTGTTGTGAGAAAAAAAATTAGTCCCTGTAATTAGTTTATGGAGCAAGCTGTGCTTAGCGGCAGTAAATCATGAAGAAGCGTTAAAATTTCTTTTTTCTTTTGCTACTGTCTTTCAGCGGCACTGTGTTGCATCTCCCTCTCCTATCTTTTAGCCACACTTTGAACAGATGTCATTGCTCTCCTAGTCACTTAACAGGTTTTGTTTTCATATATTATTATTTCAGTTTTTTTTCTGTTAATCACAACTTTATTACTTTAGTGGGGTTACATTTCAGTTTAAACATGTTTTAATTGTGGTAAAATATATGTATATAAAATTTACCATCTTGACTATTTTTTTTTTTTTTGCCCATGCCGTGTGGTTTGCCGGATCTCAGGTCCCCAACCAGGGATGGAACCCAGGCCGTGGCAGTGAAAGCCCAGAACCCTAACCACTAGGCAGCCAGGGGACTCCCCCATCTTGACCATTTTTAAGTGTACAGTTCAGTGGTATGAAGTACATTCATATTGTTGTAAAACCGTCACCACCATCCATCTCCAGAACTCTTCTCATCTTGCAAAACTGAAACTCTGTACTCATTAAACAATAATTCTCTGTCCCCCTCCCCCAAACCCCTGGCAACCCCATTCTATTTTTTGTCTCTATGATTTTGACTACTCTAGGCATCTCATATAAGTGGAATCATGCAGTATTTGCCTTTTTGTGATTAACTTAGTTCACTTAGCATAATATCCTCAAAGTTATCCATGTTGGAGCCTGGGTCAGAATTTTCTTCCTCTTTAAGGCTGAATAATATTCCATTGGCTATATGTACCATATTGTTTATCCATTCTCTGGACATTTGGACTGCTTCCAACTTTTGGCTATTGTGAATAATGTTGCTCTGAACATGTGTGCCCAAATATCTCTTCAAGACCATGCTTTCAATTTTGGGGGTATATTCACAGAAGTGGAATTACTGAATCATATGATAATTCTATTTTAGTTTTTTGAAGGACTGCCCTACTGTTTTCCACAGTGGCAGCACCATTTTACATTCTTGATGATAGTGAAGAAGGGTTCCAGTTTCTCCATATCCTTGCCAACACTTATTGTTATTTTTTTGTGTTGTTTGTTTTTGATTGTAGCCGTCCGAATGGCTGTGAGGTGGTATCTCTTTGTGGTTCAGCTTTAGTTTAAACATATTAAAATATTGAGCACAATAGTCTAGTGCTAAAACTTCAAGCACTCATTCAATGTCCACCCGCCAGAGGACATCGACATCAGATTATAGCAGCACTAGTCAGGTGAGACCTCATCTGCTCCTCCCCTGTCCTCTCTCCCTCCCCTCACCCCCAACTGCAGTTGGAGGCACATGGTGACTGAAGAAGAAAAAAAAGGTGGAGAAACAGCACCAAAGAGGATCCTGCCCCACCGTCCTCTTGCCCGTGGCAGGTGGCTTCAGTCTGAGTCAAGCCTGAGCTTCCATAGAAGGAGAAGCTTCCAACTGGTTGAGAGATTGATGCTTTGGTATAAGACTGGGTGGGACTTTTTAATATGTCAAAGTGGGGATGTTTGTTCATCCCTGAGAGTGACTTGAAAAATGTTGTCTGATGTATCGTCTGGGACTGTAATGGGATGCCTAAATGAAGGTCACGGGCAGGAGGAAAATAAAGGTGTTTTACCTTCTTGCACTCTTCTGAATTCAGTTTATTCTTATTTAAGAGATCAACCAACCAACAAGAAAAACCACAAAAACAAATAGAACAGGACCTGGCACATAGTAATGTGCTCAATAAATGTTATGTGTTATTGGTGTCATCTTCAATATTATTATTACCACACCTAATTCCGTCATGCTCAGATCCTGTGATGAAAAATCAGTCACAGGAAAGGCAGTTTTGAGATCCAGAGGCTGTTTTGCGTAGGTGTTAGAGTGACTCAGACGGCAGATGAGTATCTGGTAATTCCCATTTTCTGTTTAATAAAAGATACCCAATTAAGAATTGATGTGGTGTCGTACTAATTTCCTCTTGGCTACACTGAAATAATGAGATGGTTCGGGTATATTACTAAATCAAACTCCAGCAATATGGGGCAGGCGGGGCAGGGAAACGGCCTGTTGAAATGTCTGCTGTATTTCAAGGGTCATAACATGATCGTGAGGTAGATATAAAGAAGGGTGTCAGGGGGCAGAAGGAACTTTCTCACCCTCTAGGAATCCTTCTGAAACTGTAACATTCAGGGCAGATAATTTTATTGCTGCCTTAATGAATCATACTTGTTCCAGCCTGGAAAAGTTGCCTACAAACTATTTCAGCCAAATGTGAAACTGGAGAGCAGATTCAATACTTATTAACCCTCTTTCTTGGACATCCTTAGCAGTGATGATTAGATTTTTTTGTTGTTAATATGCTTTTTACTTGAAACAGTTTTAGATTTACCGAATTATTAGATAGATAGTACAGAGAATTCCTATATACCCCACACCCACTGTCCTCTCTTATGAACAGTATGTGCATTTGTTACAAATGAACCAATATTGATACATTATTGTTAACTCAAGTCCATACTGTATTCAGATTTCCTCATTTATTCTCTAAGGTCCTTTTTCTGTTCCAGGATCCCATCCAGGATACTGCATTACATTTAGTCATCATGTTTTCTTAGGCTGCTGTTGGTTGCAACAGTTTCTTATATTTTTCTTGTGTTGGATGACATTGACAGCTTCAAGGAATCAAATACTGGTCAAGCATATTGTAGAATGCCCCTCAGTTGGGATTCGTTTCATGTTTTTCTCATGATTAGATTGCAGTTATGGGTTTGGGGGAGGAAAACCACAGAAAAGAAGTACCATGCCCATCACATCATATCAAGGGTACATACCATCAACATGATATAACTTTTGATGTTGACCTTGATCACCTGGCTGAGTTAGTATATATCAGTTTTCTCTACTGTAAAGCTACACCTTTTTTTTCTTCTCTTTTGCACACTGCACTTTTCGGAAGGAAGTCACTTTGTGTAGCTCACGTTTCATGAGTGGGAGTTAAGCTCCACCTCCTTGAAAGCTCAGTACCTACATAAATTATTTGGAATGCTTCTGCATGGGGGATTTGTCTCTTGTCCCACATTTATTTATATTTAATCACTTATTTATATCAGTATGGACTCACTGTTTATGAGTCAATGTTATTATATCAATCTTATATGTTGGTTTATAATCCAATACTGTATTATTTATTTTTTGCTCTAATTGTCCCAGCTTTGAACATTGGGAGCTCTTTTAGTTGGCTTTTGTGTCCCTTTGACATCCCCCCCGTTATTGTAAAGGTTGTCGTTGTTGTTTGTTTTGTTGTTTTAGCACTGTCTTACTTTCTGGCACTACATGATGCCAGGCTCATCTTGTATATTTCTTGCCCCAGTTCTAGAATCAGCCATTTCTCCAAGAAGCGCTGATTCCTTTTACGGTAGATGGTATTAGAAACAATGAACTGGACACCATGTGTACTTGTTCTTGTTAGCATGTCTTTGCTTCTAGGTCCTCTAATCTGACAGAGCAAGGGGATATATTTGTATATTCTAATGATGTATATATATTTCTATATGTAACCATCTGTATCTATATTAAGCAAGATGTGAGTTTATACTGATGTAGCCATCTCTAATCCCTTACCACATGGATGAATCTAACATCCTCTCCTTGCTTACTTGTAATCTCTCACTTCAACAGTGAGAAACTTCTATCCCACCATCCTCCATCTATTTACTTAATTGTTCAGTTACTGTGTACATGATTAGTGGTTTCAGAATTGCTAACCCATACTCTTACAGGAAAGAACTTTACCAACTAGATGACAGTGCTTATGTACAGTTTCTTTTGCCTTTAGTCTTATAGACTATTCATTTCCAAGTTACTTATTCTCCTGTTCCCTTCAGTGAAGTTGTTTCATGTATTTATAATGCAGCTAGATCCTTTTGTCACATTCTCCATATCAACTTATCACAGAGTAAGGACCCGGTCAAAAGTAGCTATTGTCAACATATTTTTAATGGTTGCCCAATAGTCATGGCTCCACAGACCATAATTTACTTAGACACCTGCCTATTGCTAAATATGTAGCCAATTGTCTTTTATCGGGCAATTGCCTATTGTTGAACTGTTATAAATACATCAATGACATTTTTACATATTAATCTGTGCACACTATTTCATCGTGTGACATTTCTATAAATGGTTAAATCACTGAATTAAAGAACATGAACATGTTGAAGGCCTGTACTATTTCAAATTACCCTCTGAAAAATGTAAACTTCCACCAGGACTAAATAAGAAGGCTGTAATCTTATAATTCTCTGGCAGAGAATTACAATCTAAAGGTTATTTTTTTTCTCTTTGACATATGAAAAAATGTTTCTTTTACTATATTATGTGAGGCTGAGAATTTTTCGCCGTTTATATTTATTCATTCCTTTGTTACTGCCATGCTCCTGACTTGCTTTTCTTTTGAGTGTAAGCTTTGTTTTTCCTGCACTTGCAGTCGTGTGGCTGTCCAGCTGAGCTCGTGACTGATGCTTCCTTTGTAGTAAATCACTGGCCCCCTCATTGTCATTAGTAACACTGAACGTTCCTGCTTCATGGTACTTCCCAAGAGATCCTATTTTCTGAATGCAGACAATGCAGAAGGGATTCCCTCCATGCCTGCTGTTCTCTGAGAGCCCAGCCCAAGAGACTCTTCTCTGCCTTCTGACAGACACAGGATTTAATTCCTCGGTGACTATAATTATCAAGGAATTTCAGCAGTGGTCTTTATATTTCTCTTCAAAGTGCTGTTAATATTTGAAGATCCTTCTCACGGAATCATCCTCCTGGAAGATGGTTTCAGAACTCTTCAGAAGGAGTGAGGGTTTCATATGAGTTGTAACCAATAACGTGTCTGTGTGCATGGAGGACGTTTCTTCTCTGTCAACCTATCCAAAGAAGTGTGCATCCTCAAAAGGATTGGCCACCTCAAGGAATGCTTCTAAGTCTGAAGCTTTATAACAAATCTATCAAAAAAGTCATCTTGGGCTGAGTGAAGAGACTTCTTTTTCTTAGTCAGATCACAGAGTTTCTAATTCTTGGGCTTCTGGGTTTTTTTTTTCTCATCTTTTCCAAGAATTCATTTTATTATTTTTTTTTATTTTTAGTTTTAAATTTTATTTTATTTAAAAATTTTTATTTATATTGGAGCATAGTTGATGAACAATGTTGTGTTAGTTTCAGGTGTACAGCAACGTGATTCAGTTATACACATGCATGTACCTATTCTATTTCAAATTCTTTTCCCATTTACATTATTACAGAATATTGGGCAGGGTTCCCTGTGTTATACAGTATATCCTTGTTGGTTATCTATTTTAAATATAGCAGTGTGTATGTGTCCATTTTGGTGGCTTTGGTTTTTCAAGCTGGAGCCTTGAACATTATACTAGACAGTGTGAAGGATTGGGGGACCACCAGGTGCTGGCTAATGGTAGCAGTCAGTCTGCTGCCCCTCAGCAGGGTGATCTTGGACAAGTTACCTAACCCTTCTGACCTTCAGTGTAGATGGTTGGAGGAGTGGATAAAGGAAATGGGCAAGGTGGTTCCTTAATCCCTAAGGACACTGGGTCCTCATCCAACTTGAATTGGTCTTATGGTCACATATCACAGTGTTGGAAGGTACCAGATAGGGCCAGTCTAAAGGCTACAACTATATTGCTAAACTTCTTCACACCCTAAGAAAAGTCAAATCCATCCTCCAAATTCCTCCCTTTTCATATGAAGAGTCAGAGGCAAGGGATCAGGGGCCAGTCTCTTAGCTTCAGTAAACTCTCCTCTTCAACCCCATCACATTCTTCCTTGTTAAATGCAGCAATATTTTCTTCTTTACTACAAAGAAGCTATAAAAAAATCACTCTTATCCTCAAACTCAAATTATTCCTTGAATACAAAAGTGTTCAGAATTTGGAATTCCATTGTTTTTCAAGGATTTAGATGCAAAGCAGAGTCACCCAAAGGCTATTCCATCCCATTTTAATTCTATTTCATTTAGTGATAATTTAAAACAGAAGCCTGTGGAGCAGAACAGAGGAGGCAGCTATAAAGCCTGGAGGTAAAAGCAGGGGAAAGCAGATAACATCCCTTTCCTCCTTTCCTTGATGACTCACCGCTTCCTCCAAGGAATTCACTCGTTTAAATGCATCGTCTCTTCCCCAGTAAAGCGTGCCACTTATGATGATACTACCATCCCCTTTACAGCAGAGCTGGTGCAGTCTGTCTGCTCCAGTGTCTGCAGCAGTAGATGAGGGGTGATAGCCAAGCATGTCAGAGAGAGAGAGAGAGGTTTATCAGCATTTTCCACCACACACCCTTCACTCGATTCATTGGCTGCCAGTGTTTTATATTTTCTGTTTGCTCCCTCCTCTTCAGATGCTCCAAGAGCCCTGAAGCTTCTTGGGAATTTCAAGCGTAACTGAGAACTTCTTGGCATGAATGTGAGAACTGGTGAGATCGATGGCTTCGTGTGTCTGCACTTGCCAGCGCTCTAGGACTGATGCTCTAAGACTTGATGCAAACAGACGATTTCTCTCAAGAAACCAGAGCAAAGGGGATCATACCAGGCAGATGATCCAACTATTCAGTTGTGATGCCCCGGGGTTCCTTCCAGACAGCTTTAAGTACCAAGTAAAGCACGAGGCTGGTGATGCCTTTAATTTAATCTCATATGATGTTTTCCAAATGGGAACCAGAAAGGCGAGAGGGACCAAAGCTCCCTGACCAATGATGAGTGAGTAAACATCACCAGTTTAACACAAATGCAATAATGCCGTGCTCTTTCTTCTCCAGGATTCTCACTGCTCAGAATGGTGTGATTAGCTGGTCAAGAGATTTCAAGCTCTTGAGCTCTGTTTAATTTTTAAATGTTCATTGTGTGGAGGTGATTGGACATGTCTGGGGAGCAGCAACCAGAATCCTGAGAAGCCCCTTTTTTCTCCCCTCAGGGTCACCTGCAATCCATGGCGAGTGGGGGGTGGAATGAAATAAACTTCATTTTGCCAGCCTTTCAAATTGATCCCTGAAGACGTGAGTCGGGGACCTTGCTTACTGAGTTAAGACCAAATCAGATCTTTGGGGTAACAAAGCACGTCCCCTCCCTGGACCTCCGATCCTCATCTGTAAAATGTAAGCTCTGAAGTTCTGACTTTTAGGGGGGTTTTCTTAGGGGATACGATAAGGTTGCTTTAAGCTTCTGTGGACTGTCACAGGAAGGCAAAGACAAACACAGAGGATTGTTTATTTTGCAGTCCAGCTTGTAGAGAAGCATAGTTTATATTTGGCTTCTTTGAATCAGAGCCTTCACCTGCAGATAAAAACAGTAAATATAGTTCAGGACTGTGGTAAATACTGCAACTTGGAAACTACAAATTCAAGGGCAAAGGGAAGGTAAAACCCGGAAGAAGCAGTGTTGTCACCATAGTGAATCAAGCACTACAGGGCCCTTATGGTCTGGCTGACACTGAGAGATGCGGGAGGTCCATGCACGTATCACTCTGCCAGTCTAGTTGCCCCCAAGGATTACCTGGCTGAGACGCTCAGAGAGGTAGAAAGTCAGATGAAGCATTTTAAGTACTACCTACCAGGGAGGAGACTTATTTATAGCTAGTGACAAAGAGTGAAAAGCTTGAAAGGAGAAAGTTAATGCCACCTGGCTTTAAATGTGGTCACACCAGCTTACACAAAGCGAGTATTGCAGGACTTCTGGTAAACCTCAGGGCAAGTTATGTTCTTTAGATGTAAACATGTAATAAAAGCCTACTACAGCAGGGGAGCCTACAAAGGCTGTTTTGCTCCGTGAACGGTATAAATAAGCTTAATCATGTCACCCATGTTTACTGAACGCCATATGTGGGATACAGTCTGCTAGACACAAAGGAAAATACAAAGTAATAAAGGAGTCCTTCTTTGCCATTTACCCATTGTCTTGGGCAAGTTATTCAATCTCCTTATGTCTCTCAGTTTTCTCATCTGAAAATGAAGATAATACTACTGGCCTTATAGGGTTCTATGTAAATAAAACATCTGACAGAGTACTTGGCACCATACAAAAAATGTTCATTGTTATTGTTTTTATTATGTATGAAAAGTGATGGTAAACTTCTTGGGAACTTATATAAGACTTTATGATTTATGACATTTTGAATTTATCAGGACATTGGATTCCATGTTAACCTGGCAAAGAAGGTATTGAATATAATCACCTCCACTTTACAGATAGGAGTGGAGGCTTACCTAAGGTTACACACTAAGCAGCAGGGGTGCAGGTGGGGAGGTGCAACATTGAATCGATTTATTCTTCTTTTCAAACGTATGGACACCAAGGGGGGAAGCAGGCGGGGTGGGGGTGGGATGAATTGGGAGATTGGGATTGACATGTATACACTGATGTGTATAAAATAGGTAACTAATAAAAAAATTTATTGTTCTTTTCACTTCACCACGCTGCCTCTCATAAAGACAGGAAGCTCACACTCTCAAGAGCCTTGCTGTTTATTGGGATAGCCAAAAACTAAACAAATGAAACTGACACGAGATAAATGCGTCTGACGCAGTACTGTTCGTCATGCTTAGAATATTTGTGACTAATTTTAGAGAGACTGGTGGACTCAGCAACTGCTGTGGAAGTCTAGGGGGTAGATGGGGCAGAGGGCCTGATTGGGAGAGATTGGATGGCCCTGGGTGTACACCTGGTGGGTCTGCGGTAGGTACCCTTACTAGTCTGCCCATGGGACATATTGAACCGTGGTGCTGTCCTTATTCCTGGCCTCCCCAATCTATGGCCTCTCCCCTTGGTCTACCTACCTTCATTACTTTATTCACTAGTAGAAGCTGACTTCTTATGTTTAGTCATATTCTCTGTTATGTTATTGAATTGTGAGAGCCCTTAACACAGTGAAGATTTGTTCATCTTTGCCTTTCACATTTTGCCTATCACATTAGATACCATTCCCCGCAGCCCCCCCCCCCCCAGTTTGACACACCTTTTATTTTGGTTTTTGGACAAATAAGTTAAAATTTTATGTAGTAAAATCTATTGCTATTTTCTCTTGTAATTAAATTACTGTAGCTTTAATGTTTAAAAAGTCCTTCCCATCCAGACACTATGTATTTATCGAGTTTCTTCTAAGTTTTTCTTTTAGTGGTTTAATTGAAATACAGTGGTTTAATTAATCCCTAATGCAGCTAGAATTTATGTCAGTTAGTGAAATGCTGAAGCAAGTGTCTAGATGGATTTCTTTCTGGAGAACTTCCTGATTTCCCAGTCCTCTTCATGAAATAGCTCATCCTTTACCCACTGGATTTAAAAAAAAATATTTAATATATCTTAGGTTCATATTCAATCGGGCATCTGTGTTTGGGGCATTCATTTTGTTTCCCAAATCTGAGCATCCATCCTTGGGCCTGAGATATTTTTGGACTCACACATTTCCATGTGCTGAAAATTGCGATTGGAGAGCTACAGACTCCCCAACACTTCCCTCTTCCTTGGCCAAGGAGCTCCTTGTAGAGATGAGGTGTGGACACCTACGAGTGCCATAATGGAGCTATTTGTTGCAGACACTCATTTTCAGACTCCTCCACCCTGGTCATTTTCTTGGAGGATTAATAAAACAACCTGCCTCACATGACAGCTCTTGCACACCAGCACACACATTCACACACACACACACACACACACACATACACACACACACACAGCATGGTGCTGTCTTGTCAGCTTATCACCCTCCTCTGCCTGTCATTCTTTATCAGTTGAAGAGCCAAAGTTGGGAGAAGGTGAGAAGAGAAATTTCTTGTGCATATGCAACTGTCAAAAATCTAAATATAGGTCATATGAGTGACTAAAAATCCTCTCCACAAATTCCATCCTTTCCTCACATGTTTTCTCATATCCGCGTCTCTGATCTGCTCTTTGCTTTGCTTTACTTCCTTTTGCTTCTGTTTCCTTTCACGTTTCTACCTTTGTGACTATCCCTTCCTGGGAGGAATATGTAGAACTTTTTGAAGGGTCATGGGACTGTTCATAAATATTCGGATTTTTATTACTTCATGCACATGGCGGGGTTGACTCCAGCATGTTCCGGTGACATACTTTGGCCAATGAAATATAAGCAGAAGTTTAAAGAATGAGTGTGTTATTTGGCATAGAGCCAGGCAACATTCCGGATGGCTGGCAGCTCCGTCAGCTTGGGTCCCATTGTGAGGATGACTTAGAAGAGAGCCCTCAGACGACAATGAGGCACGTGTCCTACAAGTGAGAAATCAGTCTTTGAAGCCACTGAGATTTGGAGGATGTCACCACAGCACAAACGAGCCTCATCTAGTTTGAACATAGTATGAAGACTCTTTTCAAAACAAAAGAATTGGACGTGTGGTTTGTGAATCAGGTGGGTGTGTATATACCTGAAACATGTCATCGTTTTTGTCTCCCAAGAAAATGATGGGGTGGAGTGATCCAGGAAGGTGGAGGATGGCTTCCTCCTTCCCCATCCAATCAGTGGAACTGCAGAGAGCTCCCAGCTGGACAATGACAGGGCAACAGAAACAATTTTTTTTTTTTTTTTTTGCGGTACGCGGGCCTCTCACTGCTGTGGCCTCTCCCGTTGCGGAGCACAGGCTCCGGACGCGCAGGCTCAGCGGCCATGGCTCACGGGCCCAGCCGCTCCGCGGCAGGTGGGATCCTCCCGGACTGGGGAACGAACTCGCGCCCCCCGCCTCGGCAGGCGGACCCTCAACCACTGCGCCACCAGGGAAGCCTGAAACAAATATTTTAAACTAGAACTATCCTTGTACCTTGGGCGCAGAATACCACAAGCGCTTTTCTTAATATAACTGGCTAGGAAGAAAATCATAGCCTTGTCTCCTGTGGTTTAACTCTCAGTCTGGTGTTTATGATAGATACTTGGGGTTACTACCCCAGGATGTAAAGGTAAGTTCATGTCCTGGTTTCCAAGTGTCTTGCAATTTTGTGCACTTCCCCAGCAGGTGTTCTGTGAAAGCAGAAAAAGAAGTAAGGGAATTCCAAACAGCTGCTTAATCGATGGTAAGCTCCAGCATTTCCACATCTTATCTCAGGTTGAAAGCAAGGATCAGCATACTTAATTTCGGCTTCAATTGGGCCTTTGTGATATGGGGGTCTTTTCCATTCTGCTCCCTTGGCTCCAATGTTATTGCCAGTAACCTTATTAAGTAAATACTTCAGCTCAGCTGGTTGAATGCATGGTCGGTTCTTATTTTAATTAGTTATTTCAAGGGTTTTTTCATAATCTGGATTTGAAAAGATTCCAGTGTGCCTCATTGATCCTACAGATTATATTCTAATGCATTTGGCCGTTTTTTTGCGGTTAAGCTTCACTGGTGGGCACTAATTGGGTGGAAGGTCAATGTAAATTAGTTACTAGACTGAATTTGAGTCTTTTTTAAAGAAACGTATTTTAAATGCAAAAAGCAACTCAAACAATTCTCACAAAGTTCTGACAGAAGACTTCCAAGTGGACGTCGTGCTGAGCTGCTGTATTGAGTAGATAAAACTTATGTATATAATTAGCATTCCTATTTACATACAAACAGTGGATGGACCAACGCCATTAAAAGTTATTTGCTCTCTTACAGAGATTAAATGTGCTCCTGAATCACATTCAGCCTAATCGGCTGTGTGACAGAACCTCTTTTCATTGGCCACCCTGAACGCTAATCTAACCTACACTGAACTATAACAAATACTGAGTTAGTGTATTCCAAAGAAATAAAATGTTATTAAACACTGCTGGGTGTTTTTGAAATATTTGCTGAAAAAATTTTAAATCTCCTATTGCCCCATTTCATCCTAGGGGAGGGAGAGCAGAAATCTCAAATTAAGAAACTTTGTTGCCTATGGGATGGGTTGTTTGAAATAGAAATAGAAATTGAACTGTAGAAAATGTGGAAAATAATATTTCGTATGCACCTTTGGATATGGGCTGAAATCCAGTCCTACAATTATGATGCTATTGCCTAAGTCTATGTGTCATCCACTTAGAACACAGTGTGAATGGTGTCGCATGGAACTGAGCAACCATGGCTGTAACAATATTGGAACGAGATATTCTACTCGCCTGTGGCTACTGATACGAGAACATGTGTTGCTCTTCCCTTTTCATTTGACAAGATTACACTCATCCTTCAAGACTTGGATCAAATATCACTTTTTTGAGACTTCCTGAGTTTCACTGTTTATGTTAGCCATGTTTCAGCAGGAAGGAAACAGGTGCATACTCAAATTGGGTAATTTGAGGAGGGTTCATAAAGGGGTTGTTTACAAAGGTGTGGTCTGGGTATATGGAAGTTACAAGGGAAAGATGACAGGATGCTGGAGTTTGTAACATCAGGGCCTAAAAGGGCAGGGGAAGAGTGTCATTGCTATAGGACCTGGTGACAGTAGCTGTATGGGGCTGACCACAAAACAGGAACTGAGACCTTCATACACAGTACACAGTGACTCCGTAGGAAAGAAGCCTGGTAGGCAAATTTCCCCATTTCCCTCTGTTTTCTACCTTCACTCTCTCTTCATAACCCTTATTAGCTGAACCCAGCTGGAAGTGAGAGGGCAAGGGAGACCGCTGATGCAGGCTGTAGGCCAGTGTATCTATTTCTGTGCAATGAAGTTCCAAAACTTAGTAGCTTCAATAGCAGACATTATCCTGCTTCTGTGGAGCAGGAGCTGGGGAGAGGCTTAGCTGGATTCTGGCTCAGGGTTTCTTATGAGGTTAATTGAAGAAGCCGGTTGAGGTCGTAGTCATCTGAAGGCTGGAGAACTTGCTTCCACGATTGTTCCCTCGCATGGCTGTTGGTTGGAGGTCTCAGTTCCACATCTTGTGCGCCTCTCTACAAGGTTACCCGAGTGTCCTGATGACGTGGCCACTTGCTCCTCCCAGAGCAGGTGGTTGAAGAGAGGGAGAGGACAGTGGAGAAGCTGTGATGTCTTTTAGACCTAGCTGTGAAAGTCATGTACCTCTTCTGACATAAATCAACCTTAATACAATGAGGGAGAGGGTCATGCAGAAACATAAGTACCAGGGGAAGGAGGTCACTGGGAGCTGTCTTGGAGGCTGGTGGCCACAGGCAGCCCACCGAGAGGGTGCTGAAAGATTGAAAGCAGATATAGAGAGGCAAATACAAGATATCCAGCACAGCCCCCAAGAAGCAGTACTTCCTCTCTCCAATGATCACATCATGAGTTACCCACAATCTTAACCACGGCACTAATTATATTGTTTTTAATTTTTTGTATGTATGTCTACCTGGCTACTGGAACATTAATCACTTGAAAAGAAGGACTGTGTCTTATTCTTCCTTATGTCTTTGGGACCTAACACAGTGCCGGGCTCATGGTGGGTGCCCACAGGTGTTGAAAATTTTTAGTAAATGCAATCTACCAGCGGTCTCTTGATAGTCCAGTCAATGCTGATTGCTTCTGGCATCCTTGCACTCTCACCTGCCTCTCCGTCTTCCCCTTCCCTTTCCACCTTCCCTGCAGTTGCCCAGCGCTGCCGAAATACCTTTGCGTCAATTAGGAAACTGACCTAATATACTTATGCATAACATGAAATGTTAGTGACTGTTTAATCCTGGGGGTGTTTGCATATAATTTCCATACATTTGCATATATAAATTTCCAATTATGAAACGGAAAGGTGAGCCAGAATGTTAGCATTCCATTACTAGTAACCCCATGTCCCTCCTTTAGTTCTCTGTTAACTACTTTGGCTCAAGTTCTACCCACTTTGGTGTTACTTATGTACTCCCCACTTGTACCTCAAGGACTTTTTTAATGTGAAACTCTCATGTAAAGGGGGGGGCTTGCGACCATCCCTGGGGTAGAAAGATGTTTCTTGGGCACATAGTCCAGCCCTTAAAAGCCCTGGGTGAGGCTTTAAGGGGACACCCTTGAAGACAAGGATCTGGTACATGACTTGGTGCGTGACTCCTTGTGAATATGGCCAGAACTGCCTCAGGGACAACTATCATAGTTCCTGCTTACTGGCTGTGCTGACCTGTTTCTTTGATACCACTAATATTCCTGTCTAAGTTCTCCTCTGCAGAGGAGAAGCTGGGAAACATATTTCTCAGAATCTGCTCCCCTTGAATGGTCCTGGGGTAGAGCTTCCCAAAGAGAGGCAGACACGCGAGACTCAGGAGCAGTTGCAGGCAGGTGTAAGAGCCATGGCAACTTGCCAGAAGCTCAAAGTAGTTCTCACGCATCAGAAGCACTGGGTGGGAGGGCGGCTCGTTAAAGAGAGATTGCTGGGCTCTCCTCCTGCGGTAAGTGACTCGGGGGTCCGGGGCTTGCCCTCCCCATTTTGCATTTCTAATAATTTCCCAGGTGACATGTGTGCTGCTGGTCCCCACACCACATCAGAGACTCCCAGCTTTCCAGAAATAACTGCCTCAACGTTTCCCTTCCCCTGAATTAAGACTCATCATACGCGGAAGGGATAACATGGCCCCTGTTTTCCTGAGCAAACTCGACCCACGCACTGGACATGAGCAGGAAGGAGAGCTCTCCAGGTGTGCAGATTAGAGCAGGAAATCAGGCCGGCCAGCTCGTGCTTCCAGGACCCATGTGGCTTCAAGGTCAAAGCAAAGCCCATGCAGCCATGCTGGTCTTCACCTTTCCATGGGGAAGGAATCCTCTCGCACTTGGGCACTTTAGACTTTGCTCAGTGCCACTGCTCAGCTCTGTGGCACAGGCCAGGGCAGGACAAAACCTCCAACTAGAAGCCCTGGAAAGCAGCTTGGGGACTTGCCCTGAGTCACAGCCGATGGTGGGTCTGCCATGATGGTGGGGACACATCTGACTAGTACAGGCAGCATGACAGTCCGGGGGCCGTGGAGTGTGGGGAGGGTAATGCAAGCAGCTGTAGAAAACCGAGAGGAGCTGATTCGCTTCTTTTGAGTAGAGGTGCTGGGCTCATGGTGAGATTAAGAGGCAAAGACTCAAGCCCATTGAGCCATGAGCATCTCAAGGACTTCTGCTGCAAAACCGAGGGACTTACGCATCTCATGGAGCGGGCTGCTGGCCTCTCACAGGACTCTTGGGCCAGATCTGTCAAAGATGATTTTCAGAAGAAACCCACGTTTGTATGTCCTCTTGCAGCTACCTGGGCCTTCGTACATATTGTCTCAAGGAACCATCACTATCTCATTTGAACTGAAGGTGGCCTTTTCTGAAAGAGACAGACATATTTGACAGATAAAGCAACAGATTCAGAGCTAAGGAATGTGGGCAAGATCACAGAGTTGCTTAGTGGGAGAACCAGGGCTACCACCCCGCCCCCCCCGACTCTGAATTCCAAATTCCACCCCAGGCCACCCCCAGCCCCAGCTGCAAAGCCTGGCTCCGGGACTGAGAGCGACGCAGGGAGGTGGTCTGTTTAGGAGTTGCAAAGAGAGCCTCTTCTACTTCTGACCTTGGAAAAGGTGTGTCCCTCCTGCTGAACTACAGAGTTACAATTTTTTTTTGTAATATAAAAATTTAAAATAATTATAGATTCACAGGAAGTTGCCAACATAGGACACAGAGGTCCGGTGTCCCTTTCACCCAGTTTCCCCCAGTTGATAACGTCTTATAAACCATAGGACAAGCTCAAAACCAGGACAGCTGATCTTTCTATGGCACAGTTTCTCATGTAAAAGTCCTCTATACCTTAACATGCAGGCACTTAGGAATGCCAACAGCTGCTACCATTGCCATTATCAATTAATCTGGCGAGGGTCCTTAATATTCCAGAACAACAGATGACATGAGATGCCCCTGCTGGGGAAAAACATTCCAGAGTCCCTCCTGCAGACCAGCCCCCGAGACTTGTATCAAGGTCTTCCCATCTCGCAACTGCCGTACGTCTCCTCTTTGTGAAAGACAGCTGAGCCTTTCAGAGACATTTGGCTAAAAGACAAATTCTGAGGTTAGTGGATAGAGCAAGTCTGGCAGACCTTTTCTGGAAATGTCTATGTCTAACCCAAGAGCACAGAGTTTGGAGCCAGTCAGATCTGAGTTGGAATCCATATACTCAATCGTGCACCAAAATGGACATTTCTTCTAGTCTTAACGTGTTAAAGTTATAACTAATTTCTTACAGTTTAACTTTTTTACATACATCTGTTTTATTGGAAATTATAAATTCCTAAATCATGGTGCTTTGCACTTTTTTGCATCTGCCACTATGGTTTGATGATTAGATCTGAAACTACTGACAAGGTTGTTGAAACACAGGTAGGCTGGTTTCAAAACATTGAAATTCAATGACTATGCAAGGCATAACCTGCCAATTTGTAGTTATGAAAGAAATTAAACTCACTGGTAAGCAGAACCAGGTCTGTCACCTTAGAAGTGGAACATGAATGTTAATTTGGAGTTTGGTAATCAGTGTTATATTGTCCATCTTGAAACCATTTACTGTAGGTTTGAATGCTAAGAACTCACACCATGATTACCTTAAAAAATCTCAGATGCTCCTCTCTTGGTGGGTTTCAGAGCCCTCTAAGAATTATCCTATATCCTTAAGATAAACATAGCTTTCACCGTTATTATGTGCTAGATGAAAGAATCAAAACAACCCTACCAACCTTGAAAAAATATGCTGGGTTATTTTTAAAAGGGAAAAAAAATGACCTAGTTCCAGAGCTCCAAATAAAGATAGAGATTGCTGAATACAAATGCTGTAGGTATTCGTTGAATGGATGTGAGCTATCCAAGGGAACCTTGTGTGTACGTAGGTTGCCTTCTTTGTTCACTTAATATTATATCACAAGAATGTCTTTATGTTACACGGTTGTGTGTGGAAACAACAGTGTTAGGTAGAAAATAGATGTGCAATGAATAAATAGGTTATGGAAAATATATTGACATTAACTACTTCCATCAAAACCAAGCTATTAACGTTTGAGTTTTGCGGTGACCTTCAGTCTTTCACACAGGGCTTTGGGATTCAAGTAGCAAAAAGAAAACATCTGGGAGTCTGCAGACAGAAACTGTAGGTACAGCTCTTCAATCACAATTAATGTCATATTACAAACAATTTCTTGACAGCGTTTATTGTAAACAGCTTCTGTGGCTATGGCTGCCTTTTTTCCCTGTTCAGAAAGAATCTTCTCAACAGGGCTAGAGTCAGAGGTATGTGTCAGCCTAGGGCTGCATGCTGTTGTGTTTGTGCTGGGTTTGTTTGTTTTTTGCTGTTGGTAATTACTTGACAGTCTCAACCAACAATATAATTCCCAACATAAAAAACACGGAACATCGTGGGTGCCTGATCTGAAGGCGTAGCAGGACTGGTTGTAGGGTAGCAGCTGGGGTGATGTGAAGACAACGACCCCGTTGTGCTTGTCACTGCTGAGCTGTACTGCACGAGAAGCAAAGCCCAGTTTCATTTTCCTGACCCTCGGCAAAGAATTATGCTATCTTTTCAGAGGCATCAGAGAATAACATAAAATGGACTCCAATTTCCTTCGGACTTGGATCAATTTGCTTCCGTATAGCCCTTGAACCCTTGAAGCAGAAGCACGAAGAGCTTGCTATTCTTTTGTCAGTGTGGTCTGACCACGTGGTGTCCCAGACGTTCTCTCCAAATATTTTTCAAAATGTCTGTCAGTGGCACCTGGTGTAGAGTTACCGTGTGTCTTGCATGTGTTAAGGTGGTCACCAGCTGCGTCTTGCTGATGACCCTGGGTGTTTGCTTCCCAATGATGATCAGAAAAGACTGAAAGGAACCAAATATGCTGGTGTATAATTTGGCACCTTTTGGGGACCTTTCTTCTTTTTGTCGGATCATCTGTACAGCTTTCAATGAACTGAGATTCACCTTTCACCATTTGTTTGTTACATATTCATGTCACAACATCTGGAAGAATTGAGTCTCTTATACCTCTTTTTTTTTTTTTTTTTTTGCGGTACGCGGGCCTCTCACTGTTGTGGCCTCTCCCCTTGCGGAGCACAGGCTCCGGACGCGCAGGCTCAGCGGCCATGGCTCACGGGCCCAGCCGCTCCGTGGCATGTGGGATCCTCCCGGACCGGGGCACGAACCCGTGTCTCCTGCATCGGCAGGTGGACTCTCAACCACTGCGCCACCAGGGAAGCCCTCTTATACCTCTTTCATTGTACTCCAAAGGCTCCCAGAACAAAGCCGCCCCTTTAGGTTCTGGACTGTGAACACGGGCCCCTAGTTCCCTCCGGGCATCAACAAGAAATTACCATGTAAAGATCGTATGACATCGAGTGCGGTAGCTCGGTGGGCTTCGTGGCATCGAGGGACATTTAGAGTTTTGTTTTACTTGACCGCCTTTTGCTTTTCAGCTTGTGTGTTATGGGAAATTCACACATAGGCCATTTGAGGACTAGGGATCTAGAAAAATGGTCACCAGATCACACATCTATTTGAGGGACTGCTGGCCTCCAGGTTGCCGGATTCATTGGCTCAGGCTGGGTTCCTCTGGGGCCCTACCTGTTCTGCCAAGTGAATCCCATCTGGGTTTGAGGCCAATTCAACAATGTTACACCATTTGGGTTATAATACAGGCTTTACTGGGGAAGTGAAAAACTAACAGAGGCCGGGGGCGTTGAGAGAAGAGAAGGGCTCTACCCCTGATTTTCTCATTGTCCCAGAAAGTTGTGCTGGGCCAGGGCACTGATAGACCCTCAGTGTGGGTCTCCACCCGAGTGGCTGGACCCCACCTCTCTGCAGGACTCTTTCTTTACAGCACAGGTGAGAGAGTACCCAGGCCAGTGGGGAATACACAGCTTGCTTGGTAGCAGGTAATCTAGGGTTGGGCAGCCAACTGTAGGTAGAAATTGTCTGGGAATATTAGCCGTCCAGCACTTAGAGACCTCCCTCGGGGCCTATAGGACGTTATGTACCTTCCTTCTAGAGGGAGAAAGTTACTGGTCCCACTGGAAGCAGCCCCTTCTGCTGATTCCAGCTGACTTGTAGTCCAAGCCATCTGGAGAGGGCTCCTAGGGTGATATTCAGACAGTTTTGCTCGTTCACCCACCAAGCCAAACAGCCATTCTTTAACAACTAAGCTTAGAAGAGGAAGACGGGAATGACTTGTGGACCCAGTTCGTTTTGTCTGTTTAGTTTTATGCCATTTTGTCCATAAATTGATCAGAAAAGGGACAATGAAGGGGAAAAAATGGTCAGCACCATAAGTAGACTTGTGATTGCTTGGAACACTAGGTAATAATTTTAGGTCACTGGTTCTGCAAACATTCACTGAGAAACTACCACGTATCTGACTCTGCTCGGTGATGTGGACACATGGTCCCTGATCTTAAGGGCTCATAGGCTGGTGTACACCATAAGATGTTATCAGTATTCATGACTAATGATGGGTGATGCTGAACTCTATGGGTTGCATCTTGGGGCAAGAGTGGTAGAAAGAGAAAGAGTCATATTGTATTAGGTGCAATTATTTCCTCTTCAGGGTGTAGCCTGGAAACTCTGCCTGTGTTCATGTAATGGGAAAATCTACAAGCTGTTAATAGCCACATGCAGTGGTGTGCTGGGGCTCGCCTGCACCAGCCCAGGAGAGCCAGTTGTTAAATTTTTAGGTATTTTGAGAGCTGGTTGTTAAACGCAGCCGTTATAAAAAATTAAGTGATACAAACTTACAATTAGATGCATTATACCAAGAACAAAGACAATAATACTTAAAATCCATCACTGCCTAAATATTTTAGTACATTTAGCCTATGCTCTTGGGTTATCTACATCTATGGCCTCTGAATGGTGGAAATACTGCATAATGGTGCACTACTGGACATTTCTCCCCAAATCTGCATTCAGTGATGACACATCGGTAGCTTGAAATTGGTCCTTGTGCAGTATTTACACCATGGAAATCAGTAGACATGGTAAATTGGAGCTTGATTTACTGCCGAAGCTGGAACATGTTCAGTTAATGAATATAATTAATACAAGGGTGAGAAATAGTTTAACAGAAAATCACATATCAGATTTCATGACAGCACATTCGTTGGGAGAAGAATTAGTGGATTGGGAAGCAACTCCATTTATCAGTCATGGTTTAATTGCAATTAGAGGTTGGCCCCAGATGCAAGGGTTTGGCAAAAATCAATGAACGCATTCCATGAGAATCAACTGGCTAACAATTTACAACCAAGGGTATTATTATTTGTAAATTAAATGCTACATATCAGTTGTTAAAATCTATAATAAACATGTATGTACACGTTTTTCTTTTGAAGAGCCAGTTTGCTGTACCTGTATTTACTCTGTATTTGCCATAACACCACTGACTATAAACCTAAACTATCAGTGAGAGTGGTAGCAGATGAGGCCATGCTAATAAAGTTGGTTTCCTCTGATTGGATGAGAGGAGACAGTAACAGAAAGACCCACACCTTGTTCTGATCTCCAGATCGTTCCTCTTCAGCCACTTTCCAGAGCTCCTTCTGCCCACAGCTCAGGGTAAAAGCTTTTCTTTTCATTGTGACAACAAGGTGGGATCAGAGCACTTTCTTTGCGGTGTGCATGATGGTGAAAATCTTTTGAGGTCTTCATTTCTCATACGGATGCTCTTCTAGAAGTCTGCTAGGGCTGCACTAACAAAGTGCTCCAAAGCTGGGTGATTTAAGCAACAGAAATCTATTGTCTCACAGTTCTGGAGGTTAGAAGTCAGCAGTCAAGGTGAGACAATAAACCCTGTTCCATAATTGTTGGTTTCCGTTCATGTTCTCCCTTGGATGTGACTCTTTTTTTTTTTTTTTTTTTTTGCGGTACGCGGGCCTCTCACCGCCGTGGCCTCTCCCGCTGCGTAGCACAGGCTCCGGACGCGCAGGCTCAGCGGCCATGGCTCACGGGCCCAGCCGCTCCGCGGCATGTGGGATCTTCCCGGACCGGGGCACGAACCCGTGTCCCCTGCATCGGCAGGCGGACTCTCAACCACTGCGCCAGCAGGGAAGCCCCTCCCTTGGATGATGCATGTTTCTTGAAAGCCGGGCTGTGGGCTTTACTTCCGCATTCCCAGCACCTGTAACTTTATTTTTAAAAAGGTTCATTTAGTTAGAATTTTCCACTGTTTACCCCCTTCCCTTCCTTCCACCACACCCCTCTCCCTCTCCTCAAAAGATGTCAAAGGACTTCTAGGTCTTACCAGTGACACCTTCTCGACGTTTCTCTTCCCTGTGTCCTCCTCTCCTTCCTGTGATTTGCCTTCATGTCTTCTTGTTGGGCCCAAACCATCAGAGTGGGCGCTTAACCCACCACTGTCCCGGGCCTCTCTCCAATCCAATCAGACTGCTGGACTCATCTTTTAAAAACACTATGATTGTTTTCTCCCTAGTTTAATACCGTTCAAAACCTACTCATTTCCTTCAAGTTACTATCCAGACTCCTTAGAATGGAATATTCTGCTCTCTGTGGCCTGGCCCCAGCTTCCCTAAACCCCATCTCCTGAACTTGCTTCTGTGTATTTTATGCTGCAGCCTCAGAGCTGGGGAATTGTTTCAAGTTACGGTACAGTATTCTGATGGCTTCGGAGTATACTATTGGTCTTCCTGGAATGTCCTTCCTTTCCTCCTTCTGGAAAACTCCATTTCATCCAATGAGACCAGGTATGAATTTCCACTTCTGTGAAGTCTCAGATCCACCCAAGCAGAGGTGATCATGCCCTTCTTTGGAGACCAAATGAATTGAGAACTTTCTTCTGGGACAGCATTTATTGGAACTGCAATCATTTGTTTGTGTGTTTGTTTCATCAACTAGATTGAGTGGTCCAGCTCCGTTCACTGGCAAGTTAATTGTTTCATATGACGCCCAGGAACTATAGGTCTGGAATAAATGCTGAATGAATATGAGCCTGCCAATTTATTACAAAATAAGACTGGGAAACTTTATGGTCCAGATGCATCATAAACTCACTAGTTACCACTGAGTGAGGGGTTGGCTATCATGTGTTTATTTCTCCCACTTTAGAGATGAGCAAACTGAGGCATAGATGAGTTTAAATGCCAAATAATTCATACTGAAGGCTTATGATGTGGTTATTGAACTCATATCCGTTCGACTCCAAGCCTGTGTTCTGAATCATTCCCCCCAACGCTGAAATATCTAAAGATAAAAACAGTATTGGGAGTAAAAGATTTTTTTAGGGCTAAAAGCTATCACAACGTAAGCATTTACTTCATTCATTTATCCCTTAGGGCTTAATCTGTAGTATCAACAAAATGTATTCCTTTAAAAAAATACTTGTCTGGAAAAGCCAACATTTAACAAAATCAGAAGGAAAGTAAATGTTCTTCAGAAGCTTTAATCAAAGGCACAAATGGGGCGCCTCTAGGAACTGCGTCTCCCATCCTCAGCAGAGATTGAGGGGTCCCCACGTGGACTGGGTTTGCCCTGCCTCAGTTGACTGGGGCAAAAGGGACTGTCAAGGTTTGGGTTTTCATTTTCTATCATGAGAGGAGTCAAAAGAATTCCTAAGAGTCACGACAAGCCCAATGTCATCAGCTTACGCTCCTGGTCTCCATAGCACCTCTGGGAGGAGGGCAAATCCCCATTACACAGACTAGAAAACTGAGGCTCAGAAAAGTTACGTGAGGCTACGCTCCTGTCCTCCACTATTTTGGCATCTTCTTCAACTCTCATCCGTATGAAAGCATTTTCTTTCAAGACAGATTCCCAGAGTTTGGGGGCCAAATAGAAGAGGAGCTAGTCCCTTTGCTTTAGAAGGGAAACGTGCCCGATTTATTTTTGGTTTGACATTCGACTGCTTGCCGTTTCCTCTGGACTGGCTTTGCGTGCAGCCGGGGCCCGGCATTGAGCGCGCGGGTCTGTGGATGTGCCTTCAGAGTGACCCAGAGGAAGGACATCTTGCTGTTGACATTTCCTGTCTCGGTTTCCTTCCCTGCTTCCTTATGATTAATGGTCAACCCTCTTCCCACCTGCGTTTTTGCCTTCTAGCCAGAGATGCACCATCCGACAGGAACTGTTTTCCTGCAGTTTTGTAACTAAAAATAACAATAATAAAAGTCTTCAATTAATCTCCCGCCTCCCCAGCCAGCTCCGCCATGGTTCTCTGGCTTGTGCTCACGTGTCAAGTGTGTGCAAGCGGCCGGCCAGCTGAAGAACCTCTGGAAGCTGAGGCTGCAGGATCCTGAGTTGGAGATGAGCTCATAGCCCAGGGTCAGCAGACAGCACCCGAGGCCTGTTTTACTTCTTAAAACATCTTCTCTTTCTTGAAGACTTACTGTGTGCCAAGCACTGCGCTAAGCACATCATATGCATCATGTCACTTCATCCCCACAGGTCAACCCAGTGGTCATGTCGTCTGCATTTTAAAGATTCTAACCTGAAGGTCAGAGAGGTTAAGTCACCTGCCCAAAGTACACAGCTACCAGAGGCAGGATTTAAACCTTGGGTTATCTTGGTTCTTTTTTATGAGCCTCTGATTTGGTTTTTAATTTTACAATTATTATTAAAATTGTAAACACTCGTTTAACAATTGTTGTTTGCTTTCAAAATGCACTGAGAGATGTCAGGCCTAGGGAAAAAGAAACATAAGTAAGATATAATTCCTGCCTCCGAGGAGTCTTCAGTTAAGTGGTACAGGTCTGCTGCCTCTCATTTCTTATACTGAAGAAACAGGAGGGGCTGTTTGAAATGAAGCCACATTTACCCCCGTCAATCTCCGGATGCCAGATTTACCTTCTCTTTTTGACCCATCAGCAGGTATTATATATGTTTGGGCAGAGAATTTTTTTCTCCAAACATTTAAAAATGTATATATAATTCAGGTCTCAAATCAATGACTGCTTCACTTCTACTGGGTTTTCAAAAAGCAGCAGCTGGGTTCAGGAGACCCTTTGTAATCAACAGCATCTTTGTTACACTGAGAACAGAACAATGCCAGGCCACCCCTTCTGCGTGTCAGTAGGTGGCAGTCTGGCTTTGCATGTGCCATGTGCCTGGGATCAAATGGGATTCAGAAATTCATGTGCTGTGGAAATTCCCATCACCAGCCTTTTCAGATCTTTCTGAACCTAAAAGCAATGACTTCTCCATACCTGAAAACATAAATGTGGTGACAGCCATTTTGAGAAACTTCTAGTTTGTCTTAACTGAGCTTTGGGAAGAATCTCATTAGGACTCAGATCCAGAGCCATCTGATGTGTGGTCCAACCCCACCTCGTCTGTAGATACACTGCTTGCTGGATACAGTCTCAGATCCACCCCACCTGGACCAGATCCCCGAAACAGGCTTCTGGTTCTTACCTGAATGGCAGCCTTTTTCTATTTCTTACTCGTATCAGAGAATTCAGATAGCTATGTTCTGCTCCAGTAGTTTTCAATCTCCCTAAGACAGCATCAGTTGTGATTAAATGATCACAAAACTCTGATACAACCACCTCAATGGAGACACAAATAGTGTGGTGTTTGTGATAAAGACAGCTGACGAGTTGACCTGTGAGTTATCTATGAAAAATGTGTTTGCTAAGAAAGCAACCCCTAAAGATGAAATTATGGGAATCCTGCTGAATTAAAGGGAACTAAAAATCATATATACAATTATAGACTGCATGAATTGCACTGTTGTCTGAATCAAGCGATATCATAGAACATTCTATTAAGTGAGTCAGGTTCTGTAGGATCTCTTTGGAAAGTCCAAGGTAGTGGTAATCTCAAGTTGCTCTACTTACTAGAAAGGATAAGATAGCGTTTCTTTTGACATTTATACCGTATGCTAGAGTTTTAACTTGCAGTATCCCAATATTTTTAATTAGTAGATTAACTAAAGTAGTTTTACTCCGTTTGGAGATCTAACTAATTGGGTTAGTTTGACTAAATGAGTTTTACCCTATTTGTGAGTTTCATATAGAAGTGAGGAATTGATATAATTATCCAATGACTTTCCTCATCACAAGACGTTGGGTCCATTTCCTCTTCTTTCCTTTCAGGATGCCACTCGTTGGTGAGTGCCAAATAAGACTCTTTAGGAAGCCTCAGGAGCTCTTTAAACAAGCCACTGGAAGCCACTCTTCATTTTTTGCTTTCAGGGATGAGTGCCTACATCCTAAAATTAAACTCGAACTGGAAGGAGTCTGTCCCATCGACTGGTGTGACAAGAGTTTCTGGAGGGCATCTACCCAGAAGTCCCTCCTCCATGATGCCAAGCGTTTGAAATTCGGCCTTTGGAGATGCACCGGACATACTCTCAGTCTTTACAGTTTCATTCCTATCATGCAAATATTTCTGTGGACCGCAAATTAAAGTCTTAAGGCAGTTACCACCCACTTTCCAAAGGAGAAAGCCACCCAGGGGCTCCATCAGGAATGTGCCCTGCAGACAGTTTCAGAGAGGAGGAGAGCCAGAAGGGGTGAAGGGAAAGAGAGGAAATGATGATAATCTGGGACCTCCCAAGCCCCCCAGTGTCTCTGAGACCTGGCCCTCTCCTGGGACCCTGCCCACCTCTCTACCCTCACCTCCCTTGATGCTCCCCGTGGCCTTTTGGTTTTTCTGAAACACATCATCCTCTTTCCTGCCTTAGGGCATCTACAGTAGCTACTCCTGGAATCTTCTTCCCCAAGACCGTCTCATCACTGGTTGACCTTGTCATGAGTGTCTCAGGTCCAGTTTCACTGCCTCTGAAAGGCCTTCCTTGATCACCAGCGTCAAGCCTTCCCTGTCTACCCCAATCACTCTGTTGTTTCATCCTGGGTTATTTTCTTTCTAGCACTTACACTCTCTGAAATGATTTTGTTTGCTTACTGGATTACTTGTTTATCTCCTGTCTTCCCTCACTAAACTTGGTTTTATGATGAGGTTTCTGTGTTTTATTGTGAGACCTTGTCTAAGGCTGGTTCCCCTCATTCCCATCCTCTTGGAAATTTCCTAGCATTGATTAGGCACTCAGTACGTGTTTATTTATTAAGTAAATACATTTAAAAAAAAGAATAAAAAGTAAACTTTGTTACTTCAAGACATAACCTCGTCTGTTGGAATCAGTAATGTGAGACCGTCCAGCTGAGCTAGCCCACCACGATGTCATGTACACTGGCAGAAGACCTGAGACTCCTAGGTCTGAGATAAAGGACAGTGTATCATTCACGATGATGGCAGTGGCTGGAGCATCAGCATTTGCTGTAGTTTCCCAAACCTTCCCCAGGGGTACATAAAGAGGGCAAGGTAGCATCTGCACGTGCAGTGAGGTATGTTACAGGAGAGGACTCCCGAACCTAGGGAACCCAAATCTTTTATAATGGGCTATGAGCCAGCCTGACCATTGTCTGGGGGGATACATTACCTTCATTATACTGGACAGTGAACAAAACTGCCCTTTGCTCCAGAGGGAAACACTATTTCTATATTTGAGCATATTTTCTAAGGTTTTTTGATTGTACGTAGACCTCTTTGAAAAGACAGCCCAGAAGAAAGGCAGTCAGTGCCTCTGCTCAGAAGCTGTGCAGAAACGTGGGAGACCCATGGGGAACTGTCTCCTTACAAAGCCCATCTTCCTGGTCAATGTTTCACTAGTCATCCCTTTATCCCATCCCCCCACTCCCGTCCTGAGAAAAAGTCAAATAATATTTGTAGAATGGAGCACTTAATTCATCCTATCTCACACACTCCTTTCTTGAGCGATTCAACCCACTCTTGCTGAGAAATGGCTATGTGCTTAGCCCTGTTTCTGGAACTGTGGAGCTTTTATTCTCAAACTGGGGTACCCATCTGTCAGTGGGTTTCTGGTGGAGTACCAAAGGGCAAACGAAGCATGGAATAAAAATAGAATGCATTTCATGGATTATAATTTTTACTAGAAAAAATAAAGGCTCATTAACTGTCTATTAAAATAAACACAGATATGTTATACAGTGGAGTACAACACTCTCAAGGGTTTTAAAGATAAAGCAAAGATTTCTTTGTGCAGCACTGCTACCTCTCCCCTGCCCCAGAGCACAGATGACCTTTTCTCTGCCACTTTAGTGGAAAATTTTAAAAGCCATTTTATAGAACAGCATATTGCAAACAACGGACCAGGATCTGTTAATGGATTGTGAAACTGATCAAGTGAGTCTTGACTAACAAGTAATAATAATAATAAATATAATAGAATGGATAATATGAGAGGGCATCATAAATAAATATCCTGATATAAATATTTATATCAGGATATATGTGTGTGTGTGTGTGTGTGTAGTTGAACTGAATTGCAATGTTTAATGTATTTCTCACTATAGGTTTCAGTTACAAAAGTTTAAAAGCTACTACTGTAGGGGATATTATAAAGCATGGAATTTTTTCTTTTTTTTCCCCATAAACATCTTAAAATCCATTAGGAGATGAGATATAAGAACAAAACTAGTGCTAAATGATGATGGAAGCATGGGAAGCGGGCTCTCAAATTTGCAGATGACAAAGTCGAAAAGAATAGCAAACATGATGGACAATAGAATAAAAATTTCAAATAATCTTGAAGGATTAAATTAGAGAGGCATGGATGGAAATGTAAGTAATCAATATGAAGTCCAGATTTTATATGAAAAAGAATTCCATCAGATTAGGAGAACCGCTCTTTCCAGATGAAGGTAGATTATGCCTCGTCTATATTCACTGAGTATTTTGTCACATGGGCAGATCTCTCTTCGGTTTTGGGAGTGGGGTTCATTTGGAGAGAGGCAGTTATAAAGTTGGTAGAGGGCATCTGGAAGAAGAAGCCCTGTAATGTGGGCTCTTACTTGGACAAGAGAACACTTAGGAAATAACATTTATGGATCATATATTCTCTTTCAGGCAGCTTACACAACTGTCTTTATATATTTGGAAGGTATCAGCTGAAAAGAGCGGTGTTGAGACTGCATGGCTTCAGACTGCTGCCACAGCTGATAAGAGCTGCCGCTAATTGAGTGCCTACAGGGCACCAGACATTGTAACAGACGCATTACAGCATCTTTTTCCACAATGTAACAACCAACCCCATTTATCAAGCCCTGACTATGTGTCAGACACAGTACAAAGCCTTTTACTTGGAATATTTTATTTAATCCTCCCAGCTATCCTTTGAGGAAGGTACTGATTTCATTCCCATTTGCAAATGAGGAAAGTGAGCCTCATAGAGGGATTCACTTGCCTGGTATTACACAGTCATTAAGTGCGAGGAGGAGCTCTTTAGCCATTAAAATTGCCTCAAAATGGGGTGGGATGGGCTTCCCTGGTGGCGCAGTGGTTGAGAGTCCACCTGCCGATGCAGGTGACACGGGTTCGTGCCCCGGTCCAGGAAGATCCCACAGCCGCGGAGCGGCTGGGCCCGTGAGACATGGCCGCTGAGCCTGCGCGTCCGGAGCCTGTGCTCCGCAGCGGGAGAGGCCACAACAGTGAGAGGCCCGCGTACCGCAAAAAAAAAAAAAAAAAAAAGGGCTGGGTTATGGCTCGAAGAAATGAGGTCATTGCCCTTGGAACTAATCAGGTAGGAAGCGCCTCCTGTTGACCGGGGATCTTTCACTGAAAGTTGAAGCTCTGATGTAGGAAGGTGACTTCAGGCAGTTGTTCAAAGGGAAGATTGAAAGAGATGGGATTTCTCCTGGTCCTTGAAGGGAGAGTAAGAAGATGATGGAGAAGAACAGAGGTGGACCTTTGAGGAAGGAAACTTCACAGGAACACAGGTCTGTGCAGGGTGAGTTGTACCTGAGGGAGAATGAGGACAGCTGTCTGGCTAGTTTGCACCTCCACCCATCCCTTCTTTCCCTAGTTTCCTTTTGTGTTGATCCCTTGACTCCAGCAGTCCACCTGAACCCTCACTGTCTAGCTCTGCTCCGGGCTGCAGTCCTGAGCTTGCTAACGGCAATTCTGCATCTCATCTCTTGGGCAGTTTTCTATTGTCTCCAACTAAACCCTACCCCAGGTGGGGCTGCAGAGGTGAAATTTAGGCACCTACTAACAATTCTAATATTATCTTTTCATCTCGTAGTTTCCGGTCCATCCCACCCCTCCAAGGCCTGGCGCTTCTGAAAGACCTTGGCTTCAGTGATTGCACTTCTGATTTGATCAGGCCTCCCAGGTAAGAGCTTGGGTAAGTCCCTTTAGGAATCCCTTCTATGCTGGGGTCCAACTGGAGCCTTCAGAGCTTCGTGGTGAACGTTTGACTTATCTTGCAGTTTTCTCTTTCACTTGGTATGTTAATTTTCTATTGCTGCCTAACAACTTACTGCCAATTTAGAGACTTAAAACACCCCCCATTTATGAGCTCACAGCTCTGGAGGCCAGAAGTCTGGGTGGGCTTAGTTTAGGGCTTAGCTGGATTCTCAGCTTAGGGTCTCACAAGACCAAAATCAAGACGTTGGCTGGGCTGAGTTTCTATCTGGAGACCCTGGGAAGGAATCTGTTGCTAGGCTCATTCGAGCTGATGGTAGAATTCAGTTCCTTAGTGTTGTAGGATGGAGGTCCCTGTTTCCTTGCTGGTTGCCAGTAGTAAGTACCTCTTAGAGGCCACCCACATTCCTTGCTGTTTGACCCTCTCCATCTTCAAAGGGATCCCCTTACTTTTGTGTTTGGAATCTTTCTGACTTCTCTTCTGCTGTCCGCTGGAGAAAACTCCTGCACCTGTTAAAGCCACCTGTGATTAGATTAGGTCCACCCAAGTAATGTCTCCTTTGACTAACTCAAAGCCAACTGAAAAATTCCTTTAAGTATAACCTTAATCATAATTACAAAGGAGGTACCTCATCATATCACAAATCCCATCCACACTCAATGGGGAAGGGATTATATCGTGTTGGCCAAAAAGTTCGTTCAGGTTTTTCCATAACATTTTACAAAGGTGAAAGTCATGGGGGTCATCCCAGGATTTTACCTAGCACACTTAGCAAGGACACCACTATGCCTTCTCATCTCTCTGCCTGAAGATTGGTGAGCCTAGAAGAGTACAGGTACCTAACCTACTTCCCCCTTTATCATTCTCTGTAATATTGTTGCTAAAATCTTGGCTCTCTGTGCACCGATGCCAAACAGAAATAGGGAGACAGAGTTATGGAGGAGAAAGAAAGAGCGGCTTTATTTCTTTGCCAGGCAAAGAGGGAACACAGTAGGCTAGCATCTCAAGAACTGTGTCCCCCTCCTGGGGAATAGGGAAAGGGTATATAGTCAGGGCTCATGTAACAGTGTTGCATTCTTCTTTCTTCTGCAAAGTTTCAAAATGGTGGGGTTGCTGACAAGATTAGGGTGTGTGCAGGGTCTCAGGTGGTGCTTAGTAATGGCTTCTATCCCGGTGCATTCAGGCTGTTATAACAAAATCCCACAGACTGGGTGGCTTATAAACAACGGTTGGCTCTGGAGGCTGGAAGTCAGAGATCAGGGTGTCAGCATGGTCTGGTGAGGGCCCTCTCCCGGGTCGCAGTTCTTCATGGACAGAACTTCATGTTCTGTCCTCACATGGCAGGAGGGACCTGGGAGCACTGTGGGGTCTCTTCTATAAGAGCATTAATCCCATTCATGAGGGCTCCACACTCATGTCCTAATCACCTTCCAGAGGCCCCACCTACCAGAACCATCACCCTTGGGTTAGGTTTCAACATATGAATTTGGGGTGGGGGGACACAAACATTTAGACCATAGCAGCTTCGGACAGTTGAGGGTTTAGTTCTCTGTCTCTGTGATGGTCTGTGCTTCCAGCTACCACAAACCGATGGCTGGTCTTGAGCATTTTCTTTGAACTTGAACACACTGGGGACCTGCGCCTTGAAGGCTGCAGGTAAAAATGACAACAGATACGTGGTCCTTTGAACGGTTGGAGGTGGAAGAGTAAGCCCTGTGTCCTCAGAGGAGCATGGGGCCGAGCCAGGCGCAGCTCCTGGACGTTGACTCACTGTCCTGTGAGCCTGGACTGCTGTGTCAGGAGCACGTGCTAAGTCATGGTCACATCCCAGTCACTGAAGGCTTCTGCTGACCCCCATCTGCCTCAGACTATTTTAGGACCTACTCCTTCTGTCAGGAACTCCTTCTACTTAAACAATCACTTTTTTCCCCCTTTCTCTCCTTTTCAAGTCATCTGGTGCTATGCAATGAAGCCCTGACGTGGCAAATTTGAGATAAGTTTATTCACGTTTCTGTTATGTGATTCAGTAATAACCTTATATCTAGGGCTTTGGGGCTTTTATTTCTTCCCTCTTCAGGCTAACATGGGCTTGGCAGAAGTGGGGAATGAACAGGCAGTTTTGTATATACAGGTGCTTCTTATATTTTGACGCTCACATACTACCTGGGGATACTGTGAAAAATGCAAATTCTGATCTAGTAGGTCTGAGTTGGGACCCGAGTTTTCCTAGTTCTAAAAAGCTCCGAGGTGACGCTCATGCTACTGGTCCGGAGCCCACAGGTCGTGGATTTTAGCGTGCCTGACGGAACATTAGAATCACCTGGGGGGATGAAACCAAAACAACGCTCAGGCTCCATCCCAGGTCAGGTGACTCAGAATTTATGGGAGTGGGAACCAGACATGGGTTTCTTTGGGTAACATTCTTCAGAGGACCTTATCTTGTACCCAGAGTTGACAACCCCTGGATTAGGATTAGTAGCAAAAAGCGTTAAATTCAGTGGCAGGTGGTCAAACTTTTATCCCAATGATACTACTTCCTTAGCACGTAATTACTCAGAAAGATGCGCTTAATTGCTCTAGTTACAGCATGTAATAGTCACTATATTTGTCCCCACTCATCCAGTATTGTTTTAGCCGTTTTACAAAACTATCTGTGATAACTCTCCGTTCCATGTAAGAGAGATGCTCAAATGGCATTAGAAACCCTCCATATTTTAGCCATCCAGGGCCACTTCCTACCACACATCAATTTTGGTCACATCTCATCCCTGGATACACTATGGGCTTTCTAAGGCATCTGCCTCTGCTTAAGGTATTCCCTCTGCTTTGAAATCTCCATCTATTTACTCTCTTATGACTCCTCATACTATACAGCCATCCTTCAAGGCCAACTTCAAATGTCAGTTCTTCTAAGAAACCTTCCTGACTCCCTCTTCAGTCAGTATAAATCTATGTCTTAGGGCACTTTCACTGTCTCTTGTGGAATTTATCCGTCTGCTTTGTGTTAGTTATTTTTGTACATATCTTTTTCCTTCTCCAGTTCGTGAACTCCTGGAGGGCAGAGACCATGTGCTTTCACTTAGGGGAACTCCATACAGGTTCACTGAAATTGGAAACATGACCTCTGAGGGCTAGGCTGAGAATAGTATCTGCAAGAGGTAGATTATGGCCAGTGCTTTGGAAGCAGAAGCCATTTTAATTATAACCAGACTTGGTGGGTCCAGCATGGAATAACTCAGTTGAAGTGACTTCAGAATGTTCCAGACCATGCAAGACAACTCTGGTTCAGAGGCAGGCTATGTCCATCTGACACTGAGAACTTGAGGAGCTTGGGTTTGCCTTCACTGTGGAAGGTCCACCTGGTATCTCAATTTGGGAATTCTTCAACTAGGAAGGACTCGGGATGGGGTGGCAGTTCTCGAGGATGCTCTGTGTTGGAGGAAAGGCAGAGGAGCTAATGCATATTGATTCCCAATCAGTTATTAGGCTGAACGTTTCATCTATACAATGACCCTGTGAGTTGGGTTTATTATTCCTGTTTTAAAGGTAAAAAAAGTGAAGTTCAGTGGATTAGTTACTTGCCCGAGGCCACACTGCTGACACTCCACACAAGCAAGTTTGCACCAAACTCTGATTCCAAAACTAATTGTACTTGTAGAGTAGATAATCTACACCTGGTTGCCTTCCAGTCTCTAGCTGAGATTTCCTTTTCGTGAAGATAAAGGATGACCTAGACTGTTTGCTCCTGCACCTTCTAGTTCACCCGGACTGGGTGAGTCTCCTTGGAAGCCCTCTTCATCCTCTGGTTCATTCTAGACCGTCAGCTCAGTGAGGGCAGGTATAGAGTACCTCGATGTTGTATTTTGCCCTCCAGCTAGAGTCAGAATAGAGGGAAAGTTAAGAGCACAGGCTTTGTTATCTGGCCCTTGTTGGAGTTCTTGATTCCACTCACTAGCTTGGTGATCTTGGCAAGTTACCTAAACTCCCTGAGCCTGGCTTCTTTGTTATAGGTTGTGGTGAACATGACGTAGAGGAAGGTGCTTAGCTTAGTACTTGACACATAAGCGATATTCATTAAAGTTGAGATGGACCAAACTTTGCCAGTTAGCCGATTGCAGGTGTGACTCTAGACTTGAATCCATAAACATATTTTGTACACTTCTAGAATTCAACCTAACTTAATGTGGGTCCCATTCTTCTGGGATGAGTAGAAATGCTCAATTTGAGTTCCGTTGGGTATACATACTTAGGGGCAGGCTTAGGGAGTGCCAAGGCAAGATGGGGATGGGGAACTTCTGGTCCTGTATGGCATCTGTCCACAGAGACATCCTCCTTTCATTGGGTCTTTAGTTGTTGATCCATGTGTAGATATGCTTCCTTTCTGGGGCTCTATCTAAGAGTACAAGTTTCTTCTGCCTTTGGGGCTCATCAACCCTCTGGTGGGTTTTGCTGCCTCCCAGGCACTGTAATCAGGAGGCAAGGTACAAGACGCTTTCATCTGCATCTCAATATTCCCTTCCTGTTATTGATGGACTTACTCAACACAGAGATGCTGACACATGCACATGCCAATTGTCTCTCTCTTTTATGTTCCACAAGTTCTGGAAACCATTCTAGTCTGGGAAGGAGAAAATGTCTCCTGTTATCTCCAACAGGCATTTTGTCCAAGCTTTTCTATCTCTCTAACGACATCTGCCTTTGGACCGCAAAAGATAAAGGATTCTTTGTTATCCTCTCCTTTCCACCAAGCCACACCTTTCCTCTGAGGCAATGAGCTTAATGGCTTAACTGGGATGCAGGCGGGAGGGATGCGGGGAAAACACGGGCTAATAGCTGAGAAGCATCAGCCCATCACAGCTCCACTTGGCTTCGTTCTCCTTAACGATTCAAGTAAGACCCTGGCCTCCTTCTTCATCCTCCTTAACCTTCAGCCTTTTTTCCTTCTGTGAGTGTTCCGATTCTCTGCATGATTAATGCCTTGGATACAATCGTTCCTGTCAGTTTTGCCTTTTTGATTAGATGGTAAACTCATTAGTAATTTCTCCAGAGCCTATCAGTGTTCTCAGCCAGTGAATATTGCAAAAAATGTGGACTGACTCAGTCACAGAGGTGGAGACATGTATACCGTTGTCTGTCTTAATTTTCTTCTTTCTTTTTTTGGTGGTGGCATGTGGGATGCGCGATCTTAGCTCCCTGACTGGGGATTGAACCCCAGTCCCCTGCAGTGGAAGGATGGAGTCTTAACCACTGGACCAGCAGGGAAGTCCCTTTTTCTTTGTTCTTATTAATAAGAAGACCTCTTATAAATATTCTTGCTATCACATGAAATCCTTGTTATCACATGAAACTCTTTCTATATATATAATCTCAAATGATTTGAATGGCATCTGATAAAAATCCAGGAAGAAATTTAGGCCTGTTCAGTTATGAACTTTGGGTGACTGCCTACATAAAAATCAGATTACCTGTTCTGAAATATACCAACTACAAGATCTCTTGTCTTGAGTCATGTGGAGTTCATTCTCCAGGGAGCCCACGTGGGACGACATGTCAGCAAGATGGCAGGAAGGGCAAGTCAGCCAGGACTGAGCCGAAAGCCATTTCCCATGTTGGATGGAGTTTGGGCAAACCCGGACTTCTGGTTTCTGGTCCAGCATGTAAGGAGCTTTCGAACAAGAAAAATGCTGAACAAACCAAAAATCAACACCTCTTCTTACATCCATCAGAGAAATGAGGTCACAGGGCAAACCACTGTCCCCCAAATGGAAGAGACAAGTGGAGAGAATCACCACTGTACTACAGGTCAGAGGCCAAGGAGCAGAAAACTCTGCAGGAACCAGTACCTGGGTAGGAAAACCTAAAGTTTTATTGATGAATTTCTGAAGGCTCAGTATGGACAAGTTGAGAGTTAAAAAGTCCAGGAGGTCCAGTCTTGGAAAGGGGTGGGGTCCCAGATGTTTATGAGTTTATGTCCAGGAGCCCTACAACATTCTCACTGCGAAGACCAGAGGAAACAAAATCCCCTTGTGCTTCTGACAGGGGGAGAGGGAAAGTAGCCGTTTTGAAATAGCCCCAGAAAATTCTGTGTATTAACAAGGCCCATGCTCGAGAGAAACTATTTTGAAAGAGCTCAACCCCCTGGGGTTTTACAAAAGACTAACCAAACTGATGTGGGGAAGGGAAATACCTAACTCCAGGCCCCTCTAGCCCTCCTGTCTCACCTAAGGGGTGCAGGAAACAAAACAAAATGAAACAAAAGTGAGATGCCCTTGTGCTGGTCACAGCCCAGGGGCACAAGCTCACTAAAAACACCGAGACTTCATCCAGGACTATAGAACTCATCCCTCCCCACATCTCACCACCACATCAGCAGGGCTCCTGCATCATAACAGGGAATTACAAGGGAAAGAACTGCAAGCCCCAGACATTATTTAAGGAGAGTTAAGGGCAAAACATTTAAGGGCAAAACTGATCTGGGTACATAGGCTAGAACCAGGAAGGCAGCCAGGTGGTTGGGACGCAAAAGATGAGGTAAATAAGAAGATGAATCCAGGATGGGCCCAGCAGTAACATGCCAAGTTCTGGGCTAGGAATAGCTAGCATAGTCTCTGCCATGAGGCAGAAAGCCATCAGATAATCACACACATTCATGTAAAATTGTATCTATGACAAGGGATCTGGGGGACAGTTATGTCCTGCTATGAGAACCTATAACTGGAGAATTAGGTCTAATCGTGGAGATATAGAAGGTGTCCCTCAGGAGGAGACACCTGAGTAAGATCTAAAGTTGAATGACTCTTCACTAAGTGAGGATGCTTTCTAGGAAGACAGAACAGTATGTGCAAAGACTCTTGGATAGAGACCACGTGGGGAGTACAGGCAATTGCAAAAGCCAGGAGCCCAGAAATCCTGGGTTTACGGGAGAGACATTTTCTTTAAACTTCCATGCAGGTTTATAAAAATGTAAATCTCACATACAAATGACATCCAGTCTAAAAACAGTATGAGAACAAACCAGATGTTGGTTATGTACATGGATGGGTGTGTCAGTTGCATAAATCATTATACAATCTAACATAAAACTGAATCTGGGGTCCAGAAACTTGAGGCAAAGGTTTAAAAAAATAAGGTAGGAGCTTGGCCTGAATGGAAAGAGCCATGGCCAGAAAGCTGGCTGACTTTAAGTCCAGGCTTAGTCACTTACCATGGGCTTTTCCAGCCCATTTACCTGTCTACAGATCAGTTTCCTTATATCCAAAGTGGGATCAACATTTCCTGATCTTGCCAGCTCTTGGGTGTGGTGAAAAAAACCAAGTTACCCTATGGGAGTGTCTCTGGGAAGATGGTATAAACATGGGAAAGGCTGTCAGTTCATTCATTTATGGTACCTGTTTCATTAGACACACGTCTGCTGAGTATCACTACGTGGTGCAGATCAGAAACATGGTGAACAGTATGATGTGCTCTGTCCTGCACTTGGAGAGCTGGCCTCTCCCATCTTGGCAATGTCACTTAATGTGGCATCAATAGCTCTGTACAATCCAGTGCAGGGACTAACATGGTAAAACAGTCTTTCTTCTTTCATGGATTGCAGAGCTCAGTGAGTAAGAAATGTAATAAACTGTGGCAGGGCTCCATGAAATAGGAGTAAAGGAGAAGGGGTGGAGGAAGCAATTAAACTAGTGGGGATGCAGATGGAGGGTGATGATTAGGAAGCCTTTTCAGAAGAGCTGAGTTTTGGGCTTCCCTGGTGGCACAGTGATTAAGAATCTGTCTGCCAATGCAGGGGACATGGGTTTGAGCCCTGGTCCAGGAAGATCCCACATGGCGTGGAGCAACTAAGCCCACGCGCCGCAACTACTGAGCCTGCGCTCTAGAGCCTGCGTGTCATAACTACTGAAGCCTGTGTGCCTAGAGCCCGTGCTCTGCAACAAGAGAAGCCACTGCAATGAGAAGCCCGCTCACCGCAATCAAGAGTAGCCCCCGCTCGCCACAACTAGAGAAAGCCTGCACGCAACAACGAAGACCCAACACAGCCAAAAATAAAATAAATAAAAATAAATAAATTTATAAAAAAAGAAAAGAAAAGAAATAGGCCCTCTAGCAGAATAGATTGTAAGTCATTTTATGAAACAAAGGCATTTAAAATTTGTTCATCAAAATAAGGGATGTTGTCTTCGTAGTAGGAAACTGGGGAGACAATATGCTTTACGGCAAACAATGCTCAAAACTTTAATTAATTAATTATTTTGGCGCATTGGGTCTTCATTTCTGCGTGCGGGCTTTCTCTAGTTGCGGTGAGTGGGGGCTACTCTTCGTTGCGGTGCAAGGGCCTCTCACTGTGTTGGCTTCTCTTGCTGCGGAGCACAGGCTCTAGGTATGTGGGCTTCAGTAGTTGCGGCAAGCAGGCCCTAGAGTGCACGGGCTTCAGTAGTTGCGGCGTGTGGGCTCTAGGGCCTGTGGGCTTCAGTAGTTGTGGCACGCGGGCTCAGTAGTTGGGGTGCACGGGCTTAGTTGCTCCGCAGCATGTGGGATCTTCCCAGACCAGGGCTCAAACCCGTTTCCCCTGCATTGGCAGGCGGACTCTTAACCACTGTGCCACCAGGGAAGTCCCTCAAAACTTTTTGAAAAATTCTTCATTTCAAAATGCTTTCAGAGCCTGCTATGGACTGAATTGTGTCCCTGCAAAATTTTTGTGTGGAAACCCTAACCTCTGATGTGACTGTATTTAGAGACAGGGCCTTTAGAAGGTAGTTAAGGTTAAGTGAGGTCATAGGGTGGGGTGGAAGCCTGATCCAATAGGATTAGTGTTCTTTTAGAAGAGACACAGAGAGCTTTCTCTTTCTCCTCCATGTAAGACAGAAAGAAGGTGGCTGTGTGCAAGTCAGGAAGAGAGTCCTCACCAGAAACTGACCAGAATGACACTCTGATCTTGGGCTTCCAGCCTCCAGAAACTGTGAGAAAATAAATTTCAACTGTTTAAGCCATGGAATCTATGATATTTTGTTATGGCCATCTGAGCTGACTAATACAGAACCCTTAATACAGCCTTTGAATATCCTCAGGATAGCAAATTTTTGTTGGAAGAAGGCACATTTGACTTTTAGAATCAGCCAAATGTTGTCTGAAGCCAAGGCTATTGAATAAAAATGGATGAGTGAACAGAATAATATTTTCTAAAATAAGACAAAAAATGAAATGTGGTTATAAGGTAAAAACATTGCTTTTGATTTGTGCCCATAGAATGGATTTAGGGGTAATTACAAAAGTGAGCAAAGGCAGCATCATTGCAATAATTGTGCAATTCCCAGAAAGTTATTTTGAAGGACAACAACCATTTACAAAATTATTTTTCCTCAATTGTAAAAGAACAAAGACATATTAATATTCAATGTAGAAAATTCCAAAATTTTAGAAAATCATAAATAAATAGAAATTTGATGTTATGCCATCCCTAGAGATATCCACTGTGAAACTTTTGTAGACTTTATTCCAGAACCTCCAGCCCCCAAATATCTGCACATGCATGTGTGCAAGCTCACATACGTGGGATCACATTGAATATGTTGTTATATGTCCTGTCTTATTTCCACTTAACATTATGCTATGAGCATTTCACAAGTAATTCAATAGTCTTGAAAAACATGATTAAAAGTGTTTGTATAATATTCTTTCATATAGGGGCTTCCCTAGTGGCACAGTGGTTGAGAGTCCGCCTGCCGATGCAGGGGATATGGGTTCGTGCCCCGGTCCAGGAAGATCCCACATGCTACGGAGCGGCTGGGCCCGTGAGCCACAATTACTGAGCCTGCGCGTCTGGAGCCTGTGCTCCGCAACGGGAGAGGCCACAGCAGTGAGAAGCCCGCGTACCGCAAAAAAAAAAAAAAAAAAAAAAAAAAAAAATCTATCATATAAATATTCCAATCATTTTTTAAAACTATCTATTGTAAGGCATTAAAAACTTTTCATTTTATTTTATGGTTAAATCTAACAAATGACAAGATCTAAAACTATAAGTTATTCCATAAATTTGTCCAAGAAGATTTAAAGCTTAAATGAGGTCTTGAATTTCACTTCAGTTACTGAAAGCTAAGTATGCGATTTCCTCTCTGTGGGCAAAAATTTTAAAGAAATGAGAATATAGAAGAGACTGGGTCAAGGGGTTTAAAATAATCACCAGATAAGCCATATTTTAGGTGGAATTATATCAGCACAGTGAACACTTAATCCTATAATTGGCCCAAGTATTCCCAGTGTACCGTAAATTTAATCAGAGTGGTCTAATGTCTCAGATCAATGTTTCTTTTTGTAGTAAACCACGTAATGCAAAATCCATAGCTGTATAAAACCTAATTATGAAACTTTTCTCTCTTTTTAATCAGTTAATCATAAAGCTCTCATATTTATACTTCAGCAAGACAAATGATACACACCCTAGAATTTTCCATCACAGCAGAGTTTTAGTTATTATTGAAGGAGCAACCACAGAACGTAGGTCAGAGTTCACATGTGGCGGCTGTAATAAACTGAACGAAAACCACCTAACCCAAGTACCATTTTGTTGTACACGTCACTGCTCTGTATTGATAAAACTCTTCAAAGTTTTACAGGGAGAACTCATTTTATTACTCTTTGCTTTATTGTGCTTTGCAGATATGGTGTTTTTGTTGTTGTTGTTGTTTTTTAATACAAATTGAAGGTTTATGCCAACACTGTGGTCAAGCCAGTGTATCAGCACCATTTTCCCAACGGCATTTGCTCACTTTGTGTCTCTCTGTCACATTTTGGTAATTCTTACAATATTTCAAATGTTTTCATTACTATTATATTTTTATGGTGTCTGATGTTACTATTGTTATTGTTTGGGGCCTCACCAACCTCGTCCATATAAGATGGTGAACTTGATCGATAAATGCTGTGTGTGTTCTGACTGCTCCACTGACTGATCGTTCCCCATCTCTCTCCCTGTCCTTGGGCCTCCCTATTCCCTGAGACATAACAATATTGAAATTAGGCCAATTAATAGCCCTACAATGGCCTATAAGTGTTCAAGTGAAAGGAAGAGTTGCACATCTCTCACTTTAAATCAAAAGCTAGAAATGCTTAAGCTTAGTGAGGAAGGCATGACAAAAGCCGAGATAGGCCAAAAGCTAGGCCTCTTACGTCAAACAATTAGCCAAGTTGTGAATGCAAAGGAAAAGTTCGTGAAGGATATTAAAAGTTTTACTCCAGTGAACACATAATGATAAGAAAGCAAAACAGCCTATTGCTGTGATATGGAGAAAGTTTTAGTGATCTGGATAGAAGATCAAACCAGCTACAACATTTCCTTGATCCATGGCCTAATCCAGGGCAAGGCCCTAATTCTTTTTAATTCTATGAAGGCTGAGAGAGGTGAGGAAGCTGCAGAAGAAGAGTTTTAAGCTAGCAAAGGTTCATGAAGTTTAAGGAAAGAAGCTGTCTCCATAACATAGAAGTGCAAGGTGAGGCAGCAAGTGCTGATGTAGAAGCTGCAGCAAATTATCCAGAAGATCTAGCTAAGATAACTACTGACGGTGGTTACACTGAACAGATTTTCAATGTAGACAAAATAGCCTTCTATTGAAAGAAAATGCCATCTAGGACTTTCATAGCTGGAGAGGAGAAGTCAGTGCTCGGCTTCAAACCTTCTAAGGATAGGCTGATTCTCTTGTTAGGGGCTAATGCAGCTGGTGACTAAGTTAAAGCCAATGCTCATTTATTATTCTGAAAATTCTAGGGCCCTTAAGAATTATGCTAAATATACTCTGCCTGTGCTCTATAAATGGAAAAACAAAGCCTGGATGACAGCACATATGCTTGCGACATAGTTTACTGAATACTTCAAGTCCACTCTTTTTTTTGTGTGTGTGTGCTTTATTTATTGTTTAATTTATTTACTTCATAAACCTACTTAAGCAAAAATTGTCTAAACATTTAAACACTATTTATATAACCAAGTCAAAATCTACACATTTTACAAATCAAATTATTTAAACACTGATTGCAAACTTAAATCTTCCTATACATTTCAATCAAATCATCAGTATAATATGTCAGCTTCTCTAAAAGCAACAAGCATTTTGGTAAAGCACACACATCTTACAAGGATTATAAAATTTTTTACATCTACTCTTACACTCATTATAGAAATGGGTTTATAGACCCAAGAGAAGGACACTGTCTCAGTTCAGACCAATTTTTGAATTTGGATATCCAAAAGAAGAATATTGTCTCAGTGCAGATGAAGTTTTGAATTATTAATCAAGGAATTCTTGGTTGGGACCTGGGAACTACTTTACCTTCTAAGATGATGAAAATCTGAGCCAGTGCTTATCTTATATATCACTGGAACTTTTCAAGTCCACACTTTTTCCGTGAATTAGTGTATTGTAACTGGATACCTTTTCTTTAAATGATGTCATCTTTAAGATTAACGACTATGATATGCAGATGTCCCAGAGATGTCCATGCCCAAACCTCTTATGTTATGTTTAAGAGTAAAGGGGCATTTTCTGTGTAATTAAAGTTATGGGCCTTAAAATAGAGAGTTTATCCTGGATTATCTGTGTGGGCCCAATCTAATCATGTGAACCCTTAAAATCAGAGAATTTTAAAGTCAGAGACATGACAGAAGGGTAGGTCAGAGGGGTTCAAACTGTGAGAAGGAGTTGGCTTGATGTTTTTGGCCCAGAGATTGATGGCAAGGAACCTCAGTCCTACAACCATAAGGAACTGAATTCTGAATGAGCCTGGGAGTGGATTCTTTTACTTCAGTAAGGAAGGCAGCCCTGCCTAGACCTTTCTTTTGACCTGGTGAAACCCTGAGCAGAGAATCCAGCCATGCTCTGCTGGACTTCTGACCTACAGAAACTGTGAGATAATAAATAGGTCAAAGCTGTGTTAAGACTAAGTCCACTCTTGACACCAACTGTTCAGATAAAAAGATTCCTCTCAAAATATTACTGCTCATTGACAATGCACCTGGTCACCCAAGAGCGCTGATGGAGATGTACAATGAGAAGAACGTTGTCTTCATGCCTGCTAACACAACATCCATTGTGCATCCCATGGATCAAGGAGTCATTTTTATTTTCAAGTCTTATTATTTAAGAAATACATTTCAGAACACTATAGCTGCCATGGATAGTGGTTCCTCTGATGCATCTGAGCAAAATAAGTTGAAAACCTTCTGGAAAGGATTCACCATTCCAGATGCCATTAAGAACATTAGTAATCATGGGAAGAGGTCAAGATATCAACATTCACAGGAATTTGAAAGAAGTTGATTCTAACTCTCATGGATGACTTTGAGGGGTTCAGAACTTCATTGGAGGAAATAACTGCAGATGTGGTGAAAATAGCAAGAGAACTAGAATTAGATCCTGAAGATATGATTGAATTGCTACAATCTCATGAAAAAACTTTTACGGGTGAGGAGTTGATTCTCATGGATGAGTAAAGAAAGTGGTTTCTTGAGATGGAATCTACTCCTGGTGAAGATGCTATGAAAATTGTTGAAATGACAACAAAAGATTTAGAATATTACATAAACTTAGTTGATAAAGCAATAGCAGGTTTTGAGAGTATTTCTAACTTTGAAAGAAGTTCTACTGTGGGTAAAATGCCATCAAACAGCATTGCATACTACAGAGAAATTGTTTGTAAGAGGAAGAGTCAATCAATGGGACAAACTTCATTGTTGTCCTATTTTAAGAAGCCACCAAGCCACCCCAACTCCAGCACCCACCACCCTGATCAGTCGGTGGCCATCAGCATGGAGGCGAGACCCTCCACCAGCATAAAGATTATGACTCACTGAAGACTCAGATGTTGGTTAGTATGTTCTAGCAATAAAGCATTTTTAAATTAAGATAAGCACATTTTTAAAGATATAATGCTATCACACACTTAATAGACTATAGTGTAAACATAACTTTTATATGCCAAACCAAAAAATTCCTGTGACTCTTTACTGCAATACTTACTTTATTGCAAATGGTCTGGAACCAAGCCCATAATATCTTCCAGGTATGCCTGTATTTATTTTGTATTGTTTTTCTTATCCTATGCAGTTTTCTGCTTCTGTACTTTGGCAGATATAGAAGGGAAGAATACAAAAAATTGAGGAGAATTTTCAGAAACACATCCCACTCTTGGGCCAACTTCTAGGCTGCTGGTTGAAGTGACCCTGGGTGTGGGGACCCCAGACTTGTGTACAGGATCTTCTGCCTGATTTGTCCACGGAGAATGGGACTACCATCCTGGGCAAGGAAAAGCCCCGGCTGGAGATCCTGACAGCCTGGCAGACACTCTAGGTGGGAAGTGAGGTTACCACTTGCCCCAAACTTCCTTTTCCCCATTTCCTGTCTCAATTCCTTGCGAAATAGAGCAGATGTGGGTTTTGTTGGCTGCATCTGGCCCCTACTGAGGGATTGATACCACATGCTCTGAAGAACAGGAACCAGAGATACAGGAAAGACCACCCTATCGTCTTTCAGTTTCGCCCTTTCTCACCCTCAGCTCAAGGGCTCATTCATTCTCCCCAGTATTGTTTTAATAATCTCCTAATTGGCTTCCTGACTCTAGTTTGATCATAGCTACCAGATCTATCTTTCAAAATCTTTAAATATTTAGTTCTTAACATCCTACAGGATTAAAATCCAAATCTCTTAGCATAACATTCAGATTATTTGAGATCTGACCCCTCTTTCTCTGGCCTTTTCTCTGGCCCCGTGTCCACCAGACTCCAGGCTCCAGCAGTACCAAAATGACGATAGTTACCTGAACACACCTTGTTGTTTAAGGTTCTACAAGTATGACTTTGGGCAAGGTCCTTAGCTTCTAGTGTTTTGGGACTAGGATAGAATCTACCTTATGGTATTGTTTTGAGGATTAAATGAGATAATATGCAGAAAAGGCTTGGAGCAGAGCCTGGCACATAGGAAAATGCTGAACAAATTCTATTATTGTTACTCCCTCTTTCTGGACTCTTTTAGCTTCTTCTTTGATCTGTCTGACTCCTACTTACCCTTCAAAATGCAGATCAAGTGTCTCTTCTGCTGTTCAGTGTTTATCACTATTTCTGTTGTCCCCTCCTATCCTTACTACCTACCACTCACAGCATCAGTTACATCCCTGGCTGTTATTTGCTTACACTTTTGTCTCTGTCATGAGAATCTAAGCTCGTTGAGGTCAAGGACGTGTCTTAGTCATCTTGGTAGCCCTCAATTAGCACAGACCTTGGCACACAGTAGACCCTCACTTGATTTTTATTGAATCGATTAGGTTTAGGGTTCCATGACAGCTTAATGCCTTCCCAGCCTGACACCTGTGTGCAAGGGTGGGTGCTGGATTTCAGGCATACAGCCATGTGAGGTGGTCTCTGAGTGTCTGGCCACAGAAAGACGTTGTAAATGCCTGCAGTCGAATTCCCCATCCCCAGAAAGTGCCTCTCAGCAAATTTCTATGCTGAGAAATTCATTATGCTGGATTCAGCAGAGCCACACAGCAGAGTGCAAGGGAAAGCAGATTCTGAGTTTGTACCTTTCACCTGACAGATGCCTGATTTACTGTCTCCAGCACATTCAAGTTGATCTTGCACCAGTAAGAATATTTTTACTGAGCTTTTTAAAATATATATATAAATTTATTTATTATTTTTGGCTGCATTGGGTCTTCGTTGCTGCGTGCAGGCTTTCTCTAGTTGCAGCGAGCAGGGGGTTACTCTTCATTGCAGCGTGCGGGCTTCTCATTGCAGTGGCTTCTCTTGTTGCACGGGCTCAAGGCACGTGGGCTTCAGTAGTTGTAGCTCGTGGGCTTCAGTAGTTGTGGCTCGCGGGCTCTAGAGCACAGGCTCAGTAGTTGTGGCATACAGGCTTAGTTGCTCCGTGGCATGTGGGATCTTCCCAGACCAGGGCTCGAACCCGTGTCCCCTGCATTGGCAGGCGGATTCTTAACCACTGCACCACCAGGGAAGCCCATCACTGAGCTTTGAAGTGAAGGTGTAAGGCAGACCTGGATGTTGAGGTGGGAGCAAACATTTACTTCATCTTCACATATTGCAGTTTCTTCCTATTATCACCAAAGCTGTCCATGCAATGCTACTGGCCCTTCATAAATCTAAATAGCTCTTGTTTAAAATCTGATATAATTCTGAAATGGCCATAAAGATGATCAGAATATAACACAAGAATACCTTGCCACAGAGAAACCTATTTAGAAGCAGTTCAAGGCTGATTTTGAAAAACTGCAAGAGGGGAAAATATGTAAAGTAGGAAAAATGTGCCGTAAGAAAAAAAATGTGTGAGAGACTCTATCACTCTGTGAGAGAACTGTAATTGGATCCCTCGGCTCTGCTGGAAGGACGAAACTGGCGCTTCAGAGTTTTAAAAAACGTTATTGAGTTCTGAGGCTTATGAACAAGGTACCAAGTAGATGATAAAGATTATTATGGGGTCAAAGATAAAAATAGCCTATATGAAGACCCTTTAAGAAAATCACACTACCTCTACGGTACCATAAAGTTATTAAATGATATTGATAAACATTTTTAAATAACCTTGGAAATACTAGAGAAATAATCCCTTCACCCCCAAAAAGGGTAATTACAAAATTGTAAATACAGAATGATCTCAGTTATGGAAAATGCATGGTAAGAAATAGAATCTGTCACACCATAATGGTTGTTGCCTCTTAGTTGGTAGTGGAATAACAATACCCTTTTCCTATTCCTGGCTTCTGTCTACTAACAAATTAAATTAAATTAAATTAAATTTAAATGTTTGTTTATTCTTTATGTTGGCAGAGTAATCTTTGATTTACATTTAGAATTGCAGACTTTCCAGTGAGCTATCAGCTCTTCTGGAATATTCCTTTTTTGAGAGGTAACAGAGGCCTTGGGAGGATAGACTCTCACAAGTACAGTATCAGGTGGTCCAGCTCTACTGGAGGAATGTATTTGCAGCATTTCACATAAATGCTTGTTGGGACTTGGGAGCAGATGTGGGAAAACTTTAGTTTCCTGTTTTATCTGGGCACCTATTTCAGCTCCATCCCGACTTCCCACACCCGCTATGAGAGTCTTAAGGCTTGGGTCAGCTAGTGACCACTTAAGGGAGAAGGTGGGCATGCCAACTGCTGGAGAGGAGAGAGTTCAAGAAGGGCAGGAGTTCAGGGCAAGAAGGGAGCCAACTGGACAAGAGCCAACTGAGAGACAGATGGATTTGGGAGCTGATGAAAATGCATGATGGGTCCACATGGCTAGACTGGAGGTAGAGTGAAGGACAGTACTCTTTGAAAATTACTCTGAGGTTTCTTAAATGATGGAAGGAAATAATTGCCAACCTAGAATTCTATGTTCAATAAAATAACTTCAAAAAATGAAGACAAAGTTAATAGGTTTTCAAACAAACAACAACTAAGATAATTTGTCAACAGTAGGCCTACACTAAAAGATTAAAAAAGTGGTTCTTCAGACAGGAGTCTAAAAGTGTTTTTTCAGACAGGGGTAAAATGATCCCAGATGAGAGCATACAAATGCACAAAAGAATAAAGAAAAGGAAATATATGTGGGCAAATTTAAATGAATATTGATTGTATAAAACAAAAATAGTGATTTATCTCTATAGACATAGATATATGACAAGAATAGCACAAAATATGGGAGGCAATAAATAGAGTTAAAGTGTTTTTAAGTCAATACATTATGCAGCAAGTGGAAAAGTACTAATTTATATCGGATACTAAGTAGTCAAAGATGCATGACTAATGTCTATGTTAAACCACCAAACAAGAGAAATAGAATGTATAACCAGCAAGTTAATAGAAGAGGAAAAAAAGGAAAAAAATTGGAACCAGTGGAAAGCAAATAAAGATGGTGAATTTAAACCCAAATATCTAAGTAACTACACCAACTGTAGCAGTACTAAATACTCTTGTTAAAAGATCAAGATTGTCACATAGGATTAAAAAATAAAACTCAACCATACACTGCTGAAATATAAAGATATGGGAGGTTTGAATATAAGTGAATGGAAAATGATATGCAGAGACTAATTAAAATACAGCTGTATACTAATATGAACCAAGATATATTTTCATACAAGAAGTATTACCATGTAGGAAGAGGTACATTTCACAAGAAAAAAGGAGTCAGTCCAACAGGATATTATAAAAGTTCTAAATATGTTTACAACGAACAAAATAGCTTTAAAATACGTAAAGCAAAAATTGACAAAACTAAAAAAAAGAAAAGCAAACAAATCTATAATCACAGTTTATTTTAAAAATAATGCCACTGTGGTTTTTTTTTTTTTTGCTGTACGCGGGCCTCTCACTGTTGTGGCCTCTCCCGTTGCGGAGCACAGGCTCCGGACGCGCAGGCTCAGCGACCACGGCTCACGGGCCCAGCCACTCCGCGGCATGTGGGATCTTACGGGACCGGGGCACGAACCCGTGTTCCCTGCATCGGCAGGCGGACTCTCGACCACTGCGCCACCAGGGAAGCCCGTCTATACTTTTCAATTGTTCAATTGCACAGGAAATGTTTGCATACATTGACCATAAGCAGGTCATAAAGCATGCCTTACACAATTTCAGGGGATTGAAATAAGGAGATTTTCTCTGATCATAATGCAATTAAACTAGGAATTAATAACAAAATGTGTTAGAAAATAGACATTTTTTGAAGACAAGGAAAACACTTTAACACATGAGTCAACGAAGAAATTTCAGCAGAAATTTTAAAATATTTTGAATGAAATAATAAAAATACAGCATATCAAAATTTGTGAAATGTAACTAGAGCTATGCTTAAGGGGAAATTTGAAACCTTAAATGCATGTATTAGAATAGAAGAAAGATTGAAAAAAGTGATCTAAACATCTACCTCAAGAATTTAGAAAATCCTAAGGAAGAAGAAATTAAGGAATAATAAGAAGAAGAAATTAGTGACAGAAAGGAAATTTACAATAGAAAAAGATCAACATATTCAAAAACTGATTCTTTATAAAGACTAATAAAATTGATAACCCTCTGACAAGACTGGCAAGACAGAGACAAGGCGCAATTACTAACATCTGAAATAAAAGGGAACCATCACTACAGATCCTACATACACTAAAAGCATAATTAGGAGATATTATTTGGAAACTTTATGCCAATCAATTTGAAAATTTAAATGAAGTTAACATATTCCTAGAAAGATAGAACATCTCAAAATTGACACAAGAGAAAGTAGAAAATGTGAACAGTACTATTTCTAATGAAAGTAATTTACTCTGTAATTAAAAACCTTTTCCAAAAGAAAATTTTAGTCCATATTTAGTCCTGAGAAAACTCTCTTTAAAATTTAAGGAAGGGCTTCCCTGGTGGCGCAGTGGTTGAGAGTCCGCCTGCCGATGCAGGGGACACGGGTTCGTGCCCCGGTCCGGGAGGATCCCACATGCTGCGGAGCGGCTAGGCCCGTGAGCCATGGCCGCTGAGCCTGCGCGTCCGGAGCCTGTGCTCCACGGCGGGAGAGGGCACAGCAGTGAGAGGCACGCGTACCGCAAAAAAAAAAAAAAATTTAAGGAAGAAATGGCACCAATATTATACAAAAATCTTACAAAAAGAAAAAAAGAAGAACCCCTTGACAGCTCATTTTATGAGGCCAGCATAACCTTAATACAAAGATATAACAAGGACTTTACAAGACTGGAAATCATAGGACAAAGTTTCTCATGAACATAGATGTAAAAGTCTGGAAAAAAAAATTGGAAAACTAAACCCAACAACAACAACAAAAAGATATTGTCCCATGAACTGGTTGGCTTTATTCAAGAACATAAAGCTGGTTTAATATTCCAAATCAATCAACACATGTCACTGTGTATTTCAGAATAGAATAGAAAAAAAAATCATCATCTAGGTAGATGCAGAAAAAGCATTTGATAAAATGTAATACCACTTTTTAAAAATATTTATTTATTTATAATGTGGTAAAGTATACATAATATAAATAGACTAAAACCACTCTTTTTGTGTGCATTAATTCATTTAATACTCACAAGATCCCCAAGAAATAGACATTATTATCTCCCCAATTTTATAGATATGGAAACTGGGTCACAGAGAAGTTAGGAAATTTGCCTAAATTCACACAGCTGGTAAGTGGCAGAGCCGTTATTCAAACACAGGCCATTTCAGTCCGAGCCTGTGATTTAGCCACTGAGCTCTCTTTACTACAATATACTCAGCCAACCTTCCCAGGTGGGAGGCTGAGAATGTGGACACAGGGAAGGCAGAGGCCCTTCTCTGGATCAGGCTACACACACTGGAGCTTCAGCGTGAATAGGACGTGGAGGCTGGAGAAGGGTAGAGGAGAGCAAGAAACAGTATCTCTTCCAAGCCCCAGTCGGGAGATTCGCCTTTGCACTCACAGAATGAGCCTAATGTACGTGCCAGTTGGGGCTTCTCCAAGCTTTGGAACAACCAGGATGTGTGGGGAAAGGCATGCCTCAAGGTAGTGATGTTTAGAGGCACCAAACTCACTTGTCAAGGACATCAAACCAGAAGAGACTCGGCGAATGGCCTCTGAGGGTTCCTGGGAGGTGGGCCGCTCATCCGACCACTCTACTCCCAACAGACGCTCATGCAACCCACACCCACGCCGTCCCAGGTCCGTAAAAGAACATTGGAGGTTTCTGAATGAATTAAGAAACCGAAGACTAGTTAAACACATAAGCCCTTCAGATGCTTAGAAACCGGGAGACGAATAGAGCCCGGACAGGTTTTTGATCCCAATTTCATCCGAGGTTTACGCCCAGGTGGGACTGGCTGGTGCAGCTAGAGGTGTCAGCTCGCGGTTTAGTTTTCCTACCTAAGCTCCGTGCACAGAATCCTTCCCCAAGCCTTCCCTTTCTGGACACTTCTTCCCTCCCACGGTCTGGTGTCACTTCCACTTCCCCTTAAGGGCCAGGGCTGAAGAGAAAGGTCTGTCTGTTCGGTGGTGAGGGGAAGCCAACAGACGGTGACTTTTAACAGACAAGCCCCAGTCTTAGGCAGAAGCCTTTCCCCGTTAGTAACTACACCTCCTCTCGGGGTCACCGAAGAGTCTGATATGTTATAATGTAGGGCACGGTCTCTTTTAGAAGGGCTCAGAGTTCATTCCTTTGAAAGCTGTGAGCAACAGGATTCCTTTGTCAGAGATGTCATTGGATTTGGGAGACGGAGCGCAGAGTGCAGGGTCCACAGAAGTAAGAGGCGGGGAGAGCGTGACTCTGACGTGGACCCAAGATCCACAGACAGGACACCCACATCCAGAGAGGTAGTGAAACGTAGTTGATGACCAGATGGGACAGGAACCAACCAATCAGAGTGGACACTGGCAGCATCAATCACTGGTAGGGCCAAGGTATTGTATCGCAGCTGAATAGCCTGTCGACCGCTGGGGAACATGCTGCACTCACCACTGAGGTGCCCAGCATCTCAGGTAGCAGGAGGCCAGGCGGCGTTCTTGCTGGGCAGCCTTGTTGGCAAGGGCAAGAGGACCTACTCCCCCTCCTCTCCTGACTCAAGCCCTCCGTAGGCATGGCTCCTCTAGCTGGAGTTACCTCCTGTGCACTCAGAGACGCTCGTGCCCATCGAGAAATGGAGAGGGGGCCGGAGAGCAAACAGCTTCTACTGCAGCCAGGCTGCCTTTCATGCTTCCGTTGCTGTTATTACTTTCCTGCCTGTATGACCTCTGCAAGCCCTGATGACTTCCCATCTCCCAGACCTTTGGCTTTTTTCAGATCTCCAGTTCTGCTGAGGCATTGGTCTCTGTTTGTCTGATTTCAGCCCCTGACACTCAGCACTTCCCTTGTCCTTCCTCAAGGAGTGACCAGACAGAGTCTGAGGTTGCACAACTCCAGGGCTGAATTCCCATAGTACTCTTGTGAAAGGCCTCCCCGGCAGGGCTTCCACAGGATGCAGTGTTAATGGTGCCCTCCGGACTTGGGCAACCCTTCACTGTTACAGCTATTGTACTTGAACGTGGGAAATTTGGTGAAGCCCGAAGTGCTAGCCAGTTGAGGTATTTTTTTCCCTACCTTTTTAGTTTGGTCTGTTTTGGTATGACCACCATCTTTTCCTCCTTTCTTGTAACAGTTCTCCTTCTTGTCTTTCTGGGTCTGGTAATCCCAGAACCCATCCCTCTGCTCAGAGTGATAGGCACCTGACTTGCTTGGTCACTCATAGTTCCCACTGGATGTGGACATGTGACCCAGGACAGCCCATCAGAGCCCTTCCCTGAGATTTTCTATGACACACGCTGGCAGACAGATGCTCTCCCTTTGCTATGGCATTGCTAATCTCGGACTCTAAGCCTAGAACTGTCTCTGGCCAGGCCCTGCACTTGTACACATCATAAAGAATAGGAGGGACTTAGGCCAAGTATTGGAGAGAGAGAAGGAGAGAGAGAGAGAGAGAGAGAGAGAGAGAGAGAGAGAGAGAGAGAGAGAGAGAGAGAGAGAGAGAGAGAGAGAGAGAGAGAGAGAGAGAGAGAGAGAGAGAGAGAGAGAGAGAGAGAGAGAGAGAGAGAGAAACAGACAGAGAGGGCTTCCCTGGTGGCACAGTGGTTAAGAATCCGCCTGCCAATACAGGGGACACGGGCTCGAGCCCTGGTCCGGGAAGATCCCACATGCCGTGGAGCAACTAAGCCCATGTGCCACAACTACTGAGCCTGCGCTCTAGAGCCCGCGAGCCACAACTACTGAAGCCCGCGTGCCTAGAGCCCATGCTCTGCAACAAGAGAAGCCACCGCAATGAGAAGCCTGCACGCCGCCATGAAGAGTAGCCCCCGCTCGCCGCAACTAGAGAAAGCCCGAGCGCAGCAACAAAAACCCAACGTAGCCAAAAATAAATAAATAAAATAAATTTAAAAAAAAAGAAATAGAGAAGAGAGAGAACAGAACCATATTATTTGAATCCCTGCAGTCAACTCTACCTTAGACTGCCCAGTTATACATGCCTTTACATGCCCAGTTTTGCTAAAGATACTTTTAGCTGAGTTTCCGTCTCTTACAGAACACCCCTGAAACAAATACAATTTGGTACTTGAGACATCGCTTACACAAGACTTACAATAGTAACAACAGGATGCACGTTATGTCATCAGCCCCCAAAATTGTGGGGCTGCAGAGCTGGGGCAAGGTCTCTGGCAAGTGATTTGTGATTTTAATCAAGTTTAAAGCAACGTATGTGAAACAACAACAGCACACACGCCCAGCCAGCCCCTGCCTAGAAGTCAGCCTCTGCAGAGGGACCAAAAGCATTTGAGTGGATTTGGGCTGCAACCTCTATCCTAATTTCCCTCAGGCATAAAGACCAGCATCCTTGCTACCCTGGGACCTGCCAAACATTTTCTGAGAGGACACGGCAGGATAGAACGCCTCTCATTTTTGTTGTCAGCTAAAATGAATGGAGAGCTGACTATTCCCACACTGCAGAGGGTACCCAGGCTGACGCACTGGTTGCCATGGTGCCCGAGTGCACTCTGCCGTTGCTGAGATCTCTGCACCTGTACCTGCAAAATACCACTGACGGGGAGCTTATTTTCGTGATCAAGGTAGTTAGTCATGCATTAACAGCACAGAAGAGAATTCTGCTGACCTGGAATGTGACGTCTCCATAGGTCAAATAGAAACGCTTTACTGATGCACTAGAGCAGATAGTTCAATGTCACTTAAAAGCATTCACTGAGAAGCAGTGGGTGTCAGATCCCTGCAGGAGCCTAGGGAGCGTGAAGATCTTGCCCTTTGGATAAGGAGGCCAGACAGCAGTAGCTGAAGGATTGGCGTGGAAATACATGAATCATAAAGAGCACAGCTTTGCTGGGGTTTGAAAGCCAACAGTGGGGAGAGAAAGTGACTCGCAGAAATTTCAGTGTTTGTGGTTGTGGTGTGGGATGCTGGGGGTGGTGACGGTGATGATCAGACAGTGCCCATCTGGGTCTCTTCCTTTCTGTTCCCTATGTGTTCACTCTGGTCCAGGCCATTACTACCAATTTTTCCTGGACTATTGCAGTTGACTCCTAACTTTTCTCCCTGGAGTCAAGAGGTCCTCTTCTCTGAACTGTCCTCCATCCGGAGGGGAGGTAATCATGCTGTGGTTTGACCAGGATGCTCCCCTGCTGAGGAAGCTTCACTGGCTCTGTTCTGCCTTCCACATGGTATTCAAGGTTTTCCATGACGGCATCCGACTTTCCTTTCCAGCCCTGTCTCCTGCCTCTGTATTGCACGCACTTAGGTTTGTCCAGACAGAGCTAGGCACTTACCCTCAACACCCTCCCCCTTGGAAATCACTGGAAATTTCCTTCATGGACCCTTCCATCTTCCTCTGAGCAAACATAAATCTCCCTTTCTCAATCCCCCTTTTGCATGTTATATTCTTATAAATATTTTTGAGCTTCCACTCTTGGAATGTAATTCTTAAGCAATTTGGAAAACTGTTTCATCTTTTGGGGTTTTGCTTTTTTTTTTTGCGGTACGCGGGCCTCTCACTGCTGTGGCCTCTCCCGTCGCAGAGCACAGTCTCCGGATGCGCAGGCTCAGCGGCCATGGCCCACGGGCCCAGCCGCCCCGCGGCATGTGGGATCTTCCCGGACCGGGGCACGAACCCGCGTCCCCCGCATCGTCAGGCGGACTCTCAACCACTGCGCCACCGGGGAAGCCCTGGGGTTTTGCTTTTTAAGATTCATTAGGCCTGATCGGAACAGTAGTGAGGGTAAAGCTAATCTTTACATACGACTGACACAAACTCTCCTCAATGCTCCATGAATGAGAACACTTTCCAGGCTGACTGGTAGAAACAGACACTCTACACTGTGCAGTGACTTTCCCCCAGCCCTTGGCAGGTTTTTTCCTTACACGTGTGCACGGATCTGCACTCGGCTGAATGCTTGTGGGGCTCCTCTGAAGATCCTTAGAGTTTGCTTTGTGTAGTTTTCTCCTCTCCAAACTTGACCTGCAAACTCTAGTCAATCTGGACTCCCTGAACTTTTAGCTCCATTTCCTCAATCCAGGGGGCTCAATGGGCTCTACCTGGGTTCCCCTCTTATGCTCTGGCTTGGAATCTCTCTCAAAACAGTTAGCTGGGGCAATGCAAGGGGACACCCAATTTATTTCCTGTCTCTTAGAGAGTGTTTCCTTTCATTTCCTAATGTCCAGTGTTTTGAAAGCCTTTGTTCCATATATTTTGTTCTGTTTTCAGATAGGAAATTCTTGAAATTCTTGTTCATCCACGTTAGCCAAAAGTAGAAATTTCCATTAATTTTAACTTAACTTGAAACATGTAAGTGTGGATTCTTTCCCTGATCTTGAAGTAGTGCCATGACTCTCTGAGTTTGATTCTACATATTGGATTTCTTGTTGTAAATTAAATTCATCTTGTATTGCCTATAGTTTCTAGTTCGGTTTCTTTGAAATGGAAGTGAGAAGTGAAAAATACTTAGAAATCAACCTGAGTATATTAATCTTCTAGAGTTAAGGATTATTCTTTGTTCACCCACACCAAATTCAATAGCAATCTTCTTTTCAACTCATATTCTTTCTACAGCATTCAACTTAGAATTCATAGAAACAACAATTCACTTTTTAAAAACACTTTTAAAAGATCTTTGTTGATTTTTATAGAATTTAATTACATTATGTAATTGCAATAGCAGGGACATAAACAGGCTGGGAAATAAAAATAACCAAGTCTTGATAAACATAATTAGCTGGTGTGAGCAGAAGGGTTTATGCACACCTGAAAATGACATAGTAGATCTGAACATTTAAGGTGTTGGTTATCAGTCTGTTCAACTTGGAAAGTGAAACTTCGAGTGTTGGTTAATCCTGCCAGGTGGTTAAGTGAAGGTCCATTAGGGAGCATCTATATTGATCTTTGCCATCTGCCTTGATGATGTTAATTAGATAAGCAAGGTGAATGAGTAGCTGGTATCTTAACGAGGCAAAGGCGGTTTCAGCTGAATGAGAAAAAGTATCAGTATTTGTGTGTGTAAATAATAATTATCCCTTTGACCTTGGGCCCTTTGATTGCAACCTGAATTTCCAACTTCTTTTCTTCTGATTTGTAAACAGTAGCACAATCTTCAGCTTTTCTCTGAACTATCTTAAACCACAGGTAGTAAAACTTTCTCCCTGAATCCTCAGAGCAGTGCTCTGAGATAGGTAACCCGTGATTCCTATTTTACTGCTGAGGAGACTGAAAGAGATTACAGGTCTTCCTGTAACTAGCAAGTGGCGGAGCTAGGATTCTAACCAGGGCTCCGGCTTCTATTTTCAGAACACCCTCATTTTCATCCCATTCTATTGGCCAAAGTAAGTCACAGGGAGGATTCAAGATTGGGGAAATGGGCTTCACTTCTTAACGGAATGAGCTGTGAAGCCACATTGCAGAGCCTGGGATACAGGAAGGGGTGGAGAATTGGGACCATTTTTGCAACCAACTTGGGCAGGTGGAGGCCATAGAAGACAGGGCCTATGGACACTTTAAAGTATCTTTTTTTTTTTTTTTTTTTTTGCATACGCGGGCCTCTCACTGTTGTGGCCTCTCCCGTTGCTGAGCACAGACTCCGGATGCGCAGGCTCAGCGGCCATGGCTCACGGCCCCAGCCGCTCCGCGGCATGTGGGATCTTCCCGGACCGGGGCACGAATCCGTGTCCCCTGCATCGGCAGGCGGACGCTCAACCACTGTGCCACCAGGGAAGCCCTAAGGTATCTTATTTTTATTCTGTGTGTATTGCTCAAAGATTTTTAAGGTGGACTTTGCAAAGACCATTCTGGCTTTGGACAAGATGAGTAGACATGGAGGCAGTGAGGAGGCCGTTGTGGAAGTTCAGGTGAGAGATGATGATGATGTTGATGCTGCTGATGCTTCGGGCCACCCTGCTGGGGGTGGACGTGGAGAGAGTTGGGTGATTGTGAGAGATTCTTATCTAGAAGGTAAAATTGACAGGATTTGGGGATAGACTGAATATGGATTGGATGTTGAATTTCTAGACCATAAGCTACTTGAGGGCAGGAACAATAACTTTTATCTGTGAAATCCCACGTAGTATATCATGGGTGTTTAATAACTATTTGGAAAATGAATGAATTCCTACATTTCATAGTGCATGTTTCTTCTCAGTTACATGTAAATCCTTGGGGTTTGGTATGCAGCTTCTGCGTATTTGGGGGGTACTTTCCGGAATCTACAAGCACAGTGTCGAGGACTCTGTCGATCTGGTCTATGTGTTAACTTTCCCAGCTCCACATCAGGAACGGCCAGCTGTAACTCTGACCTCCTGGAAAATACGTAGAGACTCAACAGGACATTCACGTCTCTCCCAAGACGTGTCCTCCAAGGGGGCCTCCCGGGAGCCGTCAGGCTAATCAGCTCCAGGCTCTTGCCTGGTAGAAAAAGGAAACACGATAAGGGCAGGGATGGAGGCTGAAGGGATTGATGCCTCTGGCTCTGGTTAGTTTGTCGTTTTTCTCTTCCGGGAGGAAGCATGCCCAGTAGTCGCTGTGCGAAGCGGAAGTTCAGCTACTCGAAAACAAATAAGGAAATCGAGGCCCTAGCTCGTCATTATGGGGTATTCGGGTAAGAGTCGCTCAGCATAAAGGGTTTCCTTCGCCATGTAGCACAGGACTGCGCTGATGCAATGCTGGGGGCCGTGAAGCTCAAGGGAGGTTCTCCTTGCTGCAGGTCTGATCTGGGCAGCTGGGAGTGTTTTCTTCAAGCTTATTTTCCACTCATGTTCGCTGCTCTTCTGGGGGTGAAGCCAAGGATTTGGCTAACGGACAGGCCCTTTCTGGAAGGAGGGGAGCAATCTCCTCGCCTGCCCTGCTCGGGGTTGGGGAGACATTCATTGTTAGCAGCTGGGGCTGATTATTGCGTCTGGCTCACTCACTCCATTTCACAGAGCCCACGGACGCTGCAAAGTTTGGAAAGGCAAGACTACATTCAAAAAATGCCTTTGAGCTTCGGATGTTTGTGTGTGAAATGCTGAATAATGCAAACGTTTCTTCTTCAGTAACTAGCAGAGCACATAATGTTGGCGGTTTTACATAACAGAGCCTGAAAACGGACCCCCGGTGCAATCTATTCGATGCTTACAAGCTGCCCGCTGGGTTTTTAACGTGAAAGATAGTTTTGTCTTAAATAATTGGCTGAGATTAAAAATATATATATGAGAGCACTCCTCTGTAAACAGTCGTGAGCCGCTTTGGGGACTGTAACGTGGTTATTGCTGTGAATCAAGCCCAGAATGAGGACTTCTCGGGCCCTGTCGCAGTCAGAGGACATTCCCTCCCGCATTTTTTTCTGAGGGGATGAGATCAGAGCAGGTTGAGGAGGCCTAGGGTGAAATGACTCCTCTTCGTGTTTTAGTTTCAAAATATTGAAGGGGCAATTTCCAGCCTGGCGTGTGGGCACTTAACTACATGCCTATTACCCGTGATGAGATGCACACAGTTTGGCCCCTGCACTTCGATTTACCCTTGAAATTAATAAGTTCTCCCATCACAGAGCTGTGAACAGTTATTTTCTAAGAAAAACAACCAATACCAATACCCTCTTGGGTTCTCCTGTAACTGTGGATACACTTATTCAGAAAGCTGCTTCTTCTGACAGCAAACGGTGGGACAGACGATAGGAACAGACAGTGGCCGGGCCTTGTGTACAGAAAGAGCTCTGACCTACAGACCCAAGCCCCTGCCCCGGAAACCTACCCCACCCCACTTGCCTGTCACAAACAGCCTGGGAAGCCAACCTGCTGTCAGTGAGACTTGTAGGAGGCCAGATTGCTCTCTCTAGTGACAATCCAGGAAGCTAAATAATAACTTCTGCAACCATCAACCCAAAATGGCCAGGACCTGAACCTTCCAGCTTTCCCAATTTTTGTTCCTGCTTCCACCTTGGGACCAAGCAGAGAGAGGCAAACATGCACCCCCAAGCCCTCACAGAGGATCCCCCAGTTCTAGTCTGCCCACTTTCGGCTTCCTCAGACCAACAGCCTCTGAGCAGGACACAGGAACCTTCCTTCCCTTTTTGCCCCCATGAAGCCCTCCTACCCCCGCCCGCTTTTGCGTCTCTGCACAGAGCAAGTGGTGTGGTAACCTCCCTTGCTCCTGCGAGCTCTGAGTAAACAGCCTCTGCCTGTTCTCCTGTAATTGGTCTTGGTTTATTTCCACATGTCTTAGCTCTTGGGAAGGTTTTACGTTAATTGGGTGTGCCTGCGACTTTTCTGGGACTCCTTCTGCCAGTCTCCCTCTTGTCCCCAAATGAAATGGGACAGATGGAGGGCAGCTAATATACATGCTCTGCCACAGAAAAATGACCTACTTCAGTGGCAGAGGAGTTTGTAAGCCATTCCTTCCTAATCCCTTGCAAGTCCAGAAGGGCATAATTTTCAGCCAAACCTGGGAGTTCCTTTCCGACAACCCTTCAGACACGACCGATGTATCAGGCTCATTTTAATCCTTCAGAGGCTAAGGAAGGGCAGGCGAGGCTCTCTCAATTGGAAACATTTGTTCCATCATTTTTTGTTTTATTTAGTTATTCAGTGTACATTTATCATGTGCTGAATTTATATTTCTTTTTTATTTTCAAAGATATTTTTGAGCACATTCTTTTGATTCTGGAGAAACTGAAGTTCCCCTGCGTGGCTCCTGGGAGGTAGCCGTTCAAAAGTTCAGCCACAGGGAGTAGACTCATCCTTCAATATCTCACCAAGAGCTTTTATTTTTCACCCCAGCTTTCCACACTTTTCAGCAGTTTCTGATGCCAAGTTTTTATGCTGTTGTTTCTCAGCTTGCCTTTAAAACAATTATTGGTGCACTTCAGAAGTACTCTTGGAATATGCTCATTGTTTAATGATCATGTAACTGAGCGGGACCCTGTGGGGCCTTCCCAGGACAGGCCTTTCCCCCATATCTTCTGCTTCAGCTCCTCTCTGAAGTACCTAGGTAACGGTGTCTGATGCACATTTCCTGAGTTGTTTTACGGATGTGGAAAACCCACACCAAATGGAAGATGTTAACTACCTGATGACCATGAATAGATAGCCCCCAGGTCTCCTGGAGCCTAAGGACTGATAATGTTAACCCCGTGACACTACCCTGTTACCTCACCATCAGCCAATCAGAGAACTGTGCACGAGCTGATCCCATACCCTGCGACCCCCCCCCAACTCCCAACCCACCCCACCCCACCCCCACCCCCCCGGCTCGCTCACCTGGCTTTTAAAAATACTTTGCTGAAACCCTTCGGGGAGCTTGGGGCTTTTAGGACATGGGCCACCCATCTCCCTGCAGGGCCCAGCAATAAACTTTTCTCTGCTCCAAACTCCGAGTTTCAACTTGTTTGGCCTCACTGTGTGTCGGGCACACGAACTTACAGACCTTAAGTCCAAGCCCTTACCTATGCATCCACTCCTTTATTTGAGAAGTATTTATTAAGGGCCTGCAAAGTCAGATTTAGCAGGAAGCTAAAGACGCTTAAGCTGGAGGGCCCCTCATTGCCCGTCTTCTTCCAAGTCCCTGGGAGGGGCCCTGCCAACTTGTCAACACGCTCACATGATTTTGTAAAATTTGCAAGTATAACATATTTTAACCACTATTGGTTAAGATGCCTGTTGCTTTCTACTCAACATCCCCTCTTGTCACATCATTTCCTCTTGTGTTGGGTGAGCTTAGAAGAACTCCGGGGAAATTTGAGAGCCGCCTAGGAGGAAGCTGAGTTGGGGATTTACTTGGTTTGAGTGTAGTGAGATATGTTTATGTGTGCAGCTAAGTTCCTGCTCCCAAGGATTCATGACAGGCCAAGTGGCAAATGTTCGACTCTCCTGCTAATTGATATTAACACTATACCCTATGACTTTCTCTTTCTTGGTGGACAGTCAACTGGCCTTGGATTCTTTAACTTAGACGCCCCCCCCTTCCCTGACACTTGCTGGCATGTGATGCTAATTCTCCCTCCGTTTCTAGTTTCAACACACTTCCCTTGACTTATCACCCCCTGTTGTCTTTCTTACACACCATCCTCTGTGCAAACTGGATTCCATGGCCTTAGCACATGCTTGACCCTGAAATGACCCCGCTTAACCCTCTCCACACAGGTTCCTGCTCATTTGTTGCTCATGAAATATTGACACAGAGATAACATAAAACCCACACCTACTCACTCCAGTGAGGACATCAATGCCAAGTTGGTTGAGGATGGTCATTAAAGAGTATATAAAGTTAGTCGCTGTACAAGAAAACTCGAAAGCCCACCATATTATGGCTCACACATGCAAGAAAGTGATATTTTCATAAATTTGACAACACTCCTAAACATTGACATGACACTACCAAAGGTAAGTTTCAAAGTTTAAAGAAACTTTTCCAAACTAAATTCAATCAGCAGCACTAGAGGGAAAATTGATATTTTTCTCTTGTCTCTGTAGAAAGAGATATTACAAAGAATTATCATATGAAGAGGTGATCAAAGTACATGTAGACAAAAACGTAGGGAAAAGTATTACAGAGGCTTGCTAGGGAGTCGATGCATAGAAATGTGTTTGTGGCTGTAGTGACGCATGTGGCATTTGTCGGGTTTTTATTATTTTAATTTGTTGTGATATCTTTTCTCATTCTAAATAAATATTTACTTACATATCTAGGTTTTAATTAAACTTTTAATTTTGAGATCATTGTAGATTCACATGCAGTTGTAAGAAATACAGCAGAGAGATTCTATATTTCCTTTATAGAAAGATTATATAAATATAGAAATTCTGTATTTCCTTGTTTTCCAGCGGGAGAGGCCACAACGGTGAGCCACCCGCATACCGCAAACAAAAACAATGAGAGTTAAGGTGTATGAATAAAAGGCCTGTATTATCTTTGTTATCATTTAATGACAACTCTGTTCTAGAGTCTGTACTGAAGATGTGATATTATTATCTTATTTAAACATCACAACAAACTTCTCAGCCCTACTTCACAGGTGAAGAAACATGCCCAGAGAAGAGTTAACTTACCTAAATGCACAGAGACAGTGAGTGGAAAATCTGGGGCTCAAATCCAGAGAACTGAGTCCAAAGTCCCTGGCCTTTACCCCTGGGCTCTACTGCCTCCGAACACAAGTTTCCTTCCCTACAAACTGGAGGTGAAGAAAAGACGCAATTCACAATTGTGAAAGAAATCATAAATGCTCAAGAATAAACAAAACAATATACATCTGAGAACTAAATAAAGAAAAACTACTAAACATTATTGAAGGAAATAAAATAAAATCTAAATATAGTCAAAATCATACCACTCCTGATTGGAAAGCACAATTATTACCATGAAGAGGTCATTTCTCTTCAATTAACATATAAATTCAAGGCAATCCCAATTAGCTCAAAAGAGTTTATTTAAAGAGAATTTGATAAGCTGCTTCTAAAGTTCATTTGAAAAAAATATCCAAAAGCCATTTAAAAAAAGATTTACAGTTCTGACTACATACAAATAAAGATTTCTGTATGGCTCAAAAAACACTATACACAGAGTGAAAAAAAAAAAAGATGATAGTTTAGGGAAAGTTATTTTCCATACCTAAGACAAAGTGTTATATCCCTCATAAACTGAGTGCCTTCACATGGATATGGAAAAGACAAACAACCTGATAGATAGATTAGGTAAAGCTATGAAAAGGCAGTTCACAGAAAAGGAAATATAAGTGGTCAATAAAATACAAAAAGATGCTCAGACTCTCGAGTAGGCAGGTAAATGGAGATCGAATGATGGAAATTTCAATTTCTGCCTATTAGATTGGCAAACATTTTGAAGATTTATAGCATCCAGCACTGGCAAGGGTGGCGGGAAATGGACACGATCCTCATTGCTGATGGAGGATTAAACTGTTATAATCTTTTAAAGTCATCTAGTGGTATCTATCAAAATTGAACATGTACATACCCTTTGATCCAGAAATTCCATTTTGGAGAATCTTGTCTACAGAAATCAAACTACCAGTAAAGTAAGGATATGTATAAACATGTTATTCCAGCATGGTTTGTAATGGAAAAATAATTATTTGAAAAATCTAAATGGTTGAATGAATTATGTTCATTCATACTATTGAAGATTACGCAGCTGTTAAAAAAGATTGCATTACATCTGTAGGGAAATCCATGGTATTATTAAATGAAATAATGTAATCTGCGGAGTAATGATTACAGTAGTTTTGTTAAAATAAAATCCTATAACCTATATACCATAATCATGTATTTTATAATATATTTACTTATATGTATGCATAAAGAAAGTTGTGGGAGAATACTTACAAAACTTAATATTGTCTTTTCCGTATAGTGGGATTAAAAGAAGCATGGAGAGAAATTATGAACTATCTTTACAAAGCTTCAATGTTCTCGACATGTTATAAGCATGTATTGCTTTCGTACTGCCAACTACCTCTACAAGGCTTAAATCATGAGCTGCTGCAGCCGCTGACCTTCAACACCTCCTGAAAGGAGTTCAGGGTGGAGATCAGGAATGAGGCACTCCGTGCTCTGGGAAAAACTGGCAGAACAGGTCTTCAGATTAGTTCGATATTCTCGGGAGAAGATTTTATGAGCCCAATTCTTGCATCTCCTCGTATCTAGAAAAGCACTAAAATCCTTCATGGTGACGTCGGTTCCTCATGATTAGCCGTAACCGTCACAAGACTAGCAGAAACCTTCTGCAAAAAATAGTGCTTGATTGTATGTACGCCCCCTTCACCAACATCACCTATATACTGACCTTCCCCCCTACCTCTTTGGAGTGGCTTCTCAGACCTATCTAAAATGCTGTCTCCCAGGCTATAGTCTTCATTTTGCCCCCCAAAAAACTTAACGCACAACTCTGACATTATGCACTTTTTTTTTTTTTTTTTTTTTTTTTGCTGTACCCGCGCGGGCCTCTCACTGCTGTGGCCTCTCCCGTTGCGGAGCACAGGCTCCGGACGCGCAGGCTCAGCGGCCATGGCTCACGGGCCCAGCTGCTCCGCGGCATGTGGGATCTTCCCGGACCGGGGCACGAACCCGCGTCCCCCGCATCGGCAGGCGGACTCTCAACCAGTGCGCCACCAGGGAAGCCCGTGCATTTTTGTTTTCAGTCAACAGTGCATAAGGAATTTAGTAACATAAATGAAAGAAAAAGACCTTGCTACTTTCTCAAACTTTTCTATGCTTTAAAAAATATATTTGATACCATGTTTATTTTTTTCGCCCTCTTAATCCCCTATGTACTTTGTAATTTTGATATTGACCATGGCCAATTTGTCAATCATGGCAGTTTCCAAGATGAGAGCCTCCAGATTTACTGAGGGACCAATATCAGTATGTATTGGTGTGAAAGCATCCTATATTCCTGTAATTAATAGGCTAGTAGTTATTTGCGGACATTAAGCCTCAAGCCCTGGAATTAATGCCATTCCCTCCGCGAATGATTAACCAAATTCCAAATGAATATCCCTAATGTGCTCCTTTGCTTATAATGTCAGAGTTACTAATCCTTTTTACCCAAGGAAACATTTATTAAGTGTTGCAAATATGGACTCTGTCAGCTCATCAGCAAACCATTTGGTTAAGAGATAAGAGAAGGAAATCCTTTGTCTTTCAAGATAATCTGGTAGAGAGACCCTTGTGCATGGTGGGTGGGCTAGTTGAAAAAGAAATCAGAGAAATTCCTGGTAAGAATTGCTTTGGAGCATGCTGGCCTGGCATCTTCCTAACATTTTTTTCTTCCTCAGAAATCCTTTGCCTTACTCAGAACCCTTGGGATTAGTAATGGGAGCTGCCCAGGTCAAGCTTAGCTCTTGCTAAGATTTTTTTCCACTGAATGTGAACAAATGTAATTCCTGGGCTGTGTGAGTGAATATCAGTTGTGGTTTCAACAACGTTTGTGGCATTGCTAAGAGTCTCTGAAGGAAAGCACAACCTCTCAGGAAATGCTTTAATGCAGTAAGGAATTTTTTAAAAAAATTGTGGTGAAATAAACACAACATGAAATTTACCATCTTAGCTATTTCTACGTGTATATATAGATCAGTAATGTTAAGTGTATTCATATTGTTGTGCAACCAATCTCCAGCACTTTTTCATCCTGCAAAACAAAAACTCAACATCCATTAAACAACACACCTCTCTCCCTTCCCCCCAGCCTCTGGCAACCACCATTCTACTTTTGTTTCTATGAGTTTGACTACATACCTCATATAACTGAAATCATACTGTATTTGTCTTTTTGTAACTGGCTTATTTCCCTTAGCACAATGTCCTCAAGGTTCACCCATGTTTTGGCATGTGTCAGAATTTCCTTCCTTTTTAATGTTGAATAGTATTCTACTGCATGTCCAGAAAGGAATTTTAATATTCAAAAAGATTCGTTAGATATAAAATTTTAAATTCCTCTGTTTTAACCCTTAAAGAACCTACCCTCTCTTCCTTCCTTCCTTTCCTCCTTCCTTCCTTCCTTGCCTCCTATTTTCCTTTCATTCCTTTATTGAAGTTGCCTACTATATGACTGAGTGCAAAAAAAAAACATAGATGATTACGATATTGTCACTGCCCAGGAAGTTCTCAAAGTGGGCATACAGCTCTAATTCAAGGCAGAATAGGTCATCTGAGCAATATGTTACAGTAATAAAGAAAGACACGTCACCTCAAAGCGACTCTATTTCAGGGCCTATTATTTCTAAAAACTCCTTACTGCTTTCTCCTGCAAAACTCTTCCTTTTGCTCATAGAAGATCAAAGTGGGCTAAGAACATGGCATTTGGTAATTTAGGACTGATATTTGGTTTATTGTTTTAGGCTATAAATTCTGCCTCTTACAGAAAGCAGACCCACTCTGTGGGTTTTAGACAATGTTTGTGGTTTGCATTTTTTTATCATTGAAAGCAGAAGGGAGAGGGGCTACTGAGTCCCCCGCTAATGCTCTAGTCTAAGAGTGACAGACATTTTAATATTCAGCAGAGAAAGAAAATCCATAGCATTATAAGACTTGCCTCTCAAGGTCAGAATATTTAGTGAAAACTTGGGTCAAGTCTTCTGCTTTGTATTTGCACAGAGCATAGGACCTCGTTTTACTTTAACTGAGTTCTTTGCTTAGTTCTCTTAGGGCCTACTAGGCTGTGCCCCTCAGGCCTTATTTTCGAGTTGAAAAATGGGCAAGTTTGGCCCTAAAATGATAACAGGGCAGGAAGGTGAGGACCGGCTTCTGGCGCATCAGGCATTTTATTTTCTATCAATAGCCCTGTTATGGCGCACAGGCTCTTGGGTTTCCTGAGAAATGGAGCCATTTTGTAAACAAAAAGCTGTCATTTTAAGCCATTAGAATGCATTATATGAGGCCTAATGGCCGAAGGAGAGCAATTGGGAGTCGGATGAGACGTAGACTGGTGAAATCTTTGGCTCTCTGACTGCCTTGGGACTTGACAGCCATGATGAACTCAGCCTTCTCATTACCCATTGTATTAAAAAAAAAAAAAATCTGGAGCAAAAGCATACATGTGCTCTCCTTCTTCAGGTAGAGGTGGATTTAGCAATGCTGACTCCTGTTTGCTATTTCAGTGAATCTAGTTGTTTTTGGAGTCACATATTCTTCTCTTAGATGTTATTTAATTGCACCCCCCTCACCTTTTTGGTAAGGAAACTTCAGCTCCTTAGCTCCTAAGGTGTCGGTGAATAGTTTTAGCTGCTGAAGAACATTGTCTCTCATGTTTTGGACTTGGATCTGAGTCCATTAATGATGCGCGTGCATCTTGTATTGTAAAGTACAATGTAATTCTCATTTGTCAACAGGGTAGATGGTTCCCTGGGAGATCAGCTCTAACACTGCATTCCGTGTATTAGTTTCTAACAGGAAGCAGATGCCAAGATAGGATTAAACGTGCAAGGATCTCACTAGGGGACACTCTTGTGTGGAGAAAATGGAAGGGAGATTGGAAAAAACTGGGAGAGCATCAACTCACCGTGCAAATTGAACCCCAGTGAAGAAAAGAGAGGGAAGTTTGTGTGGAAGGATCAGAGACTGCCGTGCAGTTTAAGGTTTGTCCAGACCTTTGGGAAATCTTTGGGTCAAGGGGGGCAGTCAGAGGAGGAACCCGGCTGCCTAAGCGTCCCTGCCAGCTCATTCATTGGTGGGTAGCCTGAACTTCAAATTCTTAATTCAAGAACACTGACCTTCCTCTAAAAATGTGTTTGTCTCAGTCTCCCTCCCTACTAGTACCTGCCACAGTATCTGATAAATTGCACCCTTGCCTCGGAGGATGGGAGGTCAGGATCTCAACTGCACGTTTCAGATGGCAGCCGGAGAAGACGGTGTCTGGGGCGGGCGTGAATTCCACTTCTGCGCCTGTCATTTCTCTTGCTGTTTTCCAGTCTTGCAGCAAGTGGAAGGGAAACAGCAAGTGCAGACTCGGATGATGTGGGTAATTATGCCCATCACACAGGGAAGCAGGGAGCAGCCTTTGTTCGGCAGATAAACACAGTCCAGCATCCGAGGAGTCATGTTTTTGGAAAATCACAGCATGATGTGTGGAGGGGGTAGAGGAACATGTTGTGTTTGAGGCTTTTGAGACCTTTATATTCCTCCTGGTCACTAGTCATTAGACCTGCACTGTCTGAAAAAACTTGATGTCTTTTCAGAAGAGTAAACCTGTGTGATGTGGTGAATGGTGTATATAGGGGTGCACAGCAAAGGGAAAACTAATCTACAGGTTCTCCAACTGTCCTAAACTCACTAGGGAAAAATCGGGGAGGGGAGTGCTTCGTAGATCGTGTTTGAGCCTTGAGATCCAGCTAGTCACAACCCAAGAAGGACGCTCTAGTAACTTCCTGCTTCAGAGCTTACTTCAGCGAGAGAGAGAAAGAAATCAGACTTTCTTTAATAGAGGTGTCAAATCTTGGGTCTTTGACGGACCTGGAAACCACTGGCTATCCTTAGTGTCCTGGACAGTTTTTAATTTGGGAAAATGTTTCTTTCCCTTTTGTGTTCTGCCTTTATAACTGGCTTTTCAGGCCAGTGGGCTAAGGATTGAGCAAAAGTCCATTTTCAGCTTGGACGAGGATGTAGTCCTTCCTGGAGGCCATTATCATAGGCCCTGGGCCATTTGTTCTCGTCCCAGTGGAGGGCCTGAGGGAGCAACTTTCCCAGTAGAATTGATTTCTCAGAGGAGATCTTCACGGAGATCAGGTCACAAAGTGGCCCTCATGTCACAGCCCCAAAATGTTTCTGGGTTGTCAAAAGTATTTATTCATGAAGCTGAGGGTCATGTCCACTGGGAATTCAGTCTCACAGGGAATGCCTTCTTTTTGGCAAGAAAACGATTTTACTATATAAGTGTAAGCATAACATAATGGTTGGCATATAACAAGCCTCCATAAATGTTGAATAAATGAAGGAAGTAGACCAAAGGAAAACCAGACAGTAGAACGGAAAAAATTGGACATAGATATCTGTCTCTCAAGTTCATGCCCTCTTTGTGTGGTTTTTATGGTGATATGTCTTCGTGGGAAAATGCTGAGTAAACTCCACACAGACTGACAATGTCCATTCTTTTGGTTTTATCATAAGGAGAGCAGAAAAGGGAGGCACACAAGGGCATTCACAAATACACACTGTGATCTATCTTTATATACATTTTCCCATTCAGCTTTCTAAAAGAAAAGGCCCTATGGGTAAGTATGATTAATTTTGATTTATATGTTAATCAAGGAGAGTTCAGTGTTTAAAATAGAATCTGTAGTCAGATGATCTACCATTGAGCTATACCCCCTATAAGATAGAATATTCTAGGAAGTTTCAACAGAAAATCATTTAAGGTTATTAGATGCTTATAGAATTGGAAGGGCTAGGAAAATGTGTTTTAGGTTTAGGGGACTTCAAGAACTCCCCAAGAGATTGGGATTGACATATAAATATGTATAAAAGAGTTAACCAGAAAAAAAAAAAAAGAGCTCCCCAAATAATTCAGAACTGATCATCAGGCTTCCCTGGTGGCACAGTGGTTAAGAATCTGCCTGCCAATGCAAGGGACATGGGTTCGAGGACTGGTCTGGGAAGATCCCACATGCTGCAGAGCAACTAAGCCTGTGCGCCACAACTACTGAGACTGAGTTCTAGAGTCTGTGAGCCACAAATGCTGAGCCCACGTGCCTAGAGCCCGTGCTCCACAAGGCAAGCCACCGCGGTGAGAAGCCCTCACACTGCAACGAAGAGTAGCCCCCGCTCGCCACAACTAGAGAAAGTCCGTGTGCAGCAATGAAGACCCAATGCAACCAAAAAATTTTAAAATAAATAAAATTAAAAAAAAAAAAAAAGAACTGATCATCGAGGAAGCTACTACCTCTGAGGCTGCCCCAGGAGCTTTTGAGCTCAAGAACACACCAGCATGGCTACAATGCAAGGATCAGGAAGTTAGAGCAGGAAGTTGCCTTCTGTCCCTGTTTTCTATGCCCCAGAGTTGGTGACTGGTCATGGGAATGCAGAGCGTATCCACTGCTCTCACCAACGCTTCCCCTTAAAGCCCAAGCACTTGGAGAATGGACACTGGAAAGCTACTCCCCTAAGCCTCACTTCCCACAACCTTGTTTGCTAGCAGAAAAGCAGCCAAAGTGGCAGGGAGATGGCTTCTGCCTCACTCTGGCCTTCTAGGTCTACAGGAGGATATCTAATTGAGGGAGCCGAACATTCAGAACTCTACTTGCAAGAGCATCTGTGGAATGTAGTTTCAGGCTTTCCAGCCTCTGCATTATTGGAAGGCGCATCAGGAGAGCGAGGAGTGGCTAGGGAGCCAACCCATCACACATTGCTTGGGGGAAAATTAAATCTCAGAGAGGCTAAATAAAATATTTTGCTCCAAGTGAAAAGAGAATTATGGTTAAATGCATGGGCCCTGCAATCTGATGGACCAGGGCTTAAATCTCTGCTCCAGAACTTACTAGTTTTTGGTCTTAGACAAGACAATTCTCTAAAAGTTTCTGAGTCCTTGTTTATAAAGTGGGAATAATACTGCTTCCTCATGGGTTTGGAGTGAGAACTAAATATCATGTTTTTAAAGTGCTTATCACAAAGTGTGAAGCCCCACAAGGATCCAGTAAATTGTAGACATAATTAATAAGGTTCTACAGTGAGCAGTAGACCCAGGACACTCACCCAGTGCATGGTCTTTGCTGTTATCTCCTGGGGTAACGGAGATGAGATAGATCAGTAAATGTTTTGAGGGCCAAAATAAATATTTATAAGATGAATGCTTTAAAATATTTTAATGTTTTTACGCTTCAAACATATCTTATTATTATTATTTATTGAAGCTATGAGGTATTAAGATGTATCCTACTAGCCCTATATCCAAATTGGCCTTGTTATAAGCACACTTTTTATTTTATTTATTTATTTATTTTTGTGGTATGCGGGCCTCTCACTGTTGTGGCCTCTCCCGTTGCGGAGCACAGGCTCCGGACGCGCAGGCTCAGCGGCCATAGCTCACGGGCCCAGCCACTCCGCGGCACGTGGGATCCTCCCAGACCGGGGCACGAATCCGTGTCCCCTGCATTGGCAGGCAGACTCTCAACCACTGTGCCACCAGGGAAGCCCCACTTTTTATTTTATGCATAGTAGTAGATTGAGTTGTGTCCTCCTAAAAGATATATTCAAGTCCTAACCCCCAGTATCTACGAATGTGACCTTATTTGGAAATGGGGTCTTTACAGAAGTAATGAAGTCATGATGAGGTTATACTGGAATAGGGTGGGTCCTAAATCCAACGACTGGGGTCTTTTACATTTTTTTAATTAATTAATTAATTTATTTATTGGCTGCGTTGGGTCTTTGTTGCTGCATGCAGGCTTTCTCTAGTTGCGGCGAGTGGGGGCTACTGTATGTTGTGGTGCGTGGGCTTCTCATTGCGGTGGTTTCTCTTGTTGGGGAGCACGGGCTCTAGGCGTGTGGGCTTCAGTAGTTGCAGCATGCAGGCTCAGTAGTTGTGGCGCATGGGCTTAGTTGCTCCACGGCTTGTGGAATCTTCCTGGACCAGGGCTCGAACCCGTGTCCCCTGCATTGGCAGGCGGATTAGAACTGGTGCTGATGTATCTCCCTGGTCCCTCTCACACTCGTCTGTAAGGTAAATGGGTTGGTCTAGACAAACTTTTCTCAAGCTACCCTTCTGTGGGACAGAGTTCTGTTTGAAGCCTAGAGACTCATTTCTCTCCTGGGGCCATAATGACTATCACATTCTTAGAGATTTCTGAAGGATGAGGAACCGTAAACAGCTGATTAACAAATGAACATCTCAAAGGATAGGGATGAAAGCCGTAAAGCTTCTAACTCAGGCCAAGAATGAGCAATTTCATTTTCCCAACCTTCTTGCACATGGTCCCTTCTCCCTTCCTTTCTGCTGTTTTCACATCATTCTTCTATATCCACCCACATTACCCATGACCCCCACAAGTGTTTTCTCATGGCTTTCCTTTCTTTCTCCCATTATCTCCTTCTTCGTGTCTCTTTTCTCTTTCCTTTTCACTCCATCCTCACTTAGTTGCTCAAAGTCTGACCTTAAATTATGGAGACAGTTTTAGAAAGTTTGAAAAGTTTGGGTATAAAATTACCTATGGCTTGTGGTACTGGCATGGAATGGCTTATAAAAAGGAAAATAAATATCATTAGTGAAAAAAAATTAGAAAAAATAATTTTTTATCCTTATCCTTATCCTGTTACAATGTATACAGACAGACCTTGGAGATATTGCAGGTTTGGTTCCAGACCACTGCAATTAAGTCAATATCGCAGTAAAAAGAGTCACAGGTTTTTTGGTTTCCTAGTGCATATAAAAGTTATGTTTACACAATACTGTAGTCTATTTAATGTGCAATAGCAGTATGTCTAAGAAAACAATCTACATACCTTAATATTATTATTAAGGTATATATAAATAAAAATATTACTTTATTATTTTTTATTGCTAAAAAATGCTACCCATCATTTTGAGCCTTCAGCGAGTTGTAATCTTTTCACAATAGTAACATCAAAGATCCTTGATCACAGATCACCATAGCACAAATAGTAATGAAAAAGTTTGAAATATTGTGAGAATAAAATGTGACACAGAGACATGAAGTGAGCAAATGTGTTGGAAAATGGCACGGATAGATTTACCTGAGGCAGGTTTGCCACAAACCTTCAATTTGTAAAAAAAAAAAAAAAAAAAGCAATATCTGCAAAGCACAGTAAAGAAAAGCACAATAAAATGATGTATGCCTGCAAACATTAAGAAACACAAAAAAAAAGAAAAAAGGAAACATTCAAAGAGTAATCTTGAAAACTATGTCAAAATGTGTGAGCAGACGTTAATTTATATATAATGTAATAATTTATACCTCAATGACATTTTAGTTGCTGAGAAATTTTTCTTTGATATGGTATCCTTCCTAGAAGGAATTGGAAGTTATATGTGATGATACTGTAATACTTCCTTTCTCAAACTAACAGTGAATTGATGTTGTGCTATATTTACTAGGTAAGCAATGTAGAATCTTCTGTGTTGAAAGTTCATAATTATAATTAATATTCCCTTACATAAGGAAACCAATAAAACCAGTGTCATTACAGTACATTCCTCACGTTGATACAACACACTCAGGCCGTTGTTTTGACACTAGGACTATAGGAAGGAGGACAGATATGCTTTACAGACAAATCAGAGAATTAATCAAGTCCAAGGGCTATTTATGTGAACACCAGTCAACAGCAGTGGAGCAATCAGGCTATTGATTTCCAGTGTTGTCAACATTTGCTAATACACAATTATAAAACTGTTAGACTCTATCCTCTCTGTGAAAGAATGTGGACATTCTTAGAAGCCCCAGAGTGTTGTGTTGAATGCTGGAGAATTATCATTAGATTTTTTTTTTTTCTGGGAGTGAAAATACCAGTCTCAGAAAGCACCATGGTTCATCTAGTGCAGTGATTGCCTCGCTATTGATCATTACCAATCTATGATATCACTAGTTATTCTCCTTAAACTCTCTGTCTGTTCCAATTGCTTGCAAAGGTTGAACAGACGGTAGGTAATTGAAAACACCCTACTAGAAATCTCCCCTTGGAGACAGTTCTGGTTACTCTGCTAGCTGCGATCGGCTACAGAACTGTGCTCTCACTCAAGTCCTTGAAACCACCATGCAGCTAATCTCTACCTTCATAGATCAGGGCAGTACTGTTTGTTATAGCAGCAAATGGAATTGCCCAGACCATTGTTAAGAAGGCTTATGGAGAGGAGCATACTTTCATCTCATAGATAGATAATTCAATTTAAATAATCCCTCCCTTGTCCAATATTATGATGATTTAGGACATATTTTTTTTTTAAGTTGTTTAAGTTCAGAATGATACCGACCAGGATCCTCGGCCTTACCCAATCAATAGAAATTAACTAGAGGCCAGACAAGAAATTCAGGCAAGTCTTTATTGAGGCACCTGCTGCAGCAGAGGGGATGAGAAAAAGGAACAGATTCCCTTGCTTGCTGGCTCCCGGAAGGTGAGAGTAGGGATGTGTCCAGGGGTTGGGTCGGAGGGCTGACTTAGTTGGTCTGCCCACCCTTCTGGTGGTGTTGAGTGCAGGCAGCATGCGCAGTACCTGTTTTTGTTTCCGACACCCGGTTTTTGCTCCTGACTGTTCAGAAGTGGTAGTTGGGTTTTTCTGGTCTTTTTGTATCTTTTTGTCTATAATCTGCTCCAACTGTGCATGCGTGCAGTTATTTTTAGTCCCATATAGTTTCTTTGTATTTTGTAGCTCATGGAGAGGTGTGTCCAGGTGCAAGCACTGCAGCACTGCAGCAAAGGGTCCCAGGTCCCAGCCTGTCTCAAAAAGACTTACATATGTTGCCCATTTAAAAGGATTTTTGTTTTTTGGTTTGTTTTCCTAAGTGTCTTAATAAGTGCTTACTTAGCAATTGACAGTGCACAGCCCACATAATGATACAACACGCCAGCACCAATTTCCTCATTTTGAAGGTACCTGGGATTATTGTCAGCAGAGGTTACAGTGTGTATAAACCATTGTAAAACTGTCTTGAACTCTTTATACAAGAGTTCTCCAGGAAGCCAAAAGCTTTCTGTTCAACATAAATAAATTTAAGGGTAAAGAAATCATTCCAGTTCTAGCTTCTTGGAAAAGCCCACATATCAGTAGTCAGTGCTCACTAGTGAGATGTCAGCTGAGTGTCTCAGATGTACCATAACAAGGGGTGGAGCTTGCTCTACTGTCTTTGTTTTCTGTAGCCCTGGCACAAGACGGCATATTGTTAAATCTCTTACTGGTGGTAAAGTGAGAGGGTTTATCAATGGAAAGGAATGCCCAGTGGGTTGGATGTCTCAGGTGTTTAAGGTTCTGGACAAATTGGTAACTATTTGGACTTGGCATCTTTTGCTAAGTAACACTGATGCTTTACAGAAATATGAAAAGCACCTAAGGATGAGATAGACACCTGAAAACTGTGTGAGGAAGCTGGGGGTCTCACTTGGCTGTGTACAAAGAAGCTCTCATCCCCTCTAGCAGGAAGGTAGAGAAAAAGGAGGACCAAGCCCAGACCTTAAGAATATGACAGCTGAACTTCAATGTCCAAACAGGGCATGTCTGTTATGCTATGTTGAGAAAACCTGAGACCTGGATACACAGCAAGGGGACATCTAGGTGGATGTCCTTGAAGATTTTGACTTCTTAAGACATCTCCCACCTCCTGAGCCTACAGATGTTGCCAGTCTTCCCATAAGAGTGAACATCCCCACTCTTCCCATCCCCCAGCCCAGTGCCGTGGTACTAGCACTGAGGACTCTGTCCCAGGGCAACGTGTCCCCCCTCTTTTCCCAGGACTCCCCTCCATACGTCCTCCTGGACATAGACCAATAATTAGCACAAAGGAGCAGAATAACCCAGCTGGTGATGTGCTGTGTCTGACGAGGGAGTAAAGGAATCGTACCTACTCGGCATAGACTGGCAGAGGCCAGAGTGTACCTGTGGGACTGAATTCCGAGAGCACTGGATGAAGAGGGTCAAAACACAAAACTGGACAGGTGAGTTTATTGGGAGTGCTGTCCTGAGATTAAGAATAGATACGTTTAACCCTGGCAAATACCCCAAGAAATGGCTCAAAATTGCTTGTAGGATGGCTCCTAGAAGCAAGGAAGAAGTTATGGCCCATGCTGAGTGAAGCTGAAATGCCAGAGTTGCCAAGGCAGACGTTGCCAAAACAGAATGACCAAGGAAGAAAGGATTAAAAGGCTCAAGGCAGTGGGCAACCAGTCATAGGTGTACCATGCATGGCTAGATGGCTGGCCAGGGGTTATGTTCTACAGGAAGATCTGGATGACACACCATTTACACAGGATGAGCTAAGGGGAGGAGTATATGAGCATCACCGACCGTTCCATGGTGGCTCTCTGCGGACCAGGGCTGACGGAGGGAGAGGCTATAATAGAACTTGGTTTGATAACGGCAATGAGGATGATGGTACCTGCAAAAACAGAGGTCAGGTGTTGGCACCTAATAACCATGCTGTTTTCCCATACTCCATCACATCATCTATTTTCAGAGAACACAGCCCATCACTCTAAGAATCCAGGTTCTACGCAAGTTAAATGGCAATAACTAAATAATAAACACCTAGACACGTCACAGTGAAGTTTCAGAAAATCAAAGAGAAAAAGAGAACCTTAAAAGACACCTGAGAAAAAAGGAGCTTACAAATGAACAACAATTAGACTGGCAATCAGTGACAGTGACAGCGACAATGGAGTAACATCTTCACAGCATCGACAGAAAGTGAATATCAAATAGGAACTCAGTATCCAGTTAATCTGTCATTCAAAACTGAGGGCAAAATAAAGACTCTGAGACAAGCAAAGACTGAGAGATTTCATCACTCTAAGATCTGATGAATGAACTACTAAAAGAGCTGTGCTTCAGCAAGAAGAATTGAATCTGCACATGAAGTGGGATTCAAGTTACTATAATCACCCCTAAATTCTTAAACAATAGCAATAAATCTAAACAGGTATAGACTTGGCTTTCCTTCTAATGATTCTCTTTTTTTTTTTTTTTTTTTTTTTTTTGGCGGTACGCGGGCCTCTCACTGCTGTGGCCTCTCCCCCTGCGGAGCACAGGCTCCCGACGCGCAGGCTCAGCGACCATGGCTCACGGGCCCAGCCGCTCCGCGGCATGTGGGATCTTCCCGGACCGGGGCACGAACCCGCGTCCCCTGCATCGGCAGGCGGACTCTCAACCACTGCGCCACCAGGGAAGTCCCTTCTAATGATTTTAGTGCACATCACCTGTGTCTATTTTGCAGTGTGCTCCTTAGCTTAGTGGTTCTATCCATAAAATTATTTCTTATTTTATACACAGTAGGCCCTTTATACAGCCCAAAACATATTCAAATACTCTATTTTTAAAAATGCTATTACAGTGTGTAACAAGAGTTTACAAAGAGGAGTAGAAAACACAAAGAATTTTTTAACATTTAAAGACTGGGTGATTGGTTCCTACACATCCATTTCCTAATATCTGCATACAAATTGGTGTCTTGGCCAAAAGATAGACTACCACAGCAAGCTTGGGGCATTCTGAGGTGTTTACAAAAAGTTGAAAGCTATAGCACAGGGAGCTCTACTCAATACTCTATAATGGCCCATATGGGAAAAGAATCTCAAAAAGAGTGGATATATGTATAACTGATTCACTTTGCTGTACACCTGAAACTAACACAATATTGTATCAATAAATCAACTATACTCCAATAAAACTTGGTTTTAAAAAAAAACCAAGTTGAGAGCATGACTGTTAAATCCGGGATCTCCGAGGCAATATTATACGTTGTATTTTGAAAGGGTGCAGGGACTAATGTTTATTGAACACTTACTATGTGCTATATGCATTAACATATGGTAGTAGCTTTACTCTTCAAAAGAACTCTAAATGGTAGGCAGTATTATTACCCGTATCTTACTGATGAGGCAATTGATATTCAGCGATTAAAAACTATCCAAAGTCTCAACTAGAAAGGGGCAATAATAAGATTTGAACCTAGTTCTTCAGGACCCCAAAGCCCATGCTTTGACACTAGACACATCTTCCAAGACAGGTGAAAGCAGAAGATAGCTATCAACCAAATTTATATGCACAATGTATACAGTAAGTCCCCTACATACGAACCTTCAAGTGGAGAACTTTCAAAGATGCAAACGTGCGTTCGCATGTCCAATCACATAAGTTAGTTCTATATGAGGAGGCGCTGTTAGTTTTTGAGTCACAGGGTCCGAACGTAGAATGCTACACAAACGTTGCAGCAGCCATTCAGAATGCAATCCAGTGCTACTGTGTCATCTATGATGAGAAAAAAAGAGCTGCTACCCAGGCATCACTGGATCGTTTTTTCAAGAGGGTAGATAGAATTGAATCCAGCAAGGAACCAGCACCTGTGCCGTCAGCGTCAGGCGTGAGCGACATTGCAGCTTGCCCTCCGTCTCCTGTTGCTGGCGATCCTTCAGCTCTACCGTCTCCCCCCTCCTCTCCCTCCTCCAGTCAGTAACTCTTCTTGCCTGTTCCCTCGATGCCAGCCCCTGGATGCCAGCTGTTGTACTGGACTACTGTACTTTTCAAAGTACTGTACTGTAAGATTTTAAACGTTTTCTTTATTTTTTGTTTGTTTTTTATGTACTTAGGTATTACAAACCTGTTACAGTACGGTACTATATAGCCGATCGTGTTAGTTGGGTACCTAGGCTAACTTTGTTGGACTTAATGAACAAACTGACTTACGAACATGTTCTAGGAATGGAACTCGTTCATATGTAGGGAACTTACTGTGTTTACAGAAGGAGGAGAAGATACAGACTATTTTCTCATTCTTCAACCTGTCAATTTTCAGACTCTTCTCCCGTCTCTTTTTTCTTTGCTCAAACTTATATTCTTGTATTTTCCTGGAGTCTTATTCTTGGCCTGTTTATCACCTGCTCGCTCATTTTCCCAAATTTGTGTGTCTCATCCGAATGGCCAGGGGTTTGCTAGGTGTCCCACAGGCATGGCTTCATTCATTTGTTCATCCATCACCCATTCATTAAATATTTATTGAAAACCAGCCTATTCCAGTCATTGTCTTGCACGATGAGTATCAAATGGCACAGAAGACGTAGCATTGTCGTCAAGGGTCCTAGAGTCTGGATAGTTCAATGGGTCCAAACCCACTCCCCTCCTAGTAAATGTTCCCATCACAGTAAATGTGTGGCCTTTAAATCCTACCAATTCCAATGTCCCTCCCTCCCCACCCCCAATATCTCTATTTCTAGGGCCTTCTTTTACGCCCTCTTCACCTACCAACTGAATTACTGTTGTAACCTCCTTAAAGCTTTCACTATTCGCTTCCCACTTGGGTTCAATCTCCACATATATCGGGACAAGTGTGAACACGTTATTCCTTGGCTTAACCCCCTTGAATTAGAAATAAGGTCCAGCCTTCTTCACGTCACCCAAATCCCTACACAGTGAGGTTCTTGCTTACCTCTACAACGTGGTCCCTATCTCTCAATCCCTCATAACCCACCGTTGTATCCACTTCAGCCATAATTATTTCATGCTTCCATGACCTTCCTTTTTTTTTTGGCTGCACCCCACAGCTTATGGGATCTTAGTTCCCCGACCAGGGATTGAACCCAGGGTCCCAGCAGTGAGAGCACTGAATCCTAACCACTGGACCACCAGGGAACTCCCCCTATGACCTTCCTAATAGTATCCCTTGGGTCTGGAATGATCCTTCCACCCTAGACCACATATAACAAAGCCCTACTGATCTCTCACACCTCACCCATTTAAATCTCTTTAAGTCCCAGCAAAATTATCACCCCTTTACTAAAACTTCCTTGACTCTTCCAGGGAGAATCACCATTCTCTCTTTTGGACCCCTAAGATTATCTTATGTAATTATATCCTAAATCTCTTAGAAAAACATATTTGCTGACATGTCCACATTTTTTTCCCCCCAAGCTCCAAGTCCTTATGGACAAGAGCTATGTATTATTCATCCTCATGACTCCAGGACCCAGCACAGTGCTTGGTACATGCCCCATCTGTCCAGTTCAATTCATATTTGTTGAGTAAGTTGAATGAATGAAAATATGATTCATAAGGTGTTACCCAGCATAGCCTTGCAATGACAGAACATGAGGCCCCATAGAGAGCAGCTCACTGCTTTTCCCTTCCTGTTCATAGAAAACTATAAAAATACCCAAATATGTTTTGGAGTAGCTCAGCTTTATAGCCCATTTCTGTGTTGTTGGTCTACTCTGGAAAGACAAAGAGCCCTTGATCAACTGCAGACCAGAAGCACATTCCCTTCTAAGTCTATCCTAACAAACACTGGCAGTTCCTCTCTTAAAACACTGCTGTTTTAGAACCCTTAATTTCCTTGTTAGACTTGGATAGGGTTTCACTCATCTAATGTTAGAATTTGTAATTGAAACTTCTGTTTTCTCTTAAAGCTAGCAAAGCAACAATGCTCATCTGCTTTGAAATCCTGAAACGAGAAATAAATAATAGTGGGAAAAAATATGCAAGTTTTACCATAAAGCATGTGGCTATTTTAAAAGCTATTACTTTGGGTTTCCCTGGTGGTGCAGTGGTTAAGAATCCGCCTGCCAGTGCAGGGGACATAGGTTCGATCCCTGGTCCGGGAAGATCCCACATGCCGCGGAGCAACTAAGCCCGTGAGCCACAACTACTGAACCTGCGTGCCACAGCTACTGAAGCCCGCATGCCTAGAGCTCACGCTCTGCAACAAGAGGCCACCGCAATGAGAAGCCCGCGCACCACAACGAAGAGTAGCCCCCGCTCGTCGCAACTAGAGAAAGCCCGCATGCAGCAACGAAGACCCAACGCAGCCAAAAATAAATAAATAAAATAAATAAATTTATTTTTAAAAAAGAGGTGGTTACTCTTAAAAAAAAAAGATATTACTTTGAAGACTTATCGTGGAGAAGTATAAACTCTAAACTTCGGGCTACATATGTATTTGTTTTCCCTTAGAATATTAAAGTTTTACTCCTTAGTTCCAGAAATACGTCTTTCTATTGTTTAAAATTTAGGGCTTTTCTCTTTCTTTTTTACCAGATGGCAGTTGTTCTAATCATTTCCAAAGTGAATATTTTAACTTTCAAAAAAATAAAACATGAAATGGCATGTATGGAAAAATTAGGCCCATTTCATTTTGTTCACTATTTTGTTAAACTTATTTTTAGACTATTTCATCAATCTGGACATTTTCACAGATATTTTTATCAGTTCAGCCTGTTCTGTATCACTTACCAGTCTGGTTGCTATGGTATGACAATGACTTTTTTATTCTTTTCCAAACAAAAAATAACCTTTCAATGACAATGCACTTAGATTTTGAAAACAATGCATCCATACTTTCTCAGGCTGTTTTCAATTATACAAACCAACTGTATTTTAGCTTCAAACTCTCTTTAATCTTCAGTGTTATTAGAAGAGGATTTGTGTCCTTGGGGACAGAGTTTTTAATTGAAACCCAAACCCCACAGCACTAACAAAACATTTGTATGATATGGCAAATCGTAGGTTATTTAAGGGAAGATGAGAGTCAGATCTTGGCTCATTCAAAGCAAGTTAATAGATCTCTGCCCCCATTTAGAGATAGGGAACTAGGGGGAGCCATAATAATAAAGATAATAATAATTTAAGAAAGAATAAAATAATACATTTGTATGCACTTAGTGCCAGTCAGTGTTCTAAGGTATTTTCCTCGTATTAACTCTTTTAATCCTCACCATCTTAGGGGTAGATGCTGCTATAACGCCCATTTTGCACAGAAGAAAGAAAGAAACATAACGAGGTTAAATCGTTTAACGCCTACTGTCACGTCAGTCATAAGTAGCAGAGCCAGATTTTGAAGCCCGGTGGTTGCCACCAGAGTTGGTGCTGAAATGAAGCCGTTTACTCCCAGGTATGTGAGAACTTGCAGCAGAGCTGCTGTTAGATTTCTGACTCTCATTTGCGTCTTCTATTTTTTTGGCTATTGCTTTAGCAGTTCACAGGACCCACTGTGATCTGTCTCTTCCCAAAGCACCCGTCTAGTTACCCGACTGGTTTAGCACTTCATTGCTCCCTTTTGCTAAAGAGGCACCTATTTCTGCCAGCTGGAAACACTCCAGGGGCAGGGACCCCAAGGGGTCTTTTTTTTTTTTTGATTCAACACTTAAATTTACTACTTCAAGATACACAATGACCACCAAGCAAAATGCACATAAAAAATGTCATAAGTAGGCATATCGTAGTCAACCGTTAAAAATCAAAGACGAAGAGTAAATCTTGAAAGTGTTAAAAGAAAAATTAAACATTACGTGAAGAAGAAAAACAAATCAATTAAGGGTCAATTTCTGATCAGAAGCTGTGGAAGCCGGAAGACAACAAAGTAGCGCTTTTAAAATGCTGAAAGAAAACCCATCAACCCCAAACTTTACATGTAGCAAAAAGATTTCTTGAAAGTGAAGAAAAAAATAAAGATATTCCCAAGGGATCTTATAAATCTTCGGGTCACGACAGAGCTGAGCACTGGGCGGGCCATAGCGGGTGTCATGAGGGCCCCGTCTCCGAGGGGTTGATCAGGTCTCTAACAAGTGTACATGGGGTTTCCTCCCATCCCCCTACATCCCCATGGAGTCAACACAAAGTGGAAGGAATAGCCTAGAAGCAAAGCCAGGAACAGAGCTGATCCAGGACCCTGTCTCTGTCCTCTTGCATCCCTTTGTCATGGCTGCTCGTAGGAGGGATGGTGCCTGGGCTTAGGAAGTAAGGTAGCAGAGGTCCAGAGTCTCTGCGCCAGGTCAGCGCCTCTATCTTTCGACTGAAGCTTCCTCTACAGGCAGACCTAGATCAAAACTCTTTCAATCTGATGACTTTCAGACCTGCCCTCTCTTTCTGTTTAAATCCCATTTAGATAGAGAACCCATGCTGTCTCTTGGCTGTCTAATCTCCATTATATCTGACACAGACAGGTGCAGCCATTGAGCCTTTAAGAACTTTGTCACAGGTAGAGGACCTGCTGGCCCAGCTGCTGCCCAGAGCAATGGGTGCGCCAGCAGATCAGCCCCAATGTGTGTGAGCTCAAGAATGGCTGCTGCTTCCCTTCTGCTCCCAGACTCCCACGTGAATGTCTCACGCAGGCCTCCCAAACCAGAAACGTACAGGAAAGGGATTTCTAGGAAACGGAACCCAGCCCTGCCAAGCTGACCTGTTACGAGGCCAACACAGCACCTTGTTGCTTCACCCAGCAAGTGATACTCGCCACGTAAATGGTAGATGTCACCTGACTCAGCCCGGACGCCTTAGATGGTTTTGGAGAGGCAAGTTGGAATCCCAGATGAAAACGTGTGAACTCCAAACACACGCTAAAGACCATGGGATTTGGAATCAGAAGACCTGGCTTTTCATTCCAGTTCTTTCCCTTGTGTTTTCTGGGAAAGTCATTGACATATGTATCGAGTGCCTCAACCTCCCTGAGACTCAGGCTTGGCAACTGTAAAACGAGAATACTAGTATCTGTCGGGGAAAGGGTTGGCAGACTTAGACGATATAATGCATGTTGAAGTTTTTGTTGTTTTTCTGTTGTTGTCTTTAAAACTGAAGACAAGATAATAAAATTGATCCTGATTTGCTTTGCTTTTTGACAGTGGTGTGCGCTGGGAGAGCATGCAGACACTCCTTTTTGGGGATCAATTGATACGAGCCTACCTTCATAAACTCTCCTTTCAGCAGACTCATTGGCAGAAACGGTAAGCTCTCATGCCACTTTTGAGCAGAAAGTGGAAGGGGAGGTGCAGGAAAGGGTGGGCTCACTCACGTGGCTTTTGGCAGGTGGAAGGCTCTCTCTGGCTGGTGACTGGGGACACCAATTCTTTGTCTTGTAGTTCTCGCTCTAGGGCAGCTCACAACATGGCCTTCCTCAGAGTGGGC